>NC_047085.1:225198082-225808685 GCF_902459505.1 Geotrypetes seraphini
ATTATAAAATACTTTATTCAGTGCGAAACCTGACCTGTTTGGCTGAACACAAAGCTGATATTCTGGCTGGAATCGAAAAAACACACACGTAGCTCTTCGTCAACAGCTCTCAGTCTCTCTCTGTATTTGGTTTTTATAGCATACAAAAATAGACAAATATACCCTCCATCCTTTTTATTAAACCACAATAGCAGTTTTTAGCGCAGGGAGCTGCGCTGAATGCCCAGCACTGCTCTTGACGCTCATAGGCTCCCTGCGCTAAAAACCACTATTGCGGTTTAGTAAAAGGTGACCATATTGTAAAATATAGACAGCAGATATAAATTCAGAACTGTGCATAGTAAGTGAAGGGAAGTTTTCATCTCTGGGAATTTACCCAGTTAACTATTAAGTTATTTGGGCAAATTCCTTTGAAAACTGTGGTAATACTGCCTCCACTTTGCTAAATTTAAAATAAAATCATTTTTCCTACCTTGTCTGGTGATTTCTGGTTGCACTTTCTTCTTCTGACTGTGCATCCAATCTTTCTTCCCTTCTATCAGCCTGTATGCTTTCTCTCCTCCACACCTCATTCCCTCCCCCAACTTTTTCTTCCTCTCTCCCTGACCTTTCTTTCTTTTTTTCTGTTTCTCTTCTTTCCTTCTGTTTCCCTGCCTGCCCCCTTTCTTTCTTTCTCCCAGCCTCCTGTCCAGCAGTAACTCTCTTCCCTTCCTCCCCTCCCAGCAGCATCTCTCCGTCTCCCTCTCCAGTAGCAGCTGTCCCTTTTTTTTCCTTGCCCAGCAGCTTCCCAGATTCCTTTCCCTCCTCCCCTCCCAGAAGCATCTCTCCTTCTTCTCCCTCTCCAGTAGCAGCTGTCCCTTTTTTTCCTTGCCCAGCAGCTTCCCAGATTCCTTTCCCTCCTCCCCTCCCAGAAGCATCTCTCCTTCTTCTCCCTCTCCAGTAGCAGTTGTCCTTTTTTTTCCTGGCCCAGCAGCTTCCCAGATTCCTTTCCCTCCTCCCCTCCCAGATGCATCTCTCCTTCTCCTTCTCCCTCTCCAGTAGCAGCTGTCCCTTTTTTTTCCTGGCCCAGCAGCTTCCCAGATTCCTTTCCCTCCTCCCCTCCCAGAAGCATCTCTCCTTCTCCCTTTCCAGTAGCAGCTGTCCCTTTTTTCCCCTGCCCAGCAGCTTCCCAGACTGAGAGTGGTTTTCTCCCCTCCCAGCAGCTCTTCTTACTTCCCAGCGCAGCGATTCCCGAAGGCAGCCTCGGGTCCTTTGTTGTGTCGCGCCGCCTCTGAGGAAAGAGGAAGTTGCATCATCAGAGGCAGCTGCGACTCAGCAAAAGCCCCGAGGCTGCCTTCGTGAATCGCTGCGCTAGGAAGTAAAGGAGAGCTGCAGAGAGGGGAGAAAGCCACTGTCGGAGGCTCCCCAAGATCTCTCCGGCCCAGCGCACGCTTCCGATGCTGATCTTGCCGGTCCTGCGCGGACCGGCAGGAAGTTCAAATGAGTCAATCTTGCCGGTCCTGTGAGGACCGGCAAAAATTTCCTGCGGACCGATACCGGTCCGCGGACCGGCGGTTGAAGAACTGTGGATTAGATCGCCAAGACAAAGTGAGTCCTGGGTGATCGACTCACTTTGCCTTGGCGAGCTACTGGCGCCCCTGCCTCGGGCCCCCTGTAAGCTCCGGGCCCGGCGGCCCTGCGGCACACCAGGCAACATCTCGCGGCACACTAGTGTGCCGCGGAACAGCGGTTGAAAAACACTGCCCTAGGCAAACTGTTAGGTGTGCACCCTTTCCCATGTCCTGCAACTCTTCCTCTCTACACCCCTCCCAAATCCAGTATCTCCTGATCCCCTCCCTGCCTCCACCTATGGTGTATGCGCAGGGCTGCCCAAGTCCGGTCCTCGAGATCTACTGGCAGGCCAGTTTTTCAGGATATCCACAAGGACCATGCGTGAGAGAGATTTGCATACCAAGAAGGCAGTGCAGGCAAATCTCTCGCATGCATGTTCATTGTGGATATCCTGAAAACCTAGCCTGCCAGTAGATCTCGAGGACCGGACTTGGGCAGCCCCGGGTAGGGTTACCAGATTTTCCATTTGGAAAATCCGGACCCTTAGACCCGCCCCCCAACCCCGCCCAGTTCTGCCCATCCCCGTCCCCTGCTGTCTGCTCTCATCGGGCAGGATATCCGCGCATGTGCGGATGTCCTCCTGCCCAATGTAATGTGGAGGAAAGCTTTTCAAAACCCAAAGTGCCTGGTTTTAAAAAGGAGGACATGTCCGGGGAGATCTGGACGTCTAGTAACTCTACCATGATGTCTAACATCTTTCTTTCCCCTCCCTATCCCGGTGTCAGTTCAAAAGCGCCGGGACAAAGGCGCGCCCAGACAATTGAGCGCAGCGCGGAGGCGCGCACCGCTCAAAATTAATGTTTTTAGGGCTCCGACGGGGGTGGGGGGGAACCCCCCCCACTTTACTTAATAGACATCGCGCCGCGTTGTGGGGGCGTTGTGGGGGATTGTAACCCCCCACATTTTACTGAAAACTTCACTTTTTCCCTGTTTTTAGGGAAAAAGTTAAGTTTACAGTAAAATGTGGAGGGTTACAACCCCCCAAACCCCCCATAACGCCGGCGCGATGTCTATTAAGTAAAGTGGGGGGGGGTTCCCCAACAAAAACCCCCGTCGGAGCCCCTAAAAACAGTAATTTTGAGCGCGCGCACACCTCCGCACTGCGCTCAATTGTCTGGGCGCGCCTTTGTCTTTCGCGCCGTTGTCTATGAACCCCCTATCCCCTATAAGCTGATCAGCATCAGAACTCCCCTTCCCCCCTCTCAGAGTATCTAGCTTCCTCTTCCTGTCCTTCTCCCTCATATCTAATTGCTTCCCTTTCCCGCCCTCTGTCGCTCATTGCTCCTTAGTCTTCCTCCCTGTAACCTCAAATTATGCCCTCTAGTTTTACTATTTTTTTTCTCTCTGATTTGGTTCTATATTAATACATTTCAAGTATTTAAATATCTGAATCATATCTCCCCTGTCCCTCCTCTCCTCCAGAGTATACATATTTAGGTCTTCCAGTCTCTTTTTTTTCAATTGAAAAGCTTTTATTGAAAAACACTCCAAACAGTACATAATAATTTGCACATTGAAATGCAAGAACAAAAATACATAGAGCTGAATACCACACCTCAAAAATAGCACACAGAATTAAAAGCAACAGCATAGACATTGTGCAAGTCCTACAAATTAAGAAGAACAATCTAGAATGCCCACCAAGCACAGCCTATACCCCCCTCCCACCCCCCAGGGACAAAACACAATACCCACAGCTCTCAATATGGTTGAGATATAGTCAATTCCAAACAGATACCCAAAATTGAAAAGGAATATGGTTATGGGATCCCCCCTAGCATCGCCCATCCATTCCAACCCCAAGGCCCACTCAAAGCCCCTGGCCACCCCTACCACAGATCCCCACAGAAGCCCGAAAATTGCGCCACACATGAGCATAGCCATGTAGTTTACCATGCCGCAAGGCCGTTAGGTGATAAAGGTTCTGCCAATTAAGCAAACGTTGCTCCACCAGGGCCCACGTGGGAGAGAGCGTCTGATTCCACAAGGAGGCAATGGCCAATCGAGCAGCAGTGAATGTCAACTTACAAAACAAAGAGTCACCCCCAGCCAGATCCAATTGATGCCAAAACAACAAGGCATGTCGCCAATCGGCCGGTATCTGGACATCTAAGATCCGGGACACCCGATCAAAGACCTCAGTCCAGAATCCACACACCTGCCCACACTGCCACCACATATGAAAATAGGTACCCACTTCCCCACAGCCCCTCCAACACAGAACACTCGAACCTCCCTGCCAACGAGCCACTACCTGAGGGGTATAGTACCTACCGAAAGAGGACCTTGTAACCATTTCTCGATCAGCAAAGCTAGCAATCCCCGCCGAGGAGATCTCCGACCATAATGTCACCCCAAGTGTCCCAGTGAAATAGCCGAACCACAATCATCTTCCCAGGCCCTCATGTAGGGAAGGGGAGCCCCCCTACAATTAAGGCACCTATATATCGCAGAGAGAGCTCCCCTCTGAAGCACTGGACCCAATAACAGCTCAAAGGGCATCTACCACCCTCAAGTCTCCCAGAAGACCCGAGGTCCTAATATAATGTAAAACCTGTAGGTAGGGAACAGATCCCTTATCCCAAACCCAAACTTACCCCTGAGTTCTGTAAAGGGTCTAAACCCCGCCCTGACCGGGTCCCACAACTGTCCCACACACACCAAACCCCGTGACTCCCAGTCCACAAACACTCCCCCATCTCCTCCCGGTGGAAAGTCAGGGTTGAATCTCAACGGAGTGTACCATGAATGTCGCCTACTCCCCAATAAACAAGCTCGGGTCTGATTCCATACCCTCAAGGAGAGTCACTACGAGGATACCCCCCCTACCAGTCGCGCCCTACCAGGCACCCATGGCCTATGTAACAAAGGCACCCCAGCACTTAAATTTGCTCAATTTCCACCCACTGTTTTCGGCGTCTGCATCTGCCATTCTAAAAGGGCTCGCAGCTGAGCAGCCTGATAATATTTCAACCACATCTGGGACCCCCAGCCCCCATCCCCCTCGTCCCATACATAAGACCTTCCTACTCACCCTTGGCCGCCTACCAGCCCAAATAAAATGAAAGATATGCCTTTGGACCCCCTCTAGCGTTTTTCTATCCACCCAAAGAGGCATAACTTGGAAGAGGAACAACAAACGAGGCAAAATCATCATCTTCACGATGGCCACCCGGCCCAACCAAGAGAAATACAGATCTTTCCAATTAAGCAAATCTTGTCAGATTACGAAGAAGAGCAGGGGAAAGTTAAGGTCCATATAAATCCACACGCCACGCGGGCCAAAATAAACTCCGAAATATCGCAAAGAACGCTGAACCCACCGAAATCGGATATCGGTTTCGGAGATAGGACACTCGGTCAGCAGGCAAGTTAATGTTGAGGAGCTCTGATTTACCAACATTGACCCGAAAGCCCGACACCCCACCATAAATATCCAACTCCCGCAATATAGCTGGCAAGGAGGTCGCAGGCTCTTCCACCGTGAACAGAATATCATCCGCAAACAAGGCCAACTTAAAATCCCCTCCCGGCACCGTAACCCCCTTAATATCCTGATTCATCCGCACTCGCTGCGCCAGGGGTTCAACTGTCAAAGCAAAAAGGAGCGGGGAAAGCGGGCACCCCTGACGTGTGCCCCTTGCCAGAGAGAAAGTCTCCGAATAACCCCCATTCACCTTGATGCAACTCAAAAATCCACTATATAGGACCCGAATCCAGTCCCTCATTCGTGGACCCAACCCCACCAACTCTAAGACCTGAAATAAAAAGGGCCAAGCTACCCTATCGAATGCCTTCTCAGCATCGATAGATAAAAACACCATTTCTCGCCCCCCCCCCCCAGCCCGATCATATAAGTTATAGACCCTGCGAGTATTATCACCCACCTGTCTGCCCACCACAAAGCCCGACTGATCTGGATGGATCAGCCGAGGGATCCAACTCATCAATCGGTCCGCCAAAATTCGCGTAAAGATCTTAGTATCAACCCCCAGCAAGGATATCGGCCTGTAGGAAGCACATTGGAGGGGATCCTTCCCCTCCTTAGCTAACACCGTCACTCCCGCCAATCGCATGAAGTGAGGGAGGGTACTATTCCCTTGTAGAGAGTTAAGAAAGCGCAATAAGGGAGGCAGTAGCAGATCTTGAAAACGTTTGTAGTACCGAACGGTAAAACCGTCCAACCCTGGTGATTTACCAAGCTTCATAGAGCGTAGCGCACTACGAGCCTCAAGCAATGTAAGAGGGCGGTCCAACCGCACCCCATCAGCCTGTGTAATCTGGGGCAATTCTGCTGAAGTTAAATAAGCATCCTGGTCCTGCGAGGGCCCTGAATCCTCCGGGGTATAGAGCTGGGAATAATATTCCACAAAACGGGAACGGATAGCATCCTCAGTCTGTAACACTTCCCCAGAGGCCGCCCGGAGTGAAAAGATCTGGTTGCGCGTCTGTCGCATCTTAAGACGATGTGCAACCAGTCGACTAGCTTTATTAGAAAACTCAAAATATCTCTGTTGGAGGAGCTGTAAACTATGGTGTAATCTGTCCAAGTCTAAAGCCTGGAGATCCCTACGGGCCTGAAACAAGCGCTCCCGCAATTCCACATTCCAAGGAGAACGCTTGTGCAAACTCTCCAACCTACCAATCACAGTCAACAGGCCCGCTGCATCCTCCCGCCGCTTACGCTGTCGGGCCGACGCCAGGGCTATTAATCTGCCCCGAAGGGTAGCCTTTAACCCCTCCCAAACCGCTTCCAATGAAGCTCCACACTCTACATTTACATCAAGATATTCCTGTATCCACCCTTCAATCTGTGTTCCCACCTCTGGGTCATCCAAAAGACTATCATTAAAACGCCAAAATTTCCGTCCCGAACCTCCACCCACCCCCTGTAATCGCAACCACACCGGGGCGTGGTCCGACCACGTAAGTGACTCAATCCCCGCGGACTCCACCCTCCGAAGTAGTCCCCGCTCCACAAAAACATAATCAATTCTAGAGTAGGAGGAGTGTATTCCCGAAAAGTAAGTATAGTCCTTAACCGAAGGATGTAGCCACCTCCAGCAGTCCACCACATTCAGATTGGCCAACGCCTCCCGCAACAGTTTGCGATCCCTTCTCCCATAATGATCCGCTCTCCCTGAGTTATCCAAATGAGGGGTCACTGTAAGATTGAAGTCCCCACCAAAAACCAGGGCTCCCCCCTTGAACTTGAGAATCCGAGGGACCAACTCATGAAAGAAGGTCCCCTGACCCTCATTAGGGGCATAGATATTTACCAGGGAGTATAAGACCCCCTCGATCAAAGCCTCCAACATAATGTATCTGCCCTGAGGATCCCTCACCACCCTACGTACCTCACAGCGAATCCCCTGGCGAATATGAATTCCCACCCCACCCTTCTTAGAAGTGCCCACCCGGGAAGCCCAGAAGGCCTGCGAGAACCTACGATCTCCAGCCAAGGATTCATGGGACTGCAGTAAATGTGTTTCCTGGACAAAGCAGACATCAGCTCTCAAACGGAGCAATTCCCTATAGAAGGCTCTTCTCTTGTTGGGAGAATTGAGACCCCTAATATTATAAGAGACCAATTTAAACGCCCCCATATTCCAAATAAAATAATGACGATGCAAACCCAACCCCAACAGATATGTCCCCCCTTCCCCCCCTCTCCCCCCCCCATCCCTCCCCACCAGTCTTCCAGTCTCTTCTCATATTTCTTTTGGTTCAAACCCCTTACCATTTTCATCACCTTCCTCTGGATCGCTTCAAGTCTTTTTATATCCTTCACCAGCTATGGCCTCCAAAACTGAAACACAATACTCAAGTGCAGCCTCACCATCAACCTATACAGGGGCATCAACACCTCCCTTATTCTGCTGGTTACTCCTCTTTCTATATAGCCTAGCATCCTTCTGGCTACAGCCACCGCCTTATCACGCTTTTAGATGCCTTTAGATCCTCAGACACAATTATCCCAAGGTCCCTCTCTCCGTCAGTGCTTATCAGCCTCTCACTTCCCAGCACATATGGTTCCCTCAGATTTCTACCCCTCAAATGCATCACTCTACACTTCTTCACATTGAATTTTAGTTACCAGATAAGAATAGCCATGTTGGGTCAGATCATCTAGTCCAGAATCCTGTTTCCAGAGTGGCCAATCCAGGTCACAAGTATCCGGCAAAAACCCAAATGGTAGCAACATTCCATGCTACTGATCCCAGGGCAAGTAGTGGCTTCCCCCATGTCTGTCTCAATATCAGACTATGGACATTTCCTCCAGGAACTTGACCAAATATTTTTTAAACCAGCTACGTTAACTGCTGTTTACCACATTACTCTGACAACATGTTCCAGAACTTAACTATTCTCCGGAATGAAAACAATATTCCCTCCTATTGGTTTTTAAAAGTATTTCCCTGTAACTTCATCAAGTGTCTCCTAATCTTTGTCATTTTGATGGAGTAAAAAATCGATCCACTTGTACCCATTCTACACCACTCAGGATTTTGTAGGCTTCAATCATATTTCCTCTCGGTTGTCTCTTTTCCAAGCTGAAGAGCCCTAATCTCTTTAGTCTTTCCTCACACAAGAGGAGTTCCAATCCCCTTATCACCTGGTCGACTTTTCTTTGAACCTTTTCTAATTCTGCTATATCTTTTTTTGAGATACAGCGGCCAGAACTGAACACAATATTCAAGGTGAAGTCGCACCATGGAGCGATGCAGAGGCATTTATAACATTCTTAGGGCTCCTTTTACGAAGCCGCGTTAGCGGCTTTAGCATATGTGACTTTTTAATCACGCGCTAACCCTTGCACTAGGCCGAAAAACTACCGCCTGCTCAAGAGTAGGCGGTAGCGCTAGCGTCGGCCGGCGGTTTAGCGTGCGCTATTATGTAATAGCGCTAAAAACGCCAGCCGCACTAGCCGCTACCACCTCCTCTTGAGCAGGCGGTAGTTTTTCAGCTAATGCAGGGTTAGCGCGTGATTAAAAGTCGCGCGACGCTAAAGCTGCTAACGCGGCTTCGTAAAAGGGCCCTTAGTCTTATTACCATCCCTTTTCTAATAATTCCTAGCGTCTTGTTTACTTTTTGAATCAAAAGTTGTTTTTTCAAATTCAAGCGTGCTCATAATAAAGAGTCGCTGAACGCTACAGTAGGGCACTCAGCACTTTACTTTAACTTTATTTAGTGCAGATATTGAGCGTTCAGAGACTTATTTTGAGCACGGCCTTGAATTTCGACAAACAACCTTTTGATTCATCAATTAGCAGATAAGTGTTTGTCCTCTATTTGCACTTTTCATATGATACATTTAAGGGAGCTATTTTTGAGTAGCATAATTTGCAGTATGTGACCATACTATGACCATATTCATTCAATCATTGATGAAGAACGCTAAACATTAATTTAAGATAAATAAAAAATATAATATTAATGAATTAGCAATTTAGGAGAGGATGGAGGTTTTTTGATCAATGGAAGAAATTATCACCACAATATCTTAGGGAGAATAACACATGTTCCCTAAGTTGGTGAATCTGAGATCTTTTCCTCCATTTAGGCTTTCATTTTTAATATCAACTTGGGGGTGGTACTTATAATTAGATTGTAACCTTTGTGAGAGGGGACCATCTCTTGAATGTACAATGTACACCGCTGCATGCGCCTGTAACCCTATAGAAATATAAATTGTTGAGATGTGCCAGCTGATCAGGAAATCTTCTTTTACCTTCTCTTTCCTCCGCCTTTAGCCTCCAACTTCTTCTTCTCATTTCTTGATCTGGTTCCTTGTCCCTCACATGCTCAGGTGACCACCTGGCCAATCAAGATTTATCCCAAGCAGGGACAGGACCCAAGGAGGTTGAATATGCTTCTTCATGTACCGTCTTCCAAGGTGATAAAGAAGCAGGGCAGATGTCATTACCATGCCCATAACTTGCTTCTCCATACTTTTTCAAGCTGAACTCTGTAGCAAACCAAAATCCATAGTCTCTTTGCTTCAAAAGAGCTGATTCATCAAATTTCCTTATGGCTCAGCAAAGATGAATTCAGTAAAATGGTGTCAGGCCTACCCAAGCCTCAAGCCTTTGAAAGGACAATGATGTAACATGCCTACAGGACCCTAGTATCTAGTAATTATGATTTGGATTATTCTTCCCAATGTGCATCACTTTGCATTTGTCCATATTAAATTTCATCTACCATTTGGATGCCCAGTCTTCCTGCAATTTTTCACAGTTCGCATGTGTTTTATCAGCCTTTGAATAGTTTAGTGTCATCTGCAAATTTAATTACCTCACACGTCGTTCCAATTTCCAGTTCAATTTATAAATATGTTAAATAGGATGGAGGGGAAGAGGAGCCTTACCAAGATGGCGCCCTGAAGGACCATCGTAGCCATTTTTCTGCCTAGATGTAAAAAGGAAATCTAAGACCTGGTTCACTCTACTGAACCCAGGTCAATTCCTCAAGTATTTTGCCCGATGGATGTATTTGTTGAGCGAGGTGCCTGGGTAAGCCGGCTGAGAAGTCCTCGGCTGGAAGAGAATGTGAGACAGTCAGGTCTCTCTCCGGAGGAGTGGAGATCGCCGGAATAGCTACGCCCCCGACTTTCGTCAGAGAAGAGCGAGGCCGCAATGCTGGAGGGTAGCGAGGAGAATGAAGACCTTGATGTACAAAGAGTCTCCATCGCCTCAGCACTGCTTTCACCATCATCCGACGCCTTGGTTTTGACCGGTGAACTACTGGGATCTGCCACAGCAATATTACCTTCAGGTACTGTGACTAAAGAGATTGAATCTGCTTTTGCTATTGCTCCTTTGAAGAAATCCCCAGTAGTAGACTTGGATTCGATTTAGGAAGCAATTTCTATGTTACAGTCTTCTCTTGGGACTTCAATTCAGAAATTAGCTGTATAGACCTCTGGATCAGCATTAGAAACTTCTAAACTACAATCGAAATTAGAGACTAAAGTTCTGGACCAAGAAAAATAATTAGAAAGTTTAGGAGCACAAAATCAGCTCCTAATGAGAGAAAATGGATATATTAATAATAAATTGGAGATATTGGAGAACGCAACATGGAGACAGAATCTCAAATTGATTAATTTTCCTAAAGTTCCTACTGCTTCTGCTTTAGATTTGTTTAAGAGATATCTTTCTGAGATTTTAAAAGCGCCTGAATCTTCATATCCTCCTATCTAAAAAGATTTTCTATCTTCCTTTGGGAAAGAAAAGATTGATTGAAGATCAAGTTGAACCAGGGACTAAAGCTCTAAATATAACTGATATTTTGGAAAAATCTGATTCTGAATTAGTTCAAACAGCTACTTTGTTTGTACAATTGGCTTTAGAATTGGATAGAGAATGGTTGTTTTTTAAACCAGAGAAAAATTGTTTATGACCTATAGAATTCGAATGTATCCAGATGTGTCCAGAGTAACACACAAAAAAAGGAAGCAATTCCTATTATTGCGACCCCAAGTCTCACAACAGGGAGCAACATTTGTTTTAAAGTTTCCCTATGGTGCATATAATTTGCATGTGGAAAGAGACGTGATGCAGTGAGGAGAGCAGACTGGTGTTTGTAGCTCCCGGACCCCCGTGCAAGCACTCGAGAAACACTTACTGCTGGTGACACTCGGTGGCTCCGTGCTACACTCTCTTTTGCGGGTCAGCATATGGACCCGTTTGTGTCCAAATCTGAGGGCAGTCGATCCACTCGAACGGCTGCAAAATCGAAGGACAAAGTGAAACCGGCAGAAGACAATATGGCGGAGGCGGGACTTCCTTTAACAACTGAGTTCACTGCAGTTCAACTACATCAGCTTACTACTGCAGTAGCGTCGGCAATGGCTCCACAAATGGAAAAACTCTCCAGCCAGATGCTGAATGTAGAAAATCTTTTGGGGGAGACTGTATCTCGCACCACGGAGTTGGAAACACGGGTGGCAGTAGCAGAGGACCTGACTCAGAAGTTACAAGATCAGCTTACTTGCTTGGAACAGCGTTTAACTGTGAGTGAAGGAAAAATGGAGGACTTTGAAAATCGCTCACGGAGGGATAATTTACGTTTTATTGGTGTCCCAGAAACGCTTTTAGACCGCCAATTGGCAACTACATTTAAAGATTGGCTTACAGCTGAATTTTCTTTGCCTTCTGGTATGGGTTCTCTCTGCTTGGAACGCATCCATCGAGTGGGCCGCTTGGAAACAGAGAGGCAGCGGCCCAGAGTAGTGATTGCTAAATTACATAACTATCTCCATAAGGTTGAAATACTGAAGCAATATCGTCTTCGCAGAGACACTCTTAAATATGGCGATGCGCTTATCTATATTTTTCAGGACTACTCTGTAAATCTGCAAGCTAAAAGGAAGAAGTTTCAACCCTTATGTACAACATTGGCTGCAAAACAGATAAGATTTCTCTTTCTATATCCTGCAGTTCTTAAAATCCAAGTTAATGGCATTTGGAAAACTTTTGACTCTATAGAAGCTGCACAATCTTTTGTGTCTACTATTACTTAACTCTGATCTTGGAAAATGCCTATGGATGGTGTTTTGATTTTTCTTATTATTATCACTTGATTATCTTTGACTGTTTGAGTGCTTGTGCGGGGGCCCTTTGCATTTTGGTGTTTTTCTCAGGACCACCCTAGATGTTGATCCTGTTGATGGGCTTCGTTGTGTGGGGGGGTTTTTTGGGGGGTAGGATGGGAAGTGGGAGGTTGGATAGGGGAGGTAATGGGGGGGATGGACGAGTTGGAGTTCCTGAAGAGGTTACAAGGTTTACAAATATATGATGTATACAATTTTTTACATAATATAGGACGTATATTAGCTTATTGTCAAATATTGATACGGTATATATATTACCCTGGAGAGGCTGGGCTCCTGGGGTTTGATTGCACACGATTTAAACTATACTTTTTCACCTTAGGACATGTCAGGGCCCATTGCTTAGGCTGGTCTCCTGGAACGTGGGGGGTATTACCTCCCCAATTAAAAGACAAAAAATCCTAGCTTCATTACATCGCATTTCTGCAGATCTTGTCTGTCTCCAGGAGACCAGACTGACTGATGAGGAACATTTGAAGTTGAAAAAGTCCTGGGTGGGAGATATCTATTTTGCCTCGTCCACAGGACGCCATGGGGGGGTGGCTCTGCTTTTACGGAAATCTTCCCCTATTAATGTTCAGATATTGGAAAAAGACAGGTCTGGAAGATATCTGTTGGCCAGATTACAGATAGGTACATCTTATTATCTTTTATTAATAGTTTACGGGCCTAATTCTCTTGAACTATCTTTCTTCCAGAAACTGATCACTATTTGTATGAAATACTTCTCTGATCAGCTTTTAGTCCTCGGGGATGTTAACTTGGTTATGGATCCTGAAATTGATAAATCTTCAAAACCTGTTACTTCTTTGGGGACTAAGGATGTTGTTCTTACAAATTTTTGTACAACTTTAGATCTAGTAGACCCTTGAAGGCTACTACATCCAGAGGTGCGTGATTATACCCATTTGTCGCGAGCCCACGGTACATGGTCTAGGTTGGACTACATTTTGGTTTCTTCTTCTTTATTTTCGAGGGTAATGGCGGCTCGAGTGGGCTCGATACAAATTTCTGATCACGCACCTGTATGGATAGATATTCAGCTCGATGTGAGCTCTGTTCGAGCCCATCGTTGGCGATTTCCTGCATATTTGAGGCAAGATGATGACTTCCAAAAGTTTTTGTTAGGAAAATGAAATCTGAAAAAAGACTGCATCCAAGAAGACTTCAGGATACATTTGAAACATGTAAACGGTTTTTATTTGTTCATATTTTCTAAGCATCTAATATTTGATGCTTTATTGTTTGTGAACCGCTGTGAACTTCTAAGAGGTATTCAAATAAAAAGTGTATTGTGTGTGTAGTGTAAAATGGGAGGATTATATTGCCACAAATGGACTACACCAGGGAGATCCACATTTATTCTGGGAAACAGCTAAGGCTGTCCTTCGGGGTCATATTTTAGCTTATACCTGTTCCCGTATGCGTAAACTAAATAAGTCCATTATAACTTTGGAGCATTCCTTACGTTTAGCTAAGAGGGCTCATATAGCTAATCCTTCTATATTAAATCGAGAACAATACTTGACTACACAGGCAGCATTAAATACCCTTTTGCATTCCCGATTTCAACGCTGGTCTACCTACCACCGATATAAATTTCAGCGTTTTGGTAATAAAACGGGTAAGTTGTTGGCCAGAATGGTGGATAACCAGATGGGACGTAAACCGATTTTGTCCTTGCGTACAGCGGATGGTTCAGTTGCGTCCAGTACGGATAATATTGCTCGGGTTTTTTATGAGCATTTTTCAAATCAGTATAGTTCTTTTTCTAGTCCTTCAGTAGAAATGATTAATGATTATCTTCATGCATCAGGTATGCCATGTTTAGAGGAAGCAGACATTGACCATCTAAATAGACCATTACATACATTAGAGTTACAACGTGCTATTCGATCTAGTAAAATGGGCACTGCTCCGGGTCCAGATGGTTTCCCTGGGGAATTTTACAAGATGTTGGAATCACATCTTAACACTCCTTTATTGGCCTATTACAATGAATCCATAAAAGTAGGAGCTTTTCCAAAATATGCTAATGAGGCATCAATGGTCTTGATTCCGAAACCTGGGAAACCACCTGATCTCGTAGGATCATATCGTCCCATTTCACTTATTAATGTAGATCTTAAATTGTTTGCCCGCATTTTGGCGGATCGTCTTCTTCCGTTAATACCTACTCTGATCCATAGTGATCAGGTGGGCTTTGTCCCTGGGTGTCAGTCGGTACTGAATGTTAGAAAAATACTTTTGGCCCTTGCTCATGCACAATCTATTAAGGAGCTCACCCTATTAGTCAGTTTAGACGCGGCTAAGGCCTTTGATAATGTCTCATGGCCTTACCTTTTTCAAACTTTGGACCACATAGGGATTTCAGGATTTTTTCGAGCAGCGATTATGTCTCTTTATGTTGACCCGACAGCCTTCTTAATGGTTAATGGCATTTTTTCAGATACCTTTCCTATTAACCGTGGAACTCGTCAGGGGTGCCCACTGTCATCTTTAATTTTTATTCTTACATTGGAACCATTATTATGCACTTTGCGACATTCTGAGGAAGTGAGTGGTTTAAATATTGAAGGACAGACCATTAAAACCTTGGCTTTCGCAGACGATTTAATGCTTGTCCTCACAAATTCGTCTACATCTCTTGGGGTTGCATTGGACCTTATATCAGAATATGGGTTCCATTCAGGTATGATTATAAACTTAGATAAATCGGTGGCTCTTCCCTCACATTCTGCTATTCGAGATTCTTGGGAAGGAAATTTTCCGTTACAATGGGCTGATAACGCTATTAAATATTTGGGCGTGACTATTCCTGTTGATCTTTCTACCTTATATGTATCTAACGTAACGCCTTTGTTACAGGCCTTAATGGTTAAACTCCAATTGTGGCAAGATTATCCTTTATCTCTCTTAGGGCGGGTGGCACTTCTAAATATGATTATACTTCCGTCTTGGCTTTATGTGTTTCAAGTGCTCCCCCTATACTTACTCAGTCGAGATGAAAATAAGTATATTCGCCTTATTCGGCGTTTTATATGGCGGGGTCGCCGAGCTCGCCTGTCATACTTGCAGTTGGCACGACCTCAATATAAAGGGGGCTTGGGTTTATTAAATCTCCGACATCTTACAATTGGCTGTGGTATGCGCCACATAAACGATTATTTTCGGGGTACTTCTGTTTTTTCTAATATCGTGTTAGAACTGGGGTGCTTTCGACAGGAACATTTCAGTGCTTTTCTTCATTCTGTTTCCTCTTCATATCCTTTGGATATTAGGCTTCGGGTGTTTGGTTTACCAATACGAAAAGTGTGGAAATGGGTTTGCAAATTTCATGGTATTAGTGCAAAAGAGTCTCCCCTTTTGCCATTATGTGGCAACGTGAACTTTCTTCCAGGTATGGGGTGCTCTAGGTTTCGTCAATGGGTGGCAAGGGGGCTAATCTTTCTATCTCACTTAGTATCAGATGATGGTGTCATGCTGTCATTTCAATCCTTGACTGATATATATGGTTTAACTGCTGTGGATAAATTTGTGTATATGCAGATTGCCCATTATGTTGCCACTTTGAATAGGACAAACTTAAAATCTGATCGTCAAGAATTACTGTCCACAACATATACTCTTGGTTCTCAAATGCCAGTTCCTCTCAAATTTCATTTGAGATATTTGAAGGATGAAACCCCCTTGCCAGACTATATTCATTTCCAGACTATGTGGTCACAGGATTTGAATGTGGTACTTCCAGAAGATACTATAGAAAGAGCTGTTATCCGATTGTCATCATTAAAAAAGTACACTTATTTTTGGGAAATGCAATTTAAAATATTATTTAGGATGTATGTATCTCCACATAGAGCCTATTGTTCTAAGTTTAGATCATCATCAAAATGCAATAGATGTGATTGCCAAATTGCTGATCTGGGCCATATGTTATGGTCCTGTATAATGATCAAAACCTTTTGGAGGCAAATTTTTGCCTTTATAGAGTCTCTTTGGACTGTGACTATACGACCATCACCTCTTTTACTATTTGGTATTTCTCCTCCCTGTCATCCGAAGTCATCTGGACTACAATCCTTCTTAAAATGGTCCATTTTATGTGCTCTTAAATGTATATTTCTTAAGTGGTTGGATAATGATGCTCCTACAATCTATATGTGGCGTATTCAGATGATACAACTGCTTACTTGGGAACGTAGAGACATATCTGATCTTTCAACTGTCCAAGGAGAACGTTTCACACTCATTTGGGAACGCTTTTGGAATACGATGACTTCTTCTGCAAGAAGCCGAGTTTTGAACTGTTGACTGTGTCCTATTGCTATGTAATATTATTAAGGTTTGAAGGTCCTTTTGGAACTCCGACTCGCTCCTGGGGGGGTGGGGGGGAAGGAGGGAGGTTATTGGGATTGGTATAGGGATTGGGGTAGTTTGGATAAAATGTTGTTTGGAACATTGATATACGGTTAAATATTTTTTGTATTTGTCTCTTCTTATTTTTGTTCCAATAAAAATTATTATACCATAAAGTTTCCCTGTAAGTGCTTGGTTAACTTCCAAGGAGATAGATATATCTTTTTTGAATCTTCGCAGCTATCTAGATTTCTTGTAAGTAAAAGGCAGATTTTGACTAGTACACCTGTCAATATCCAGGAATGAAGCTCAAATATATGGGTTAGGCCAACCTTCAGGATTCCTCATTTTCTTTTGTTTATTAATAACTTTATTTGATTAATCCTTATATATCAAGGTTTTCCTCCTCTACTGTTGGAGGACTAATTACGGTCTAGCCATAATATGATGTTATTTTGAATTTTATTGGGAATTTCCTTTAATTTGCTTTGTTGACTAGACTGTTTATTTCAGTATATGATGTATTTTTGGATCATGTTAAATTTGAAATCTTATAAATAAATATGTTAAATAGCACCAGTCCTAGTACAGATCCCTGCGGCAAGCCTTTACCCTCCTCCATTGAGAAAAATGGCCATTTAACCCTACCCTCTGTTTTCTATCCGATAACTAATTCTTAATCCACAACTAGGGTTACCAGACATCTGGATTTACCTGGACATGTTCTCTTTTTAGAAGGCATGTCCAGGCATCTGGACGCCTTTTCAAAACCTAGCACTTTGTCCGGGTTTTGAAAAGCAGACCGTGTCGGGAGTGGCATCCAAGACAAGCAGGATGAGGGGGTGGGGCTAGGGTGGGTGGATGGGGGCGGGTGGAACTGGGTGGGTTTGGGGGCGGGTCTATGGGTCCAGATTTTACATATGTAAAATCTGGTAACCCTAGCCACAACTGAACTTTGCCTCCAATCCCATGACTCTTTAGTTTTCTCAGAAGCCTCTCATGAGGAACTTTGTCAAAAACTTTCTGAAAATCTAGATATAGATTCATAAGAACATAAGAATTGCCACTGCTGGGTCAGACCAGTGGTCCATCGTGCCCAGCAGTCCGCTCACGCGGCGGCCCCCAGGTCATAGACCAGTGCCCTAACTGAGACCAGCCCTACCTGCGTTCGTTCTGGTTCAGCAGGAACATGTCCAACCTTGTCTTGAATCCCTGGAGGGTGTTTTCCCCTATAACAGATTCCGGAAGAGCGTTCCAGTTCTCTACCACTCTCTGGGTGAAGAAGAACTTCCTTACATTTGTACGGAATCTATATCCTTTTAACTTTAGAGAGTGCTCTCTACCTTGGAGAGGGTGAACAACCTGTCTTTATCTACTAAATCTATTCCCTTCATTATCTTGAATGTTTCATTATCTTGAATGTTTCGATCATGTCTCCAGTGATACCAAGGTGACATTGAAGTCTACAGCCAGAATTCTCCAAAATTCCTTAAGAAATTGAGACTGGCTTAGGCAAATGTTGTTGCATTTCGATTCCAGGAGTGCCATTGTGGTTTGGGTTGTGAGACTGAGACACCTTTCATTGTGACCTTATATGGTACTGGCAGAAAAGCAGAGCTGGCTCAGAAGAGAGAATGCTTCCTGTTTTCTGTTCACCACTTCCTAGCAATCTGAGAGGGCTGCTGAACACTGGAGCTTCGATTTCTTATGTATAATCACCTCATTGGGGGAACCTGACATGTGCATAGCTTCCAAATGAGCTTGAAAAGGGTTTTCTTATACGGCATGCTCAGTACTTCCACTTGGCATTAACTACCAAAGCTTTCTCTGTCTCTCGTTTACTCTCTTTTCCTGTCTGGTATGCACTCTGTGTAATAGCTTATGCTTAGTATAGCTAAGCAGGTTTGTATTTTGGCATAGGCAACTGCCTCGGATACTAGATTTTAAAAGCACTAAATAGGTGAGTTAAATAGAAGCCTGATTCTTCTGCTTGTTTTAGGAATGTAATCTGTGATCTCTGGAGAGAAGCCTCCTCTCCCCACCACTCTCTGCAGGGCTGACCTTAAGCAGGGGTGGCAGAGGCAGCCACACAGGACCTTGCACTCAACTGAGTCAGCTTTGCAAACTGGTAGCTGACCAAAAGTTAAAGCTTCTTTTTACCTTTCCATCTTCATCTCCCTCTCTGTCTCCTTCTCTCCCCCTCCCCTCCTCAGCACCGATACCCTATACTCCTCCCACTACACCCTCAGCTACTACATCACCTCCCTCTCTTTCTCCCTCCCCATTTGGTTTTGCATTTCTCAGAGGGATAGCACCACTTTATTGCCTTTTGGGCTTTGGCTTCAACTCCAGTTCCATTACAGTAAATTTTTCACAGTTTGGAGTAAACTAAACTGGGTGGGTTGCTTTTTTGACTGAGAAGTATGCTGAGCCTGTGTAAGGTTATCATATGGCTCCAGAAAAAGGAGGAAGGATTGAGACATCCGGGTTTTACTTCCACTGAAACCAATGGAAGTAAAACCCAGATGTCTCAATTCGTCCTCCTTTCTCTGGAGCCATATGGTAACCCTAAGCCTGTGGACTGTGTGCCAGGCATCCTCCTAGCTTCACTAGCCTGGGCTTGCCCTTAATCAGTCCAAGAAAAATATATCTATATCACCCCTGATGTTCACACTGAACCCAGGGTTACAGTTATGTGTTTGCACATAAATGCATATGTTTAGAAATATCCATGTAAATGTGTCATCAGATATCATTCTTTTAAATATGTTTTTGTAGAACCAGCTCATTTGATTGCTTTTCTTTCTCTGAAACGTCTTGAGTGTGGAAAGTGTAGTTACTTACCTGTAACGTAGGTTCTCCGTGGACAGCAGGATAGTCAGCCACATATGGGTGTTGTCCCAACACCTCCCAATTTGCGGATAAGCTCTCCAATAGCTCAGAGAGATTTTTTTTTTTTTTTTTTTTTTTCTCTGAGCACGTGCAGTGCCCGGGCCCCACTGGGCATGCCCGAGCCCTACCCATTTCCCCCTGCTTCCCCCTAATCCCCAGGATGTTACTAGCTGTGGCCGGGTCGGCCGTATGGGGAGGCGGGTGGGTTGTGTGGCTGACTATCCTGCTGTCCACGGAGAACCTACGTTACAGGTAAGTAACTACACTTTCTCCTAGGACAAGCAGGATGAGTCAGTCACATATGGGTGACTCCCTAGCCGAGGGATGTACCAACTGGACCTGCGCCTTAGCGCTTTGTGCATCCCTCGCCTGGCTGTGGAGGCCGAGCCGGGCAGGGTAATCAGGCAAAGCAGGTAAAGTTGTGGAAACAAGGTTTTAGATAAAGTGCTGTGTTAACTGAGCAATAATACTCACAGAACAATGAACTGGTCAATGACAATCAATGAATAGTGAGAAACCAACTGGTCAACAGTGACCATTCGTACTTGCATTTGAGAATTCATACTTGCCTATTCCATATTCAGTCTAGACAGGAGTGCTGGAAGACTTAACTCACAGACTTAACCTACTTAACTCACAGAACAGCGAAAACTGGTCAATGACAATCAATGAACAGTGAGAAAACCAACTGGTCAATGGTGACAATTCATAACTGGTCAATAGTGACAATTCGTACTTGCATATGAGAATTCATACTTGCCTATTCCACATTCAGACTAGACAGGATTGCTGGAAGACCTACTTAACTCACAGAACAGTGAAATTGGTCAATGACAATCAATGAACAGTGAGAAACCAACTGGTCAACAGTGACAAATCATACTTGCATGTGAGAATTCATACTTGCCTATTCCACATTCAGTCTAGGAAGGAGTGCTGGAAGACCTACTTAATCAATATCTATAACACCCTACTTGATCAGTGTTTGTCGATATTTATAACACCCTACTTGATCAGTGTTTGTCAAGGCTGTGCTAGTGGTTGCTGTCCTTCCGGGAGGGAAGAGCCACTTCCAAGACTGCTCGGCCGAATGCATTTGGAGCGTGGAATGCTATGTCAAGGCAGTAGTGCATAGTGAAGGTGTGCATGGAGGACCAAGTGGCTGCATCGCAGATGTCCCCTATTGGTGTGTGGTGCAGATGAGCCGTTGTGTTGGCTATGGTTCTGCACTGGTGGGCATTGGCTCCCACCTGCGGTTGATGCTGCGCTTTTCTATAGGTGAAGGGGATGCACTCTTATATCCAGCGCGAGCGCCTGCGTTTGGTGGCCGGAAGTCCTGGTCTGTATTGGTCATAGGAGACGAACAATTGAGGCTTGTCTAATCTGCTACATAGTCAGGGCCCGCACACAGTCCAAGAGGTGTTGCTGAGGTGGCAGTGTGCCTCCCTGTGGGGAGATGTAGAGTGCCGGGAGGCACGCTGAAGCCACCTTCGGCAAGAATCGGGGGTGGGTTCTGGGTACCACCCTGTTCTCATGAGGGAGTGTGTCAGTAGACACGATGGTCAGGGTTGTCCCAGCCAGGAATACGGGATCTGCCTCCCCCAAAGGTTTGAAGGGGTCGAGGTGAGATGATGCGGCACCAAGTTGAGGTCCCATCCGGGCGGTGGTGGTCTGACCGGTGGGTGCAGATTGGACAGTCCCTTCATGAAATTTTGTGATTACTGGATGCCTCGACACTGGTTTGCTGTCTAGGCCAGCGTGGTATGCCGTGATTGCACTTAGGTGGACCTTGATGGAAGTGGGTTTTAGGTCCCCCTGAGATAAGCTTAGTATGTACTGCAGGATGTCCGGTATGGGGCAGTTGTAGGGGTCTCGCTGCGTGTCTGTGCACTGGTAGCGGAACCTTCTCCCTTTCAACCCATAGCGTTTTCTGGTTGAAGGTCTTCTGGCTGCCATAAGAGTGTGCTCCACGTCTTGTGGTAGGTTCATCCTCTCATCATACATGCGGTCAGGGCTAAGGAACGCAGGTCGTGGTGGAGGGTAAGGTTCCCGCGTTGTGTAATGAGAACTGCACTGATCAGGAGCGGGGAGAGTTGGGTGAACCGCTATCCCTTGCCGGAACGGGAACCATGGTTGCAGGAGCTCGAACAGGGCAATCATGATCACCGTTGCTCTGTCCTGAAGAATCTTCTGCAGGACTTAGGGTGTTCCAACTCACAGACAGACCGTCGGGGCTGAGACGGCGATGGGTTGATCTCTTTGCGCAGAAGGTCGAATATTTTGAGTTCGGTTCGGTTGCAAACAGGTCGATGCTCGGTGTGCCCCAGGTGCTGAAGATCTTCTTCATCGCCGCTGGGTTGAGACACCACTCATCGGGATCCAGCTGGTGGCTGAGTCTTTCTGCCAGGTCGTTCTGCTCCCACAGGAGGTAAGTTGCCTGGATGGGGCATTGAATGGAGTTGGAGAACTCCCACATGTGGCAAGCTTCCTTGCATAGCGAGGTTGACCCTGTCCCTCCCTGTTTGTTGATATAGTGCAAGGCCACCTGGTTTTCTGTTTGGGTGAGGACTGCCCTGCCAGTTTGAAGGTTTCGAGGGCATTCCCTAAGGCCCTGAGCTCCAGTAGGTGGGTGGTCAGAGGTTTGGTACACTGGTCCCAGTGATGTCTGAGGTGCCCTTTCATGGATCACATGAGTAGTCTGGTGTGCTGCACAACAAAGACCGGAGCGTGCTGACGATGAGCTGCTGGCAGGGATGCACTGGGCCAGGGATGTCATGGCGTCGATCTGGTAGTCCCGTAGGACGGCCTTGGTCTGCGTGGTGTCGATGACTGCACAGATGAACGATATCCCCTGGGTGGGTATCAGGTGGGATTTCATGTAGTTGATGAGGAACCCCAGTTCTTGGAGGAGGGTTATGGTGGTTGACGGGGCTGCCAGCTGTCGAGATAAGATAGGACACGCACCCCTTGAAGGCGAGGATGTGCCACTGCCACGCACTTTGTGAACGCTCTTGGAGCCGTTGAGAGTCCAAGGGGCAGGACCTTGTACTGGAGGTGTCTGTCTTGGCTTTAGAAGCGACGATGCCTCCTGTGGGCTGGGTGCATGGGATACTAACCAATACTCGGGCTGTAACAGGGCCAAGACTGTACCCAGAGAGTGCATCTGGACCTTGTGTATGCACCTGTTGAGCTTACAGAGATCCAGGAACGAGCGTTGCCTTGTCCATGGTGACGCGGGGGTTCCTGGAGTAGAAATCCCTTGGTGATCTCCTCTGTTCGTCACCGCCTCTATTGATTCTGCCGAAGCAGGTCCTCTCCTTGCTGCAGGAAAGTTGGGTCATCAGATGGAGGGTGCCCCGCCCACTCGGGGTGGGGGGGACGGGAGTGGAGACGAATTCGGAATCCCTGCTTGATGATGCTGAGGGCCCACTGGTCGATGGTGATCCTGGGCCAAGCCTTCGCAGACAATCTGATCCTGCTGGGCCGGAGGATGGTCAAGGTTCTGTTTTTGTCTTGGGGAGAGGGCTGCACTTGGATGCCCCTGCCTCTCGGGCGGTGCTTGTTTGCGTAGCAGTTATGTTACTGTTGCGAGCGCTGGGGCACAGACTGCTGCCAGTGTGGACTGGCTCAGTTGTGAGCTGGAGTCTCTATTTTATTTTATTTATTTATTTCCTCTCACTGGCCTCCTGATAAAGCCGCATCTGGAACTGGAGCGCAGCAATTCGTGCGCTCAGCATTGCGCCCTCGAAGGTCTTTTTCCCCGTGGAAACCAGGGTTTTTCAGGTCCTTCCCTGACGGGGGTTGGAGGGGGGGGTCGTGCTGCCCTGTTTCTCTTAAGCTACCGCAATGTCCATGTATGGCTGCTGCGGGTTGTTGAATCCCTGGGCTGGAAAGATCTGGTACTTCAATCCCAGTCTCCTTGATGTTGGTTGCCCTGAGGAGGGAGTCAGCCAAATCTTGTCTCTGCAGTCCAGGAGGTTTTTGTGGACTGGAATCGCCACTGCCTGCGTGAAGTACTGGTACAGGTAGTTCAGGCCTTGTAGTACTCTGTCTTGGGTACTTGTTGTCCACCCACGTGGATCTTGAGAAAGGCTGTGAGTTTCTGGAGGGACTTGGGGTGAGTCCTCGTTTGTGGGTTTTTGTTTTTTTGTTTTTTTTTAGTAAATATTTATTTATTTTTGTGGGTGGTGACTCGGGGCGTGGCTGGAGGCTGGTGTGTAGCTTGTTCCTCCGTTGCTTGGGTGCATGGCATGCCGCTGAACCGCGCCATGTTGTTGTGCGTGGCTCCCTCTAAAGGGGGACATTGTGGGGAGTGTAGCCCGCTGAGAGAGGAGTGGGTCAGCAGGAGGATTAACTGTGGCTGCTGGTCCCACCCCTGGTGGTTCGCAGGTTCATGTGCTGCTCCACTTGACTGGTTGGGTGGCTCCATGTACCCCACCGCCCTTCTCTGTCCTTCTTGAGAGGGGGGGAGAGCCTGCAGAGAGGGGGCAGGATGCACCCCTTCATCTGTGCCAGAGCTCCTGGCTGCGTTTCCCACTGTGCCTGGAGGCAGAGAAAGAGGAGTGATAATGCCTCTTGAGTGGGCTTCTGCTGCTGTACTGCCTATTGTATATTAAACTGTACCACGCTGCATATGCCTTTCAGTGCTATAGAAATCATGAATAGTACAGAGTCCCTCATGCTGGCTGGAAAAGCACTCTGCCTAGGTTTTATGAAGAGCAAACAGCTTTTTAGACTGAGGAGTTTCACACCCCCACCTTTGGAGAGGCATGGTCTGACATGCCACATCTCTGATGATATCAGCACCCTGCTGAGAAAGGCAGACTCCTCGTTCCCAACATGAGAGGGGGAGGGGGCGGGGTGGGAAAGGTGTGAATTGCAGACTCTGCAGGACCCCAAGAGGGAAAGAAACATCGAGTTTTTTGTTTTTTTGTTTTTTTTCAGCATGTCCTTTATAAGCTGAACTCTGGGGCAGCATGTCTCCTACTTGGGGGAGAGGTCTGCAGGTCCCCTCCAAGGGAAAGAAGCATGGGAGATTCTTTCTCCTTAAATTCAGATTGGGAGGAGGGTGGGGCAGAGCCCTCGGGGCTGCAACAGATTATCAGAGGTTTTCCCAAAAACAAGCAGGTAGGACTTACCTTTGAACCCCAATCGGCTCCCTGCAGAGGCTGGCTGTAAGCGGCAGCATGCCGTCTGGAGGGTGAAAGCCCCGATCTGTTGCTTGCAGAGGCTGTGGATTTACGCAGCAGCATGCAAGACTCCTATCGGCTGCCCTGCAGAGGATGGCTGTACGTGGCAACATGCAGGGATTCCTGGAGAGATCTCTCGGTCTGGCGAGACTCCTATCGGCTGCCCTGCAGAGGCTGGTTCTAAGCGGCAACATACAGGGACTCCAGGAGATATTTCTCTACCGGGCCAAGTGCAGGCGGGGGGATTAGCTGAGCCAGGGCATCCTGGAGGCTCCTTGCCACTGTAGCTTGTGGATCCCCCGCTGCTGCATTCTGATGAGGATGGCTGCTGGAAGAAGATTCTCGGGCCTCACTTCTCTTCATGCCCTGCAGAGGCTGGCTGTAAGCAGCAACGTGCAGGAACTCCTGGAGAGATCTCTCGGTCTGGTGAGACTCCTATCGGCTTCCTGCAGGGGCTGGCAGCTAGCGACAGCATGCAGGACCTCCGGGAGAGATTTCTTGACCGGGCAAGTTGCAGTCGGGGGGGTTGACTGAGTCAGGATGTCCTGGAGGCTCCTCACCGGATTCGTCTGTGGATCCCCCGCTGCTACGCTCCGATGAGGATGGCTGCTGGAGGAAGATTCTCGGGCCTCACTTCTCTTCATGAAGTCTCTCAGTGCCCTCTTCCTTAGCTTGCGTGCACGTGGTGACATGTGCGCACAATGCAAGCCACACGGAAACCTCTAGCGCCGGATCCAATCAGTGGGCGCACAATTCATGAGGATCCAGTGTGTTCATCCTCCTCCTGCATCCCAGTTGTTTCTTTAGATGATTCAGGCATCTTCAAGTTGATGAGTAGAAAAGTTGTAATGGAGAGCTGTAGAAAAATCCGACCGATGGGAACGGGCGGAAACTAAAGACTGGGGATTAGGGGGAAGCAGGGGGAAATGGGTAGGGCTCGGGCATGCCCAGTGGGGCCCGGGCACTGCACGTGCTCAGAGAAAAAATAAAAATAAAAAATCTCTCTGAGCTATTGGAGAGCTTATCCGCAAATTGGGAGGTGTTGGGACAACACCCATATGTGGCTGACTCATCCTGCTTGTCCTAGGAGAATACCAAATGTACCTAAGTGATAATTAGCTCTGCATCAGCACAGATTCAGTAATTTTCTTTTTTAAAATTTTTTCTTCAATTTAATTACTCTTTTCGTTAATCTTGAATCCCAATTGAGGACTAGTGTGTGATTAAGATAAGGAATGTTTTCTTTTTTCCTTTATACTTTGATCCATTATTAGGATTGGAAGTCAACCTAAATGTTATATTTTCTTGATTATACTTTCTGTACAAGTTATGCTTGATAATAATGTAAAATCTTATAAATAAATAAAAAAGAAATACCACTAGATAAAGAAGGAAGTGGAAATTAGGATCAAACTATCATTATCAAGAAAACCTCACTATAAATAGTGCCATCTGTGCAAAGTCAGAATTTGTACATATTAAACCAAATAGAGATGGGAAAAGCTTTTTCCTGTTCTTTGGTTGAATGATATGAATAAATACTGACTCTGCATGATAGCACCACTGATAGGGTTTTCTTGACGTTGATATTCTGAGATACCAACATACATGTTGATATGAGGGAACATAAATGTTTATGTCAGCCATTTTAGATACATAAACATTTAATTTTTTTTCCTAACTTGTCACAGAGTGTGATATCCCTTGCCGATTTAACATTTGGAGGGGCATCAGCCACTGGGGGATTAAAAGAGATGATTTCCCCTAATCCCTCCAGTGAAGCGCTGCTCAATAGGAGAATTTCTCTAAAAGCTAGGCATCCTGGGTAACAGGTGCAAATCCTGACATCAGTCTTTTTGGAGCTAGGTGTGCATTTCCCTTATGAATGGGGAATACCTTCTTTTTTTTTTAAAACCCACCCTAGCCCCATCTAAAACATGCTCAGTCCATGTCACATTGCCAAATACAGTGGTGCCTCACACAACGAACTTAATCCGTTCCAGGAGCAAGTTTGTTATGTAAAACGTTCGTTGTGTGAAACGCGTTTTCCCATAACAATACATGTTAAAAAAAATAATTCGTTCTGTAGCATAAAATATGCTAAGATGACATAAAAAAAGATAAATTTTTGGTTATTATTTTTATTTAGATACATCTAAAAACATAATTGTTTTTTAAAACAACACACATTTTTTAAATTTAAAGACAGACTAAGTAGAGTCTAATTTTACAGTGAGAGGGCAGAGTCTCAGCGGCAAAAACTGGGACTTAACTGTTCATTTTTTTTTTTTTTTCTACCGTGTTTCCCCGATGATAAGGCAGGGCCATCAAATAAGACAGCCCCCCCTTTTTAGAAAAAAATGTAAAATAAGGCACCCCCCGCAAATAAGCCACCCACCGATACCTGCGCTTACCCGAATCGGGTGGTACGGTGGGTGACTCCGTGTGGTCCCTGGCACCCCCGACACGATCGGGGCAAGAGGGAGCTCAAGCCCTCTTGCCCCCCCGACTCCCCGACACGATCGGGGCAAGAGGGAGCTCAAGCCCTCTTGCCCCCCCCGACTCCCCGACACGATCGGGGCAAAAGGGAGCTCAAGCCCCCTTGCCCCCCCGACTCCCCGACACGATCGGGGCAAAAGGGAGCTCAAGCCCTCTTGCCCCCCCGACTCCCCGACACGATCGGGGCAAGAGGGAGCTCAAGCCCTCTTGCCCCCCCGACTCCCCGACACGATCGGGGCAAAAGGGAGCCCAAGCCCTCTTGCCCCGCCGATTCCCCAACTCCCCGACAATATCAGGCCAGGAGGGAGCCCAAGTCCTCCTGGCCACGGCGACCCCCTAACCCCATCCTGCACTACATTACGGGCAGGAGGGATCCCAGGCCCTCCTGCCCTCGACGCAAACCCCCCCTCCCCCCAACGACCGCCCCCCCCAAGAACCTCCGACCGCCCCCCCAGCCGACCCGCGACCCCCCTGGCCGACCCCCACGACACCCCCAACCCCCTTCCCCGTACCTTTCTGTAGTTGGCCGGACAGACGGGAGCCAAACCCGCCTGTCCGGCAGGCAGCCATCGACGGAATGAGGCCGGATTGGCCCATCCGTCCCAAAGCTCCGCCTACTGGTGGGGCCTAAGGCGCCTGGGCCAATCAGAATAGGCCCGGGAGCCTTAGGTCCCTCCTGGGGGCAGGGCCTGAGGCACATGGTCGGGTTGGGCCCATGTGCCTCAGGTCCCGCCCCCAGGAGGGACCTAAGGCTCCCGGGCCTATTCTGATTGGCCCAGGCGCCTTAGGCCCCACCAGTAGGCGGAGCTTTGGGACGGATGGGCCAATCCGGCCTCATTCCGTCGATGGCTGCCTGCCGGACAGGCGGGTTTGGCTCCCGTCTGTCCGGCCAACTACAGAAAGGTACGGGGAAGGGGGTTGGGGGTGTCGTGGGGGTCGGCCAGGGGGGTCGCGGGTCGGCTGGGGGGGCGGTTGGAGGTTCTTGGGGGGGGGGCGGGCGTTGGGGGGGGGGGGGGTTTGCGTCGAGGGCAGGAGGGCCTGGGATCCCTCCTGCCCGTAATGTAGTGCAGGGTGGGGTTAGGGGGTCGCCGTGGCCAGGAGGACTTGGGCTCCCTCCTGGCCCGATATTGTCGGGGAGTTGGGGAATCGGCGGGGCAAGAGGGCTTGGGCTCCCTTTTGCCCCGATCGTGTCGGGGAGTCGGGGGGGCAAGAGGGCTTGAGCTCCCTCTTGCCCCGATCGTGTCGGGGAGTCGGGGGGGGCAAGAGGGCTTGAGCTCCCTCTTGCCCCGATCGTGTCGGGGAGTCGGGGGGGGCAAGAGGGCTTGAGCTCCCTCTTGCCCCGATCGTGTCGGGGAGTCGGGGGGGCAAGAGGGAACCAGGCGGAGAGAGGGCAGTTAAGCGCAGTGCCTGCGCGGAAGGATGCAGCTCGGGCGACTTCGTTGTGTGAAACGAAGTTCGTTGTACGGATCAAGACATAAAGTTCGTTGTGCGCAGCGTTCGCTGTGCGAGGCGTCCGTTATGCGAGGCACCACTGTACATGCTTTTGGCATGTCTGTCCCAGCTTTGTAAAATCATAATTTAGATGGTTATGCAACATAAACTTCTAAATACTGGTTTATGCAAGTCTAAGACACAAATGACAAAAGGCTTTTTTTTTCCTTTCCTTCATTTGCAAAGTTAAGCACATTTCTTAAAGGACTGGGTGTGAAAAGACACAGTAAAGTGTGTCTCAAGGATTGTAAGAGGTTTGTGTGTGTGCCTCGTTCTCTATGTGGTTATGTGGATGAGTTGTTCCAAATGTATCTTTTTGAGTGTGTGAGCGTATGTGTGTGGGCTTGTGTGTGTATGTGTGATGGGCATGCATTTGTGTGGGGGGGCGTATGTGTGGTGGGTGTGCATTTGTGTGTGTGTGTGGTGGGGGGGTATGTGTCTGTGTGTGTGTGTGTGTGCTTGTGCATGTCTCTGTGTCTATGCATATAGTCGGCCAGACAAAGACAGGCAGACAAATGGAGGCTTCTTAATAGGCACAATCACTTGGAGGAAATGTACCTAAACAAGAAAAATCAATGGCAAGAAATCCAAATGGCTGCTATCTGGAAATTGGAATGGCAAGTGAGGTGATTAAATTTGCAGTTGACACTCACCTGTTCAAAGTTGTTAAAACGTAGGCAAACTGTGAAAAATTTCTGGCAGACCTTAGGAAACTGGAAGACTGGACATCCAAATGGCAAATTAAAACTTAATATGGACAAGAATAATCCAAATAATAATTACCAGATGCTAGGGTCCACCTTAGGGGTCAGTACCCAAGAAAACGATTAGGTGTTACCATAAACAATACGCTGAAACCTTCCGCCCAATGTGTGGCGGTAGCTAAAAAAAGCAAACAGGATGCTAGAAATTATTAGAAAAGGCATGGTAAACAAGATAATGTTATAATGCCTCTGTATCACTCCTTGGTGCGACCTCACCCTCAGTAATGCGTTCAATTCTGTTTGTCATATCTCAAAAAAGATATAGCAAAATTAGAAAAAATTCAAAGAATAGCAGCCAAGATGGTAAAGGGGATAGAATTCCTCCTCATATGAGGAAAGACTAAAGAGGTTAGGGCTCTTCAGCTTGGAAAAAAAGATGGCTGAAGGGAGCTATTTATTGAAGTCTGCAAAATCCAGAGTGGTGTAGAATGAGTACAAGCGGATCGATTTTTTTACTCCATCAAATATTACAAAGACTAGGGGGACAGTCAGTGAAATTTCAGGGAAATACTTTTAAAACTAATAGGAGGAAATATTTTTTCACTCATAGAACAGTTAAGCTATGGAACTCATTGCCAGAGGATGTGGTAAAAGCGGTTAACGTAGATGGATATATAAAAAAAAGTTTGAACAAGTTTCTGGAGGAAGAGTCCATAGTCTGCTATTGACACAGACTTGGGAGAAGCCACTGCTGTTACTACTATTTGGGTTTCTGCCAGGTACTTGTGACTTGGATTAGCCTCTGTGTAAACAGAATGCTGGCCTAGATGGTGGCAAGTCAAATGCGCGCAAGATGACCTTTGGTCTGACCCAGTATTGCTAATCTTATGTTCTTATCAGTTCTCAAAATGCGAGGGATAAAGCACCAGAACAAATTAGAAATGGGCCTGCAAACAAGTGAAGCCAAATTAAAACCTCAGCTTTCATTTACTATTAAAAACATAGGGTTAATTCTATAAGTGGCACCTAGAAAAATAGTGCCAGATGCATGTCAATCACACTTAGGCACAAGTTACAGAATTGCAGCTAGTGGCACTTATATAAAAACTTAGGCACCTGAAATGTAGGTGAGGCGTTTAAAGGCCTACATTTCAGGCACCTAAGTTTTTGGAGAATCGCACGTAGCAATGCCTAAGGCATGTACTGCCCATAGAAACACCCACTTAGGCATTAGGCACCGCTAAGCGCCATGCCATAGGCGCCTTTCACCAATTTATTGAGGCTATTAAGGGTATTTTGCCGATTAACCCCCTCCTTTACAAAGCCACGCTAGCATTTTTAGCGCCAACCATGGCAATAAGAACTCCAACGTTCATAGAATTCCTATGAGCATCAGAGTTCTTACCGCTGCGGCCGGCGCTAAAAACACTAGCATGGCTTTGTAAAGAGGCACCTAACTTTAGGCGTTCTTTATAGAATCAGGCCCATACTGTCAATTTATTTATTTTTTTCCCAATTCTTTATTCATTTTTTCATCTTACATCAAGTGTACAATATTACATCAATTGAATCATACACATCACTTGAAAATCTTTCTATTATCATCTTATATATAAATTAACCCCCTCCCCCACCCACCCTTTCCACAAATATTGTAATCAAAAATATCATACATGTGTTATATTCATAAATATTGATTAAACCTATAATATAACTATATATCACCCCTCCCATTATTATAATTATACTTTCAGTGTAAAAAGGTGTCTAATCATTACAATATGCTATCAATGGCCCCCAAATCTTTTTAAAATTATTATAATTCCCTTTTAGTATGGCAAATGTTCTTTCCATTTTGTATATATGGCACAACGAATTCCACCAAAAGGTGTAATTAAGTCTAATGTAATTTTTCCAATTTCTGGTGATATGTTGAATGACAACTCCTGCCATTATTAATAAAAGTTTATTATTGCTTGATGAAATTTGACTTTTTATTCTCATTGACATCCCAAATAGAATTGTATCATATGATAGAGCTACATGATTTTCTAATAAACAATTGACTTGAGATCAAATTGATTTCCAAAAGGCCATGATTCAGGGACAAAAGTATATTAAATGATCTAGAGTCCCTGCTTCCAGATTACAATGCCAGCATCAATTTATTTTAGGTTCTGTTTGTTCTGATTGGTGAGGCCCAACTTTAGTGCAGGAAGAGGCGGTCGGAGCATACCGCGAGTGATTTCCTTCACTCGCCAGCGCTCCAGCTGCTCTCTCCTGCTTCTCCAGCTGCCCTCTCCTGTCTCCCCCGGTAAAAACCATATTCGCGGTTTTTCAAGATTCAAGGGGGTTCCTGGAACAGACCCCCGCGAATATCGGGGGAGTACTGTATATGGTGCCCAAATTTGGATGTACTTCCAAGACATTTGCGCAACTTAATTGCCTAACGAACTGTTAAACCATCAATAATTATTGGTGTTAATTGACATCAATTAGATTTTGCACCCACATTTGGCTGCGTGTTATTCTATAATAGTGGGTGCCTAAATCCCATAATATGCAACTAGAAATAAAGTGTGGCCATGGGAGGGGCACGATCAGGTGAGGAGCATTCCCAAAAGTTGCACGCAGTGTTATGGAATAATGGGTCTCTGTGCCCGACTGGGTGCCAGGATGTACACAAGGTTTCAGCAGGAGTAAGTCAGGTGCCCAGAGTTGTGCACGGATATTGGCGCTAAGCTCTATTACCTCTTAGCACCAAGTTTTACTGGCTCCCATTTTTAAGTGCCATTTATAGAATTTCCCCCTTTGAGGGTGACAGAAGCACAGATGTCTGAACCAAACCACTATCCCAATTTACCTAGTTGCACAGAGGACGGAGGAAATGGCTTAGGCTAACACGGGTTTTGAAAATCTAGCATTTACCTCCTTTGGAAAAGAAAAACAAACCTGAACAGGACATTATTCATTATTTTAGTTGTTCTGACTAAATTAAAATTTAATGTGTCTGCTTGAAAGATTGACACAAAGTATTTATGTGCATTTTCATCTCCCTGTTAAAGATATTTATTAAGGATAATGTGTCTGATCCCTATACTGTCCTCACAACACAGTCACCAGAATTATCAGTATTACTGGCTTGGTAGCAAACACAGAAAACCAGTCCACCAGCTGCATGCTCACATATTATCTGGAATATTTTTTGTTCTGTAAATAGTTCTGACAGGCAGGTTTTACCATTTTTAAATACATCAATCTTTTCTGCTAGGCAACATAGAAGCCCTGAAGAAGGAGACTTTTGTGCTGAAAGAAGGTGTCACTTACAGGATCAAAATACACTTCAGAGTAAGTTCTGTTTTCTACTGAGCATTTGGAAAAAATTAAAGTAAATCAGATACAAAGATTTTTTTTTAACAATTCAGTGAACAAAACAAATAGCAGTGATGTGGAGCACCCAGGAAAAGCCTGAGAACAGGAGGTGAAAGCTCATGAGAGAAGAGGGAAGATGAAGAAATCCATGATGATAAAGGCCATTTTTTTAGAAGCCTTTAATCATGATTTTTTTCATGTAAATTGCAGCTTTACATATGTAAACAGCATCCATGTATAAATGGTAATTTTAGAAAAGGGCTTAATTTTCATGGGGATGTCCATAATACATAGAAAGAGAAAAACGTCTCAAAAGTGGCACAAAACAACAGATAGATGTTTTTTCAACTCTCAGAATTGGGACGTTTTACTTCACAGCTCTTCTAAATTATAAGGAGGCATGTTGCAGGCATGTTTTGGGTGGGATGTTTAGAGCATAATGGAACAAGATAAAAATATCTAGGATAAAAATTGGAATGCTTTTATCTGGACCTGTAAAACCATAAAACATTGAAATATAAACTATAAAGTGAACTAAAAATAACAGTTTCCCATCACAAGTCCTGAAAAGCCTTACTAAAAAGATGGGCTTTCAAACTCTTATGAAAGAATAAAAAGGTAGAAATCTGCCGAACTGAGTCTGGTAAAGAGTTCCATAATTGTGGGCCTACCTGATCAGTTGACCATTGGAGGGATTAAGGTATGATCAATGTGACCATACGTCCCGTTTTGAACGGGACCGTCACATTTTTAGATCGCCTGTCCCATTGTCCCCACGCCCAGCTTCGAGATGCCGAAATGTCCCGTTTTCAGAAAAAGTGTCCCAAAGCTGTGCGTGGGGACAACGGGACAGGCGGTCTCAGAGCCTGGGATTCTTATGGATGGGTGGGAGGGAGGTTAGAGAGAGAGCCTTGCTTCCCCAAAGCTAACGCAGCAACAGATCAGGTGCATGCAATGACTGCACAAGCCTTCCCCACCGACGTCAATTCTGGCATTGGAGAGGAAGTTCCGAGCCAGTCAATCGCTGCCTGGCTGTCCCGGAACTTCCTTTCTGACGTCAGAATTGATGTTGGGGGGGAAAGGCTTGTGCAGTCATTGCATGCACCTGGCCTGTTGCTGCGACGGTAGCTTGGAGAAATCGCTGGCGGTGGTAGTTTGTGGGGGGGGGGGGAAGGAAGGAAGGAAGGAAGGAAGGAATTCCCCAATGAATATGCATGAGATCTATGTGCATGCACTGCTTTCAATGCATATTCATTGGAGAAATCCTGAAAACCCGACTGGATTGCGGCCCTCAAGGAGGGACTTTGAGATCCCTGGCTTACAACACAAAATAAGGGTGTCAAGGTAGCATTTGTACCTGGGTCCCTTTATGTGAAGTTCACTGCACTAACCACTGGCTGTCCCTCTGCTTTGCTGGGATATCTGTGTAGCCAGGTTACTAGGAATCTTGTCTCATAGTAAGAGATTGACATGGGGACAAATTTTCCCCTGTCCCCGTGGGAACTCATTTTCCCATCCTGTCCCTGCAAGTTCTTTTCCTGTCCCTGCCCCATTCCTGCAAATTCTGTCCTCATCTGCACAAGCCTCAAACACTAAAATCATAAGTGTTTGAGGCTTGTGCAGTAGAGAGCTGCACGGGAACGGGGACGACGGGAAACCCACAGGGATCCCGCGGGTTCCCCCTTCGGGTCACGGGGATCCCATGGGAACGCCCCCTAGGGTCGCGGGGATCCCGTGTGGACGCCCCTCGTGCTCTCGGGGATCCCGCGGGGTTCAATGCCTTTCCTACCTGCCCTGCTGCGAGGCCTTGTCTTCCATTTTCTGCCTGCCCTGCTGCAGCACACATAGCCAATCGGAAGTCTTCCCCAATGTCAGCGCTGACAGGACATGGGGAAGATGGGGGGTAGAAGGACGCTGAAAGGAAATGGGAAAGAGAGAGTGGGGAGAAGACGCTGGCAGGGAAGAAGATAGAGATGCCAGACTATGGGGGGAGCGGAAGGAAGAAGATGGGTGCCAGACCAATTTGGAAGGGGGGAGAAAGGGAGAGGCACAGTAACAGAGCAAATGGAAGACGCAGAGAGAAGAGAGACAGTGGATGGAAGGAATTGAATGAGAACATGAGGAAAGCAGAAACCAGGAAAAAAATTCTTTTTTTTTTTTTTTGCTTCAGGATAAAGTAGTATATTAGTTGTGTTGATAAAAATTTATAAACATTAGAGGCTCTGGTAGAAACCCGTTTACAAAGTATGTATTCTTCCCAATTAATATTTCCAAATTAATAGTCTTTTTGCTTATTTTTAAATGGGTTTCTACCAGAGCCTTTAATTCAGTAGCATAATTAACTGAAATAACTATTTCTGAAGTTTATAGGGACGGGCAGGGACGTAGGGGATTCCTCGCGGGGATGGGCAGGGACATAGGGGGATTCCTCGCGGGGATGGGTGGGGACAGAGGGATTCCTCGCGGGGACGGGTGAGGACGGATGGGAGTCCTCACGGGGACGGGTGGGGATGGGTGGGACTTTGGAGGGGACGGGTGGGATTTCTGTCCCCGCGCAACTCTCTATTCTGCAGTTAAGGCAGAGCTTACAGGAACGGGACAGGGACAGCAACATAACTCGCGGGGATGGGATGGAGAAATCGAGTTCCTGCGGAGACAGGGACAAATGTGTTCCTATGTCATTCTCTACTCACAGCCATCCTTATGGCCTCTTTTTGTGTGTTTTTCTCTAGGACTTTATATAGATATATATATAAGAAACACATACTGAGTACAAAAATGTCTGGGAAATAGCAACATTCAAAACATAAAAATAGACTTTTGCCAGTTTGAAAATTGCTATGTTCTGGATGAGAATTGTAGAAGTTTTCAGTAAAACGTCCTCATGTCCATCTTTGGCTGCATTCAATTATGAAAGCCGTTTCCTATATGTAAAAGAGTCTTTATAAATGCAGGCTTTTCCTAATTATGACAGGGATAGTTATGCAAATGATAACCCGCAATTGGAAAAATTGCGACTGCCCCAACTTTCCTTTTTGGTGGGCCAGTTTATGTTTAGGTTACAAATATGAAAAGATGAATGCTGATATGTTGGGACATAGCAATTTTTTAAAATTTGGTTTGGGGCCCGTTGACATCTTTTGTTACTTCAACATAGTTGTCTTTTATTTTATTTTTGTTTATTTTTATACATATCCAGGATGGGGTGGGTGGAGGGGGGGATATCTTATTGGTTGATTTCTTGATTAAATTGTTGGATGGGAGGGATATTTTTCTTCTGCATTGTTATTGATGGAATTTAAGTGCTTACGTTGATTATTAACGTCTGTATAATTCCTGGCACTTTGTTTTAGTTTTGAAAATTAATAAAGATTTAAAAAAAAAAAAAAGTCTTTATACACTGAAAAATCTTTACAAAAATTGCCACCATCAACTGGTAACCATATCTGCAGGGCATAGAGGGGAACTTAAATTAGCCCCTCAGTGGGGGTTATGGAAAAATAGTGGGTTCAAGGATTGTAGATTTGCCTCCCTTTTGTTTCTGCTGAAGAGTAAACTCACATCCTGCTTTTCTCTCACTAAAGGTCAATAAGGAGATTGTTTCTGGGCTAAAGTACATTCAGCGCACGTTCCGGACCACAGTGAAAGGTAAGTGTGAGAGAAACACAAAAAAACTTGAGCAGATCTATTGGCACAACTTTTGGCACTCCCTTTGCATCCTCCAAATGTGAGGTGCTTTGGTTGAAAGGTAAGAAATAACCCAGAACATTCATTGAAAACAACATTTAAAATATTTGGGGAGAATATTAAACATTAAGGGCGCCTTTTACTAGGGTGCGTTAGGGCCTTAACGCGTGGAATAGCGTGCGCTAAATTGCCGCACGCGCTAGACCAGGGGTGTCCAACCTTTAGGCTTCCCTGGGCTGCATTGGCCGAAAAAAAATGCGTAAACACGCAAACGCTGCAGCAAGACAGAGGAGGGAGACGGCAAGACGGTAAACACCCAGGGGCAGCAGAGGAAAACACTGCCATCGCCCTCGACTGGGGCCGCACAAAATACTTCACAGAGCTGCAGGTTAGACACCCCTGCACTAGACCTTAGCACCAGCATTGATCTGGCTTTATTCTAGAAGCGTACCACGCGGTTTAGCATGCGGTGATTTTGTCTGTGCGCTAAAAACGCTAGCGCACCTTAGTAAAAGGAGCCCTAAATATTGAGCAATTTCGAATAATCCATCACATGCAATGTGCCATAAACCCTTCGAAGGAGCTAAGGGATATTTTTACCAGAGAGTGATACATTTTTCCACTTACGGCAAGGTAACAGCCAGTGATGTACCTGGCTTGCTGGCTACCCTGAGCAGAACACCCCCCTCACCCTTCTCCAGGCAGGAAGGGGGTGCATGGAGCGGTTGCAGGGCCATGGTCCGCATGCACGCAGCCTCTGACTCTGCTGGTCCCCCGCCCCCCAGAACAGGAGATTGATGTCAGAGAAGTGATGGGGACTACAGCTCTGCGACTGCTTCATGCTTTTTTCCCACTTCCCCCTGATCCTTATGATCATGGTATTCATTTCCTCTTTTCTTTTCACGTTTATTGTTTTGTCAATCTTTGTTAGTTTGTTTCCTTACCCCACAAACATTTTTTATTGTAAACTGCTTAGATTTGAACTATGTTTTATATTTGTGGTCTGTCAAATAAACAGAACTGAACTGAGCACAGAATGCTCTATTGTGGGACACAGGCGTCAGAAGAGGGGAGGCCACAGGGGCCATGGGCTCCCCAAAAATTGGTGCAGGTCAGGGACAGCACTGGAGAGGAGCCTTAGGTTATGCGGGTGCCAGCAACTTCAGTGGCCTGATTTAGGACAGCTTTTGAGTTGTCCCAAATCAGACCACTCAGCTACGCATGTGCCGGCTCTGAATATCAGGTCAGCACCCGCATAACTGTTTTTTATTTGAATCAAAAATAGCCCAATCGAGAACTCACGGCAACCAATCAGCCAGCAGCCTCAAACGGAACTAGAGGGCGGGGAGATCGCTTCTGCTCCGTGCACTGGCTGGCTACATGGGACCCAAAAGGTACGTGGGGGAGGTGGGAGGGAGGTGTGGACGTCAATTTCGGCAGACACAGGAGGCAGAAGTGATTACTCCTGTCTCACCCACCACGAGGCTGCCGAGGAGTCGGGGGAGGCGTGAGGGGTGCGCGGGGGAGGGGTGGTGGGGGGGTTGGATTTGGTCACGATGGGAGATGGGTCTTGTGGCGGGCCCTGTGGGGTGGGTAGGCGAAGGCCCAGATATAAGCCAAGACCCCCATTTGGGGCCATTTTTGTGACTCAAAAATCTCAGCTTATATTCGAGAATATACGGTATACAGTACTTCTACTTTCTTGTTCTGGCCCTGCCACCAGTGTCATCCATCTTCCTGGGGTGAAGGCTATGCAAGCAGTCAGCAGTACACATACTTCTACATGCTGAGGGCTTAGATCACCATTCAAAGGGGACACTTCCATGGGTAAACCCTCATTCACTTGCAGAAATCCCTCCAAAATTGCCCTATAGATTATTTTTCTTAAGGTTTCCTGCCAATGGAGGTGCAAGTGAAGTTTCAGTTCGGTTGCTTCTGTTTTAAGGCTTTGTTTGGTTTAGCTCCCAAATTACTGAGCTTTTCTCTTTTGCAACGAACAGACATAGAAACAGCAGAAGTAATGAGCAAATGATGTAGCAATTAACAAAACATATTACATAAAAACATGTTCATACGAACATAAGAACTGCTGCTGCTGGGTCAGACCAGTGGTCCATCGTGCCCAGCAGTCCGCTCCTGCGGCGGCCCTTAGGTCAAAGACCAGTGCCCTACTGAGTCTAGCCTTACCTGTGTACGTTCGAGCATGATATAAAACAGATAAACGAGTTATCTGTGTAGAGCAGGGGTGGGGCACATATTTATGCATGTAGGCCTTGACTCTATAAACACGTGCTTAGCGTCTGTGAATCGTCACTTAGGTGCTGTTTATAGAATCATGCCTAGCCCTGCCTAAAATAGACTTAGACGCCAGTAGATACCTGAACCATAGGCGCCCCCCTGTTTATGCCTAGATTAAAAAACACGCCCATTCTCCGGTAGGTGTCTATCGAATTAAATGCCTACTGCCCAATTAATTTTACTTTAAGCTAATTATCAAGCCAATTAAGCATATCAGATTAAGTTAAGCGCATAGATCAACCAGGCATCTTTTATAGAATCTGGCCCCGTAGATTATAAGATATGTGTGTGTTTTAACAATATGAATGGTGTAAGTGATTGAGCCTAAAATCTAAGAACTAGTATTTATTTATTTTATTTAAACATTTAAATCCCGCATACAGTGGCGTAGCGAGAGTGAGAGTCGCCCGGGATGGTGGTGCCCCTCCCTCATACTCTTCTCCGCCCCACCCCTACACGCTCCTTCCCCGCCCCCACTGCTGCATGCCGCTTCCCATCATCCGTACCTCTGTAATGTTCCTGGCGCGAGTAGCAACCTCCAACCCGCTAGGTGCGGATCCAGGAAGTGATTTGAGAGCCGACGCAGGCACAACAGCAGGTTGGGAGGAAGGGAAGCGGCACACGCACAAGGCAATGGGGGGAGCAGGGAAGCCGCAGTGAAGCGGAAAGAAGAATGGGTGCCATGCCCCTACCAAGACAGCACCTGGGGCGAACTGCCCCCCTCCCTTTGACTACGCCACTGCCCACATATCCATGATCTATGCAGGTCATTTAATCACATTCATAATCAAATTAGTAAAACACTTTACAAGAAACTAAAATCACACGACATACTTCAAATATCCTAAAACATTCATCATACAATTCCTGTAAAACCATAAAACGTTGAAATATAAACTATAAAGTGAACTAAAAATAACAGTTTCCCATCACAAGTCCTGGAAAGCCTTACCAAAAAGATGGGCTCTCAAACTCTTATGAAAGGATAAAAAGGTAGAAATCTGCCAAACTGAGTCTGGTAAAGAGTTCCATAGTTGTGGGCCTACTACGCCAAAAACATGGGAACGACTGGTAGAAGGAACGACCAGCAATTGCTTAGACTGAGATCACAAAGGGCGAGAAGATACATATGATTCCAACAAGGAAGCCACTACTTTTAGTATTCTATATAGAAAAGTAGATGCCAACTTTTAACATATGGAATAAGGAATAGACTCCAAATACGTAGCCATGTTCTTCGCACCCAAAACTTGGCACACCTTTATAGGATGTCTTTGTGTCCACTGCCTGTCTGCTTCTGGCCTTATTACTGTTACCCTGCTTCTCTCTGATTCTTCTCCACAGTGGATAAAGCAGAGTTCATGGTTGGCAGTTATGGGCCGCGAGAGGAAGAGTATGAGTACATGACACCTGCAGAGGAGGCACCCAAGGGCATGCTGGCGCGTGGCACCTATCACAACAAATCCTGCTTTACTGATGATGACAAGCATGACCACCTGACCTGGGAGTGGAACCTCTGTATCCGCAAGGAATGGACGGAGTAAATCCTCACCTTCCTTATCAAGACAAACTCCATGGCTTTCCTTCTCTTGTGCACACACACTCCCAGAGGGTCTCACTCTGTATTTTCAAAGTCTTTAGCACCCCTGAATATCCCTCCCTTTACTTGTGCCTTTGATATAGAAACATACCTCCAATAGGGGGGGATTTCAGGCTTTGCCACGAGCTCCTGAAGGCACAGAGTGACACAACCCAACTCAACTGCCGTCTCACCTTTACCTGGTTCCTTTATCCCAACATCAGGAGAAACCTATCTCCTTAACATCCAATCAGACATCAGGCCTTAACCCTTCACCATATGATGTCTTCTGTGCAATCTATGGATGTCTCAGAAAGATTGAGAGAAGAAGGTTTACATGGAAAATAATTATATGTTTGTTACCTTTTCCATCTGAGACAAGCCTATACTAAAGGTGCCTTTTCATAGTCTACTAAACCTTGTCAGTAATCCGCTTAATTGAAGTGTGGTGAAAAGAACAGAAAAACAAAAGCAGCAATAGAATTTCAGCTTTGAGTTAAAATAATTGAAACTCAAGATTTTTTTAAAGTCTAAATTCTTTGATTTTTTTTTTTTTCTTCTAATTTTCTATTTTGGAATTCAGAAACATCTAGAAATCTGAAAGGTCAAAGGTTACTATTGCTTATAGAGCCCATGTGTCTTTATCAGAGATGTCTTGTGTCCTAGCTTTATCCATTATCTTGCTGAACCCACTGTACATAGAAATGGCCCACTAAGATTCTCATATGGAGATGAGAGTGCCTTGTTTCTATTCACTTGGCGTTATATCAATAATCTTTGACCACAATATTAAACAGTCATCCAAATCTTTACCAAAATGTAGCAACTCTTCCTTGTCTGAACTTGCTTAAATACATCTGAGATGCACCTCTGTATTTCTACTGGGGTTGCAGGGCAGCAGCAGGCCCTGTGGCCCCAGTAGGAGCTGCAGTTCTGTACTGAACTACCTGAAGTTGACTTCATAGGCTGGAGATGCCGCTGTAAAAGTGCTAACATCCCCAAAAGGAATATGCCTAGGGCTGCACCACTGGGAAAGGCTCTAGACTCTAAGGAAATGTGTGCTGCTCTCCCGCCACATGCCTCCATTTGAGATGAAATGGGGGTACAGCAGTAATTGTGCGTCATAGTTCCTTAAAGGGGTACACACAAAGCAGTTTCAGCAGGACACCATTTAATACCCAATCACAACACATTAGGGAAGAAACAGGTCTAGCGCACTGTCTCCCAGTGCTGACCAGAAGTCACACCTAATCAGTCTGTTTTTCAGGAGATCCATAATGAATGCACATGAGCAAGATCTGCATACATGGGAGACCTGGTGCATTTATATCTCAAGTATATTCACTGTGGCAATCCCAAAAACCCAACCTGCTGGTTGTGTCTTCAAGAGAGATTTGGGAAACACTGCTGAAGTGAAGAACAATTCCATCCATAAAGAAAGGCTACCAATTGGATCTCTTTTATCATATCACACTAGTTCAATCCCAGCTTTGCCCAAATGCATGCATGGTCCCTCCAGTTCCCCCAGTCAAATGATGGCCAGCACCAATTTCCATGGATTGGATTTATTAAATTTGATATACCATCTTTATAAAGGTATTTAATGGTTTACAATGAATTATCATAGTTCATAAACATTACTAGAAATCATAAAACAAACCGTTCAGTAGGCCCCCTAAGATTGTTGAATATGAAAGATCAGTTTGAAGTTTCTCCAGCCAGCGGTTCCAGAGCACTAGACTGGCATTGGAAAAGGCTCTAGACCTGGTAGATGAAAGGCAAACTACCTCCAGTCCAGGGAGTTGAAGCAGTTTATTTTTTGTGAAGAATGCAAAGATCTTGATGGCTCATACCTAACCAGTTTCGTAGACAAATACTCAGGCTGGTTCAAATAGAGTGCCTTGAAAATTAAACACAGCAGCTTGAAATCAATACATTTAGAAATAGGTAGCCAGTGAAGCTGATACAGAACTGGCATAACATGATCAAATTGTTTGGCACCTTATTCTGAACAAGCCACAACCGCTGGAAGGGATGCTGAAGCTCTGCTAGCAAATGAGATCCAGGAGGCCGTACTTTCCCTGATGTTCAGCATACACCATACGCGTATGTATGTTCCATATATATGCATCATGTTTCATTCCTGATCTCACAAGATCACGTGCTGTCTGTGAGGTCTCTAAGTGTGATATGATTTCATTTGATTTACTTGATATACCGCTTAGCGCACAGATTATGCTGGGCAAACTTCAGAGAAGGCAGAATGGCAAGGAGTAGAGTAATGTGTTCCCACTGCAATCAGTGGGAGCAGATGTTGGGGATGAGTTGAAATGCTAGCATTTAGCCAGAGAGGATGAGAAGCCAGGGTCAATTCTCTGGAGAGAGAGGAGGAGGAAAAGGGAAAAGCAGGGAGCAAATGCTGAGGGTGTGTGGGAGAGGGGGAGAGTAAGAGAAGGAACAGATTTCTTCAGATTTGAATCTCATAATATCCAGTGTCTCCCATTATTAAACTCGTGTCCCTCCAGAAAGTCAGCTCTGAGAATGTCACTGGACTTTGTTCTGTCCTCAAAGAAATGCAAATGCAGTATTTTAAAACCAGGACTAGAACTGCATCTCTCCTGAAAGCATGGAGTCAACCGTGAACTCTACCCTGCCTCTCATACCAAATCTCTTACAGCAGGGGTGAGCAACCATTGTCCATAATGGCTGCAACCCAATTGGGTTTTCAAGATTTCCACAATGAATATGCCCGAGATCAATTTGCATGTACTGCTTCCATTGTTTGCATTTTCATTGTGGAAATCTTGAAACCCCAAGTTGAGAAAATCCACTGCTTATTTCTAGGATAAGCAGCACAAAGTCTGTTTTAATCTTTGGGGTCTTGCCAGGTACTTGAGAACTGGATTGGCCACTGTTGAAAACAGGATACAGATACTGGGCTTGATGGGCCTGTGCTCTGTCCCAGTAGGGCAAAGTTTGTTCTTATGCTTTAAATTTTTATCAGAAGTTAAAAGCCTCATACAGTTTATCAAATCAAAATCTTATGACTTGCAATCACTCATGCTTTCATATTCAATGGCAAAATACCTTCCAGTTTTATCATTAGTATGTGGTCAATAATAAATTTATATAAATAAGTTCTCTAATATAAGGCACTAATCCCCACCCCCCACCCCACCCCCTTTTACTAAACTGTGATAGAGTTCCTATGTGTGTCGGGAACTGCACAACAGGTCCTCCTACTCACACTGCAGAAGGTAATGGGAAATAAGATCATTCCTCCTTACATTGTCCCTCCTTTTAAAGATGAATTTATTTTGTGAAAAACTGAGCTCCAATTTAATTCAACCCAACAGTTAACTCTGAGGAACTGGCAGGTTGCAGGATTCTGTTACACATCCTTACATCCTGGGACAGGGATGCAAAGGCAATGCTGGCTTTCTCTTGGAAGGAGTCATGGTAGGGATGAGTTGGCATTAATGTGCAGCAATTCATGAACTCAGCACGGAACTCTAGAAGACTTTGGGGGTACTTTGGAGGTAGAACATGAGCTCTTGGGATGCGTGCTTTTTAGTGGAATCCGTGATAATGGACTGGTGAGGCAGTTTTGGCTTGTCAAATCCCAAGATGGGTTGGAACTTGTACTCAACTTCCAGTCTCCTGGATGTGGAAGGTCCAGAAGGGGTTTGCCAAATTTTGTTGTGGCTGTTCAGCAGAATCTTGTGTACAAGTGCCACTGCCACAGATTCTGGAGAGTTCAGGTATTTAAGCACTCCAAGGAACTTATTCCTGGAATCTGGCATGCCCATTAGTGTTATGGATAATTGAGACATCAGCTTTTATAGGGAAAGATCAGATCTTCTAGAGGAGACCTCAATTGAGATAGAAGTAGTAATGGTTTGGAAGGGATGCCTAGTAATTGAGGGGGCTCCAAATTAGGGAAGGGAGCTGTTGGATCCACTGGAGAGATTTCTGGAAGCAGTTCCCTTTCCATCACTATCTAATGTCATTGGTTCTAGTGAGAAGATCTGACAGAGAGCATGGAGAGACAGTGGCATGGGAGACTTGAGATTAGCAAAGGCTTAAAATTCCTGGGTATTGATTTGCCGGGATCTCTTGGCTGGGAAGCAGGTGCTCTAGTTATTGATGGTGTTTTGCCATAAACTGGGTGAATAGGTCTAGGAACGTTATGGAAATGATAGCGGCTGGCATGGTGGATACAAATATGTGTGGTATATAGAGGCAGGAGATGAGGATCTTCTATACTTTGATCAGCAATCAGGAGAGAGTGAGTGGTATTTTACTCATTTTCAGTGCTTGGGCCCCTGATTGCAATGGTGATGGTCCCTGGAATATTGCCAATACTTGGGTTGTCTCTGTGTGAAGTGTAGCATAGGGGTTTGACTTCTGTTTATGCTGCTTTTGTTTCTGGAGCTGTGTTGGTAGACTAGAGGCGGTTTGGAGAAGGCTCCCTGGCACTATGGAATGTTTTCTTCATTCCAATGCAGACATGGCACAGATGGGAGCTCCTGGCACTTTTGAGCTGACCAATGTCATGAGTGGAGAGCAGAGTTATATAGTGAACGTCTAATGCTATGGAAACCAGCTGAAGTCAAGACCAGGAGAGGAGCCAGGAAGCCTGAAACTGTGACAGGGAGAGACAACATGAGGAAGCCATTGCAGTTGGTATTGAGGGCAGGTTTGTTGTCAGGAACCAGGCTGTGGTTCAAGGATGACAAGGGCACATCTTGGGCCACAGAAGAGACCATCATTGCACAGGCACAACTGGAAGCAGCCTGGGCCTTGCTGAAGAGAGTCTAGGAAGATACAATCAGAGCTTTACCAATGCAGCTGGAAGTATCCAAGGTCATGGAAAAAGTTAGGCTGGATATAAGGGAGGACTTATCCGAGGAAGAATTTGCTGAGAAGTAATCTTGCAGAGCATGACTCCTGTAGCACTGAACCTGGGGCAAGATCCTTATAGATTAAGGGCATGTCTTTTTGTGGTGAGAGGCATCGGAGGCAGAGTTCATGAGTATATTTATCATGTTCATCTTTACACTGCACCGAGGACATACTACACTGAGGACATTTTTTTGAAGCCAGGCTTTGTCATGTTGGTAGTGGAGAGGCAGGAGAGCAGGAAAATTTTCCATCCATTAGGCAGAGTGGAAAAAATAAAACTGAAGAGGGAAGTGGATGGCAGGATGAGGATAGCAGCTGGCACATGCTCAGAAGCACATGGATTGTCAATCAGGTGCAGAACTCTGATATGTATTGAAAGGAGAAAGGCCTGTTCCCAAAAGGACTAAACAAATCAGAGGTTGCCAGCCTGAATCACAGCTCTCCTCTGAGACACAGTATCCTAAAGGATGAGGGATTGGTCACTAGGGAACCTTGATCCTGCTCAGAAGAGAGTGACAGAGTTAAACTACTGCTCGAGGGCAGTTCTTATTGGAGAAAGGACCAGAAAGCTGGAAACAGTGGAGCTGTTGAGTGCTACTACCTTAAAGAGAGAAGAACCTACAAGGATCTTAAGATCTAACCTAGAATTATGGAAGAGTGAGAGTGAACACAAAGGAAACTGTCACTGAGAGAGAGGTGAAATACTGGGCTTAACTGCTGCCCAATGGGTTACACTAACCCCCTCTTTTACAAAGGTGCGCTAAGCTTTTTAACTAACGCGTGCATGTTATCCTATGGACACGTTAGCGGTTAGCGCACACATTGATTTAGCATGCGCTAAAATGCTTAGCACACCTTTGTAAAAGAGGGCCTAAATGTTACAGAGTGACATAGTAGATGACGGCAGATAAAGACCTGAATGGTCCATCCAGTCTGCCCAACTTGATTCAATTAAAAAAAAAAATTTTTTTCTTCTTAGCTATTTCTGGGCAAGAATCCAAAGCTCTTTTTTTTTTTTTTTAAATTCTTTATTCATTTTCAAATTTACAATAAGTGTAACAATATATCCAAACAAGTTAACAATAAATATAACACTTAATCATCAATGGTACATAATATGCTCTGATCTCCCACCCTTCCCACCCTTTCTTATCATATAATCAATACCTTATATAATATGTAACAATAAATTTACCCTCCCCCCCATCATAATCAAACTTGTAAATTTAATGGGAAAAAAAAATAAAATAAAATGTCATCTAATTGGTACAATACTGAAATTTCCTGAAAAAACTGCGCTGTATTGCAATAAATCTTTCCATTTTATAAACATGACATAAGGAATTCCACCAGAAATTATAATTTAATCTACTCCAATTTTTCCAGTTATACGTAATTTGTTGAATGGCAACCCCAGTCATTATAAGTAATAATTTGTTATTATTTGTAGAAATCTGACTTTTTGCTCTCATTGCCATACCAAATAGCACAGTATCATATGATAATGCCACTGGGTTATCTAATAAACAATTAATTTGGTCCCAAATTGATTTCCAGAAATTCATAATAAATGGACAATAGAATAATAAATGATCTAAAGTCCCTGCTTCGAGATGACAGTGCCAACATTTATTAGACTTAGAGCTATCCAATTTTTGTAATCGAACAGGGGTCCATAATGCTCTATGGAACAGAAAAAAACAAGTTTGTCTCATTGATGCCGACACTGTACATCTCATCCTCCAAGTCCAAATTCGTGGCCATTGAGACGCAGTAATTTGGTGCTTAATCTCAATACTCCAAATGTCTCTCAGACCAGAATCCAAAGCTCTGCCCGGTACTATGCTTAGGTTCCAACTACTGAAGTCTCCGTCAAAGCTCACTCCAGCCCATCTACACCATCCCAGCCACTGAAGCCCTCCCCAGCCCATCCTCAACCAAACGGCCATATACAGACCGTGCAAGTCTCCCAGTACTGGCCTTAGTTCTTCACTATTTCAGAAGCTAATGAAAATTTTAAAGCAAGATATTAAATTGCCGAATGAGTACAGGAGAAAGAGGCTTCTGACCAACACAAATGAGAATAAAGGGACTAAGGATTTTTACACTTATTTATCCTTTGAAGAAGTATGAACGATGCTTGAAAAAGTGGGGAATGCTGTTCAGAGGAGGCCAAGAATTACCAATCCACTAAAACGATTTGGTTCTTTTTTAACTATTTCACTCCACCCCACCCCCTTTTTTTACAAAACCGTAGCGCAGTATTTAGCGCCAGCTCCAGCGGTAACAGCTCCGACACTCATAGGACTTTTATGAGTGGCAGAGCTGTTACCACCGCAGCCGGCGCTAAAAACCGCGCTACGGTTTTGTAAAAGGAAGGGGGTTATTTTTGTGGATTATTCACCTTATTGTTTGTCAAACTCTACTTATATATAGGCTTGTATTTTACTGGAGAGCCCTTTAAAAGGGAGTTTTATTACTTTTTTGTCTTTTGAATTTACTATGAGTAACTTATTAATCATTAACATTTTAAGCGTGGTTATTCGAGAACTTTTAATCGTCTGTGTACTATAAGAGAAACTGCAGTGCATCTTGGCCATAGACCTCATTATATTGTTTGTGCACTGGCCTCTGGGGTATCTCCTCAGCCAGGGAGCGAGCCCAGCATCTGTTACTTGGAATGTACTTCCATCTCAAATTAGGAAGCTTCAGAATTACATGTTATATTCGGATGTATGATGGCTATTTTAGCTACAGAATTGTGATGTTTATCCCAGGAGATGCCTGGTTCTTTTAACTCTGGAATCCACATAGAACGGTATGATACAGGCGGAACGGCCCTACAGGTTTCCAATATGGCAAATACTACAACTTTGCCCCCCTTCTGTGCCCTCTCCCACAACCCTCCCCGACATCTGAAAATTAAAACAATACTCATCCTTACATCAGCTTTGGTTAAAGTATTCAGAATTCAGAAGGAAGGGGGGACATAAAAAGTGTAACATACTTCAGCACAGTTTGATAATTATTTTGAATCAAGCTCGGACCTTTTCAGAAGTGGATCAAGACAAGTTACAATCAGGTACAGTAGGTATTTTTCTGTCCTAATGGCTTACAATCATACAGTTCAGAAAAATCAATGTTAAGAAGTGAAGAAAACCTAACACAAACACTATATTAAAACCTCTCCACCAGGGAAGGGGTAAAATGCGGACCTCACGGATCTAAAACCGCACGTCCTTAAAAATCCGAGGTCCGTGCATTGACAAGTCTGCCTTCGCTTTCCCTGCAGCTCAGCTCAGGCACCCGGCTCCCTCGCGGACCTCACGGATCTGAGCTGCACGTCACATCCTTAAAAATCCGAGGTCGGCGCCACTTTTAGTCTCTGGCTCTGACAGAGCTCTATGACAATTTAACTCTGATGGATCCTAATGCTTTTCCCTCCCTATGCTAGGATCCATCACAGTTAAATTGTCATAGAGCTCTGTCAGAGCCAGAGACTAAAAGTGGCAGGGACCTCAAAAGTGGCGCAAACCTCAGATTTTTAAGGATGTGACATGCAGTTCAGATCCGTGAGGTCCGCGAGGGAGCCGGGGGCCTGACCTGAATTGCAGGGAAAGCGAAAGTAGACTTGTCAATGCACGGACCTCGGACTTTTAAGGACGTGCAGTTTTAGATCCACGAGGTCCGTGAGGTCCGCGTTTTACCCCTTCCCTCTCCACCAAACTACTCTAAATAACCACTATGAACATTCTCCGATAGCAGAAAAGGAAAAAGCCTCAGACCCTGGAGAGCCAGTAACTATGGCTCTTCCATCACATACAGTGGTCATAGATAGGGTTACCAGATTTTACAAATGTAAAATCCATGCTCACCCAGTTCCACCCAGCCCCACCCCTCAACCTGTTCTCGTGCTCGGAGCCCCGTCGGGACGGCATCTGCGCATGCGCAGGTGTGATGAGATGAAGTCGCACACATGCGCGCACGCACGTGATGTCACCACGTTGCATCTGCCCATGCGCAGATGCCCTCCCGACGCAGTCCAGAGCTGGAAGCTTTTCAAAACCCGGACAAAGTGCCAGGTTTTGAAAAGCCGTCCAGGTAAATCTGGATACCTGGTAAACCTAGTCATAGAGTAGACCATGAAACACTGGCTGTGTTATGTATTAATAAACAAAAAATTGGGGGAGATATGCAAAAAGCTTAGGTCTAAGGGTGTTACAATATTTCATACGGAGCTTTGAAGGTTTTTTTTATGCCTGTGATGTGTGTGTGGTAGAGCCATTGTTGTTGTCACTCCATGGCCTGAGGCTTTTTCATTGTCTGCTATCAGAGAGGTTAGAGCAGGGGTAGGAAACTCCGGTCCTCGAGAGCCGTAATCCAGTCGGGTTTTCAGGATTTCCCCAATGAATATGCATTGAAAGCAGTGCATGCAGATAGATCTCATGCAGATTCATTGGGGAAAACCCGACTGGAATACGGCTCTCGAGGACCCCTGGGTTAGAGTATTTTGGTGGAGAGGTTTAAATTTAGTGCTTGTGCTACAGTCTAGGGCCCAAGAAGCAAAATGATTTAACCAGGCAACAGAGTTTCCTGCCCTGTTAAATCATGCTGAGCAGCTCAGGAGAGGGTATTCAGTGGTGCCACTATTCTGTGCCAATATCATCTGTGACTATTCAGGCTCTGTCTTGTCAGTGTTAGAGTGGGCTTCAAAGTTAAGCAAGCACCATCAATAATCATTACCAGTGCTCACAGAGCTAACTGGGCAAGTAGGGCTGGTTTCTCTGTATAGGTATGATACTGAATATCAGCTGTACCCAGAGTTGACCGCAATACCTGTATATTACTAGTAGTATGTTACTTCTACAAGGAAGAGAACAGAGACAGAGAGTCCAAAAATCCAACCAACAACAACAGCAGCACATACAAAGGTGAAACTGCCTTCAGAATCCAGAATTTTGCAAAGAATGATTGCTGATTATGCCCTTTGGTCATACACGTCCAGGGTGGGTGAGAGAGCGGGTTGGAATGTATTTTTCAATGTCTCAATTTGAGTGCAGTTTTTGGATATAATTATAGGAGGGGGGTGATATATCTTTTTGTCATAGATTATAATTGTAATTGCATTTAAGTGCTTTTATAGAGTTACATGACTGTATTATATTTTGCACTTATGAAATTTAAAAAAAAAAAGAGACTGCCTTCAGAACTGGAATAAAACGTGTACTTTATTGTATAAATTCTCAGCAAGACGTAATGATCCATCACTGGCAGTGTTTCGGCTCTTGCCTGCCTCAGGGCTCTTTGCGTTCTTTAAAATAATGCTTCCAAGTGGAGTGAAAAAAAATCCGGTGCAGCTTTTGTGCTCCTCACTCCAGCACTAAGCTCTCAGTATACAAGTAGTTGAAGTAGATTTCCCAGCTTCTACTCTTGTTCTGGGTTTCTAATACACATGCGGCACGCATGCAGCAGGGGGACGAATGGGAAAGTGGAGTGGAGAGGAGGAGGGGTGCCAGCACCCCATGGAAGTCTGTGCCCAGGGCTGACCGCACCCTCCCCGCTCCCCGTCCCCTTCTTCGCTACTGCACCAGAGATATTTGGTTAAGTGAAGACCAAGGAGCATTATTACATTACATTACCTGAAATTTATATTCCACCAGTGCCCAAAAAGAGTAGACTACTGGTAACAGACCCACTGCCATCTGCGGCTCTCACCACCAGGCTGCAACTCTCCTCCTGTGAAAGTGAAGCTACAAGGCAGTGACACTACGGTTTGACTGCATCGTCATGCTACTACTGTCGTAAGTGGCAGGCCCTGATTCGGTTTAGAAAAATACTGGATGAGCAGACCTTCCATTGCTTTCAAAGGAATTAACACCCAGATGTCTCAATCCATCCTCCATTTACTGAAGCCATATGGTAACCCTATTCAGGGATATCAATAAGATTTAAAAGAAAGAAAAACGAAAACATTAAATAAGCCTCTGCTTTATGAAAGACCAACTTGAAATATCCAGGCCATAATAGCTGCAGTTCTCAACCTCCACCTTTTGGGTTTCTCTGTCCTGTTGTTCTTTTTTCCTCAACAGTCCAAAGGTCGAAGAGGCAGGTGTGAATTTCCCATAGCTTAGGGACCCAATTATCTAGTTAGGTGGTAATTGCCACATCACCTTCCGTTCCCAACACTTAGACCTGGCACATATGCACAAAGAAGCAGGCTGGTGAAGATGATGGAGGGGGCTGCCATGAGCTTTCTTCTGCTCCTCCTCGCTGCAGCTTCCCAAGCAGGAGATACCAATCACAGCACAGCAACCACAGGTAAGGAAGACAACCAGAGAGAGGCTGGTGACCTCTAACCTCATCTTCTCCTTCCTCACTGGTAGGCAATGTTAGCATCAGACTGATTAGCAACGCTAAGGAAAAAGGAGTTTTCTGGGTATTATTTACTGGATACTCAGTCAAAAATAAATAAATATAAACATAAGAAACTTTTGGTTGCTCTCAGTATTGAAACCTGTTACGTTTTCCCTTGTCCATGCATCTGAACCCTTCAGAAAAAGACTAACAAGCTCGTGTATTCATTCTGAAACCTCTAAGAAATGTTCAAGAGAACCTGCAAATAGCTGAAGTAGATTTCCAAGCTTCTACTCTTGTTCTGGGTTTCTAATACACACAGTTGTAAACTCTGGGGAAAAGGAGGTTATAAATTACGATCTGGGTTGATGTAACTAAGATTGAATCTTGGTGTATTCTGTATCTCAAGAGCTCTCAATTTGTTAACATGGTGAATAAAGTTGAGAGTTACAGTTTAAAGCTTCCCTCCACTAATTATTCTAAACTGCCCTTTTGAATTTTAGCTCAAGATGGTTTAGAGCAGTGGTCTCAAACACACGGCCCGGGGGCCAGGTACTATTTTGAGGCCCTCGGTATGTTTATCATAATCACAAAAGTAAAATAAAACAGTTTCTTAATCATATGTCTTTTTAACCATAAATGACAATATTATTATTAAGACTTAGCCAAAAGGAAAGATTTATAAACTATAAAGAGTTTTACCTCATGCAAAATTGTCATTTCTTTAATAAGACATTAACTATTTTTTTCTGAGGCCCTCCAAGTACCTCCAAATCCAAAATGTGGCCCTGCAAAGGGTTTGAGTTTGAGACCACTGGTTTAGAGCATTTTTTTTTCAGTACAATAAGTTCCTTCCCCAAAGTACTTATGATCTATATTAGTATCTGAAGCAATGGGAGATAAACAGGTTCATAGCTGGTCACCGGCTGTTCTGCAGACCAGGATATTCAGCATGAGAGGCTATCCTCCACTGAATATCAATGTTTAGTTAGCTATGTATTATTTAGATGGTCAGGAGCTGTTCCTGGTCATCTAAATAGCTCTGAATATCAGTCCTAAAGTGACTTCTCCAAGCTCACACAGATTATTTTAGTAGGGCAAGCGTGATATGAGCCCTAATTTCACTGGTGTAGGATTATTAGGCCTCTTCTCCCATAAAAACCTAAGTGTTGCCATACTGGGGCAGATCGAAAGACCACCAGACCCAGTACCTTGTTTCCAACAGTGGCTAATCCAGGTCACAAGTGTCTGGCAAGATCCCAAAAGAGTAAAATAGATTTTATGCTGTGAATCCTAGAAATAAGCAGTGGATATTCCCAAGTACCTCTTAATAATGGCGTATGAATTTATTTATTTATTTTTAGGAAATTATCCAAACCATTTTTAAACCCAGCTAAGCTAACTACTTTTAACAAGTTCTCTGGTGTATGTTAATGTCCCTTCCCCATTAGATCCCTTTCATTCAGTAACATACAGCACAGAGACTTAGGAGCAAAACTATCAATGTGGGCTACTGTTAAGACAGATTATTTTACCACAAGTCATGAGATAGCACAGAATCCTACTTTAAATAACTTGTCCTAATGGTAGCCTAGGTTAATAACTTCTCCCTTTTAAGGTAGAAAACTTGAGATGAATTATTCTCCTAGCTGCCAATATCATCAGATTCTTACTAGCCAAAAGTGTTTGAAATGGCTTTCCTACCTGCTCAGGCATGGGTTCTCAACCTAGTCCTAAAGACACAGCCACCAGTCTGATTTTCAAAATATCCACAATATATATTACTCCTGGGGGTATTCTGCACAAAAAATTTGAAAATTCTACACACAATATCTCAAAATTCTGCAAAGTTTATTTGTAGTGTTTTGCATAGAATTCGCCTATCCTGAGGCCTGAAATTCCTTCCTGACTTTTCCTTTCTCAGATTCCAGCCTCCTAAGCCTCCCTCTATTACTCCAGCTACAGTTCTGTTTCTCTCTAAATCCCACCCCCCTCTCACTTGTACACACACACCTCCCGGTAAGATCAGACTTGCCTGCTGGGCTCCCAGAGCAGCAGCAGCGGCAGCAGGCAACCAGCAGAGACAGCGCTTTTAACAGGCTGCTTGTGGCCAGCCCCACCAGAGCCTCCCCTCTGCCGTATCATCCAGCTACAGAAAATGCTTACACCCAAAATGAGACATTGTATCTTCTTAAAGGAATCAATATTATCCCTCACAGTACAAATGAAACTAAACGAGTCCAAAACGAAACTACTCTGGCTCGGCCCAAAATTAGAACAGCTACCCACCCTCATCTCACTGCCTTCTGGCACCACACTGCAGCTCAAGTTTTCAAGCAAAGTTGTAGGCATCATTATTGACTCTTCTCTTTCCTTAACTCCTTGGTGAGAAGTCATGCTTTTTCAGCCTCCACATGCTGAGGAAAGTTAGATCCTGCTTCCACCAGCAACATTTTGCTGTCCTTGTACAATTTATCATCCTCTCCAGACTAGACTACTGTAACTACATCTACTTAAGTCTAACAAAAAAAAGGTCTTCAAAGACTTCAGCGGATTCAGAACACTGCGGTCAAGCTGATCTTTGCAAAAAGCAAATTCGATCATGTTTCCCCACTTCTGTCCAAACTTCACTGGCTTCCAGTAATTTCAAGAGTTCATTTTAAATGCGCCTGCCTAGCTTTTAAGATTCTACACGGCATCCTCCCTCCCCTAATTCCACTATCTTGGAACTCATTGAGTCCTGATTCCACCAGATCCACCCCAAAACTTAAACTATCCTTTCCCTCGCTAAAAGGTATCCCCTATGCGGGAAAATTAGGGAAATCTCTCTTCTTCAGAATCACCGAGCTTTGGAATAACCTTACTGCCCCACTATGGAATCTGGGCTCCTTCCAACTATTCCAAAAGCGTCTGAAAACTAGGCTATTCACAAAAATGCAATGCTCTCTCCCCCCCCTATACTCAACCTCCAACCCCATTATGTTGTTCCTTCCTTACATTAAGCTCTTGTAAACCGTGCCGAGCTCCATAATTATGGAGAGGATGCAGTATATAAACTTAAGGTTTAGTTTAATTTAATATTTATTGATCAAATGCCTTCCCATGATTATGTGCTCAAAGTGTACTGTAGTGCAGGATAAATATGAACTATGCCATGCAATAAACTTAAAAGTTTATTTAACAAATGCAATAAAGAAAAACATAACAATGGATGATGATATAAATAATAATAAGCATGACATTTATATTGTAATTATATTTAAACAGCCAAATTCAAACAAATCAATAATGCAGCAACCTGTTATTTCTGGTCTATGCCACTAGGTGGTGCTATGACCTAAACTAAACTAAACCTTAAGTTTATATACCGCATCATCTCCACAGATGTGGAGCTTGGCACAGTTTACAAGAACTTAAAATATAGGAAGAGAAGGAAAAAAAAAGGTTTACAAGAACTTATATATAGAAAAGAAGAGTAAGGGGGGATAGAATTACATTTTAGTGAAAAACCAGGTTTTCAGTTGCTTGCGGAATGGAGGGAGCTAGTTCAGAATTAATGATCAAACAAACTTACAGCAACAGGGCCTCCTACTCACACTACAGAAGGTAATGGGAAATAAGATCATTCCTCCTTACATTGTCCCTCCTTTTAAAAATGAATTTATTTTGTGAAAAACTGAGCTCCAATTTAATTCAACTCAACAGTTAACTCTGAGGAACAAGCAGGTTGCAGAATTCTGTATCTCCTATTCCCCCACAGAGACTCAACAGACTAGGCAGCAGATCACTTGATTTGTTTAACTGACCTTGTATTCGTCTCCTGCTCTTTTGGGTTTCTAATGAATTTGTTATTAAAGCTATGATCTGGTGCCATAAGCCTTCCTTTGCTGTTATCTGGGGATTTCTTTTCCTAATTTAAATCTTCTCAACTTGCTTTGGTCCTGCAATCCATCTACTGAGTACCACCACTGAGTGCTGACTAGGACTCCCTTCTACCTGGGAAAATCCCCTCCAGCAGCATCACCAGCTCTGAATGACCCAAGAATCAGAAGATCTGACCCAGGAAGTGAGCCCAGGATTTTTTCATGGCATTATCACTGGGCACCTATCCAGCCCAAGGAAGCAGTTTTAAAATGTGGTAGGTGGCACAACCTCTACAGAGAAATCAGAGAACACAGAGGTCTCTTAGCAGGAGAGAAAAATAGAACTTCTACGTGCAGATAAGGACCTTTGGATCCATCCCCCTCCCCCTCTCAGATTAAGACCATCTGCTATGTCTAGGGGTTACCAGACATTCAGATTTACATGGATATGTCCTCCTCTTAGAGGACTGTCCAGGTATCAGGACGATTTCCTGGACTGGAGGGAGTTTGTCTGGGTTTTGGACTCACTCTCTCTAGTCCAGACCCCATCCCAGACTTGGGTATGGGGTGGATGCTCAATCCTGCAGAGCAAAGAGTTCCAGGGTAGGCCAATTGCTGCAAGATTACATTACATTAGTGATTTTTATTCTGCCATTACCTTGCGGTTCAAGGCGGATTACAAAAGAGGATTTCTGGACATGTCCAGAGGTGTTACAGAGTAGAGCAGGTTGCTTCAGAGGATTGAAATGTTTCATACGGTGTTAGTTAGTCTTCATGGATTTCTTGAATAGCAGGGTTTTTATTTCTTTTCTGAAAGTTTTGTAGTCTGGGGTTGCGATTAGTAGATTGGAGAGTTGGTGGTCTAGTTTTGCTGCCTGTGTGGCTAGAAGGCCATCGTACAGTTTTTTCCGTTTGATGTCTCTGATTGGAGGGTATGTGAATGGTGTCTGGGTTCTCCTGTGTCTGGTTGTGGTAGTTTGGATTAGGCGGTTGTTCAAGTAGGCTAGGCTGTCACCATTTATGGATATAAATAGTAGACAGTAGAATTTAAATAGTTGCTAATGCTGCCGGCTGCCCATAGTTTTGAAATTGCAAAACCGGAGGAGGTGCTAGGGCCAGGGGAGACTCAGAAAGCCATGCCTGACTCGGGGGTGACCCAGGCGGGGGGTCGGAGAGAAAGAAAGAGAGGCTGCGCTGGGGAGTGTGGTAGTTTAGGGGTGAGACTAGCAGGGGTGGGGCATGGGCAGAGCCGCGGCGGGGTCAGGTATTCTCCGTTTGGCTTAGCAAATATGGTAACCCTCGCTATGTTGAAATTGCTTATTTTGCTTCTTTGTTCAAAGGTGTCTCATGATTCTTTGAAAACTGCAGTAATATGCCCTCGGTTGAAAAAGGGTCCCTTAAATCATGTGCTTTCCACAAGGCCTGCAATTGTACACCAGCTTCAAGACCCAAAATGAAAATATAACTGCAGTGATAGCACTCCAGTGCCAAAATTTAACAGGAACTAAAGGCAGCTGACTACATTCCCTCTGCCTAAATCCTGAACTGAATGTATAATCTCACACTTTCAACCTTCTGGATATGTCAAGAAAGACAAAAAAAAAATTAATGAATGTTTTCAGGGCTGCCCAAGTCTGGTCCTCGAGATCTACTGGCAGGCTAGGTTTTCTGGATATCCGCAATGAATGTTCATGAGAGAGATTTGCCTGCCCTGCCTTCTTGGTATGCAAATCTCTCTCATGCATGTTCATTGCGGATATCCAGAAACCCTGGCCTGCCAGTAGTTCTCGAGGACCGGACTTGGGCAGCCTTGGTTTAGATCATTATCTAATTTCTCAGTTTCCATCAATCAGGATATCTCTTAATATCTTTCTCCTCTCTATTCCCATTACCTTTCTCTTCTGGAGCCAAGATCACTTTCTAGTCCAGTAACAGTTGTGTGGATGCTCTGAGGTTTGTTTCAATCCATGTAATACGCAAGAGCATGTTTACAATCCAGTGTGTGGAGTGCAGTTTCACCAGGGTGAGAATGTGGTCTTGGAAAGACGACCGGGAGAACTATAGACTATTTAGATCAAATTCTGAGATGACCTTTGGGAGGAACTTGGAATGAATGTGAAGAACTTCTCTATCTTGGTAGAATGTATAAGGTGGATCTGATACAACAGCTTGAAGTTTGCTGACTCGGTGTGTAGATGTGATAGTAATAAGGAAGGGTACTTTCCAAGTAAGATGTTTAAGGGATGAAGACAAGAGTGGTTCAAAACGAGACTTCAACAGAGTGGAAAGGATAACATTAAAGTCCCAAGCTACAGGAGGTGGCTTGATTGGAGGTCTGGTATAGAGAAGGCCATTCATAAATCTAGAAACCAAATGATGTACTGATAATGGCTTTTTGTCCAGTGATGTATGAAAAGCGCTAATAGCACTGAGGTGAACTCTGGCTGAAGTAGTTTTTAATCCAGAGTTAGAGAGGTATAGAAGATAATCTATTTATTGATTGATTGATAAGATTTATATCCCACTTATGCCTAAGTGGGTTATAAAATATATACAAATTCATAAAATAAAAACATAATCATCTAGGATTGATAGGAGAGGACAGGTACTTGGTTCCAGAGAGTTAAATTACACCATATCATGAAACGAGTCCATTTGAAACAATAGCATTGCTGCGTGGAAGGCTTTCTGGATGCTTCAATGATGGCTGACACTGGTGCAGATAATGCGTAGGCAGTTATTGGTTGGGAGAGAGATACCACGCTGTGAGCGTCAACGAATATAGATTGGGATGGAAGAGAGATCCCTTGTTCTGTGTCAGCAAGGTTGGAAAGATTTGAAGTGTGTTGGGTTCCCTTTTACTGAGTTGTAGGAGGAGAGGTAACCATGGTTGACGTGGCCATTGAGATGCTATAAGGATCATGGTGGATTCTTCTTGGTGAACTTTGAATAGAGACTTCACGAGTAAAGGAAATGGAGGGAAAGCATAAAGGAACTTGTCCTTCCAATTGAGGAGAAAGGCATCAGACTCCAGATGATTGGGAGTGTAGAGTCTGGAACAGAAGAGAGGAAGCTTGTGATTGTGGGTGGAAAGCAAAGAGATCCACTTCTGGGGTTCCCCATTCTGCAAAGATCTGATGTAAAGAGTTGAGTGACCACTCGTGTGGTTGTAGAAGTCTGCTCAACCAACTTGTAAGCTAAGAAGTTTTCTTTTCCTGCTAGGTAAACTGCTTTCAGGAAAATGTTGTGAGAAATCGCCCAGGACCAAATTTGGATTGCATCTTGGCATAGGGGGGTGAGTCCCTGTACCTCCCTGCTTGTTTATGTAGTACATAGCTACCTGGTTGTCTGTGCGGATGAGTACTACTTCACTGAGGAGATGATCCTAGAATGTGTATAGAGCATTGTGAATTGCATGAAGCTCGAGGAAATTGATGTGGAGAGCTTTATCCAGAGAACTACAAGAATCTTGGGTATGAAGGCTGTTGTGGCGAGCTCCCCAACTGAGCATGGAGGCATCGGTTATCAATATCTTCTGATGGGATGGTGTTTGGAATAGAAGACCTCTGGAGAGATTGGAAGTCAATAGCCACCACTGAAGAGACTTTTGATGATGTGATGTCACTCTGAGTTGTTGGGATAGCAGTCCAGTAGCTTTAGACCATTTGGTCAAATCTGCCTATTGAGGTTCCCTGAGATATAGATTGGTGAATTTCCCTAGGGTTAATACTGTAACACCTAGAGAAATGCTAAAGAGATATCTTACAGAGATTTTGGAGATTCCTGAGGAGGCTCTACCTCCTTTTACACAGGTCTATTATCTTCTAAATAAACTACAGGAACAGAAACAAGAAAATGTTCAAGATTTGAATATATCTGTATTGCTTGAATTGTCTGATAAGGAAATGGTTGTACCTGCTACATTGCTGTTAACGGTTGCTCTGGCACCGGATAAAAATTGGTTATTGAAAATGTTCTTTAAAAATAAGCAGAAGCAATTTTTGGGATTAAAAATCCAAATGTACCCAGATAATTTTTCTAACTGTGTTAGTCTCAGTCTCCGGTTTCTGCTTTCCTTGCCATCTCTTAACTTTCTTGTCAAGATATCCTGTCCATTTGTATTTTTCTCATTCCTTCTTTTCCTTTCAGCTTTCTTCAAATTGGTTTTCTGCTTCTCTTTCCAGACTGAATTCTAAGTTATCCAGTCTTTACATTCTCTTACCGCCCAGAAAAAGGATCTAAGGTGTTAGGTCAAAACCGCGGAAGACAAAGGCGTGCGCCGACAACTGAGCGCAGCGCGGAGGCGCACGCCAAAGAAAATAACTGTTTTAGGGGCTCCGACGGGGGTGTATACTGTAAACTTAACTTTTTACCTGTTTTTAGGGAAAAAGTGAAGTTTTCAGTAAAATGTGGGGGGTTACAACCCCCCAAACCACCCACAACGCCCCCACTTTACTTTATACAGATCGCGCCGCGTTGTGGGGGCATTGTGGGTGGTTTGGGGGGTTGTAACCCCCCACATTTTACTGAAAACTTCACTTTTTCCCTAAAAACAGGTAAAAAGTTAAGTTTACAGTATAATGAGGGGTGTTACAACCCCCCAAACCACCCACAACGCCGACGCGATCTGTATTAAGTAAAGTGGGGGGGCTCCCCAACAAAACCCCCCGTCGGAGCCCCTAAAAACTGTCATTTTCTTCGGCGCACGCCTCTGTCTTGTGCTGAGTTGTCGGCGCGCGCCTTTGTCTTCCGCGGTTTTGTCTATGAACCAGGATCTAGATATGCTCAGTGTGCATCAGAGGCTGAGAAAGCAAATAGAATGTTAGGAATTATCAGGAAAGGAATGGAAACCCGAAAAGAGAATGGTATAATGCTTTTGGATCTTTCCATGGCGTGATCACACCTTGAATGCTGTCTGCTGATTACCATATCTCAAAAAAGATATAGTGGAATTGGAAAAGGTACAGAGAAAGGCAACGAAAATGATAAAGGGGATGGTATGACTTCCCTACAACGAAAGGCTAAAGTGGTCAGGGCTCTTCAGTTTAGAGAAGAGACAGCTCGGGGAGATAGAGTTCTATAAAATACTGAGTGGAGTGGAAGAGGTAAGTATGAATCTCTTGTTTACTCTTTTGAATACTAAAACTAGGGGGGAAAACTACTAAGTAGCAAATTTTTTTTAAAACAGAGAATTTTTTTCTCCACTCAGAGCCCAATTCTACATATACAAGGGGGTGCTGAAAAGTTCTCAGCCCAGCCACGAAGAGAATGGCGTGGATACGGGTCAATCAATGATCTGAAACAATGTCAAAACAGAGAATTTTGTTTCTGCAAATTGGTATTTAACAAACTAAGATAACACTCTTTTCAGCTACAGTGGCAAAATAATGCTCAGAATTTAGAACGTTGGTTGGCTGGGCTAAGAAATTTTCAGCACCCCCCTCGTAGTGCCCAAAATAATTAGTACTGACTAGAATAGCGCTTAATGCAATTCTACAAGGTACGCGTACCTTATATAGAATTGCGCTTAGCGTCTATGTGTGCCGCATAACTTAGATGCACCCATTTAAACCAACTAAAGCCAGGCCTAAATACCTGTACCTAAGTTGTATGTGCATCAGGTTTATTCTATAACAATGGGCATAACTTTTAGGAATATACATGATCTGCCCGTTGCCATGCCCCCTTTTCAAATTTACGCACTGCGATTGGTGCATACTTTTTCTAAAATTGCATATTTCGAGTTGTGCAAATAGCTTGTAATTAGTGCCAATATGCGTCAGTTATGAAGTGTTCAGTGCCAATTAGGCCAATTAATTAAGTTGTCTGCACACGTCAGCTATGCAAACCAATGTGCGCACACAACCTTAAGTGCCTTATTCAGAAATTGGGGGTCAACGCGTAATTATACTCTGGACTTTGTTACCAGAGAATGTGGTAAAAGCAGTTAGCTGAGCATGGTGTGAAAAATGGTTTGGATAATTTCCTAAAAGAAAACTCCATAAGCCATTATTAGAATGAACTTGGGAAAATCCACTGCTTATTCTAGGAAAAGCAGCATAAAATCTGTTTACTTTTTTGGAATCTTGCCAGGTACTTGGAACCCAGATTGGCCACTGTTGGAAACAAAATACTGGATTTGACGGACCTTTGGTCTGTCCCAGTATGGCAACTCTTATGTTCTTATGTACTGTATCTACCTACGGTCCTTTCAACTCTTTTCATCACACCGTCTCCTCTATTCTACTTCCTCTTGTCCCTCGGTCACTAAATTTATCCTCTTTATTTCTCCCTTCCATCCAGCATCAACCTTCACTCTCTCTCCCTCTTCCATTGACAATGTATTATTTCTATAGCACTACCAGGTGCACACAGCGTTGCACATTGTATATGTAAGAGACAGTCCCTGCTCAGAAGAGCTTACAATCTAATTTTCACAGAAACACCTGCACCCTCTCTCTGCCTTCTTCCCCCTCTGTTTCTGCCCCCTTATATCCAATCTGTTCCTGTCCATCCAGCATCTGCCCTTTCTCTTTCTACTCCTTTCCATCCAGCATCTGCCACTCTCTCTCTCTCTCTCTCTCTTTCTGCTCCCTTCTATCCAGCATTGGCCACTCTTTCTGCTTCCATTCATCCAGCATAAGCCCCTCTCTCTTCACCTGATTTCATCCTTTTTTCCCCTTCACCCAGTAACTACCCTTTTTCTCTCTCTTCCCCTTCCATTCAGTGTCTGCCCCTTCTTTCTTCCCCTTCCTCCATTCATCATCTGTGCCCTCTCTCTCCCTTCTCTGCCATCCAGTATCTACCCCTTCTGCCTCCCCAAAGTAGCCCTGTCACTGCTGCTCTTGTTACTTCTCCAAACCAGCCGCAGGTACAAATAAACAAGTTAAAAGCTATCACAGGGCTGACTCTGCAAGCTCTGCTCAGAATAAGAAGTGTTATGGGGAGGAAGTTGGAACTGCCATCCATGCCCATTTGATGCCACAGTAGCTTTTAACTTGTTTAGCTGCTGCTGCTATTGCTCCTGATTTGGAGAAGAAGTGGTGGAGCTGGTGGTGGGAGGGAAGTGGAGAAAATAGAATATGCCAGGGCTGTGAGACCCATAGGAACATGAAGCCCTGTGCTACCATACCTCTTGCCCATAAGGCCAGCCCAGGGGGAAGAAGACTGGAAGAGGTGCTGGAACCTGGAGGGAAAGGGAAAGATATTAGATGGGTGGGGTGGACAGGAAGAGGTGCTGGCCCCTGGAAAGAGGATCAGCAGGAAGGGAGAGAGAGAGATTGAGACTAAAGTTGGAGCAGGAAGAGAGAAGGAAAAATGTTGAATGAAAGAGATGGGGAGAGACACTGGACCCAGGAGGGCGTATAATGGAATGGGGGAGATACTAGAATGGGGAGGAGAGAAGGAGAGATGCTAGATGTATGGAATGGAGGAAGAGAGAGTGCAAGTGCTCCTCGGCTGGATCTGGGAAGAGGGGACAGCCAGGAAGAGGTGCTTGATCAGAGAAGGAGAGAAACAGATTGGACTGGAGAAAAGGAAGAGAGGGAGGAAGACACTGGACCCAATAGGGAAAGATCCTGGACCAGGAGGGGTGCTAGAAAAGGAAAGATACTGGCCTGAGGGTAGAGGATGTGGAAGGAAGGGAAGAGAGAGAGAAGGGACAGGGAGACAGATCAGATATGCTGGGTACAAAGCATAGGGACAGTGACACAGGGCAATGCTGGACACAAGGGGGGTTAGGGACACAGAGGGGCAATGCTGATCACAGGGGAGCAATAAGGACAGGAGTGTAAATGCAAGATAGGTTAAGATAAGAACTTAGAGGAGAGATGCTGAATATAGAGGATAGGGACACTGAGAGGGCAGATGTTGAACATGGAAGCAGAAGGAGATGGACACAGAGAGGAGATGCTGGACAGAACATTTAGGAAGATAGATGGTAGACATGGAGAGAGAAGTGTCAAATGGACAACAGACCTGCACGAACAGGAAATAAACAAACACAGAAAAGAGACACTGGGACCAAAGTAAACAGAAAAATAAAATGTTCAGCAAAAAAAGGTAGAAAAGGAGATTTTATTCTGAATTTTATTAATTGGAATATGTCAATTTTTGGTAATGTCCACTACGTGTTAGCTATGCGTACTGCAATATCTTTCAGCAGTGCCTATTGGCCATTTTTTAATCATAGGTGGGAAAAGACTTCAAGTCCCCTTAGGGTGCCACTTAGGTAGTTAATTTGTAAAATTTTAGATTATGTAATTATCAGATTTTAGGGGTTTAGCCATAGGTTCTTACTTTTTAATTTCCTTCTGCTTTGATTGTATTTCAAATGTATTTTAAATTATGTAAACCGTATAGAACTTCACGGTTTTGCAGTATATAAATAAACTGTTATTATTATTATCACATAGTGGAGATTTGTCCTGTCAGACCAATATAGCGTGAGGAGTTTTAACTTTTGGTAATGCACATCTCTGATATTTTGCATTTCAGTTACTGTTTCCCTATTATTGCTGTGTGTAGAGGCTGACTTTGAGGTTTTAGTTCAGATTTTTGCCTTCATATTTCTATTAATGATCTATGCTACCTTGTTTCACATTTGTTGAGGGTCTGTCAGTGTTTTGCTTGTGTGACCAAGGTGCAGTATTTTGCTAGGATGTAGGCCCTGATTTTATCTAAGATGCCTAAAGTTAGACAACTAGATAGACGCGCGTAGCTGATCTAGGTGACTAAATTATTTAAAAAGCATAATTGGTACCAATAAGCAATTAGCACCTCATAATTGGCTTAAATTAAAATTAATTGGGTGGTAGGTGCCTAACTTGGAAGGCGCCTATCACTTTTAGGTAGGTGCCAAGTCCAAGGTGCCTATCAGAAAGTGGGCATGGCTGTGGGCGAATCTTGGGTGTGTTTTTCATGTAGGTGCCTAAACTAGACTTAAAGTGCACAAAAATTAATATAAAAAATATAGGACTTTCATTAGTCACCAAAACAAATGAGTTCAAATCAAGTTAAACTCTAAAATCACATCGCGTTCCTCAGTATGCCACCCGTGATAAACGAATGGTAGCTGTCCTCATAGGAACCATATCGTGTGTGATTTTATCTTTAAATATATTTTTTTGCTTTTTTACTTTTTATTTTTGTCAATAAGTTATAAAATTTTATAAAGTGCTTGTGCCTAATGATTTTAGCAACAGTAGCATATAGTAGCAATTACTTAGCTATATATTTAAAGATAAAATCACACACGATATGGTTCCTATGAGGACAGCTACCATTCGTTTATCACGGGTGGCATACTGAGGAACGCGATGTGATTTTAGAGTTTAACTTGATTTGAACTCATTTGTTTTGGTGACTAATGAAAGTCCTATATTTTTTAAACTAGACTTAGGCACCAGGGTAGTGTGTGACACAGTGGTTAAAGCTACAGCCTCAGCACCCTGAGGTTGTGGGTTCAAATCCCATGCTGCTCCTTGTGACCCTAGGCGAGTCACTTAATCCCTCATTGCCCCAGATACATTAGACAGAGTGTGAGCCTGCCAGGACAGAGAGGGAAAATGCTTGAGTACTTAGACTATAAGTGGTAAAATACTACCAATGAAATAAATAAAATTTAGGCCAAGAAAATCCTGTCATAAATATGGAGCGTCTATGGTCCGGACGCCTACCAGCTTAGCTTAACCTTTTCCTATTGTGTGTCCTGGGTGACGGGACATTCCAAAAATGACATAGACAGTGGATAAACAGTCTGTATGGACTAATAAAGAGCCAGGAACACAAAATACTTGAATTTACAGACTTATGACTTATTTACATTATGTTTACAATAGCCGTAAATGATAACGATGAATAATACAAAACTTTGCTAAAATAATTACGATTGGAACCAGCGTAACGTAAAATTTATTACGATAGAAAAAGGTTAATATTGACGTGCATTATTTGCTGCGTTCCTCAGCACCTTTGTTTTAGGTGTCATTTACAGAATCAGGGATGTAGTGGCTGTGTAGAGATTTTGTTGCATTCCTGTTTATTTTTTCACTGGGTGGTGTATCAGTATTTCTTTAAAAGTAAAGATTTTGTCTGTGTATTTATATTTTTAATTTATGGTACTATGCTCCGTATTTCTAGAGAACAGCAGATGTGCTGGATGTCTGAAAGATCTGAATATGAGTAAAATGCTATCCTGTTCAGGTCTCCCATTCCCTTCATGATGACACTTGTTTCTGTACTTTCCACAGAGGATGACAGAAAACCAGAAGATCTTGGAGACATTGCAGCCACACAAGCATTTATCAAGTCTGATGATGTTGTTGTCATTGGATTTTTCAAGGTTTGTTACTTTTTATGTTATGCTAAAGTGAACATTAAAAGACGATCCCATGTGCACAGAATTTGAGAAGCTTTTGAGCAAGAAGCTTTTGCCACAGAGTAGGCAAACAGGCTCATAATCAGATTGCGGAAAATCACCAGCAGTCTCCTGTGGTCCGTGGCGATACTGGAAATTCAGTGCCAGCACTATATTTAGCCGCTGGCATCGAATTTCTGGCCTATTTTTGGCCAGTCAGGCCATAGCCAGCTATGCCAATATTCAATGGCTAGCCAGCTAATTCTCAATGGCCAAAGATAAACCACCCTTTTAGGCGGTTGTATTTGGCTATCAAACTTAGCCAGTGAGCCGCTGAATATTGGTAGTGACCAGTTATTTCACACGACAGCCAGTCACCGACCAATCCAGAGACAGGGGTATTCAATGTGACATAGCCAGCTATCCTCTGCTGAATATCAATGTATAGCCAGCTATGTACTATTTAGTAGGCCGGGAGCCGTCCTCAACCATCTAAACAGCACTCAGTCCAGGCAAGAATTTAGGTTCTGAGACAAAAAAATACTCATAATGATAGGTAGGTAGGGGATTTATCGTAAAATATTAGCAGCCTAAAAGGTAGGAAAAACAGAAGCAGAATTTCAGCTATAATGGATAAAAATGGTGTTGTGCATACTAGAAATTGTACTCTTCTGAATACAATACAATTTTTATTTGTATACTGCAAATACCTCAAAGAAGTTCATAGCGGTTAACATAGAAAGAAATGGAGACAATGTCGAGAATCTGGTTTAGAATATAGAATCAGAAATCCTAACCAGCAGAATTTGTCTGCTGATAGTCTGGATTTAACTAATTTCCTAGAGAGGTCGGATGCTGAGGTTCAGGTTAAAGCTACGTTGCTGGTACAATTTGCTATAGATTCAGATAGGGATTGGATGCTAAAGCTTTTATCCGCTATAATAAAAACCTAAGCGCGCATGCGCACTTCAAACTTCATGATCCCTGCGTCCGTGATCTGTAGCTCTGTGCTAGTAGAACAAGCCTGTGGCGTTTTGTGTGCGGTGGTTTTCTGGCTCCTACTGCACATGCAGAGGCACGCAGTTTGAAATGGCGACCACCACGGCGGCGACTCCCCCTCTTGTCCTCACTTCACTCCCCCCTCCCACCCTAATTCCATCTAAGAAGACCACAGATGCAAGGAGGCGGAGAACACGCCGGTGACTCCCCCCTCCCTCTCACACTCAGTCTAAGAGGACCACGGACGCAAGGACTGAGAGAAGGTAAGGGAAAAGGGGTAGTTCCGCAAATGTCCAGGCCTTAGCACGAGACCGGACCTGCAGTGGAAGAAGTCGCAGTTTGGGAGCAGGTATTGATGGACAGGGGGAGCAGGGAAGTGGTGCTGCTAGATAGGGGGGAGGTAAAAGGGAGAAGGACTAATGCTGGACAGAGAAAGCAGGGAAGGGATGCTACTGGACAGGGGGGGAAGTAAAAGGAAGGGAGAAGGGCTGCTGCTGGACAGGGGGAGCAGTGAAGGGGTGCTGCTGGACAGGGGGGAGGTAAAAGGAAGGTAGAAGGGCTACTGCTGGACAGGGGGAGCAGGCAAGGGGTGGTGGTGGACAGCTGAGGAGAGAGAGAGACAGAAAGAAAGACACACAGACAGCGGCCAAAGAGAGAGAGAGACAGAAAGAAAGAAAGGCAGACAGACAGAAAGTGGCCAAGGAGTGAGAGAGAAAGAAAGAAAGACACACACATCTATTCTAGCACCCATTAATGTAACGGGCTTAAAGACTAGTTCAAATATAAAGATGTTCCCTTTATGTCAAATGTTGTAAGAATGTATCCTGATGTATCTCATTCTACACAGAAGAGAAGGAAACAATTTCTTATTTTGAGACCCCAGGCACTGCAGTTAGATGCAACATTCATCCTGAGATACCCCTGTAAATGTGTTATGGTATATAGAATGTCAGTATGTTTACTATGAGCCACAACAGTTATTTAGATTTGTTTCTGCCAAAGAGCAGTGTGTAACTGATATGTGAACCTGTTGCATCCAAATACAGTATAAGCTCAGTGAGGATATGTTCTGGCGCCATCTAGCCCCATCTCATTTTCTTTGTTAAAGGATTCCCTGTTAATTATTTCAGTCTTGTTGCAACTCCGCCTCCATGTATTGAGGACTAACTATACTTTGTGAATAATTATGTCTTTGTTTAATATGGACAAGAAGTTTAATGCTTCTAGGATATTTCTGTTTGCATTGAATTTTTTCGTTATTTGACTGATAAAGTTTGTCAAATGTTTAAAATATAAATAAAGAATTATAAAAGAGAATTGGAAAATATTACTCAGACCTTTCTTTCCAAACTGACAAGTCCTAGATTAGATCAGCTTAATAAATCTAATCTAATCTAATACACAATTTATTAATCGCACTATACCAAAAGGGTTCAAGGTGATTTAAATTCAAAGAGGCCATAAAATCTACAGGAAAATACCAATCAATAATTAAAATGTCATTGTAATACGAATATTACAAGTCATATAAAAGTTTTAAAATTTTTATGAAACCTTGAGTAAACCACAGAACCTCCAACTATAACGTCATTGAGTTCACATATTAAATCAATACACCAGAAAGCATCCAATTGGTACAAAATGTTGGGAAAGCTACCTAATAACAATGTTGAATTACATGGATTAAGATCTGTTTGGTCTTCTAAAATCAAGGCTCCTATACATAAGAACATTGTGCCCAGCAGTCCGCTAAACCAGCAGCCAACAGGTCCAGGACCTGTGCAGTAATCCTCTATCTATACCCTTCTATCCCCTTTTCCAGCAGGAAATTGTCCAATCCTTTCTTGAACCTAGTACCGTACTCTGCCCTATTACGCTCTCTGGAAGCGCATTCCAGGTGTTCACCACATGTTGGGTAAAGAAGAATTTCCTAGCATTCATTTTAAATCTGTCCCCTTTCAACTTTTCTGAATGCCCTCTTGTTCTTTTAATATTTGAAAGACTGAAGAATCTGTCCCTCTCTACTCTCTCTATGCCCTTCATGATCTTGTAAGTCTCTATCATATCCCCTCTATGTCTCCTCTTTTCCAGGGAAAAGAGACCCAGTTTCTCCAATCTCTCAGCGTATGAAAGGTTTTCCATCCCCACTCAAAGGCACACAACGCAAGAAAATGTTTGACAACCTTCTGGCAACACAAGCAGCAAAAATCAACCATTCCATCTCCAATCTTATGACAATATCAGACAACCTCAAAACATTCAGAAAAGAAATCAAAACCCTGCTTTTCAAAAAATTCATCTAAATATCTTAACCCCTCCTCTTTTACCTCCAGAAGATTCACCTACCTTCAGATAACCTTCCCCCAAATTACCCACCTTAACACCTTCCAATTAAACAAATACCATAAATAGATTGTAACCTACCCTCTCTAACTGCATTCCATATGTATTTTTCATACAGTTCTTCACTGTCAGTTTAATTTCCATCCTATAAGTTCACATAGAATTTTTTCTTTTTTCAACCATCTTTATTTTCTCTTCTTTATTAATTTCCAGGTACTTTAGTTAGATTGTGAGCCTTCGGGACAGTAAGGGAATTTTTTAAGTACCTTCTTACTTCTCATTTATAATCTTAATGTATATTTTCTTCAAACCGCTTAGAACCTAACGGATGTAGCGGTATATAAGAAATAAATTACATTACATTTATCAGACACATCGCTCTCCTCTGAACCCTCTCGGGTAACGCCATGTCCTTCTTAAGGTACGGCGACCAATATTGGACGCAGTACTCCAGATGCTGACGCACCATCGCCCGATACAATGGCAGGATACCTTCTTTCGTTCTGGTTGTAATACCCTTCTTGATTATGCCTAGCATTCTGTTTGCCTTCTTAGCGGCCGCTGCGCACTGTGCCGTCGGCTTCATTGTCATGTCCACCATTACCCCCAAGTCCCTGTCTTGGGTACTCTCATTTAACAACATCCCTCCCATCGTATAGTTGTACCTCGAGTTTCTGTTTCCCACATGTAATACTTTACATTTCTCAACGTTGAACTTCATCTGCCATCTCGTCGCCCATTCCCCTAGTTTGTCCAAGTCCCTTTGCAATTCTTCGCAGTCCTCTTTAGTTCGAGCTCCACTAAATAGTTTGGTATCGTCCGCAAATTTTATTATGCTGAACAGCGGCGCTATTGTTGGTCCAACCGAATATTCTGCATCCATCACTCAATTATTATCCACCTTCTTTACAAAGACGCGCTAGTGTTTTTAGCTCATAGGAATTCTATGAACATCAGAGTTCTTACCGCTGAAGCCAGCACTAAAAACAACAGTGCGGCTTTGTAAAGGAGGGGGTATATTTCATTGCACATAGATTGATATGGACTCCCATAAAATTATTCAGAATGAAACTTTTGGACCCTGATGTATGTTGGCCCTGTATGAATAAAAAAAGGCACACTTAAACATATTTTATTTGAAGGCAACTTGTCCATGATTTTTGGGAGAATATTTGGAACCAGCTTTTGGATATCCATGCCCAAATCTTTGTCCAACTTCTCTGTGTGTATTGGAGGACTGTAGATAATACCCATGTGGATGGATGTTCCATCTTCTCTTTCTAAAACAATCCATATCGCTTCTTCCTCTCCAGGACCCATGCATCTCAGCCCGTTTAATACACTTCTCCCTCCGTATTCGCTGTGATAGGGGATTAACAGACCCGCAAATACAGAAAAACCGCAAATAACTTTTTCATATTTTATTCGCTGTTTTGTATTAAAAACCATCGTGAATACGGTGAAACTGCAAATAACATGGTGGGAGACCTAGCCTGTTCCTGAAGGAGAGGCAAAACACAGTGAAAAAAGTGCTCGGAATTGGCGATTTTCTCTTTAAACGCTTGGAATCAGCAAACTGATGTAATTTGGGGGGGGAGGAGCCAACATGCTAAAAACCATGAATAATCGAAACCACGATTGCTGAAACCGCAAATATGGAGGGAGAAGTGTATTGCTCTTCTTCAGCGTAAGTTCTTATCTCCCACTCTCCCAGCGGATTTCTCATTCCTGTGCTGGCCAGCTCCTGTGCTGGCTAAGTTGGTCCTCTCTCTACCATCCAGGACCAACTGCTAATTTGAATTGAGCAGTTAAAAGAGGCAGTCAGCCCCTGTCAGCAGAGAAGTAGGATGTGGCACAAAATTCTGCGATTTTTCTTCTTCTGAGACTCAGTGCGTGAAAGACGGGAAAGGGATCAGCAATGAGGGTGAAAGAGGGAATGTTGGATTGAAAGGGGGGCTGAAGGAAGGTATGGTCCTCTCTGCCTGTGCTTCCTTGGTTCCCACCTGCCTGCCTCCTATATCAACAGAGTTCATTCCATGGCTCCATATTGAGCCATTCTGAGATTTCCGCTTTTAAGTTTACTCAAGCAAAATCATCCATCAAAGCTGTAAATACTCCACCATTCTACTGATTGTTTATGTGCATAGACAGTTATGTTTGCCAATTCTACTGCATGTTTAAGTCCACAAACAGTTATATTTTCCAAGTCTAATGAGAGTTAAGTCCACAAACAGGAACACCCTCTAGCTTTACTATGTCATTAAGTGCTCACAGCCTGTAGAGCTGAAAGAGCCAAAGTCTTTTATCACAGACCTCAAACCTCTTTCTCTTCCCATAAGGGTTTGAGGGCAGTCCACCACCCTCTCACAGTTATATACAATTCACTGTGGCCTCCCACCGGGCTGCTAATACAACTTTTCTTCCAGATGCTTCTACAAGAGTCACAGTCCATCTTCTCTTGCTCTGTCAGGGCCTGGGTTCTGGATTCTGCACAGTCCATAGACTTTATATCCAGCTCACCATTCTCCTAGGTTATCCCCACCCCCTCACTCCACTATGAAGCCATGACATGCTGCTTCCTTATCCAGGGGAACTGGGCTTCAGTTCTCTCTCGCCCCCTCTGGTGAGAAGGGGATACAGCCTCCCAGTAGCTAGAAAAAGGAGAACTGTCCATTCCTTTGAGAGCCTGGTCCAGTGTATCGCACTAGCAGATTCCAAGTGTGCCGCGAGATGTCAGCAAGGAGGAGAGGCACCAGCTGACTGCTTAAAGGACATGCCTCTCGCAGTGAAAGGCACATCCTGTTTACTTCTAACCCTGAGCGGACTTGCTCAGCTGATTCCTGGTTCTCTGGATATGACGTCAGGGGTGGTATGTATTTCAGTGGGTTGTAAGGACGCTGCAGCCATCTTATGGATGCCGGCAGCATAATAGACAGCGATGTAGTCTCACTAAGGCAAAGGGGAGAATTATTGAAGTGCTGGAGAAATACAATTGAACAAGGAAATAGTACTACCTAAAAGCAAAGTTAAATTACATTACATTACATTACAGATTTCTATTCCGCCATTACCTTTCGGTTCAAAGCAGATTACAACAAGAGTTATGGAAGAAGGGTTACAAAGTTAGATCAGAGGTCGTTTCCAAGAGAGGGATAAGATGGATCAGGGGATGGGGAAGGGAAGGTAAGAAGGGGTATTCATGGTATTAAGCTTTATTAAGGGATTTCTTGAAGAGTATAGTTTTTATTTTCTTTCTGAACATCTTGTAGTCTGGGGTAGTTATCAATAGATTGGAGATTTGGTTATCTATTTAAATTATTCATAGATAATAAGATGAAGATGAAGATTCTAGTAAATAAGAATTAATGAAGAATTGACAGACCCGACGAGTTAGTAAACTCAAAAGGTCAACCTGACATCCTATATATAAGAAATCAGAATTGTTATACCTCTGTTAAACCACTGAGATAGTGTATCGATCTGTGTTGTAACAGAACATGAAATTCACAGGTTAATTGCTTAATGTGCTTTAGTAAAAGGCAGGGTTATCAGATCTAACATCAGTAAAATCTGGACCCCTAGACCCGCCCCCCAGGCCTGCCAAGTTCCACCCATCCCTGCCCTATTATACCCTAGCTCCGCCCCCAGCCCCACCTCCGCTGCCTGTTCATCGGGCAGGAAGGCATCCGCGCATGCATGGATGCAACATGATGATGTCATGCGCCTGCATGCGTGCACGTGACAGCCCCTCCCGACGCAATTTCTTTTCAAAATCTGGACAAAATGCTGGGTTTTTGAAAACAACAAATGCAGAAGGTCACCAAACTTTTCAATATAGGCTTCTTCAGCTAAACATTAATTCTTATCTCATGGACCTCAGTAGTGCCACTGCATGCTATTATAATTTAAGCATGTAGGACCCCTGATCGTCATTGGTCCTATGTAATTTTAGTCATTTTTAAAGTAATTTTGTTTTAAATTTATATTCTATTAGAAAGCATATAACTTATCTTTTAGCTACGCGGGTGGGGGTACGCACTCCGACGTAGACTACGTTTCGCCCTTTCGGGCTGTATCAAGGAATCCCCCTCAAATATTCCAGCTCATGCTCCCCGCGTCAGGTTTATAGACCTGTCTATAAACCTGACGCGGGGAGCATGAGCTGGAATATTTGAGGGGGATTCCTTGATACAGCCCGAAAGGGCGAAACGTAGCCTACGTCGGAGTGCGTACCCCCACCCGCGTAGCTAAAAGATAGGTCTATAAACCTGACGCGGGGAGCATGAGCTGGAATATTTGAGGGGGATTCCTTGATACAGCCCGAAAGGGCGAAACGTAGTCTACGTCGGAGTGCGTACCCCCACCCGCGTAGCTAAAAGATAAGTTATATGCTTTCTAATAGAATATAAATTTAAAACAAAATTACTTTAAAAATGACTAAAATTACATAGGACCAATGACGATCAGGGGTCCTACATGCTTAAAGTATAATAGCATGCAGTGGCACTACTGAGGTCCATGAGATAAGAACTAATGTTTAGCTGAAGAAGCCTATATTGAAAAGTTTGGTGACCTTCTGCATTTGTTGTTTGCTGTATGTGAATTTGGAAGGTTCTAAGAATACTGTAGCCACAGCAAATTTGGGTTTTTGAAAAGCCATCCGGAACCCTGGACATGTCCCGAAAAGGAGGACATGTCCGTGAAAATCCGGACATCTTGGTAACCCTAGTAAAAGGGCCCCATCAATAAAGACTAAGAAGCTGACATGGCCTGAACTGATCCCTGCTGAGATTTTGCACATCTGTGATTTGCAAAGCTGAACATGTTGAAAGGAAGAGAGCAGGAAGCATATGGCAATGACAAAGCCAGGGCTGAGATGTGGTTGCAATTAAAAAGGCATAGTGATATGTCTAGACAATGGAGCAAAGTGAATTTTCTATTGGTTTTAGACACGCGAGCAACCCTTGAGAGACTGCCATAACTGCACAGCAGGTAAATATCACAATTGTTACTGAGTGAGCTTGTGTGAGTTTAGTGGTTAGAGCAGTGTGTCGCAAACTTTCCGGCCAGCGGCACACTAACGGCCTTTTTTACAAAGAGATTTAAAGGGCTTCGGGGCTGTTGCCGCGTGGCAGCCACCAGCGCAGCTTTGTAAAAGAGGCTGTAAATGCAGTACCTTGCGCGGAGGCCCATCTGGCCGCTTCGGTGGAGGGATCTGGGAGGAGGGGAGGCTGCGAGAGGCACGTCCTGAAGGCAGTCAGCCGGCGCGGATGACTCTCCTCCTCACCAGTGTGTCACGGCACGCCTGAAATCTCAGGAGGTACACTGGTGTGCCACGGCACACAATTTCGATTCACTGGCTTAGAGGGAGCAGTGGTCACTTATGAAGATAGCACGGGTGCTCTTGTCACCTTCTCAAGGCATCTGCACTAATTACAAACAGGCATAATGCACAGTAAAGACTATTTCAGTATGGTAGCTGCAGAAGACATGTTGGGAATGCCCCCAAATGTTAGTGTACAGTTTTTGCACTTACCATGCATTAATTTTTGTTGTTAAAGCAGAATTAGTGCAAACACTTAACTGCACTTTAGTGAAAAGGCCCTTCAGGCCAAGAATGGTTCATACTAATGACATATCAAAAAAAAAAACCACAATAATATCATTATTGTAAATCATTTCCATAATTTAGATCTACAGTTTCATCAGTTTCTTGTCCAAAACTCTTTCACAGAGGAGGCCCCTGGAACATTTGATCACTTGGAGCAAATTCTTTGAGCAATGGCTTTGGACAGTTTCGGTAATGTTATATCAAAGTGTCACAGACCTATGGTAATTAAAATATTCCTTCCCTCATCTGTCAGTGGAATTTAGAGCTGTAGCTGAAACTGGCCCTGAGAATTGGACACCAACCTGGAAGTTGGCCCATAAAATATCTTTACCTAGTCAGAGAAGGGAATTATGTTTAGACTATTACACTGTACCTGCAGTTCCCTTTATTATTTGGTAGTTTTGTTATTTGAACCGTTTGTATGGGGGGATGGACATAAAAACACAAGACTTGCCATAATGGGACAGATGGAAGGTCCATCAACCCCAGCATCCTGTTTCCAGCAGTGGCCAATCCAGGTCACAAATACCTGGCAAGATCCCAGACAGATCTTTTATTCAGACAAAACTGTATATATATAAAGGATTTTTGGTCCTATTGAAGGCTATTCATCCATATTCTTATTTTAAATCTTTATTATATCAGCAAAGTCTTGTCGAGCTCTCTAGCAGCCCATTTGTGGGGGCCCAGGGGGAGGAGGGAGACACACCCTCACCCTGTAGGAGAACTCAGGATTCAATTCCCACTTCACTGCAGTAAGGGGCTCATTTTCAAAAACAGAAAAAAATGTCCAAATGTGGCATAAAGGTGCAGATGGGACATTTTTTCTTGCCAAACCCTTGCAATTTGCTATTTTGAAGACAGATTTCTATGGTGAAGGGTAAAGGGGATGGAACTCCGTACAGTGGGAATGGAACTCACAACCTCAGAGGGCTGAGGCAGTTGCTCTAACCTCTAGGCCACTCCTTCACTCTTACCTGTTATGTGTCTAAATTTCAAGGGGGTACGGTGTGAGGGATGAAGGCATGACTCCCACACACTCCTCCAATGGTCAACGACCCCCTCCTACCTCCCAAAGATGTGAATGAAAGAGTACATACTTGCCTATATGATAGTTTCAGATGTCCTAGCAGAGCAGCAAACAGGTTCTTAGAGTAGCCTAGTGGATGATGTTGTCAGCCATAGAGATGGGGGCAAGCCAAGATCCCACTCTTACACTTATGTGGAAATATGTGAGCCTTCCAAAATCCACCCAAATCCTACTATACCTAAATATAGGTGGCACCTGCAGGCATAAGGGCTATTAGTGTGTTATACATTTGGGTATAGTAAGTTTTGGGTGGGTTTTGGAGGGCTCACCATACTCTATAAGGGGATTATGGTGAGATGTATACCTGGGCATTTTTATGTGATATTCACTACAGTGGATCCTAAAGTTCTCCACTGCTCTGTTATGTGGTCAGTCTATTGTGTGGTCAATCTACTAAAAAGGCTGACACCCTCCCCCTTCTACATCCCCATGGCTTGTTTTGTGCGTTTTTGTGTTGGACGTGTGCTTTTTGAAAATGGTTCAAAAAGATCTGTAGACACTGAGGACAAGTATATCTGAGAAATTATCTTTTTTTTTTTAAACAAAAATATAGACTTTTTTCTGTTTCAAAAATAGTCATGTTTGCTACTGAATTTTTGTGCGTGTTTCACCAAACATCCAAACTTGGATTCGGATGTCATATCGAAAATACCCCCTACACATCAACTGCCCTCTCCCATCTGTTCCTCCTCTCCCTTTGCATGTAAAATCTTACCTTTGCTGGTGGGGATGCTCAAGCCCTGCTAGATGAAGAGATTTGCTGTCCAAAACACACCTCCCCCCCCCCCCAACACACACATCCAGTGCTACCTCAGCAATGAGGAAGTTGGAGGCATGTTTTCCAGCAACCAACCACCTGCATTCCCCAAGCATGCTCAATTGATGCCGAAAGAGTGCTGGTGAAGGCAGCTCAGAGCACACTACTGATTATTGTAACTGGTAGGTTAAAAATAACTAAGATTTACAGGGAGTGAGTTGTAGAGTTTGGCTGGAGTGGTGTGGTTTAATGTTAAGATAAGTAAGATTTACAGGGAGTAAGTTGTAGAGTTTGGCTGGGCTGGTGTGGTTTAATGTTAAGATAAGTGTAGAGAGGGCTCATTCAAAAGTAAAGGTTCTAGACTTTTAAAAAACTAACTTTGTTTAGATGAGGGATTACATCAAAGAATTGTTGTCTGGATGGAACCATCTGCAAGAAGTAGGAAAACAGTGGACAAAACTAAAATGAGCTATTGTAAGGGCAATAGGAAAAGGAAAAGAAGGCTGCTTTGCTTCTCAAAAGTAGTTGTAAAGATAATGAAAAAGAGGCTAGCTTTCATAAACTAGAAAAGATCACAGGATAGGAAGACTGACTAGAATATCTGGAAAAGTTAAGAGAGGCTAGTTGAGTAGTCAGGAAAGCAAAGATGTACATGGAAGAATAAATAGCCAACACAGTAAAACAGAGGGCCAAGACATTTAGATATATTAGTGATAGGAAGAAGTGTATAAGTGGCATTGTGAAATTCAAAGATAAAGGGGAGAAATATGTAGAAGCAGATAAAGATAAGGCTGAATTGCTTAACAAATATCTCTGTTCTGTGTTCACAGCTGAAGCACCAGGAGTGGGACTGCAGAAGAAAAATGCAAGTAGGGAAGGAGGTGGGGGTGGACCATGATCGACTGTCAGTGAATTGTGTTCGTAAGGGGCTAGCTAAACTAAAGGTGGAAAAAGTGATGGGGCTGGATGGTGTACATCCAAGGGTAATGAAGGAACTTAGGGAATTTCTGGAAGCTCCAACTGACATTTTCAATGCTTCTCTAGAATCGGGAGTGATACCGGAGGACTGGAGAAGGGCAGATGTGGTCCCTCTCCACAAAAGTGGAAGTAAGAAAGAAGTAGGGAACTACAGGCCAGTAAATTTGACTTCTGTGGTAAGTAAATTAATGGAAACACTTTTAAAAAACAAAGAATAGTGACGTTTCTGGAATCCTGTAGATTACGGGACCCAAGGCAACATGGATTCACTAGAGGCAATTTCTTTGACTGGGTGGCGAGAGAATTGGATAAAGGGAGTGCACTAGATGTGGTGCATTTAGATTTTAGCAACGCCTTTGACCATGTTCCATACAGGCATCTAATAAATAAACTGAGTGCCCTCGGGATGGGCTCCAAAGTGACGGACTGGGTCAGGAACTGGTTGAGTGGAACGCAACTGAGGGTAGTGAATATTGGAGGTTTCGAGTCTGAAGAAAAGGATGTTACCAATGGTGTACCTCAAGGTTCAGTTCTTGGGCCTGTTTTTTGTACATTTTTATAAGTAATAATGCTGAAGGACCGTCAGGTAATTTTTGCCTCTTTGCAGATGATACAAAAATCTGTTGGAGAATAGACACCCCCTGGTGATATAAATAATATGAGGAAGGATGTAGCGAAGCTTGGTCTGAAATTTGGCAGCTGAGATTTAATGCTGAGAAATACAAAGTCATGAATTTGGGCTACAAAAAACCAAGAGAATGGTACAGTTTAGGAGGTGAAGAACTTTTGAGCACAAAAGAGGAGCGGTACATGGGTGTGAGTATATGATGATCTAAAGGTGGCAAAATAAGTTGGAAAGGTGATGGCGAAAGTTAGAAGGATTCTAGGGTGCATTGGGAGAGATATGGCCAATAGGAAAAAAGAGATTGATGCCCCTGTTTAAGACTGGTGAGACCTTATTTAGAATATTGTATACCATTCTGGAGACCGCACCTCAAACAGGATAGAGTTGGTTCAGAGGAAGGCTATTAAAATGGTCGGTGGTCTTCATCATAAGACATATGGGAACAGACTTAAAGATCTCAATATGTATACTTTGGAGGAAAGGCGGAAGACGGGAGATATGATGGAGATGTTTAAATACCTACGTAGTACGCATGAGGCGAGTCTCTTTCATTTGAAAGAAAGCTCTGGAATGAGAGGGCATAGGATGAAGTTAAGAGGTGATAGGCTCAGGAGTAATCTAACTAAGGAAATTCTTTTTTACGGTAGAGGTAGTGGAAACAAAGACTGTGTTTGAGTTCAAGGAATTGGGGATAGGCACATGGGATGTCATAGGGAAAGAGGAGATAGCTGATGCTGTGGATGGGCAGACTGGATGGGCCATTTGGCCTTTATTTGCCTTCGTGTTTATATGCTAAATTGCAAATGAACTGATTTATCATAAATTTACTGAACAGCTTTGAAAATGAAAAGTAAAGCTTACAAAAACCGCAGACAGCATGTGCTTGTTTGCATTCACAGTTTAGCACTATGACCTCATAGACTTTTAGAAGAAATTCTAGCCCTGGAGTCAATGTTCAATGCCTTTTGTCCGTGATTCATAATGGTACATTGAAAATTAGCCAGGTCAAATATATACGCCAGCTTCCGCATATCATACTTTCAAACAGTCTGATGTGAGGCATTTGGCAAGATATTGAGATGGGGTGGGGTTACTAGCTGTCCAGATTTCCTCAGACATGGCCTCCTTTTTGAGGACATGTCCAGGGGTCTGGATGGCTTTTCCAAAACCTTCTCATCAAAATCGCATCGGGAAGGGGCATTGTATCGCGTCTGTGTCATTGTGTCGCGTCCGCGGATGCCATCTGGGGAGTGGGGCTGGGGCAGAATGGGGTGTGACACAGGTGGAATGGGGCAGAACGGAGCGGGCCTGGGGATGTGGCCATGGGTCCGGATTTTTTCCTTCGGGAAAATCTGGTAACCCTAGGACAAGGGGGAGGGCAGAGGAACATAGTGGAGGGGTCCTTTCCTGCTATGTTCAGAAATGCTGACTTAGGTATTGCCACCCCAAGGACTGAAACTTGCCGTGCTACACTCTATCCCACCCTGCCCTAGCCCCTCCTCAGCCTCGCCCCACATTAGGTTCCCCAGATATCCGAGTCAATGACCTCCTATGCTCAGAGGGCTTTAGCTCAAGAACAACATAAGCATCAGAGATGGCTGAAAATTGTATTTAAGTGTAGTCAAACATATGTTAATGTCATACCCCCAATTTTATGAAGCCGCGCTAGGCTTTTTTATTGCCAGCCACGACAGTATCAGCTCCGACACTCATAGAATTCCTAATACTGCCACGACTGGCGATAAAGAGCCTAACGCGGCTTCATAAAAGGGTGTGGGGGACAGTTTGTTCTATCTTACCAGTGCTCGAAGAACAGCGCACAAACAAACCCTGCTCTTACTGCTTGAGAAATAACGCCAGCTTGGAGCTGATGGTGGAAGGTTTGAGGAGAGGATTTCTTTTGATTTCCAGTTTAAAATCTGATGGTTTTGATTTCTTTCAGAAGCAAAAAAGAAAGGCCCTCTAAGCCTGTAGGCTCCGGTACTGACAAATAAATGTGCACAAGTCCAAGCAAATCCGAAAGGGAAATCACACATTGACCCCTATTTTCTGTGCTTCAACAAAAGCCTTTCAAGTACAAAAAAAAAAATGGAAAAGCTTATATTTAAAGGCACATAGAAAAGGCGCCGATGTGTGCTTCTTGTTGGGTTTGCTTGGCTTATGTGCCCAAAAGCTGCTCTTAACGTGAAACTCTTCTGTGTATGCACCAAGCACATTCCTCTGCCTTGCTTTCAATTTTACAAGCACATGTATAATTTAAAAATCTTTTTTCTTTTGAGCACTGGAGAGCTATTTTTCTGCATGGTTCTGGTAGTATGGGATCCGCACTGTTGTCTTTATTGCGGGAGTTCTGCTAATAAGGAGTTCTGCTAATAAGGAGTCTGCTAATAAGGCAGGCAATCATTAATCTTCTTTCAAAGCGATCCCCCCCTTCATGTACTATCTTGTCCCCTTCTCCCAGTTTAATGTTGTTGTTTTTTTTAATCTCGATGCATTTTTCACTACCTAATGTTCTTTCCCTTCTGTCCAGTTAAATCCCCCTACTATAGCAAATCTTAATTATCTGCATGTGGATTTTATTACATGTTTTTATTCATTAATGATTGTAAACCGTCTAGATAACTGTTCTTCAACCGCCGGTCCGCGGACCGGTACCAGTCCGCAGGAAATTTCTGCTGGTCTGCGGAGGGCCAGCAAGATTGCTGCTGCTGCTGCTAAACCCGACAGGAAATCTTCTTTGCGACGTCAATTCTGACGTCGGAGAGGACGTTCTGTGCCAGCCGATCGCTTCCTGGCTGGCCCAGAACGTCCTCTCCGACACCAGAATTGACGTCGGAAAGAAGATTTCCTGTCGGGTTTAGAAGCAGAAGCAGCAGCAGGGCAGTAAGAGCAGGGGAAAGGAAGGAGGGAGACTTTTTTTTTGCCGGCAAGGAGGGAAGGAGGTAGTCAGGCAAGCAGGCTGGCTTTGGCCAGGGAGGGAGAGAGAGAGGTAGACAGGCAGGCAGGCAGGCTGGCTTCGGGGGTGGGGGTAGGACAAAGTGTGGAAGGCAGTGAGAGGGACATATGAAGGAGGCACTGGGGACACTAAAGACAGGAAGGGACACTAAGGACATGGGAAGGAGGCACTGGGGGCACTAAGGACATGGGAATGAGGCACTGGGGGCACTAAGGACATGGGAAGGAGGCACTGGGGGCACTAAAGGCATGGGAAGGAGGCACTGGGGGCACTAAAGACATAGGAAGGGTCACTAAGAACATGGGAATGAGGCACAGGGGCACTAAGGACATGGGAATGAGGCACTGGGGACACTAAGGACATGGGAAGGAGGCACTGGGGACACTAAGGACTTGGGAAGGAGGCACTGGGGGCACTTAAGACATAGGAAGGAAAGAGGGAGGGAATAGAAAGGGACAATTGTTGGGCCTGAGTGCAGAAAGAAAGAAATGAAAAGATACACAGACAGAAGGAAATGTAACCAGAGACTCATGAAATCACCAGACAGCAAAGGTAGGGAAAATTATTTTATTTTCAATTTAGTGATCAAAACGTGTCAGTTTAGAGAATTTATATCTGCTGTCTATATTTTGCACTATATTTGTCTATTTTTCTATAGTTACTGAGGTGACCGAGCTCGCGGAGATGGGGCGGAAAAAGGGCTTTTTAAATTTTAGTCCTAGTAGTGTGCCGATCCACAAAATAATTATTTTATTTCTTCCGGTCCACCGGTGTAAAAAGGTTGAAAAACACTGGTCTAGATAATTATTGATAGACGGCATATCAAATGCAAAATATACTTGGGAACTTGGATTAATCTGCTACCTTACAAAAGAGGCCTAAGCAGACAGAAGACAGGAGACCAGACCTTTCTCTCCTGGGCAAACTATATTGGAGCAGCAGCATCAGTTGATTTAACCTGCTCATTTTGTTTTAACTAGAGTTACCAGATTTTCCGTTTGGAAAATCTGGACCCCCCCTAGGCCCGCCCACTTCCTCCCATCCCCACTGCCTGCTCTCATCTGGCAGGAGGGCATCCATGCATGCGCAGATGCCCTCCTGCCTGACAGTGATTTCTCCCAAGCTATTCAAAACCCGGACAAAGTGCCGGGTTTTGAATGGATTTTTTTGACTTGATTAAAGGGGTACACTTTTCAAAAGCCAGTCAGAAAAGCATTCAGTCTAATATGAGGGTGGTTTGAAAAGTTTGGTGGGGAAAAAAAAGCAAGTTAAACAGCGTAGCCTCCATCAGTTCAGCCAGTTTGTAGTTTATTCGTATTGTAGGAAAAATAGCCTATGAAAAAATTGGAAACTCACTGGACTAAGTGTATAGCCCTCGATGGAGACTACCTTGTTTAACTTGCTTTTTTACCAAACTTTGCAAGGCATATCATCTAAAGATTGTTTATTTTTATGTGTTCAGACTACTACTAATGTTCTTACATGCCCTGGCCAGCTGGCTAAATGATATAAGCTCTGCACTGTACAACCCAATCCAAAGTACAGGTTAGTTTTTCGGGTTTTCCTGTTAGGAATGTTGCTTCAGATTCAACCCCTTTTAGCATTAATGTGGGTCTAATTTCCTTAGATCACGAAGAAGCTTTTAACTGGGTAGACCGTGTGTTCCTGGTTTTAATACTTTGTCATTGGGGAACATGTGCCTCTGTGAAATTTAGATATATAATACCTTCAGTGTTCATGGAGTTATATGGTGCAGTTTTTCAGTTAGACAGGGTTACACCCTGTCTGATGCATGTCTCACTCCTGAAACCCAGCTTTACATCCTTGGGGAACATTTAGATGTGTAACTTTTCCCAGCTTTCCACCCTCGGTCTTAGGTTCAGGTGTGTTTACTGCAGCGCCATGGGAGATGAAAGTGAACAAGAGCTTTTCTGAAAGCTTCTGTATCTGTGCTAGAGAAATTAATAGCAGCCATTTTGACTGAAAGGATTATTTTAGAGCTGCTGGGGCTTTGTTTGAGGACTAAAAGGATGTAGAAGATGAAAGAGTGAGGCAAACTGGAAACAACCACAGCAACCACACACCTCACTGCTTCAGGTTCAATTACATAAATGTCCAGCTTTGGCTCGTCTAATTGCCTCCTGGTTAAAGGTATGGAGAACTTGGAATACGAGGAACGACATAAGAGACTGGGATTGTTCTCCCTTGGGAAGAGGAGGCTACGAGGGGATATGATCATGACTTTCAAAATACTGAAAGGAATCGACAAAATAAAGCAGGAAAATAAGTTATTTACAATGTCCAATGTGACACGGACAAGAGGACATGGACTGAAGCTGGGGAGGGACAAATTCAGGACAAATAACAGGAAGTTCTGCTTCACGCAACGAGTGGTGGACACCTGGAATGCTTTCCCAGAGGAGGTTATTGCGGAATCCACCGTCCTAGGATTCAAAAGCAAACTAGATGAACTTCTCCTTACGAGAGGCATAGAGGGATACGGGTGACTAAAATTACGCCAGGTGTCCACCTGGCTGGGTCTCCGCGTGGGCGGATCGCCGGACTTGATGGACCGAAGGTCTGATCCGGAGATGGCGGTTCTTATGTTCTCCTTTTTAAATGTAGCTTGTTTGCTTACTGCTGTGTTTCTTTCTGTTATTATTCAAGAATAAAGACTAAACAGCACATGTTTCATTTTTACTTATCCTTTTAATGCAGTATCTCTAGCATGCCCCGACGGGACCCGTTTCACCCTTGAAAAAGCCCTTTTGGGCGAAACGGGTCCCATCGGGGCATGCTGATTCATCCTGCTCTGTATGCAGTAGAGTGTAATACAATATTACTTCAGTTGGACCTTGAACATATATAAGTCTCAGTACTCCTCAGAATGTGAGGTGCCATAACTGATGCTTATTCTAAAACATTTGGGGGAAAATTCATAGTCTGCATTTGAGGCAGACATGGGAAAACCTATTGCAGTCCCTGGGATTGGTACCATGGAATCTGGCTATTTTTATGGATTCTACCAGGTACTTGTGACCTGGATTGGCCACTGTTGGAAACACGATAGACCATTAGTCCGATCCAATATGGCTGTTCTTATATAAATGATAGATTCAGAGCCATTGTTTAGAAAATATCTTAAAGGATACTGATTTGCCCAAGCATTTGCACCTGTTACGTAGAGTATTTAAAAAGGATTCCTACCTCATATGGTTTAAAGCTTTGATCTTTGGATGCACAGCTATTTGTTTATGAATTTTCAGTATGGTTTGTTTTTTTCCCCCTTTTATTTTTGTTATTTGCTGATTGTGTGCATTTAATTGTCAATTTTTGTCATCCTGCAGAATTTAAGAAAATTTATTACCTCCTCCCCCTTTTTTTACAAAACCGCGCAAGAGGTTTTTAACGCTAGGTGGCACACTGAATGCTCCGTGCTGCTCTGACGGTCAAAGAGTTCCTATGAGCTTCAGAGCAGCGCAGAGCATTCAGCACCCCGGCTGAGATATGCAACATCCACGTGAGTGAGAGCATCAAAGAAGTCTGGTCATGACAATATACAGTATTTCATACCATTGAAACAAAAAGTGTCAAAATTGTGGAATGGCTTGTAAGTTTCATGGCTCCACATCATTCTCTTCTTGGTAGGGCTGAGAACTTTTCAGTAGCCCCTTGTATATACAGATATATCCTCTATAATAAAACCCTAAGTGCGCATGCGCACTTAGGGTTTTGTGATCGCTGCACTGTGCTGTGTCCCTCCATACCGGATTCCATTTTGGAACACGGAGGCAGAGAACACGCCGGCGACTCCCCCCCTCCCGCCCTCACTCACCAATCGCTGCCACCGCTGCTGCTCCTCTTCATAGCAGCCTGCTGAGGTTCGCCGGAACCTCGCAGGCTGCTCTCCACTTCGGTAGCACGTTCCCTCTGATTCGATCGCGTCAGAGGGAACATGCTACCGAGGTGGAGAGCGGCCTGCGAGGTTCGCTACAGCCAGCCGGAGAACCTCAACAGGCTGCTATGTTGAAGAGGAGCAGCAGCGGCAGCAGTGGTTTGTGCCAGTGGGCCAGAAGACACCAGGAACCATGGATGGAGGGAGGGTAATAACGTGAGGGGGGGAAACAGAAGGGGGCCATGGAGCAGGCAGGCATGGCACAACAGGGGACCAGGGGAGAGGGAAAGGGGGCTGCTTTGGGGGGAGGGGTGTGCTGGGGGCAGACAGCAATCATGCTTTGCTCTTGGAGGAGGGAACAGAAAGGGGCCATGGAGCAAGCAGGCATGGCACAAGAGGGGGCAGGGGGAGAGGGAAAGGGGGCTGCTTTGGGGGGAGGGGTATGCTGGGGGCAGACAGCAATCATGTGTCCCATGCTGGTAAGAAGTGGAGGGGGAAAGGGAAAGGGGGCTACTTTGGGGGGAGGGGTGTGCTGGGGGGGCAGACAGCAATCATGCTTTGCTCTGGGAGGGGGGAAACAGAAGGGGGCCACGGAGAGACAGGCAGGCATGGCACGGCAGGGGGCCAGGGAGATAGAAAGACAAACAGACAAGGGGGCCAGGGAGAGACACAGACAGAAAGAATGACAGACAGACAGACAGCATCCAAGGAGAGAGAGACAAAGAAAAAAAAACCCAGACAGACATCTACTCTAGCATCCATTAATGTAACGGGCTTAAACACTAGGATATATATATTAGGGCTGCACATTTAGAGTATTTTTAAACACAATTAACTCATGTTAATAATTTTAACATGTTAATTACATTCTCTCTCCCCCAGCGGCCCTATGAACTTGCCTGGAAACCCCTACCCTGCTGTTGTCACAACCCCCACCCCCTCACGAATCCAACACCTTTTCCTTCATCCTCCTCAGCCTCTTTCATCTCACCTCCAGCTTTGAAAACCCTGTTCGTTGCTAGTAACAACAGCGGTAGTGTTAACTAGCTGCCCAGACCGATCCGGAGCCTTTCTTCAGCCAGGCCCCTTCCCTTTGATACAACTTCCTGTTTATTGCAGGAGGGGAATATAGCAAACTACAGAAGGGGAGAGAGAGCTGCTAGATTGTGAGGGATGCAGGGAAGATAATTTAATTAATTTTTAATGATTGAAATATGTCAGTTTTGAGAATTTACTTCTGTTATCTATATATTGCACTGTACAGAAGGAAATGTAAGGGGGCATTTTATGTGATTAATTGTGCAATTAAATTTTTTAGTTGCAATTAATGTGATTAAAATTTTTAATCAATGTACAGTCCTAACACACCCACACACACATAAAACGAACATATACAAATATGTATTGCAGATGGATTATTTGATCTAGTAGAATGAAGTATAATATCTCAAGTGACATTATTTATAAGTAGTAAGGGTCTGATTCTGTATAGGCCACCAATCATGTGTCAATCATGCATTGGCGTCCGATTCAGGATCATGTTTACACTCCTCGACAGACACCTTAAATGTAGGCCAGCATTTTGCAGGCCTACATTTAAGGCATCTGTCTTGCATCTACGGAGACACGTACCAACACCTAAGCCCACCCAAGGCTACATCCGGGCGAAACCAAGCCCACACGCCACCTTGGGCGTGCTTAAGCATGTGTATGCATCTCCGTAGATGCACTACAGAGGCCTACAATGTATGTGTCCTGCCTCGGACACCTTTTTCTTTTTTTTTTAAACGTGCATCCCGATTGGCTGCCACCTACCACTGCCTGCAATTGGGATGCACGTTTCAAGAATCAGGTCCTAAGTGTCCTGCAGTTGTGCCTGAAGGTGATCTTCCAGAGACTCAAACCATGTATGCTGTTTTAGTAGCCTGCCTTTGATTAATGTTGAGCTTTGAGTTCAGTCAAATCATTGCAATTTTCTTGTTTTCCTTTTTATTTTATCCTTAAATGCTTTCCTAAGTTTGGTTCACCCACTTCAAATTGTGGACTTTAAAATTAGTACGTTTGGGTTACTGATTTACTGATAATATTTTTATAATCTTATTTCTATTTTATTATTTTGATTGCTTTATTTCCAATGAAATATTATGTGTTTGGAGTTGCATAAATATAAAATTTTAAATATATACAAATCGGAGCAAAAACTGGTGACCTACATTTTTACTGCAGCACGTATGGCCGTGGCTGCGAGGTGGAAATATCATTCGCTGCCAGAGCTGACATTTTTTTTGCACTAAATTGGATTACCTACAAATCATGTTCAAACTGACTGTGTTGTGGCATAATACCTTGACAGCATATCACAAAGTATGGGACATATATATTAATTGTAGAGCAGGGAAGTAAATGAGGGTTAGACTTTTAGCTCTTAAATTGTGTAGCTTATTCAAGATCTCTGGGGCAGTGGGTTGGGATGGGGGCATTGGAGTCACTTGTTTTGTAGGGCTGAGATATTTGGTTTATTGTTCTGCTTTTCTGTATTATCACCATTGTGACTATTGTGTATGTTTTCTTTTTTATCTCTGTGAAATCTACAATAAAAAAGGTATAAATATATATACAAAGAGATATAAATAATCACAAGCTGAGCTTCTCTGACTCAGGAATGCAACAGTGTCTTCCTTTTTCCCTAAATGAACCAGGATGCTGATGTATTTGCATACTTTACAAAATTAGATAAATGCTTTACCATGGGCTTCTAATTAGAGAATGACACGGTGACAAAATTCATCACCGTTCCCGTCCCTGCGGATAACCGCAGGAAACCATCTTCATGTCATTCTTTAAGGAGAGAGGGAAGAATCAGAGTATGAATGGCCACAACCACTGACCCGCAAGCTTTGCTTTGAAGAATGCTGATGTAGAAGGACTGAGGTTGAGATAGACACTACAGAATGACAGTCTCTGGTATCCAGAGCAGATATTGTGATGTCATAATGCCTCATTCCACCAGTGCCTAAGAGCCAATCACATCAGTGATGTCACAATGGCTTCATTATCCTTGGCTCACATAAGAATCAGAGTATGAATGGCCTCAACCACTGACCCGCAAGCTTTGCTTTGAAGAATGCTGGTGTAGAAGGACCGAGGTTGAGATAGACACTAAAGAATGACAGTCTCTGGTATCCAGAGCAGATATTGTGATGTCATAATGCCTCATTCTACCAGTGCCTAAGAGCCAATCACATCAGTGATGTCACAATGGCTTCATTATCCTTGGCTCACATAAGAATCAGAGTATGAATGGCCTCAACCACTGACCCGCAAGCTTTGCTTTGAAGAATGCTGGTGTAGAAGGACCGAGGTTGAGATAGACACTAAAGAATGACAGTCTCTGGTATCCAGAGCAGATACTGTGATGTCATAATGCCTCATTCTACCAGTGCCTAAGAGCCAATCACATCAGTGATGTCACAATGGCTTCATTATCCTTGGCTCACATAAGAATCAGAGTATGAATGGCCACAACCACTGACCCACAAGCTTTGCTTTGAAGAATGCTGGTGTAGAAGGACTGAGGTTGAAATAGACACTACAGAATGACAGTCTCTGGTAGCCAGAGCAGATATTGTGATGTCATAATGCCTCATTCCACCAGTGCCTAAGAGCCAATCACATCAGTGATGTCACAATGGCTTCATTATCCTTGGCTCACATAAGAATCAGAGTATGAATGGCCACAACAACTGACCCGCAAGCTTTGCTTTGAAGAATGCTGATGTAGAAGGACTGAGGTTGAGATAGACACTACAGAATGACAGTCTCTGGTAGCCAGAGCAGATATTGTGATGTCATAATGCCTCAGAGCCAATCACATCAGTGATGTCACAATGGCTTCATTATCCTTGGCTCACATAAGAATCAGAGTATGAATGGCCACAACAACTGATCCGCAAGCTTTGCTTTGAAGAATGCTGATGTACAAGGACTGAGATTGAAATAGACACTAGAAAATGACATGGGATTATTTCCCGCGGTTATCCGCGGGGACGGGAACAGTGATGATTTTTGTCACCGTTTCATTCTCTAGTTCTAATCTAACTTTCACAGTTAACATACAGCAATTTAAACAGGCAACAAAGTTCCCACATTCAGCTGATCTGATCCTCCATAGTACCGACCATAGCCTATGGGTTTTAATTTGCCGTTCTGTTAGCTTTCCAGTCACTGACTCAGGTCTTGGCTTGAATGCAAGAAAATTCCCAGCCTGTCTAACTTTCCGTAGTTGACACTTCCTGCCCACATATTTCAATTTATTAAGTGGATGCTTTACCATTCTTTCTAATTGGGACTTTCCACTGCCAAGTCAAAGCCTTCTGCCCAATTGCATCCAGGGTACATTTACACCAAACAGCAAAGTTCTCTCTCTCAGCTGATCTGAACAAACACTATCAGAACCAGCTGTGGTTCTATGCATCCCTCCAACAGGCCCAATGCATGTGGATTATTACCTGTATCTGAAACTGTGAAATCTTAAAAACAAACAAACAAAAAAAAACAACAATCTAAAAACTGCCTTGTGAAGCTCAGCACAGTTTTGCAAAAGAACACAAAACTATAATACATACAATTTTTGCATATTTAATCAAAGTATATCAGTCATATGGCAATACTTATGTATTCCAATGTATATTTGTTTTAATTTTTCATAATTTTTGTTTAGAAGTCATATCAAAATATATTAAGAAATGCTGATTACTGATGTAATTATAAGAAAATATCTTGATAATGTGGACCCCCTGGTAGTGGAGTGGTGCAATTACCTCTAAATATGGATATAAACTGGTGAACGTGTCACGATACCTAGTAGGATTCCCAAATAACTCCACACAACCAAGGGATTCAACAAGAAAAAGAATTATAAAATTTATTAAATAGAGGTAGAAGAAGAGCATCAGGTAAGCTCTTCAAATAGGTACCTTGAGGAGAGTGTGGTGCAGTGGTTAAAGCTACAGCCTCAGCACCCCGGGGTTGTGGTTTCAAACCCACGCTGCTCCTTGTGACCCTGGGCAAGTCACTTAATCCCTCCATTGCCCCAGTACATTAGATAGATTGTGAGCCTGCCAGGACAGACAGAGAAAAATGCATGAGTATCTAAATAAACTCATGTAAACCATTCTGAGCTCTCCTGGGAGAACGGTATAGAAAATTGAATAAACATTTTGTACCACTAGATAGCACTAAGCAGGAGTTACAATAAGCTGATACATTAGGGCAGGGGTGCCCAAAAGGTCGATTGTGATCAACCAGTAGATCGCAAGGGCAACGCGAGTCAATCGTAGAGCCCATCCCGATCTCCACAATAGACTCTGGTTGCCTTTGCGTTCTCCCTGCTTCCCCGACACTGCAAAAGCCAGGCCCGCACCGGGCCCACAAGCCCACCCACCCCACCCCCCGACGTCAATTCTGATGTCGGAGAGGAAGTTCCAGGCCAGCCATTCGCTGGCTGGCTGGCCTGTAACTTCCTCTCTGAAGTCAGAATTGACATTGGGGGGGAAGGCTTGTGGGCCTGGCGCAGCCCTGGGTTTTGCGGTGTCGAGGAAGCAGGGAAAAATCAGTAGCAGTGGCTTGGGGGGATAGGGAGAGAGAAAGAAAGGGACAGGGAGAGAGAAAGAAAGACAGAAAGAAATAACGGGGGCAGGAAGAGAAAGAAAGAAAGACAGAAAGGGGGTAGGGAGAAAGAAAGAAAGAAAGGGAGGCAGGGAGAGAGAAAGAAAGAAAATCAGAAAGAAAAGGTGCAGGGAGAAAGAAAGAAAAAAAGAAAGGGGGTAGGGGGAGAGAGAGAAAGAAAGAAAGAAAGAAAAAAGGGGAAGTGGCAGGGAGAGAGGAAGAAAAAAGTTGGATTCAGGAGGGACAGAGAGAGAGAGATGTTGGTTGGGGAATGGAATGATGTCTGGAGGATAGGAAGCATGCAGGAGGGAGGAAGGAAGAAAGAAAGAAATATTGGATGCACAGTCAGAAGGAAGTGCAACCATAGACTAATGAAATCACCAAACAAAGGTAGGAGAATTGATTTTATTTTCAATTTAGTGATCAAAATGTGTCCATTTTGAGAATTTATATTTGCTGTCTATATTTTGCACTATGGTCCCCTTTTACAAAAATAGACAAATATACCCCCTCCCCTTTTACTAAACTGCAATAGCGGTTTTTAGCGCAGGGAGCCTATGAGCGTCGGGAGCAGCGCAGGGTATGTAGCGCAGCTCCCTGCACTAAAAACCACTGTTGCAGTTTAGTAAAAGGGGAGGGGGTATATTTGTCTATTTTTGTATAGTTGTTACTGACCTCTTTGAAAAAAACCCGAATATAAATGATAATTAACATTTTCTCTGTGTACAGTGTGCTTTGTGTTTTTTAAAATTTTATTGTTGGTAGATCATTTTGACTTGGTCATTTTAAAAGTAGCTCGCAAGCCCAAAAAGTGTGAGTACCCCTGATTTAGGATATTACAAATGAAATAGGATGTTATAATTTCCCTCCTAAAGTTGGCAAAGGTTCAATATTCAATTCAGATTCTATAATCTACAGCATGATATGTTTACACCCAAAACTTGGTTATGTTTCCATTATCCTCAGTAATTGAGCAACCAGAACTCAACTCTGCTACTACTAACTTTATAGAACATAACATCAGATGAGCACAAAACTATTCCTCTTCACTTATATAATTTCAATTTTCTCCACTATGATTTTTTTTGTCCTTAAATTTTTCTATGTTTTCCTTATGGGTGTCAACAGATTCACATTTAACCAGGATCCCTTCAGGTAAGTATACTACAATACGCATGTACCAATAATTTAAATACTCAAATCTGAGGTGTGATTCATTGGAATTAATCTGGCCTATTATCAGTCTAAGAAAATCTTTGTAAAAGTTGCAGTTGTCTGGGTCCAGGACTCCACAGGCTGTTGGAATCAGCTCGCCAACTCAGGAACTCCGGGGTACCTAATAACCTAACTGACATCAGCCATTCAGGAAGTGGTGCAGGGCCAGGCTGGAGTGCGAAAAGCTTGCTCCTGCCTTGTGCGCCAATGGCTGAGATAATGATGAGGCAGCCGTCCAGCAAGGGAGGGGCAGGAGCACAGAAAGCTCACTTCTGCAGATACACTGCTGGACCACCAGAATTTAAAGGTACTGTGGAAGGGGGATTAAATTTGTTCCAAGTGTGTCTTATGGAGCAAAAAATACAGTATATAATCCTTGCTGAGTATTAGAGGTTGTTTCTTCAAATCTGCTCTTGGTTGAATATTTTTTGAGCCAGGGGGTCTTAGAGAGAAGACGTAACAACGGCTATTAGATCAAACCTGGACGGGAGGATGGCTTTGGTACTTGCATGCTTTATTTTCATCACAATATCACAATTTATACATGTATTGCTAAAGGAACACATGGGCAAGGCAAATCTCAATATTATATCTACAGGTAAAACAGAGTTTTACCCACAGAAATGGGAGCAACAAAAACCACTCATTCTGGATAAAATCCCCAAAATGTCAACAACACAGCTTTTCAACAAAGAAAAATAGGAAGAAGTTGCATTGCATAGGAGGAGCTAGGGTTTGAACCAGCTCCAGCCTAGGACCCTGGGGACTACAGGGCAGGTGCTCTGACTGCTGAGCCATGACAGGGGTTGGATTTTTAAAGAACAAAACAAAAACTGCAGACAAATATGTACAAGATGCAAACAATGTTTATTATACTAATATTTGAATGCAGTAAAAATACCACCTTATTATCAACCAAGGGACCCGACACGGTCTGTATTTCGGATAACACGCCTTCCTCAGGGGTCCACGGTCCATTGTCATTGCGACGCATACTCGGTTTAAAGATTTGGCTTACACAGGCGCTTGTTTTATACCTTTTTACTGCGGTTTGTTTCATACCTTATCCACCATGGACCCCTGAAGAAGGCGTGTTATCCGAAACACGGACCGTGGTTGGTAATAAGGTGGTATTTTTACTGCATTCAAATATTGGTTTTAATAGACATTGACTGCATCTTATATATATTTGTCTGCAGTTTTTGTTTTGTTGTTTGCTTGCTGTTTGCTGTCTGCAGACTTTGTTGGACTTTTCTTTTTTGCATTGTCCTAGGGTTTGGATTTTTACCACTGTATTTTTTATCATTGTACTTTTTTCATTGAATTTTCATGTTTTTATATGTCAGTATATAATAAATTATCCCCAGAACATCTGTATCCACAGTTTTTTGTTTTCAACAACACAGCTTATTTCATCTGACTTTAAAGAGGTGCTAGGTATGCACAGGGCATTAGCTGCTTAGGCATTTGTGCCTGCTCTGAAGGCGGACCACACGAATAGGAAAGAAAAATTTTTTTGAAAAGTCCCCCTCAAAGAGCTGCATAACATCCAAAAGAAGAAGAGACACAAAATTGTCTTGAAGCTATATTAAGCAAAGCATATTATGAATGCCAAACAGTGCTCAGAAACTGGTATTATTTCAGACCAGAAAACGCTGGGAAAACCCAGTTGTTTTGGAAGCTGTCATGCAAGGTTTCTATCATTGCACTGGTATTCATTTTGTGTTTGGAGTGCTCCATCTGCATTTTTGAAAATGTTCAGCATAAGAGAGACAGGTACGTCCCGCTGCTGCTGCTGCGAGCATGTGTTTAATGTTTGTCGCTGTAATGATTTAGAGCAGGGGGTCTCCAAAGTCCCTCCTGGAGGGCCGAATCCAGTCAGGTTTTCGGGATTTCCCCAATGAATATGCATGAGATCTATGTGCATGTACTGCTTTCAATGTATATTCATTGGGGAAATCCCAAAAACCTGACTGGATTCGGCCCTCGAGGAGGGACTTTGGAGACCCCTGATTTAGTGTCAGATTGTAATTACCCGTTTTTTTGTTTTTGTTATGTTTTGTAGACCTTTTTTTTAGACTAAGCCTAAGGGTCTTCAGCAGCGGCTATCGCGAAACGCGTCAGGACCCAGAGTCTATACAAATCTTTTCAAGCAAATAAGATAGGTCTTGCTATTATATTCTTTGGAGCTGTTGCCTAAAATGAATACCAGTGCAATGATAGAAACCTTGCATGATAGCTTCTAAAACAACCAGGTTTTCCCGGCGTTTTTTGGTCTGAAATAATACCAGTTTCTGAGCACTGTTTGGTATTCATAATATGCTTTGCTTAATATAGCTTTAAGACAATTTTGTGCCTCTTCTGCTTTTGGATGTTATGTATGCTCTGAAGGAGGTACATATTACATCTGGCCAGATTTCTTAGGAAAACCTGACAGCTTTTTAAAACAAATATTGTTCCCTGAGGGCCTGATTCACCAAGGCTATTCTCCTGTTCTGTTTTTAGGGTAAAAGGCCCTGATGCAGTGGGGCTCTAAGCAGTAGAATGAAAGAATTAACCAAAAAGTGAAGAGAAAGAATATCTGTCTTCCTCTCCCTCTCTTGCGCTCCCTCTGTCTTCCTAAACAAAAGATTCTGCGTATGAGAGCAGCTGTTTGTGTAGGTGAAGCAGGATTTGAGGAGGCACAGTGGATTAGAAACATGTGCTTTGGTGGTGAGTTTTTATGTATGTATTGTGTGCATGTTTATGTGAAACAGGATGTTCAGACTACCAAAGGTTGCAAGGAGCAAAAAGAGAGAGAGGGAGAGAAAAGAAACATGGAAAATAAAACTACAAAACTGTGCTTGTGTATAGAGGCCCTAAACCCTGTAAACTTCCAGATTTGAACCAAACGCATTCCATAAACAAATAACTTGCACTTATGATAAGCCCTGTAGCTCTGACTTTCACAATGAATAGGCCTAAAACATTATTTGCATACACTTGAGATTTAATACAGGCAAGTATCTTCAAACATAAACTGAAAACCAAACTGGGTGGAGAGCTCTTGAGTGCTGGGTTGAGAAACAATAAACAAGATATGCAGAAATAGTATAAGCATCTATTCCATGAATGGCACACTCTTGCACCAACCTGCCATGATCTTAAAACCCTAAGAAAAGCCAAAAGTCGAATGCACTCAAGAAGGAGAAAGACTGGCGAGATCTGAAACCTAGTAAAGACTAGGAGAAACGGACCACTTTGTAAATGTTAAGCTTCAAGAGGCAGAGATCTGGCATGTAGAGTAAAGTGAAATCCAAACTGTGGAACAGCAAGTCTGAATGCAGAATCTCTACTGAGCTCCACCCACTCAGTTCTTCCTGAGGAGCAAGCTGGGACTAATAACATGCTTTATTTTGAGATGGGGGAAAATGAAATTAAAGGCACTACAGCTGGTCCAAAATGTGGCAGCCATTATGATCATGCTTCCCCATAGTTGAGACAGCGTCACAGGCTGACAATGGATTTTCATCTAATATAATAAAACGCTAGGCCGCGCATGTGCACTCCCATCGCGTGCGTCCGTTTTCCGTGAGCTGTAGTGACCTGCAGGTAGGACTGCACATGTGCGGCTTACGGTTCAGTTTTTCTGTCTGCCCTGCTCCCTGCTGCTCCTTGCCGTATTGTATTTTTTAGTTGAAAGACGCAGCGGTGGCTCCTCTCACGATCCCCGCCTGCGTCGGACTTGTCATCAGGGACGCAGCAGAGGAAATTAGGCCAGTAGAAGACCCGAAGCAGCGTTTAGTGTGCCTGGGACGCAGCTGCTCCTGCCGGGTTTGTCAGCCTTGTAGCGGGAGAGGGTCAACGGGGGTTTCAGTTGTGTCGGGTAAGGTCGTCGGGGGGAGGAGTCGGGCAGGGGGAGTCAGGCAGGCATCGGAGGGGGGGGAGGTTCAGTGGAAGGGGAATGGGAGGCAGGCAGGCTGGCATCGGAGGAGGGGTGGGGGGGTTCAATGGAAGGCAGACAGGCAAGATGGCATGGGGGGGTTCCATGAAAACATGCTGCTCAGGGGGATGGGAGGCAAGCAAGCAGGCAGGCATGGGGGTGGGGGGGTTCAGTGGAAGGGGAATGGGAGGCAGGCAGGCTGGCATCGGAAGGGGGGTTGGGGGGTTCAATGGAAGGCAGACAGCCAGGATGGCATCAGGGGGAGGGGTTCCATGGAAACATGCTACTCAGGGGGATGGGAGGCAGGCAGGCAGACTGGCTTGGGGGGGGTTTCGCTGAAAGGGGGATGGGAGGCAGGCAGGCTGGCATTGGAGGGGGGTGGGGGGTTCAATGGAAGGCAGGCACGCAGGATGGCATCGGGAGGGGGTTCCATGAAAATATGCTGCTCAGGGGGATGGGAGGCAGGCAGGCTGGCATGGGGGTTTCAATGGAAGGGGGATGGGAGGCAACGGAGGGGGTGGGGGGTTTTCAATGGAAGGCAGGCTGGCATTGGAGGGGGGGAGGAAGGAAGCACTGGGGGCACTAAGAACATAGAAAGGGGCACTATGGACATAGGAAGGGGCACTAAGGACATAGGAAGGAGGCACAGGGACATTCACAGACAGAAAAAATGACAGACAGGCAGCATGCAAGGAGAGAGAGACAAATAAAAAAAATACCCAGACAGATATGAAGGGAAGGGGGGGCCGACAAAGAAGAGGACTCGAGCCGCATGGAAGAAGCTGGGCCTGCCTGCCTGTGGGGAACGCTATAAGGGAAGGGGGGGGGGCCATGGAGCAGGCTAAACCACTGGAAGGGAAGGGAGAGGAGCCGAACGGAGCAGCCAGATCGCAGCAGGACACAACGCGGGGGAGGGGCCGAACGAAGCAGGCCAGATCGCGGTAAGAGAAGGGAAGGGGTGGGGGAAATGCTGCAACTGCTGCACAGGTACCTGGAGGGGAAGCCAAATACCGCTACTGCTGTACAGGGAAGTCGGGGGGGGGGGGGGGAAATGCTGTTGCTGTTGCTGCTCCACAGGGAAGTGGGATGGAAATGCTGCTGCACAGGGAAATGGAGGCAAAGAATGACTGACAGACAGCAGGAGGGAGGAAGACAGACAGAAAGGAAGAAAGACACAGGGGCAGGGAGAGGGACAGAAAGACAGACAGAAAAAGGGAGCCAAGGAGAGAGAGAGAGAGAGACAGCGGGAGAGAGAGAGAGAAAGAAAGACAGATGGACATATATTCTAGCACCCGTTAATGAAACGGGCTTAAAGACTAGTAGACAATATAAAGTTCTTGTTCAAATTTATCAATGCCTATTTGTGTCGGCCCCTGACTCTTTGTGATATCTAATCCAGGTTCATAGGCCAGTGTGTATTTGATCAGCGGCACCAGACCTCTGTAGGGTGCATTATGTGGAGACAGCATCCTGTGCTTTTTCAATTGCAGGCCTGCATTTGTGGAATAGTCTGTCAGGGTACATACATTTTAATGCATCCTTGCAGCAATTTAAGAAAGTACTAAAGACTTATGCTTTCCCTTGTGCCCTCGTACTTTGATCTGGGCTTCCAGGATGGTAATTTTGGATACCATCCATGCCTGATGTAAATTTTTGACCTTTGTAGCTGCTCTTCTCTAAGTTTCTTTTTAACCATTCTCCTCATATTATCAAAGTCTCCTTTTTTAAGTTAAATATTATTGGATAGGATTTCCTGTGTGAACTTATTTGAGGGATTATATCAAAACTGATCATGCTATGATCACTGTTATCAAGTGGCCTCCTGCACCAAGTAAAAAGGAGCCCAAGCTATAGCTACGTGATGCATGGGTTTCACATTAGGAGTCATTGCCCAGGAAAAGTATGTAAGTACTAAGGATACATTGAAACCCTCAGCTCAATGTGTGACGGCAGTTAAAGAATGCAAATAAAATGGAAAGCAAAGATGAAAATGTTATAATGCTCTTGTATCACTCCATGGTACGGCCACACCTCAAATACTATGTGCAATTATGGTCACAGTATCTCAAAAAAGATATAGCAGAATTAGAAAAGGTACAGAGAAGGACAACAAAAATGATAAAAGGGATGGGATGACTTCCCTATGAGGAAAGGCTAAAGCGGCTGGGGCTCTTCAGCTTGGAGAAGAGATGGCTCAGGGGTGATATGATAGAGGTCTATAAAATACTGAGTGACGTGGAAAGGGTAGATGTGAATTGCTGTTTCTTTTTTCTTTTTTAATCTTTATTAAATTTTCAAACTACAATTTAGCCAATGGCTCCCAAACATCCAGAAATTTCCTGTAACTTCCCTGCTGTATAGCCAAATGTTCAATTTTAAAAAGTATAACAAAGAGATTCCCAACAGAAAGTGTAATTTAACCTATCCCAGTTCTTCCAATTCTTCAATATAAGTTGTATGGCAACCCCTGCCATTATAAAGAGGTTTGTTATTCCTAGCAGATATTTGGGGCTCTTTTTATCAAGCCGCGCTAGCGGGGTTAACGCGCGTGACTTTTCATCACGTGTTAACCCCTGCGTTGGCCAAAAACTACCGCCTGCTCAAGAGGAGGCGGTAGCAGCTAGCGCGGCCGGCGGTTTAGCGCGCGTTAAACCGCTAGCATGGCTTGATAAAAGGAGCCCTTGGCTTTTAGCTCTCATTAACATACCAAATAGGATGGTATCGTACGTCAATGCCACTGGATTGTCCAATATTTTGTTCACCTGATCCCATATGGATCTCCAAAATTTAAGTATCAAGGGACATTGCTGTTTCCAAAAATACTAGGACTAGGGGGCATGCAATGAAGCCACTAAGTAGTAGATTTAAAACAAACCGAAGAAAATATTTCTTCACGCAATCTGGAATTTGTTGCACATAATGGCTCATCACAGTCTTTTTCCTTGCTTCATAGCAGCCTCCGACTCAGCTAGGCAAATTTAGTTTAATGAGGTCATTAATATTAAAATGAGCACTCTGGGTGATGCTCTGACATCGCCTGCTGATGCACAAACTGAAGCACTGACTTTGAATACTCTAAAATTATGTGCTGGTTCGGGGGTGCTGGTACTGTTACACATCTCAGTCACATGTGTCTGGAGCTGAAGCCGATGAATGCATGACATAGAAATTTGAAAAATAAAAAAATTCCAAAACCTGGCAGATGTCACCATCATTATTTCAGATACAAATTGTAATACTAATGGGGGGAAAAAAATATCTCAAAAATAGCAAATGTAAAAGCAAGCAAACTATGTCTGGAGTCATGTATTGATGCATTCATTGGGGTTGGGGTGCCATATACGTATATGCGTGTGTTAAAACCGCATCTCGAGCATGTATATTAAAGGTGCATTTTAGGCAAATCCGTTGAAAGCTGACAATTGTACGGTTTGTTGGTAGTTCTTCTTCTTCCCACCTCCCTTCCCCTCCATCCAATAGCATCAATAATAAGGCATGCCTATGATGTGTGCGTAAAATGTAGCATTTCCTGGCGCATGCGCACATTTATGCCGTTATCCATGGACTATTCTGCGCATGTGTCAGTTGCTTTCTCCAAGAACTGATCGGATGGGATTTCCGTGGACCTCCAGGAACCTCATTTGCATGCAGGATTCTTTAGGCATCATTCTCCATTTTGAAATCATTAAATTTACCAGCACTGCAGTGATCTACGGGATTTTAACAGTGATTTTAGAGCATCAGGGCCTAGATCATACAATCGATGTTTGAGCAAAAGTAGTGGGTTTTTTTAGGTGCTTTGAAGCAGTTTGTTCTACTAATTGACTTCCTACCAATTTTCATCCTATCAATTGTTTTTCTTCAGTAATCATTCTGCCAATTGTCATAGATCCTCAGGCTGGGGCCCGCTTGAGCTTTCTCACTAAATGTGAGCCTCCCCCAAGTCCCTGGACACATCGCCCTCTCTCCCTCCCCTTTCCCCCAGCCTGAGGCCAAAAGGCAATTACCCCCCCCCCAAACACCCCCACCTCTCAGTAGTTCAAGTACGCTCCCTAGTGTTGGTCACTGGGGGCAAGAGAAGATCTTCACTCCTGCCCTTCGTGGTTGCCAGCCTAAAATGGCTGCTGTAACATCTCATGGCAGCTTGAGGCTCTGCTACTGCCCACAACGATAACCACTGGACCACCAGAGATCAAAGTAAGCATGGGGGAGGCCTACCTGGGTAGAGGAGCATTTCAGGGGGAGGGGAGGAGCAGGGGACGTGGAACTGCTTGTAACTTTTTCAGAAGCGATTTCTGACAGCCCAGATAGACTTTATTGCAGTAGTCTAATTGAGACACTAAGGGCTCCTTTTACGAAGGTGCGCTAGGGTTTTTAGCGCACGCACAAAATTACCGCGCGCTATAGTGTGTGGTAGCTGAAAATCTAACGCCTCCTAAAAAGGAGGCGGTAGTGGCTAGCGTGCTTGGGAATTTAACGCACGCTATTGAGCGCATTAAGACCCTAGCGCACCTTTGTAAAAGGAGCCCTAAAAGACTTTGAATGCAGCATGCATTCTCCAGCGCCAGTAGCATAATGCTCTCGCATACACAGTACTCTGAATGCTTTCCTGCATACTAAGTTTTGTGGTTTCATCACATAGGACCCCAGAAGAAGATCTTTTCTGACCGAAACACAGACCGTATTGGGCCCACGCCACGGCATCCTTACTGTGTGTTATTGGATTGTTTTATTGATCTGCACCCTTTGTTGTGAAAACTTTTTAATAAACTACCGTTTCAAGATCATCAATTCCACAGTTTTTGTCCTTTGTGTTGGTTTTCCCCGTCTTCCTGTGGAATGTTTGGTGAATTTCTTTGTCTTGCTTCATACCTTTATCTGCAGCAATAAGGAGCTTGCATATGAGCTGAAGGAATGCAAAAGTGGCTGTTCTCTCTGGCCCTACATAATGCCCAGACCAGATGGGCACCATTAATGTCCAATGTATTCTGCGCAAGTTGGTCTCTTTTTTATTGCTTTGTACATTTGCTTTTTACCGTCATTTATGTCATTTCTCTTTTTAATATATGAGGGAATGTCCATTGTTATCTGGAAGGGCTTTGATCCCAGCTAATCGGCATAAAAGATGTTCCATGGCATACAAATAGGAATATGCATGACATATATGCATAATATGAGTCATTGAGCCTGATTGATTTGCATGGTTTGCTTATCCAAAAAATCAAACCTCTGTTGGGCACCTGAGAATAGGAGCTGGGAACACCCACATTTGGGCCCTAAAACTTTAGGTTTATTTTGCTTTACTTGCGTCCTGTTGCATTGTAAAAAAAAAAAAAAAAAAAAAGAAGGGGAGAGTGTGGCATAGTGTTTAAAGCTACAGCCTCAGCACCCTGAGGTTGTGGGTTCAAATCCATGCTGCTCCTTGTGACTCTAGGTAAGTCACTTAATCCCCCAGTGCCCCAGGTACATTAGATAGATTGTAAGCCCACTTGGGCAAAGAAATAACTCATGCACCTGAATATGCAACACGCCTTGAGCTTGGATTTGAAAGAGAGGGAGAAATATACTGAGTAAATGCTGGGAATAAAATTTGTGCTCTAAACTATGAATATACCTGTTGCTTTTCCCTGATTCTCTTAGGATATGGAGAAGCCAGAAGTAAAGGATTTTTATGCTGTAGTGAAAGACCTCAAACACTTACCATTTGGAATAACTACCAGCTCGCAGGTTCTGAAACATTTCAGCATCAAAGACAACACTATTTCCCTCTTCCGGCAGGTAGGAGAGTGATTGCCCTGGCATTGAAGGGCTCCCGCTAGGGGTGTTTTATACCTGTTTCATTAAGAAAAAACATTTGCAGGGCATACAGTATATCACAAGTGATGCTCAGGGAGGTTCTGATTTGCTGAGAGTTACACTGATTGCTCAGACCACATTAAGTGTGAGGGTGACCTAGTGGTTAGAGCTCCAGCCTCAGCACCCTGAGTTTGTGGGTTCAAACCCCATGCTGCTCCTTGTGATCCTGGACAAGTCACTTAATCCTCCACTGCCCCAGGTACATTAGATAGAGTGTGAACCCACCGGGACAGATAGAGAAAATGCCTAAGTACCTGATTGTATCCTGTTCTGAGCTCCTTTGCACACAAGTTAATTCCATGTGTACTTATAAGAACATAAGAATTGCCGCTGCTGGGTCAGACCATTGGTCCAGCAGTCCGCTCATGCGGCGGCCCCTAGGTCAAAGACCAGTGCTTCAACCGAGACCATCCCTACTTGACTTGCTATCAGCAGTTTACCCAATAAGATCACACTGAATTAAATAATAACAGTTTATAATAATAATAACAGTTTATATACCGCAATACCGTTAAGTTCTATGCGGTTTACAATAGATTAAGGGAGGTACAAATTGATTGAATTTAAGAGGGGGGAAGAGGAGAGTTAATAGGACTGGAAATGCGTTGTTGAGGAGAAAGAGATTAATAGGACAGAGGAATCACTATGGAGGAGAAAGAAGATTACCAGTGAACCTAAGCACACTGATCTAGCACTACATACAAATCACTGCTTGGTGGAATACAGAAAAAAGGGTGCAGTGGCTTGATAATATCAACATACCCTGATTTTTTAAGGCTAAAATTATTCTGCCTTTTTTTTTTTTTTTTAAATTCAACACGTGTGTCAAGTTAGCTTCCTTTTTAATGTGTTGACTCTTTTACCAGGTGGATAAGAGGCGAGAAGATTTGGAGATCAAAGATTTAGATGCAGGCAAACTCAGTCGGTTTCTACAGATAAAAGAGCTACACCTTGTCACAGAATACAACCCCTTGGTAAGGAAATAATTTCACCTTGACCCTTTCTTTCCATAACAGAGGCAAAGTATGTACATTGTTTGTTATTGCAGAATGTGTTTGGATTATGGGGCATGATGGGGTAATTTACCACTAGCTCATGCTATTTTAGGACAGGTTCCATTTTATGCAATGAGACCTAGTTATTAATAACTAGGGTAACAGTATAATAAACTATCTTAGACCACGTTGATAACTTCTCCCTTATATGTCATTCAACTTTTGTAACATGCTCCGAACGTCTGCAGTAAGATGTGTAAAAAGAGATTTATTATTATCATTATTATTCTCCGAGGACAAGCAGGTATAATCCACAGAACCTGGTACAGACAGATATCAAGTGCATTATCACTTTAAATTTTAAGGCACTGCCTGTACCATACTAGTCCTGGTGCCTTCCCGCCCAGCGTTGGCTCACGGGACCTACAGTTCTTCGTTTTCCACAGAGCTGAGAAGCCCTATGCTTTCACATGCAGAAGAGGTCGCTGAAAGCCTGTAAAATTCAATTCAAGAAGTACTTCGGTCCTGCATCAGCAACATCGAGCATGGCTGGGGATTTCGAACACGATGCCCCTTATATCGACACAGTGTTTACTCCTTCTATGTCTACATCAGCATCACATATGGGTCATAGAGCATCAGAGTCGACTCGGTGCAGAGGTTCTACCTCTTCATCATTGATACATGTCTCCCCAGCTAAGCATGCCTTGGGTCCTCCCTGGCCTCTTCATCATCAATGTAGTCTAAGCATCAATGTGGGGATGACTTCTCACCTTCGTTCCAACTGGTGTCTCTGCACAGGCATACTTAAACGCCTCGACAGCTGGTACTGCAGATTGCTTTGACACCTTTACCTCTATTGGTACTGGCTCTGATGCTCCAAGAACAGATTATACACTGCTCCAACAAAAGCTTAGAGGGCTACTGCAGATGCAGCCTACCCAGGCTCCTGGAGCCTATGCACCAGCCTCAGACCAGCTGGAGGATAAGTCGGCGTGTTATTCCAGACCACACTCCAGGACTCCCACTAGAAGTTGAGCATCAGCAACCAGGAGACGCTCGACACATGTGTCATCCTTGATGGAAAATGATTCACCTGTTTCACCTTGATGCTCCTCGACATACTCTCAACGCTCACCTAGACATTCTTTTTCTGAGATTTCCAAAAGGGAGTACTTCGATGAATCCAACTTGGACTTCTCTATACACTCCAGTGAGGACCTGCCAGACTATGCAAATCAATCAGGCTTAATGACTTATACATATTCCTATTTGTATGCTATGGTACATCTTTTATGCCGAATAGTTGGGATCAAGGCTTTTCCAGATAACAATGGACATTCCCTCACTCGTATTAAAAAAAGAAATGACAAAAATTACAGTAAAAAGCATACCTCTTTATTAAGAACAAAGCAATAAAAAAGGGATCAACATGTACAAAATTCCATGGGCATTAAGAGGAGGTGTTAAAAAGTTCTCAGCCCAATCAAGAAGAAAATGACGTGGCTGTGGTTCAATCAATGATCTCAAACAATGTCAAAACATGGAATTTTGTTGCTGCAAATTGGCAGGTAACGAAATAAGATAACACTCTTTTCAGCTACAGTGGCAAAATAATGCTCAGAATTTAGGAGGTTGGTTGGGCTGAGAACTTTTCATCACCCCATTGTAATGGTGCCCATCTGGTGTGGGCATTATGTAGGATCAGAGAAAACAGCCAATTTGAATTCCTTCAGTATAGAAAACCTAAAAAATAAAAATCTCAATGTAACAAATGAATTTCATCTTTCAGAGCATCCTTTTGTGTTAAACAACCTCAGCAAATGGGAAAAGCAAGACTTTAATGTGTCCATTTCCAGAAGGATTTGCATGGCTATTTCATCTATATGTATTGGCTGTGGTAAACAGCCACCAATTTCCTTGAAGGTGCATTCCACCAGAGGCATGACCTCATTATGAGCAGAATCCTGGGCAGTTCTACAGAGTGGAGATGGTGACACAATTGGACACCATCTTTGGGTCCTCAGTGCTCATAGCCGGCTCATCTGCCCACCCTAGACTCAGAGGACTGCTTTGGTTTATCCCACTTGTCAAGCCCTTTGCACTAGAAGGGAAGATTAGGTTCTTACCTCAATAATCTTTCTTCCAGTAGAAGGGTACATTAGGCTTCATGGCCCACCCTGTCGGATGTTAAGTTAACTTGCTTTCTACCTCAGACACATATGGGTGTCTCCAGATGTTTGTCTGTAAACGATCAGGAAAGAAGGAAGATACATAATGTACTTCCATTAAACAAGTACGAAGACGTATCTATTAGCTCTATAGAGAAACCTTTGGGAGAGACTATAGGGGCTATAGTAGCTACATAAATGTTAGTTCTTCTTGCACTCAGGTAAGTGGCTTGTTTGGTTCCACCTTATTTATGCTATGTTTTCATTGTTTCAAGTATTGGTTTTGTTACAGAGCAGAAAAGATTTGAATTGTCTAGAAGTTCTCGTGCCCTCCTTAGGGCCTAAATTCTGTAGCAATAACTCATTCATTTATGTCTGCCATGGAAAAAGGACAGAACTTCTTGACTTCCACTCTGAGGGAAGGAGTATAAGTGAAAGAGAAAGCCTCTCCAAGCCTTCAGTTGGGGTGCAAGATGGGGTGTTGAGGAAAGAGAATGGAAAGGGTTAAGAAGAAAATTCATTCTTACCCTCTAGTTTGAAAAGAGTGGTGGAGATATAAAAGGGGCCTCAAGTAAGAAAATGCAGGTGAGCTATGGTGGGGGTATGGACTCCTCTGACTTGCAAGATTAAAAAAAAAAGTTTTATATTTAATGTTAGTGGATTTCTGGGCGGGGGGCTCTACACTCTACACCAGGGATTTCAAAGTCAAGTTTTGGTTGGGATTTATGCTTCTTTCCAAAGTTGGAAGAATTTAAAAACAGTGTTAAAAGAAAAGCCATTTCAAAATTCTAAAAATCTATATACGACACCCAAATTTGAGCACGCTGCCAAGAAGTGCATGCAAATTAATTGGGTAACAAGCTCCTATTGGTGTTAATTAACACTCATTAGAATTTTCATGCTATTCTATAAGGGAAGGTGCCTGACTCCCATAGTGCATATCCCAAAAGCGCCTCAGGTCAGTAACTACTCGGACAATTCCCACTGGACATTTCCCACCTGAACCATCTAGGGCAGGCCATTTCTCACATGTGAATTTTCCTTCCCAGACTGTTCCCCTCCCCATACCCCTGGTATTACCATTTTTTAAAAAAAACTCCTGTCTGCTCCATACTGCTTCTGTGCTTCTTCTGGATACATCAGGAAATTCTTGGCATGTGATCATGCTGTTCCGTACACATACGTGTGCATCCCCATAGGGTTAGGGGGAGACCCTGAATATGTGCAGCCCTGTTAGATCCCTAAGGGAGAGAAAGGGATAGTAGATGGCATGGTTAGGCAGTTTAGATAGGCCACATGGTCTTTATTTGCCTTCATTTTTCTAGGTTTCTATGTTAACCCTGAGTCAGCTTTGGAAAGCACCTAAGAATCTCTCATTGATTCCTGTGTATGTGTTATTCTTGGGCAGAGTGCAGTGGGCCTCCTTGACAGCACCATCAAAGTCCATCTGCTCCTGTTCCTGGACAAGACATCAGAGGGACACCAAGAAACACTAAAAATATTTCGGGAAGCTGCAAATCAGCTGCTTGGCCAGGTCTGTTTGGAGAAACTGCCTTGTCCTGCTGTTGTTCTTTTGTCTTTCTTCCACCCTTCCATCTGGCCCATCTCTCATGTTCTTCCTTTCCAATGGTCACTGGTTCTCACTCATTTAATTTTCACATTTGTTCATTTATGTATTTTAAAAATTTATATGCCGCCTTCCTAGGGTTACCAGACATTAGGATTTCCCGGAACATGTCCTCCTTTTCGAGGACATGTCCAGGGTCCGGACGGCTTTTCAAAACCTGGCGGATGCAACGTGGTGACGATGAGCAAACAGGTTGAGGGGCAGGGCTGGGGGGCCGGAATGGGGTCTCACTCGGGCAGAGTGTAGCATGGCCGGGCAGAACGAAGCGGGGCCGGGCAGAATGGGGCAGGGCTTACCAAACTAAGCAGTTTACAATCAACATACAAAATTATTTAAAAGACAGTACATTTTATATCTATCAAAAACTACTACTATCCACATTGCTGACTAAAATCATATTTACCATGTGATACCATCATTAACAGAATAATTCCGCTGATCTTAACCCGTATCACTGCTCCTGTATAGCTAACAGTCGTACAAAGACTTTTCACATCAACAAATAATTAAGTTTGCAAAAACCTTTTGAAAATATCTCTAGATCTACACAGTCACAACTGACTTGGCAATTTGTTCCACAAGTTCACACCTGCAACAGAAAACATTATAAATCTCTTTCTTCCTTAGTTGTGTCTTCTTTTTTTGCTTCTTTGTATGTACTATAGTATAGAGGTAATTTTACAACTGAGCACATCCATGTTGGTACCACAATGTCTCACAGTGAGATCCTATTCTCTAATGGCACCTGGGCACCCAGGTTTTGTTATAAAATACCTGTCAGAGGAAGTAGATGGTAAAGGGAGGATCACCTTCTCAAAGAGTGCAGTTTAGCTGCCACAGCAAGCCTAAAGTCAGAGGAGTGAGGCTCAGATGGAATGAAGCTTAAATGCCCTGAGGGTATAGAACCAGTAAGACCCAGAGGCAAGCGGTATCTGGAAAGGGAGGTCCTGAGGGTAAAGATCCTCCCAGTATGTCTTGTTGGCTGCAGTACCTGGGGAAGTGGAGTGGCCTTTCATAGACATTGCTACAGTTTGTGTGTGAAGAAGTTCCAGGAAGGTGGAAGTTCCTTGAAACCTAAGTTAAGAGACTCTGAGAAGTGACTGTTTAATCTGTAAAAGCTGTGTCTGGGACAAGCCACAAGGATCCCTGCCTGATTCACGAGGGAAAAGTAGCATAGAATGAAGTGTGGAACCTGTCGGGGACAGAGTACAAAGAACTGGGAAACTTTATTGAGAGGGCAGAATATGTGAAGAAACAAGTCTGTTTATGTTCCCTTTGTGCAGAAATAAAAAAGCTTTTCTTGTGACCTTTTCTTTTCGGTCATTCACATGATCACAATCAGGTATTGGCATGCCTACATACTCACCTGGAGTAACTGCAATCAGTGGCGTAGTAAGGAAGGGGGCGGGGCAATGGACCGCCCCCAGGTGCTGTCTTGGTGGGGACACCAGAGAATTCAGACCTTAGAATACATCTTACCTGACACAAAAACTGTAGAGAAAAATAGGTAACAAAATGTTCAAAATTTAGCTTTTATGGCAAAACTTAAAAAAATTTCTTCTGAGTGCTGAAACCAGCTACTGCATTCTAAACAAAATCTTTCAAAACTAATAAACCCTTTTGTTTCAATTATGTGAAGTTTCCATCACAAAATACCACTTAATATTGGAGATGAGCATATCGTAACATACTGAATGATCTGATCAAAGGACCTCCTATGATCTATACAATGGAACCTCGGTTTGCGAATAACCCGGTTTGCGAGTGTTTTGCAAGACGAGCAAAACACTCAGCAAACTTTTGACTCGCAAACCGAGCACTGCCCCGATAAACGAGCACTTACAGCCTAGGACGCACCGCTTTGGGGGATTCCTCTTCCGTCTTCAAGCCAGCCTTCCACGTCGGGTGCCTTCCGCAGGTTGGAGGACCTCTGTCTGGGCCTGCGCGGCCTGGTGCTGTCCTGCCTGTGTGTTACGTGTGACGCGCACAGCGTCAATCATCGGCGTTGTGCGTGTCATGCGCGGCGTGCGGGTGGGGCGGCGCTCGGCCGCATAGGCTCGGGTGGGGTCTCTCCAGCATGCGGGGGGCATCTGATGTGGAGGGCTGGCCGGCGGATGGAGGAGGCATCCCTCTGAAGTGGCACTGCGAGGTTCTCCGGCGGCTGGCGGACATTAGAGGCATCCCTCCGAAGCAGCACTGTGGGGTTCTTCTTCAGATGACAGACGAGGAGGCGGACGGAGAAGAAGGCGCTGCAGCACCCGGCACCCGACAGGTACAGACCCCAGGTTCTGCAACGAATCGTCGGTGTTGACATTATTTTCTATGGGAAACTTTGCTTTGATAAACGAACATTTTGGATTACGAGCATGCTCCTGGAATGGATTATGCTCGTAATCCAAGGTACCACTGTATATCATTCCAGGTTCACATTCTGAATGAAATATTATAATCATTTATGCTCAAACCCTCCTACCATCCTCTCAAATAAATTATCCACAAGTGTTGAAACTTATTACCAAAAAATTGGTGGGGCGCCGGCACCTCCCCCCCCCCAACACCACGCTCGTGCCCTCCCTTCCCCCCATACCTCTTAAAATCATCACCAGCATGAGCAACTGCTCTGATATGCTGCTCAAGCCGAAATGGCTCTCTCTGAAATCACTTCCGGGTTGCAGGGCCTGAAAGTGACATCAGAGAGAAAGCCAATGCTGGCACGAGCAACATGCCAGAGAAGCTTCTCACCCTAATGAAGATTTAAAGAGGTATGGGAGGCATGGAAGGAGGGGGGGGGGGGCGGAGGCACCACCTGGGTGCCTCCTGCCCTCATTACACCACTGACTGTAGTCATCTAAATGCATTAGGAGCATGTCTAATTTACTGTATTCTGTAAGTTACATGCAGGGGTGGACTGACAGAGATCTGTGGCCCCCGGGCACTAAGGGTCATGGGCCCCTAACCACCAATTAAATATGATTAAACTAAACAGAATATAAGGGAGCAAGGCCCCCTTACTGCTATGGGCCTTTGGCACTGCCCTATTGTCTCTGTGATCAGTCTGTCCCTGGTTATGTGCATAACTGGGAACCCCACCCATTTCCCGTTGGCCTCCCTAAATGCTGTGCCACGTACAGAGTACTGCTTAGGCCTCCTGCTGGCAGATTCATAGGTGTGTACATAAGTGTTATTGTAAGGGGTGTGTAAATACAGGCACCCAGTTATAAAATTGCCCTTCACGGGACTATTTTCTCTGTCTTTCAGTGTTTAATTTCCTACTGACAGCTGGATTCATCGAGATAATTTTCCATAGACCCAGGTCATCTGATTCATAAGAATAGTCATACTGGGTCAGACCAGTGGGCCATTTAACCCAGTATCCTGTTCCCAACAGTGGCAAATTGAGGTGACAAGTACCGATCCCGAGGCAAGTAGTGTCTTCCCCAAGTCTGTCTCAATAGCAGACCACGGTCTTTGGTTCCAGGAGTTTGTCCAAACCTTTTTAAACCCAGCTACGCTAACCGCTGTTACCACATCCTTTGGCAACGAGTTACAGAGTTTAACTATTTAGCGAATGAAAAAACATTTCTTCCTGTTTGTTTTAAAGGTATTTCCTTGTAACTTCATTGAGTGTCCCCTAGTCTTTGTAATCTTTGAAAGAGTAAAACATCGATTCACTTTCACCCATTCTGCACCACTCAGGATTTTATAGCCTTCGGTCATAATCCCCATCACCCAGCCGTCTCTTTTACAAGCTGAGGAGCCCTAACCTCTTTACCCGTTCCTCATATGAGAGGAGTTCCTTCCCTTTTATCATTTTGGTCGCTCTTCTTTGAATCTTTTCTAATTCCGCTATATCTTTTTTGAGACACGACGACCAGAATTGTACACAATACTCAAGATGAGGTCACACCATGGAGCAATACAGAGGCATTATAATATTCATGATCTTATTTATCATCCCATTCCTAATAATCTATCTAATCTAATGTATCAGATTTATCCAGTACAGGTTTCAAAGCGATGTATAAGTAAAGAGGCCCATACAATATTATGGGGAATTGGATCTCTATGGGAGAGGAAGAGATAGTAGATGGCATGATTAGGCAGACTAGATAGGCCATATGGTCTTTATCTGCCTTCATTTTTCTAGGTTTCTGCAGCCATTTTGATGATGGCTCTGCACAGGGCAGGAGCATAGGACGATCGATCCTGCCCCGTGTCGCCGCTAGACCACCAGGTAAAGTCTGGGGAAGGTCAGGGAAGCAGGAGGGAGCCAGGGGTGGGTCAGAGCCAACCCTGAAAGTTATCCGCGATATTTCAATATTCGTGGGCCGGCTTCCCCTAACCCCCGCGAACATTGAGGGTCTGCTGTAATTATTTTCTTTTCACCCCTCATCCTTCTTTATTTTGCAGGTTCTGTTTGTCCTGGTGGACACCAGTTTGAAGACCAGTGATCAGGTGAGATCGTTCTTCCAACTGAAGAGAAGCGATCTCCCTGCCATTACCATTTACAACACAGAGAATGACAAAAACAACAGAATGCCTCCTGGAGAAATCTCCACACAACACATACAGAATTTCTGCAATAACTTTTTACTGGGCAAACAAACTGTGAGTTCATTATACCAGAAAACAAAGATAACTCTGTTCCTCCCCACCCACCATACCCTATTCCCCTTGTTGTCTGCAGCCAAGATGCAGCCAGGCTTTCTGTTGCTGTTTGTTTGTTTGTATGTAAGCTATACCCCAAATTCTATAAAAAGCACTAAAAATTGTGCGCACAAATATGGATGTGCAATTTAATAGAATAACAAGCCAATTATTGCCAATACTTGGGATTTTAATGAGCAATTATTGGCGCTAATTGTTTTAAACTAAAATTTACGCACAACGCGGCTAGAACTAATGCCAGCTCAATGCTGGCGTTAGTGTCTAGCGTGCGCTATTCCACATGTTAATGCCCTAACGCAGCTTAGTAAAAGGAGTAATTTCATTGAGTTAAAGACTTGACTCAATGGAAATTACATTGAAATATTTTTTAAACAAATAAGAAGAAATATTATTTTTACTCAAAGAATGGTTAAGCTCTAGAACTTATTTCCAGAGGATGTGATTACAAGTTAGCATAGCTGGATTAAAAAAAAAAAAAAAAAGGTTTGAACACGTTCCTGGAGGAAAAGTGCTTAGTTTGCTATTAAGCTATGGGGGAAGCCACTGCTTGCCCTGGATAAGTAACATGGAATGTTGCTACTATTTGGGTTTCTGCCAGGCATTGTGACCTATTAGATTGGCTGCTGTTGAAAACAGGAGGCTGGGCTACAATACATGGACCATTGGTCTGATCCCATATGGCTATTCTTATGTTTTTAAATTATTTCAAATTGAAAACAAACCTAATAATTAGAGGAGCTGGCTACTTTGAGGAATATGGTCTCTGGAGCATCTAATATCAGACAGTAAAGTGTGATCTTTCATAGACCTACAGAATGTGTGTAATTTGCCAACAGCTCTGTTTTTCAGATGGCTTCAACTCAAACATTTGATCATGCATAGCAGTCTTCTGCTAACAGACAAATTAGATAATAAATGGGATTTGGAAACTGCTCTCTGTAAACTCGTAGTTTCATTGCCAAGAGTAGGTTTCAGATTTTATTTAAAAAAAAAAACATTCATGCAAGTACAATTAAGTGAATCATAGGGATGGAAAAAATATGGGCGCATGAATTAGGGAGTCCTTTAGATACGGTATACTGGACTAAACTCTGGCATTCAGTTTTTAAGGCATCTCTGTTCATTTCTATGACTCGAGATACATTTTCCTAATTCATAGGGCACATTGGCTCCCACGCACCAATGAGATGGCTTTCTGGGTGTATAAAGTTTATACTGGACATGCAAAACTGAGATAGGCACTCTATCCCATGTAATTTATGAATGCTGTTATTGGCAAGCGTTCCAGTGGAATGTTTCTGCTCAAATTCCAGTGCTGTTAGATGTATATAAATCCCTTCACTTATAAAATACTATACATTATGAATGGAAAATGCACATCTCATAAACTTCCTATTAAAATTGTTATATCTACGAGCTTCTTAGCATTTAGTGCATGTTAATTTTTGGTAAAAAGGCCCCATTGTTACTAACTGGAAGAACATTTTAGTGGTATCATTGGAAGTGACGTCAGAGGGCAAGCTTCAGGAACAGGGAAGAAACCCTGCTCACATGTGCTGCCCGATTAAAGGAAAAAAATGTTCGATTTGATTTGGCCTATTGAATCAATTTTTCAATTCGATTAGCTTTTCCTGCCTAAAAAGGTAGGGTTTTTTTATCAAATGGCCAGGCGGGTTAATTTTGTAGCCTTTCCATCCACCCCACCCCCTTTGTCCTCTCCAACCCCACACCAGCGCTGTGGTGTAAACAAAATAAACAAAAAAGACTTCCTTTCTCTGTTAAGTCCTAGCTCATGCTCGCTGTCTAACACCATCTTTGGCAGGATATACATTTCAAATCTGACATATTGTAATCACAAAATAGAAAATAAAATTATTTTTTCTACCTTCCACTGCCATATCCAACATTTGTTTCGGTCCCTCTGTCTGTCATCTCTCTCTCTCCCTGCCTTGTGCCCTGGGTCAAACCTCTCAATTCTCCTCCGTGTTGCATCTTTCTCTTCTTCCCCTCTATTATCATGTGCAACATTTCTTTCTCTCTCTTCATGTGCCATCTCTCCCTACCCTCCACCCGAGGTCCAACATTTCTCCCTCTCTCTTCTCCATGCATGTTGCCCTCCCCTCCACCATAAGCAGAATTTCTCCCTCTCAACCCTTTCCACTTCTTTGTTTCATCTCTCCCTTCCTTCCTCTCCTCCCCCCAAACAATTCTTCCTCTTTCCTCCATGTACTGCATCTTTCTTCCTTTTCCATCCCCCAGAGCAGCAGCTTTCCTCCCCTCCCACCCATTCCCCTGTGCAGCAACACCCTACCGACCTTCCCACTGTGAGACCTGACATACCTCCAGGCCTCCCAAAGCAGCAGCAGCAGCAGTGGCCGGCCTTGAAGAGGCAGCGCTGTGGCTGATTGCGCCTTGCCCTGCCAGGCCTTCCCTCTGCAGGATCATCAGTGATGTCGCTGATGATGCAGCAGAGAGAAGGCCCCAGCGGGGTAGGCCGCGATGAGCCTGTTCACAGCGCTGCCTATTCAAGGCCGGCCACTGCCACCGCTGCTGCTGCTTTGGGAGGCCCAGAGGTGTGTCGGGTCTCACCAGGAGAGGGTTGGTCGCTGAATCAGTGATCCACTGGATTCCAGAAACGTCACTATTTTCTGTTTTAAAAGCGTTTCCATTCATTTACTTACCAGAGACAACAAAGGTATTAACTTTTTTTTTAATGCATTCTATTTTTAGTTTGTGGTTACGTATGATATTCTGAGTGAGGGTGTATCTGTGAAAAAGACATGGTTTTCTGTTGGCATTGACTCTGCAGGATTGATCTATATTAGTAATATGTCTGGTATAGTTTTACAATTGTTGTATTGGTGTTCTACTGCTCACTGTTGTTTTTCTGACCATTTGTTTCATTTCATGGTTATTACTAAAAATAATTTTTTTTATATAGAGGAAGGGGTGGAGGTGTTAAAAATGATCGGCCCCGGGTAACAAATGCACTAGATATGCCACTGAATTTAGGTGCCCTGCTGGCACTTATATGAGTAAGGGGCAGTATTTTGTACATTTAGGCCCACAAGGGACATGTAAAACATAGGCACCCAGTTATAGAATTGCTTTTCACATGTGCAACCTAACTTGTTTTGCATAAACCCCACAATAACATAATGAAGGCTCATTCCAAATTTTAAAAAAAATTCTAACATACTAAACATATCCACTTTTTTGTTTTCAGTTCACACTGCCAGATTTCGTACCACTTTTATTATTATTTATATACAGTATAGTTTATTATTATTTGTAGTTTTTACTCAGTCTTCAAATAATATGGTTTTCCCCAGTGGAAGGAGATTTTTGTGCATTCACAAATGTAAAGGTTACGATGCAAACCTGACAGAAGTATGGAATACTTGTTTTTCATGCTTGGTCCTCTATTCATTTCTATGACTTGAGACAAATTTTCTTAATTCATAGGGCACAGTGGTCAAACCAGCTTTTTTATGCTTTTATGTATGTTCTTTTTTAGAGAGAAGATTCAATCCCAGAACATCCAAAGGCTGAGGAAAAGACCTTGAAAACTGAACTATGACTCGCAATCATCCTGTGCTCTCCTGACCCACCCCACCTCCCCTTCCCACAGATTTACAACTTAGGGCTATAAGATTCTACCTGTTTTCACTTTATGAGGTTATTTGTTTTGTTTTGTTTTTTTAGTTCATATAGTTTATTGAATTTTATATTAATAATCAGTACCAACATTGACGGTGCTTCCAAAAGGAGGCGCAAAAGGATAACAAGTATAAACACAAGTCTAGTACAATTGATTGCGAGGAATTGTATGAGATACATATGCATCAAGAAACTGTAAATACAATAAAATAAAGAGAAACTTTACGTACAGCGAATTGAAGAGTATAGCAGTGAATATCTCGTACAACGAATTAAAGAGTATAGCAGTGTACATCTGATAACATTAAATATGGACTGTAGAGGTCATCTTAGAAAACTTGTATTTCTTTTCTAGATGTAAATAGTGGCATTTAATACATATAAATGACCAATGTGTAAAGAGCTTTAGAAAGCCACTATTGTTACATGAACAGTAATGTGAAAAGGTTTTTACTCCCCCTCCGGATTTCCCCTGAATGCTTTCTGATCTCTAAAGAAAATGTGTTATTAGACAAAGGGAACAGGAGTGAACCCATAACAGTGTTTAAATATTCATTTATTTAAGGAACAAAGTAATTCAACACCCATCTTACTATTTGAAAAAGTAAATGCCCCCTTAGTTAATCAACTAACTGACCGCTTTTAATTGATATTTAGATTCAGTTGAATGAACACAGTCAAGCTCAATTACAGCCAGCTCTACTGAATCTAATCTATTGGGCCCCCGGTTTCACATAAATGCTGCCTTAGGGGAACTTGTACAACTTTCACAATCAGGAGATTGTGGGAAGATTCAAGTCAAAATGTTGAAGGTGATTGTTATAAGAAGCTAAGTATTTTCTGGTTGATATTCAAAGCATTTTTACCAGGAAGAGAAGCCTCCATTTAAATCACGCAGGCCTTACTACTATTGCTATTGTGTTTCCTCGAAAATAAGACCTACCCTGAAAATAAGCCCTAGTCCCAGGATTCGCCGGCAGTTTCCTTTCCCTCCCTCCCATCCCTTGTGCAACAGAATCCTTGAACAAACACCTCCCCCCGAGAACCCGCCCTCGCCACGCAGCTGAACCCCTATCATTCCCTCCCTCCCATCCAAACCCTGCCGACCGCGAGCAAGCTCTACATGCGGTACCTCCCTAAGCAGCGTCAGGCCAGCAGCACTCTAAACATAAGAACATAAGAATTGCTGCTGCTGGGTCAGACCAGTGGTCCATCGTGCCCAGCAGTCCGCTCCTATGGCAGCCCCTTGGTCAAAGACAAGTGCCCTAACCGAGACCAGCCCTACCTGCGTACGTTCTGTTTCAGCAGGAACTTGTCTAACTTTGTCTTGAATCCCTGGAAGGTGTTTTCTCCTATGATAGCCTCTGGAAGAGCATTCCAGTTTTCCACCACTCTCTGGGTGAAGAAGAACTTCCTTGCATTTGTATGGAATCTATCTCCTTTTAATATATTCTATAACCCTCCTTTCTTTTCCTTTTCAAGCTGGAATAGAGAAAGGAAAGTAGTCAGCTGGTAGGGCTCAAAGAAAACATATTTTTGCGAATTATAATGCAAAGCTAACGAAGATAAAAGATTGCTCCAAGAGCTATAATTCCTGGTTTTAACATAAGAAATTCTTTTCTTCGCCTCTGTGTATCCCTAGCCAAGTCGGGGAACATTTGTATCTTAAACCCTAAGATTTCTTTAACTCTATTTTTAAAGAAAAGTCTCAAAATCTAGTTTTTATCCAACGTTAAGGTTAAAGTTGCCACCAATGTTGCCGAAGTAGCCATTTCTCTATCTGATAATGCCAATAAAGCTGATACATCTATTGGTCTTTAGCTTTTTTCCTGTTGATTTTGATTTTTCTTGGGTAAATAATAAACCTGTGTAAATGGAGGTAATGAATCTTCAGGCACTTCCAAAATTTCCATCAGATATCGTTTTAACATTTCACGAGGAGTAATTGTTGTAATTCGTAGGAAGTTCATCAGTCTGATATTGTTACTTCTTGAAAAATTTTCAGATGTCTCAATCTTCCTTCTTAAATTCACATTATCTTTCATTAAAGTTTCTTGAAATTGTTTGGAAGAGTTTAATTCATTTTTGATACTGTCTAAAGATATCTTACAGTCACCAATATCTTGTTTTATCTGAATAATTTCCTTTTCTTGATCTTTTATTTTCCCCTCCACTTGCACTTGTTGGATATTTACTGTTTTCACTAAATTGGTCACCAGATCCCACAAAAAGTCTAAGGTAACTTCTTGGGGCTTAACTATGATAGGACATTGCAAGTGTATATGTAAAGAACTTTGCTCACCAGCCGACAACTCTCCTCCACTTCCATTAGCCTGGGTAGGTCCAAGTTCTGCTGTTACTGCAACCTCGTCCATACTCAGGCTCTCCTGCTGAGCCTGTGAGCCTGAGTTGGCTTTCTCCACACAGCTCCGTATAGCCTCCGAGGGAGAACACATCCCGACTTTCGGTAGGTTCTCAACCTCTGGGGAGCTGGTAGCTCAAGGATGCAAGGGAGGAGGTCTAACGTCGGGACTCGGCGTGGTCTCTAAACTTCGCTGAGACACCTCCATTGCCTGGGGTGTCTCAAACGACTGTGTCCCCGATGGCGTCATGATGCCCTGCATTCGCCTAAGCAGTTCTTCAATGTTGCGGGTGGTTGCTGTTCTGGAGCGCCGTGAAGCTCCAACGGCGCTCCTGCCCCTTCTTTTTGGCATATCAAGGTAAATAGGACCAAATAGTTGCTGCGATATGAATTGTCAGGAAGAATCTGCTCCAGCATCTGCTCAGTAGCACGCATCAGCGGCCATCTTGGATCTCTCCTTTTAACTGTAGAGAGTTCCCTCTCATTCTCCCTACCTTGGAGAGGGTGAACAACCTGTCTTCAGCCTTGTCCGCCCGTGAATTCACTCTGCCACATTAATGATGATGTCATCAGTAACATGACAGAGTGAATTCATGGGCAGACAAGGCCGAAGCAGCCTGTTTAGAGGGCTGCCGGCCCAACACTGCTTAGGGAGGTATGTAGGGCTCGCTCATGGTCGGCGAGGTTCGGATGGGAGTGACGGAAGGATGGGAGTTCAGCTGCATAGCAGGTGCAGGTGCAGGTACTCGGGGGAGTGCTCGCTCAAGGGTTCTGCTGCACAAGGGATGGGAGGGAGGGAAGCTGGGCGAGGTCCTGCTGCATGAGGGATAGGAGGGAGGAAAGGGAAGCTGGGCAAGGGTCCTGCTGCATGAGGGATGGGAGGGAGGGAAGGACAGAATCTGGGCAAGGGTCCTGCTGCATGAGGGAGGGGAGGAAAGATGCTGCACATGTGGGGGGAGAGAAAGGAAAGAAGAATTGGGGTGAAGGAGAGGAAGAGAGAGATGATCATGTATATACCCCGAAAATAAGACCTAGTTCATTTTTTGGGTCTAAAATTAATATGATACTGTCTTATTTTCGGGGAAACACGATAGTACTATAAGCCTACCACTAGAGGTTGCAGCAGCCATTATTGCTTAGGTGAAGCAGGAACAAGTGGGGTTCACTCTACTTTGAAGACTACTGGACCACTAGGGCAGTAAATATAGTAAATAGACCCAAAGGGGCCTTCTGGGACTCGAAAGGAGGGACAGGAACGGAGATTGGATAAAGGGCAGAAGAGAGGGTATGCTCTGAAAGGGGTGTGGTGGGGGGGGTCAGATATGTTCTGGGGTGTGGTTTTGGGTTACCATATGGCTCCAGAAAAAAGAAGACGGATTGAGATATCCATGTTTTACTTCCATTGAAAGCAATGGAAGTAAAACCCTTTTTCTGGTGCCCCTATGTGGTTTGGAAGTGCTTGGAGAGCAAAAGAGGGATCAGATGTGCTCTAGGAAGGGGGGAGGGAAGTAGGATGGGTGATCAGATGCACTCCAGGGGACAGGAAGGGATTTGAAACATGTGGGTCTTAGCTGATATTCAGCTGGGACCTATATACCGGTAAGTATCTTATGCAGGTCTCAGCTAAATATCAGCCAGGACCCACATATGTTTTGGAAGTCAGCAGCAGTCCTGTCAGGCCCAGAAATTCAATGCTGGTCCCTGCACATGTCCCATCATTGAATATCTGAGACTATTATAGTGACAGTCAGCATTTAAAAGAAATGCTGACCACTGCCAGCTGAATATTATCTGGTTTGTATTTTTTGAGAAAAGTATTGTGTATGTATATTTGTATTGAATAGTAAGAGAGAAGGATTTTCTCTCTCATGAATTTTGTTAATGAGGTCTTCCTATAAGTGATAAAGAGACAATTTTAATGGAGATAACAGCAGAATGCTTTTGACTAGTAATTGAGACATTACCAGCCCAGAATGGGAGACTGTTGGAGGACTTGATGGTAATTTTTTTTCCTAAAATATTTTCTCCTGTAGCCCTGATTGGCTCAAATGCCTAAGGCCCCTCCCTGGGTTTTTTTCGGTTGGTATTTGCAGTCCACTTATGGCACTGCAAATGTTAGATTAGATAATAATAAGTTTGCTAATGATGAGTTGCACTAAGGGATATATCGTGAAAATAATTATTATCAGATGGCAAGCCTCAAGACCAGAAAACAGGCTTCACAATAAATCACTATTGGGATCAGAAGCCCAGCTCATATCAATGGCTTCCTCTTAACAGTCGGAAAAACCAAGAGTTTTTTTACTGTTCTGTTTTTCCTGACTGTTAAGAGCAAGCCAGCAATATGAGCTGGGCTTCTGATCTCAATAGTGATCTATTTTGAAGCCTGTTTTCTGGTTTTGAGGTTTTCCATTTGATAATAATTACTTTCTCGGTTTATCCCTTAGTGCAACTCATCATTAGCAAACTTATTAGTAATTATCTAATGCAACTTTGTTGGAAGCATTAAGTTTGCTCCCTTATATATTATTACGTGAGTACTGTAAATGTTAGGCCATTGATCAGATTGCTCGTTTTAATATTAATGGACTCATTTTAATAGCAATGAGGTTGTTTGCATGCCAGAGTCAGACTTGTACGACCGCATGAAAATCCATGTAACATAGTAACATAGTAGATGACGGCAGATAAAGACCCAAATGGTCCATCCAGTCTGCCCAGCCTGATTCAATTTAAATTTTTTTTTTTTAAATTTAATTTAATTTTTTTTTATTTTTCTTCTTAGCTATTTCTGGGCAAGAATCCAAAGCTTTACCCGGTACTATGCTTGGGTTCCAACTGCCGAAATCTCTGTTAAGACTTACTCCAGCCCATCTACACCCTCCCAGCCATTGAAGCCCTCCCCTGCCCAACCTCCACCAAACGGCCATACATAGACACAGACCGTGCAAGTCTGCCCAGTAACTGGCCTAGTTCAATATTTAATATTATTTTCTGATTCTAAATCTTCTGTGTTCATCCCACACTTCTTTGAACTCAGTCACAGTTTTACTCTCCACCACCTCTCTCGGGAGCGCATTCCAGGCATCCACTACCCTCTCCGTAAAGTAGAATTTCCTAACATTGCCCCTGAATCTACCACCCCTCAACCTCAAATTATGTCCTCTGGTTTTACCATTTTCCTTTCTCTGGAAAATGTGGTGAGCCGTTTTCAACATCGGGTCAACAGATTCTGACAGTCGCTAAACCTGTTTAGTGCATTTAGCCCTTAATGGTGGAAGCTCTACAACACACATTTTTGAGCAGTTTCTGACTTGGTTTTGGGGGTAATTTCAATCACCAAATATGATAAACCAAGGACAAAGAAAAGGACTGCAGGGGGAGCAATCTAAGATGGCAGACGTCTCAGTGTGGTGATCCGACATCTCTCCCTAGATTCTTCTAAACTGCTTACTTCTGCTGTTTTGAGATGCTATTATTTCTTCTTCCTAATATGCCCCATTCTAAAAGGAAAGGAGCCGTGAGAGCATCGCAATCTGCAGCCTTCACCTCCTCGCTGATACAGCAGACGCTACAGTGTTTTTTTGAACCGCGACTTACCACTGACCCCCAGTCTTCCCAATGGCAGCTGACATGCGTGTTGTCTCAGAGTGAGGGAGCACTCGAGCCACTGGAGTTGTAGACATCCTTGTCGCCGCTCATGATCTCTGTCCAGCGGGCAGACAGAGCAGTGACTCTTTCTCCGGAGGAATGGAGGGAGTGACTTCAGAGCAAACAGCAGGTGGAGCTGCAATGTCGGCTGGAGAACAGGGGAGGAAGAATGCTGAGGGAGCTAAACCCTTATCAAAAACTCCTGTGAATACCCTGGATATTTCCTGGAGGCCACAAGGAGAATAGAGGAGAAGGTGGAAAAAACTGCTTTGGATGTGACGAAAGTAGACTCCTTTACTTCTAGTACTGAAAACATGAAACAAGAATGCTTAGATAAAATAGACTCTGAGACTATTCCTCTGAAAAATTCCATAATTACCATAATTAGAGAACCTATATATCACGTAAGATAGAAATAATAGAAGATTTCAACCATCGGCTGAACCTGTAAGTATGAACTGCCCTAAAATCTCAACTTTAAAAAAACTTCTGGTGGAGAACTTGTCTCTCCCACCAGAACAAATACCGCCTATAAATAAGGCTTACTACTTACCAACTGTTAAAAGAAATATCGGATTAGAAGATCTACCAATGGCTGAAAATTTACCAATTCCTGAGAGTTTACCAACTGATATTGATTTACAAAATTTAGCTGCAGTTTTGGATTATTCTTCAAAAAGGTCAATTCGCTTTTCTGTGGACATACCATGATGTTACAAAATCAACACAAGAAAGGCGTAAGCTGTTCTTGGCAATGCGAGAAGAGATGAACAAGTTGGGGGCTACTTTTACTTTAGCCTATCCTTGCAAATGCTTAATTAAATACATTGGTTTAAAATATGTTTTTTATGCACCTGATCATCTAAGATCCTTTTAGGGCCTTAGGGGGTTAATCAGAGGTGGAGATCTTAGCGCCAATAATTAAAACCTGGGAATAGTTGTAGATGTTTGAAGTCTTTTCTTAATTTTTTCATTATTACTTCGATAATATCTCTCTGTAATTTTTGATCGTTTCCCCCGCTAAATTGAGGTCTAAGCAAGAGTTATTTCCACTATGATTTTATTTGTTTTGATTAGTATTGTGATTGTCTTTTGCTTGGTGGATTATGACTGTATTACCTCAACAAGTTGTATTGCTTGTGAATAATGTGATGATCAATAAAAATTAATTTTTAAAAAAAATAAAGGACTGCAGACAGGTGTACAAGATGCAGGCAAAATTTATTATGAATAAATAAATTGTTGCGTACAAATAAACCACTTATAGTAATATGGGACCCAACACGCCCTTAGCTCTTTTTAGCTCGTTTGTGCACTACACCGTATACATATAAGGCATATTTGTTGCGTTTATTTGATACCACCTTTTTATGGGGCCCCTGAGGAAGACGTGTTGATCGAAACAGAGACCGTGTTGGATCTCATATTGCTGTAAGTGGTTTATTTGTATGCAACAATTTGTTTATTTGTTCATAATAAATTTTGCCTGCATCTTGTACACCTGTCTGCAGTCCTTTTCTTTGTCATTGGTTTATCGTTCTTCACTGCAGATCGGTAGGATCTTCTTCTTTGTCTTCGTTCAATCACCCAATATGAAACAGGAACTGTGCCATGAGAACAAATTTTGATTTATGTATTTTAAAGATTTCTTCCCTGCTTATTACAGGTTACAGTAGAAAACATACATATTCAAAACATACTCAGACATATTGGACTCCTTTTATTAAGCCGCGCTAGCGGTTTAAGGTGCGTAATACCGCACACTAAACTGCCAGCCGTGGTAGCCGCTAACGCCTCCCTTGAGCAGGCGGAAGTTTTTAGGCCAGCACGGGGGTTAACGCGTGATGATAAGTTGCACGATGCTTGATAAAAGGAGCCCATTATAACATAAACATCCTATCCTTTCCTTCCAAATAAAATCACTAAAACTAGCATAACGCTAATAAAAAGCTCACTCTATATGAATTGTAAAATACATTTATTTTCATAACTAGTAAAAAGATATGAATAGGGTTACCATGTTTTGAGTCACAAAAATCCCGCCCTGTTCTGCCTCCGGTCCCACCCCCAGCCCCACCCAGTTCTGCCCTTGGCTCCACCCCATTTGGCCTCAGTCTCTCCCAGTTCAGCCTCCAACCCCGCCCCACAAACCTCCTCTCTTCATTCTCTAACTAGCTCCGGCCACCTATGGTGGGCCTAAAGCAGGGTTACTCAACTCAATCCTGAAGTACCCCCTTGCCGGTCAGGTTTTCAGGATATCCACAATAAATATTCTTGAAAGACATTTGCATATAATGGAGGCAGTGTATGCAAATCGAGTTTATGCACAGCGAGGAATTAACCGGCCAGATATTAAGTTGATGGTTTAACCGGCCAGATATTAACTTGATGGTTGGTATATCAAAATTAATAAAACTTGAAACTTGAAACTTGAATTCTCCCTGTAATGATTCAAGGCAGAGTACAGGTGTAGTTTGCCATTGCCTTCTCCCACACAGCGCCTTCCAGTAGTCTACTAAAAAAAAAAAAAAAAGATGATACTGTGGTTGCAGAGTGATAACTAAGGGCTCCTTTTATCAAGTCACGCTAACGGTTTAACGCGCGTAATAGCGTGCGCTAAACCGCTGGCCGCGCTAGCCGCTACCGCCTCCTCTTGAGCAGGCGGTAGTTTTTGGCCAGTGTGGGGGTTAACGCGTGATGAAAAGTCACGTGCGTTAACCCCGCTAGCGCGGCTTGATAAAAGGAGCCCTAAAGTTTGGATTTGAGTTGGGAAATATCATAGATAATACTGTGATTAGGGCATGGAAAACTCATTTCTCAACTCAGAAACTATGGCAAAGATGAAATCTGAGCATGCAAGTGCCAGTTCCGCTGTGGCCCTTGAATTCTCACTTTATGCAAAATAAATCTGATCTAGCCCTTAGTATTAATAATAATTATTATTATTATTATTTTATTTTTATATACCGCCTAACCAAAAAATAGCTCTGAGCGGTTTACAATAATAATAACTATTTATACAATTTAAAAGGAAAATACAATTCTAAGCAATGTACAATAAATAGGAACTGATCCTACAGTGGAGAATATGATTTAAAAGAATGGTTCTAAGCGGTTTACAACAAATAAGAACCGATCGTACAGTAAAAATGCAATTTAAAAGGTGATACCTTACATAAAAGAAGCATAAAATTTTAAAAAGAGAAAACCAGTTAGGATACAAATTTTTCAAATAGTTGGGTCTTCAAGAATTTTCTAAAATCAAGATAAGAAGAATATCCTAACATAATTTTACTGAACCAACCATTCAGAAATCTTTAGTAACGACATAATTTAAAAAGAAGGAAATTTAAATAAACAAACTCTGCATGTGACTTTATTCTAAAACATTTAGGGAAATACACAGAAAGCAAACTTGTACTAAAAGCTGTAGTAGTAAATAGTCCAGTGGTGAAGTGCATTTTATCATATGCACAGGGCAGGATTAAGCAATAGGCCAAGTAGGCATGTGCCTAGGGCCCGAAATGGTCAGGGGGACCCGATGAAGGAGGGCATCAACATTGTTTTTTCCAAACGGCAATGGGCTCCTCCAGCATCGATCAGCAACGTGGACCCCATCCCAATCGGCAACGCAGCCCCACCCCATTGACGGAAAGTAAGACAAGCAAGCAACGCGGGTAAGAAAGGCAACGGGAACTGTAATTGTGCAAGCGGTGCTGCTTGCCCAAAGCTTCCCTCTGACGCAGCTTCCTGTTTCCGCCTGGGCGCATGGCGGGGTGGGGCGGGTCAAGGGACCCAGTGTACTTGTGTGCCTAGGGGCCCTCGACGAATTAATCCTGCCCTGCATATGTATCTTCTCATTTGCTGTCCCTTCTACAAAATTATTGACTTCTATTCCCGTTTACACATGGCACTGGTTGCTGTAATATGGAGGTAATCAATATGTGCCAAAGAATGGTTATATTTCCAAGAGTAGCAGTTCTGGCTTTAATTAGGAGACTTCTTTAATTAACTGGAGCTGAACAAAAATGGCTCATTGCAGTCTCATGTATTGTTCCCACAGATGGAGGCTGCCACAAATTTCCTATAAACATTAGTTACTTTGCACATGGGAGATGGGGTTTTCCTGACAAGCCGCGTTTTGGACAAACACACTGCATCTAAGTGTTCAGATGCTGCCAAACTAAAGCAGCGCCCATTGGCCAGGAAGAGGGAGGGCTTGCAATAAAGATACCCTTCGTCCCAGCGGAAGGGAAAGAAAACAAGAAGCCACAACATGGTTTCAGACAGAAACAGTTGCATCCCATGTTTGATGGTGGATGCTCAGTATGTTCCAGTCTGCATCTATCCCTTCCAGTGCCCCTCCCCCCACTGAGAAAAGTCACCATGTGAATATATGGGACTGAAGATGCCCACATGTTACTGTTCTAGATTTCTGACTCATGCCTCCTTAGTTTAGAAGATAGGAATTCAGTAAAACCTTGAATTGCAAGTAACTTGGTTTGCAAGTGTTTTGCAAGACAAGCAAAACATTTTATTAAATTTTAACTTGATATACAAGCAATGTCTTGCAATATAAGTACTTACAGTATACACACATCACAACTGAGCGCTGATGGTTCTTATCTCTCTGACGCTGCAAGAGTGTAGTGACTGTTCTAAACGAGCGAGGTCTTGCAAAACGAGTACATAGAGTGTTTTGTATTAAAGTTTGTAGGTTGTGGAACGAAACGTCTGAATTTCCATTATTTCCTTTGGGGAAATTTGCTTTGATCTGCAAGTGCTTTGGATTACAAGCATGCTTCCAGAACGAATTATGCTCGCCAATCAAGGTATGACTGTAATTTGTATATTCAGAGTCTGTCGCATCAGTGCAGTGAAGGGTGGGTGCTCTGCTAGCATGCACAGTGGTGGGTTCTGGCCTTTGTCTTCCAAACAACCAGAGACTTAGAACAACAAACCACCTGTGGCCTAGCTGGAGTCTTTCTTAGGATGAACAGCTTCTTGCCTAGGACTTTGTACAACACTATCATCTGTCAATAGGGGATGGAACTCCTCTCGTATGAGGAAAGACTAAAAAGGTTGGGGCTCTTCAGCTTGGAAAAGAGATGGCTGAGAGGAGATAGGATTGAATACCTGGAAAGTTTGTCACCCTTGGGATCATACACTGCATATAAAGACTACAGTATATACCAGAACTCTTTTGAAGACATTTCTTTTTGAGAAAGCTTTTTCTATTCAATTAGATGATTCTGGTGTTGTGAGGGTTTACTAGTGAGGCAGTCTGCAGAATGTTTTATATTTGTTTGGGGTTTTTTTTTTGTTTTTGTTTTTTAAATGACATGTTCCCCCCCATACTGTACTATCATTTGTTTCTTTTTTATATATGGAGTCCCTTTGTATTTTAATTCTAATTTTGTAAACCACTCTGTTATTAAAGGGTGGTATATTAAATAAAATTAAACCATAAACCATACCAGAACATGTATACTGGTGAAACAAGAATAACAAAATGAGTCATGCATCTTTAAAAGGTTTATAGTGAAGTAGATTGTGAAATATAACACCAGAAAAATGTCATACAGTTCAGCTTTTTCCCTCTGAGCACGAAGACAAGGGAGCGTCTTTAGGGGATGTGGCTGAGCAAGGTGAAATTCAGACTCCACATTAAGAACATAAGAATTGCCGCTGCTGGGTCAGACCAGTGGTCCATCGTACCCAGCAGTCCGCTCACACGGCGGCCCTTAGGTCAAAGACCAGCGCCCTAACGGAGACCAGCCTCACCTGCATACGTTCTGGTTCAGCAGGAAATTATCTAACCCTTTCTTGAATCCCTGAAGGGTGCTTTCCCCTATAACAGCCTCTGGAAGAGCATTCCAGATTTTGGTTTGGGTGAGCTAGAAGTTCCACCATATTGTGGTGGAAAGATGATACAATTCAAAGAAAGAAATGAAAACCAGACAGGCACATCTTTATATATAAACTATAGGGGCAATGCTATTTAACTTGTCACTTCAGTTAGACTTGCCAATATCACACTTTGAGCACCAATTTTGTAATGGCATCTGTGCACCATGATGCCTTTTGTAAACCCAAACTGGGCTGCCTATATATAGGCACAACTGTTTACGCCAAGTCAAAATGGCAGACATATCTGAGTTCTTGAATAAAATACCAAAAACTTGTCTTAGAGACATTTGGAACATTGAGACAAAGCAGCAGATTTCTGCATCTCAATGGTCACAAATTGGAGGATGGGGTGTACAGTAGAGAATGACACGGTGGCGGTTACCCGCAGCTAGCCGCGTTTAGCCGCGAGTAACCCGCCAAAACGGGGAAAGAAAAATAGCAGTCGCTGCGGGGATGGGGACAAGGCCATTCACCACCCCTTGGAGCGGTGAATAGTCTTGTCTCCGCAGTGAGGCATCAAGGATCGTGCGGTCCCCACAGCCCCTGCCCGCCCGATCGATTGTAGCGTTTAGCCAGCTCCCTCCCTTCACCTCACCTTATTTTGCAGGCTTTCTTTTTCGGCAAACAGCACGTGCGGCTGCTCAGTGTTCAATCTTCTGTTCTGACGCAACCGGAAACAGGAAGTTGCAGCAGAGCAGAAGATTGAACACTGAGCAGCCGCGCCTGCGCGGCTCTTTGAAAGTGTTCAGGTCGCCAAAAAAGAAAGCCTGTAAACTAAGGTGAGATGAAGGGAGGGAGCTGGCTAAACGCTACGATCGATCGGGCGGGTGGGTGGCGGCTGCGGGGACCGCGCAATTGCGTGTATTCCCGGCTCACACTGGAAGGAGGGAGTGAAAGGGAAAAGGATTCTGGGCCAAGGGGATGAAGAGTGAAAGAAAAACCCACAGGAGGAAAAAAAAGGGGAGGAAGGAGGGAAAGAAGCTAGATGGGGTTGAAAAGAAGAGACACACTGGTATGGAAGAGGAAGATAGGGGAAATCTAGACACAGGAAGGTAACAGAAAGAGGGGAAATTATGTGCATGGGGCATAGGGACAGAGACATAAAGGGGACATGCCATGAGGATGGTATATGGACACAGGGGGGGGGGCAATGGCAGATACATAGGGGAAATATTAGAAATGGGGATGATTTGGGGATGAAATGGGGTTTGTGGGGATGGGACAGGGACCGAGCTCGCAGGCTCCAGTGGCTTGCACAAATTACATTGTAACATGCCATGAAAATAAGAGGAAGGAAGATAGATAGATAGGCCACGTGAGAGGAGCTGAAGGGTGGTAGAAAGGAACAGATGGTAAAGGAGGGAGGGAAGGGTGGTGGTGGAAAGGTATAGGACAGACATTGAAGGAGGGTGGAGAGAAACAGACCCTGAAGGGAAATGTGGAAGGCAGAGTGGGGAGAAGATGCTGGAAGGGAAGAAGACAGATGCCAGACTATGGGGGAGCGGAGGGAAGAAGATGAGTGCTAGACCAATTGGGAGGGGGGTGAAGGGAGAGGCACAGTAACATCAAATAGAAGACGCAGAGAGAAGACACACAGTGGATGGAAGGAATTGAATGAGAAGATGTGGAAAGCAGAAACCAGACAACAAAGGTAGAAAAAAAAAATTCTATTTATTTATTTTTATTTTTTGCTTTAGGATAAAGTAGTATATTAGTTGTGTTGATAAAAATTTATAAACAAAGCCCTGCCAGCTGAACATCTCTTTCTCTAGTTCAGCAGCAGGAACTTTGATTTATAAGAAAGGAATAAGCTAAATATTACAGTACTAAGGCTTATATGGATGCTGCGGGGACGGTGACGGGGCGGTGAAAGGGATGGTGGTGACAGTGATGGGGCGGTGAAGGGACGGCGGTGATGGGGCGGTGCAGAGGATGGTGGGCCGGGGACGGGGCGGTGACAGGGACAGATTTTTTCCCCATGTCATTCTCTAGTGTACAGCATCAGCATCTATGAGATAGACTTGTTTTTTCTTATTACATAGATCTTTTTGGACCCTGGTTAGGTTGCAAAGGTTGGATAGTTCTAAATCTAATAAATGCTGGCATTGTCATCTTGATATAGGGACGTTGGATCATTTGCTTTACTATTGTCCTTTGATACTCAACTTCTGGAAATCTATTTGGGGTCAAATTATTACGATATTGGAAGTTCCTTTATCACTATCATATGATATAATATTATTTGGAACGATATTGTTAACCAAGAAACCTATAAATGCAAATCAGAACAAATTGCTCCTCATCATGACAGGAGTGGCCATGCAGATGATAATGAAAAACTGGAAAAATTGGGATAACTTGAATTATAGTTTTTGATGGGAGTCAGTATGTCAAATTTATAAGTTTGAAAACATTTATTCTATACAGAGGGGACACCATAGTAAATTTAAGGAAATTTGGGGACCATTAACAAGATATTGCAAGTTATGAAATTTTAGTACTATTTCCCTTTGATTTATGAAAGATTGTTATACAAGTCCAGGAGGGGGAGGGTGGGAGGTGGGATTTAAGAACTGTATATTATTTGTTGGAATAGAGTAAGGGTTGAGATATTACTTGCGTGTTCATATGTTTGCACTTTGTATTTGAATTAAAAATGAATGAAGAATTAAAAAAATAAAATAGACACCAATCACTCCCAAATGCTGAGGAACACACTTACACCTACTCTAAAAACTGGGTAAATGTGTGTACAATGTGAGACTCATAATTAAAACTTAAACACGTCTAAAAACCCGTCCAAGTCAGCTCTTGGATAACCTACCAGGCAGGTCGTCCAAGTGCCGATAATCAAACCAATTTTCTGGATGTGTTGAGGGACTTTTTATGCCTCTGAATGCCGCCATGTGCCCAGAGGCACATGTGAAAGGGGCTTATCTGGAGGTGTGGTTAGGGTGGGATGTGGGCCGACCTAGCCTTAGTTGTCCTGCAGGGATAATCAAATGTTTTACTAGACATCCTGGATGAAACTTAAACGTTGTGAGTTAGACAATGTAAAAACAGGTATAAGTGGCAAAAAGGTATCCAAAGTGACCAGAAAACCACTGTAGAGACAAAGTGAAGACCCCCACACTATCTTCTAGTGTTCACTAACCCCCTCATACCCCTACAGAATAAAAAAGTACATACCTGCTCTGTTGCCATGTCTAGGTAGCCATTCCATTACAAGGTTGGCCCCTCCCATGTCCAAATGGTCTTGTTCTGGGCGTTTGGGACTTGGATGAAATTTTGGTCAAAAATGTGGTATAAAGATAGACATCCTGGCAGTCTGGACGAACAATAGCTTGGACGTCCAGATAGATGATTTAAACAAACAAAAAATTCCACACATCTAGTGCCATACGCCCAAATTGGACTTAGACATATGTTTTGATTATGCCCCTCCACGTGTTCGTGGTTTTTTTAAATAAAATAGCTACCTAACTCTACCCTTGCTCTACCTAAGTCACCCAGTTATATAAAAGCTCTTTTCTGCATCTAAAAATAAGTTTTATACAAAGAGGAGCACTTCATAAAATTACCCCTAAAAGACTGAGGGCCAGAAACTTTGAGTAAAAACCGATGGACTGCATTGCAGCCATTGTTCAAGTCATTCTCAAAAACGTGCAGTCAAATGAGTTTGGCGGAGAGTAGTGAAGGCTTGTTAAATTTACATGAGATGAGTCACTGGTGATAGTGATCGGCATATGCACAGAACACACCACGAAAGAGGCGTAAATGTGCACATGTGCTGGGAAAAGCAACAACATAAGTGGTGTGTCAATCATAGATGTGCCAGAGCTATTGGAGGAAGGGAAGGAGAGGGGAGATGCAACGGCTTTCAACAAGCGTGCATAAGACATGCCTTTTCTACCCCCAAAACTGCTATAATTCATGTAAATCTTGTCATTCGTTTTTAATGTCAAATTTTATCATGAACCACAGCCAGAAACACATAAGACGCGGCTATAATACACGCACTCATGAAGCGTGCTTTTGTCCACCACCTCCCCCCCAAAAAAAGAAAAAAGACATAATTTATTTGAAGTATGTAATTTTTTTTTTTTTTTTCATGAGCTACAGTCAAAACACACCCCAGAGATGCGCTTTTTACAGTACCCCGGACCAGTCGCTGATTTTTGGTCACCAAAAGCCAATGTCACATTTGGAGAATCACTCAGCGATGATGAACAATCAACCGGAGTGCTCATTTAAATATAAGAACATAAGAAGTTGCCCCCGCTGAGTCAGACCAGAGGTCCATCTTGCTCAGCGGTCCGTTCCCGCGGCGGCCCATCAGGCCTAGTGCCTGAACAGTGATCCCTGATTAATTTTATAACTTACCTCTAATCCCATCCCTATAATCTACCTCTACTCTTATCTGTACCCCTCAATCCCTTTGTCTTCCAAGTACCTATCCAAAGCTTCTTTGAACCCCTGTAGCGTGCTCCTGTTTATCACATCCTCCGATAGCGCGTTCCATGTATCCACCACCCTCTGTGTGAAAAAGAACTTCCTAGCGTTTGTTCTAAACTTCTCCCCTTTCAATTTCTCTGAGTGCCCCCTTGTACTTGTTGATCCCCTTAATTTGAAAAATCTGTCCCTGTCTATTTTTTCTATGCCCTTCATGATCTTGAAGGTTTCTATCATGTCTCCTCTAAGTCTCCGCTTTTCCAGGGAGAAAAGCCCTAGCCTTTTCAGTCTGTCAGTATATGAGAGGTCTTCCATACCCTTTATTAGCTTAGTTGCTCTTCTTTGAACTCTCTCAAGTACCACCATGTCCTTTTTGAGGTACGGCGACCAGAATTGAACACAGTACTCCAGGTGCGGGCGCACCATAGCACGATACAGTGGCAGGATGACTTCCTCCTTTCTGGTCGTGATACCCTTCTTAATGATACCCAACATTTTGTTTGCTTTCCTTGAGGCTGTTGCACACTGCGCCGACGCCTTCAATGTTGTGTCTACCATCACTCCCAGGTCTCTTTCAAGGTCGCTCACCCCTAGCGCTGATCCCCCCATTTTGTTGATGAGCCAATTTGCATGGCAGAATCAGAGACTGCTAGGAAGCTCAGAAAAGACCATGTTAAGCCATTTCGATAATCCACTGCTAAAATACTTGCACGCTTAAACCAGCTGGTATTGGTTTAGCGACCGCATTAAAGGCAACCTTAAGTTTTGAGAATCTGGCTCTGAGTATGAACCAGCTCAGTGGATTTAAAAATCATGCTGGTAGCAAATGCATTACTGTTGATCGAAGTCTATGACTGTTCTTTAGGTTTTCTGAAAAAAGCTTCAGTGCATTTAACCTCCCCTCCCAAATCTTGAACATGGATTTCTTTGGTACAAATTTACATAACCAATTTCGAAATCCATTACTAGTTTGCATGAGGGAAGTTTAAGTGAGGACTGCAGCGTGCTGATCCCAGTTCAGTTCCAATGGGGCAGGTATGAATGCTGCTATGCTCCGGGATCAGCGATGAGAATCAACAGTCACAGTACAAAGACCCAAGGAAAAAACTTGCCGCCAACAATCACAACCTTGAACCACCACCAAAAGCAAGCACAAAACTACCAATTAAAAAGGGGGGAGGGGAAGCTTTTGTTTGAAATCCTTCTCAGTGACAATGGCATTCTACAAAGGATGCTTCTCTTTGGGGAAGGAGCAGAGATGCCAAAGCTCAAATGGACATGGAGTCCTCCTCTCTCTCATCCCCAGAGTCAGTCCTTTAAGAACATGTTTCAGTTGCAGTGACAGGGCTGCGACCCACACTGCACTCAGTAAACAAATAAAGGAACCCAGTGCCCCATGCTAGGAAACTGCACTGCTCACTAGCAAAGAACTTTCGCTAGAAAAAAAAAACAACTACCGAATAGACATGTTTCCACTTTAGTGGACACGACAGAATCAAAACAGGAACTGAGATGTCAACAGGGCTTGCAAACATCCCACAGAGTTAAACAAGCCTGTAAATCATGCCAGCCTCAGAGGGAGGGGTCCTGTCTGTTTTTAATTCTGGGTTTTCTCTATGCAAAAAACCTTGTATAGAGGAAAGGTACTAATGGAATATACAAAAATTCTTCACTGTATGATAAGTAAACACTGACTCTTATGAATACTGCTTTGACATTTATCACTTATGCTTGTATTCAAAATCTCATGAAAAATAATATTGCGAGTGCCAGTTCGCCATGCCTTGTGTAAATAAGACAAATCAAACAAACTGACCTCTAAAGGTAACCTGTCTATAGAGGGTGATCAAAAAATATATGTAAAATGCTCAGAGACATGAAACTCTGAAGGGAAGGCTGAAAAACCTCCCTATGATAAGAGTTCACCTTCCAGTCATTGCAACTTCATAAAATTTTTGATCACACTCAAAGACTATAATAAATAACTTAACTTAATTTTAAAGTCTTTTAATTGTTCAAAAATAAAAATAGTAGTAGTATCTTCTCTCTCTTCTTGTATCAATCATGCGATCATCACTGCACTTCTAAAGTGATAATACTTTCACTTAGCTTATGACAGGATTTATGGAGTCCCAAAGTAGCCCCGTTTCGATCCCTGCTTCAGGAGACCCGAGTTGAGCTTGTTCAAAAGAGTTCCTGAATGCTGTTCATGGTGATACTTATTAACTTTGTGACATGCGATCACATCTAAAAATAAAACAAATTTAGCATGTCAAGTGTGAGTAAAAAATTCCAATGCTCACACTAGAACTCATACCTTATAATCGTTCACCAGGCTGGCCATGAGTGGATAACGCAAAGTCCTCGATAAGACTACATACCGCTGCTGGGTGGTTAATAAAGTCGATTCTGAATGTTCCAACCGCCAGAGGGACGGGATCTACTAACGCATTTTTCATAATATACTACACTTTAAGATTGATATCTCTTCTTTGGAGACACCCCTCACACTGACGTCATTACGACGTTTCGTCATGATGTATTTTTTTGAAAAATTATTATAGTCTTTGAGTGTGATCAAAAAATTTATGAAGTTGCAATGACTGGAAGGTCAACTCTTATCATAGGGAGGTTTTTCAGCCTTCCCTTCAGAGTTTCATGTCTCTGAGCATTTTACATATATTTTTTAATCACCCTCTATAGACAGGTTACCTTTAGAAGTCAGTTTGTTTGATTTGTATTGAAACCTCTTTCTGACCTTGATCTTATATTTAGGGCCCCTGAGCTCTCTAAAGGAAACAAAATTGTGTAAATAAGAGGCAGACGCTCACTATTTGGAGCATTTATTCAGACTCTTCACAAAGGAATTTGGTCACTGAGAACATCAGTGGGCTTCTCCTCTATACCCTCCAACGTGTTCAAAACAAAGTTGTTGTGTTTTTTTTTTTTAATCTTTGTGATAGTGCAATAAATATTCATTCCATAGAAATGCTTTAAAAATCATCCAAAAGCCTTCACAAAAAAAGTATAGCAAATGCTCCAACGCCCATTAATTAAATCCCCATGAGCCCATAGAGCATTGAAACACCTCGCATCTGTATTGGCCCTGGGAAGGAGGTATGGATTCATTTTTAGCAAATCAAGTGCTGAAATGGAATGCCATGATCTTAGCATCAAAAGAGAGAGGCTTCTTTTTTGGGTCATCGGTAGGGAGGTTAGAGATTCAGCACTGACAAAGGGGATCATAATATTGAAAGCCACAGAACAGGCTCCTCAGGATCAGCCCCATTGCCTGAGCTACAATTAAAGTAGATTAAGAGCACTTCCTTCACGTTTTAAAACACATTTCATTTTGTGGACAGAAAGTGAGAGGGCTCCTAGAAGTGGTCTGTATTATACAGTGTAGGAGTAAAGTTTTTCTCTAGTACAATTTCATCAGAGGCAGCTTTATTTTTTGAAGTTGACATCTATCATAAGAACATAAAAATTGCCATACTGGGACAGACTAAAGGTCCTCCAAGCCCAGTATCCTGTTTCCAACAGTGGCCAACCCAGGCCCCAAGCACCTAGCTAGATCCCAAGTAGTAGAACAGATTGTATGCTGCTTATCCTAGGGCCTGGGTAGGCAATTCCGGTCCTCGAGAGCCAGAGCCAGGTCAGGTTTTCAGGATATCCACAATAAATATGCATGAGATTGTTTTGCATCTCAAGGAGGCAGTACATGCCAATCCATCTCATACATATTCATTGTGGATGTCCTGAAAACCTGACCTGGCTCCGGCTCTCGAGGACCAGAATTGCCTACCCCTGGACTAGGGAATAAGCAGTGGATTTCCCCAAGCCATCTCAATAATGGCCTATGGACTTCTCTTTTAGGAAATTATCCACACCTTTTAAAAAACCTGCTAAGCTAACTGATTTTGCTACATTCTCCAGCAACGAATTCCAGAGTTTAATTACACATTGTGTGATGAAATATTCTCTCCGGTTTGTTTTAAATCTACTACTTAGTAGCTCCATCGCATGCCCCCTAGTCCTAGTATTTTTAGAAAGAGTGAATAAGCGATTCCCATCTACCCTTTTCACGCCACTCAGTATTTTATAAACCTCTATCATATTACCCCTGAGCCGTCTCTTCTCCAAGCTGAAGAACCTAGCGGCTTTAGCCATTCATCCTGATCAGGGGGACAGCAGTACACTCCTATCACTATCCTTTTCCCCTGTAAGGTATGGCAGGATATAAATAAAGCTATTATTATTATTATTTACACTTGAAATTCCAATGTGTATTTCTGTTTAGAAATTTACAAATGCTCCACTTTGAAAGCTAAAAAAGAATATTTTGATGGCTGTATCTTCATCTGCAGAATTGTTTACAATTGTAAGGAAATTAAGTGCTATGCATCACTCCCAAGGTGCTTATGTCTTCTCTAGTCAGGCTTTGACGTCTTTGTTTTGGCTAAAACTCAGAATATTCTCAATGAATGTCAGAATACACCTCTGCCTGTAGTTTCTCTTCCTGAAGTCATTTGTTGGTCCCAGTTCCAGTCTGTTTCTGTAAGTATTATATTCCCGTAAGTATTACACAAGGTTTGAATAGATCATCGTGTTCCCTTGATTCTTGTTTCATCAATATTTGCCTTTCTTTGAAGAAGTTTTGCTGCCATTCTTATTGCGTGTTGTGACTAACTCGTTGCAGAAAGGCTCTGTTCCTAATAGGTTGAAGAGGGCAGTTGTTCATCCTTTGATTAAGAAGAAACAAGATGTGAATGTGAGCTCAGAATGGTTTACATCAGTGGTCTCAAACTCGCGGCCCGGGGACCCCATGCGGCCCGCCAGGTACTATTTTGAGGCCCTCGTTATGTTTATCATAATCACGAAAGTAAAATAAAACAGTTTCTTGATCATATGTCTCTTTAGCTATAAATTACAATATTATTATTAATACTTAGCCAAAAGGAAAGATTTATAAACTACAGAGTTTTACCTCATGCAAAATTGTAATTTCTTTAATAAGACATTAAGTAATACTTGAGAGGGTCCAGAGGAGAGCGACACGAATGATTAAGGGCATGGAAAACCTTTCATACACTGAAAGATTGGAGAAGCTGGAGCTCTTCTCCCTGGAAAAGCGGAGACTCAGAGGAGACATGATAGAGACCTACAAGATCATGAAGGGCATAGAGAAAGTGGAGAGAGACAGATTCTTCAAACTTTCAAAACATAAAAGAACAAGAGGGCATTCGGAAAAATTGGAAGGGGATAGATTCAAAACAAATGCTAGGAAGTTTTTCTTTACTCAGCGGGTGGTGGACACCTGGAATGCGCTTCCAGAGGATATAATAGGGCAGAGTACGGTACTGGGGTTTAAGAAAGGATTGGACAATTTCCTGTTGGAAAAGGGGATAGAGGGGTATAGATAGAGGATTATTACGCAGGTTCTGGACCTGTTGGGCCGCCGCGTGAGCGGACTGCTGGGCACGATGGACCTCAGGTCTGACCCGGCAGAGGCATTGCTTATGTGCTTATGTGCTTATAAGTATTTTTTTCTGCGGCCCTCCAAGTACCCACCAATACAAAATGTGGCCCTGCAAAGGGTTTGAGTTTGAGACCATTGGTTTACATGAATTTATTCAGGTACTCAAGCATTTTTCCCTGTCTGTCCCAGCGGGCTCCCTCTATCTAATGTACTTGGGGCAACAGGGGGGACTAAGTGACTTGTGCAGGGTCACAAGGAACAGCAGGGGTTTGAACCCCACAACCTTAGGGTGCTCAGGCTATATCTTTAGCCACTGCACCACACGAGTGACTGTTTACTTCTTCCTTGGGTTTTCTTGCTAAAATCTTGGGAAAAGTTGTCTTGTTCCAGCTTCAAGATTTCTTGGATAATTATAATGTTTTGGATAATTATATCAGCATCCCACTGAGCTTTTACTGTTATCTAGTCTTGAGCCAATAAGTGCCGGCGATGCTATTTAGCAGATGCGATTGTTCACAGCTTTTTGGGACTAGACACCACGTTGATTTGCAAGCTTTCATATATGAACGGAGAGATTTCATTAGCACACCCCTGACGAAGGCTTTCCAAGCCGAAACATGGACCATGTTGGAGTCCAGTATAGAAAAGGATAAAAGATTCTCTGATAGGCTTGCATTATTTGTATATGTTTTTTTAGTTGTTTATATGTCTTTAATAAATTGATTTTCCTTGAGGCTGATGTGCTGTGTCCCTTTCCAACTCTCATTTGTGTTTTGCATTGATCATGATGAATCATGTCTGATGACTTTCCTTGATATTTCTGCTGCTTTTGACACAATCACAAAATTTTGTTCTTGAGATGGAGGGGATTGGGGGTAAAGTATTAGATTGGTTTGGATCTTTTCTTTCTGACAGAAGCTTTTAAGTTCAACAATTTCATGACTTTTCTAACTGGTGTACCCCAATGTTCAGCTTTTTCTGCCATGCTATTCAATATTTATTTATCACCCCTCCCCCCCATAAGGTTAGGAGTGCAATATCAGCTTTATGCTGATGACATCCCGAATGTAATTCCTATACTGATACATTTTCTTTTTTTTTTTTTTATTCAATGTTTTAAAACATTATTATTTGTACATAATAATAAAGAAAGGAATTTACAACAAGAAATTAAGAAAAATTATTGAAACCAAAGGTTATCATAAGCTTCCTCAAGTCCACATAACTGAGAGATAGCAAACAAATATTACTTACATAACAAACTCAAAATAAACATGATCTAAAAGATCAACCATATTAGTGTTAATTATTTCAAAACTCCAACATATTAATTATATAGGGACAGATGAAATAATTTCATGATGTTGCAAAAATTGCTCCAATTGCATCGAATCCCAATAAACATATTCATTATCCTTAAATTTAATCAAGCATTTACAAGGAAATTTTAAATAGAATGTAGCCCCCAAAGCCAACACCCTAGATTTTAATGCCAAAAAGGATTTTCTTCTTAATTGTGTTGCTTGGGCTACATCTGGAAAAATCAAAACATTTTCCCCACAAAATTTAGTTTGCTTATTTTGAAAATAAGCTTTCATAATTAAGGATTTATCTATCTCTCTTGTACAAGTTATAAGAAGTGTAGACCTAGTTGGAATTATATCCTGTGAATCTTCCAGGAAACCAGTTAAATCAAATTCAATTTGTTCCAACTGGTCTACACCCGGTTCTATGGAAACCTTTTTCCTCTGAGGAATATAATATAAATTTGTTAAAGGCAAATTGTCTACATCAGCCATCCCCAAAACTTCTTTAAAATATTTTTTAACCAATATTTCTGGAGACAACAAATGAGTTTTGGGGAAATTAACTAGACGTAGATTTTTTGCTCTTTGCAAATTCTCCATTTTTTCAAATTTCATATGAGTGATATGAAAATCCTTAACTGCTGTTGAAGAAACTGCTTGTAATGTAACGACCTGAGATTCTGTTGTTCTAATCGATTTTTCAATGATTTTAAAGTTGGAATCAACATTCACAAACTTTTCAATAACTTCTTTGAAAATTTTTCATTTTGTGTCACTACAGATTTTAATAACCCCTCCATTCGAGTATTTATTTGCCAAAGATCCCTTAAAGTAACTTCCTGAGGTTCAGTCTGGGACTCTCTGACCAACAAAGCCTCATCTTGGAAAGACAAAGCTTTGGGCATCACCCCATAAACTAATAAGGGTGATGCCATTTGCTCAGATAGTCCCTCCGGCTGAAAATTGGAGCCATTCTTAGGCCCCAAGACTTCAGGATTACTTGGTGGAGGTGGTGGAGTTCTACCTGGAGGACTAAGAGATGCCCCTGACAGCGAATCCGCTCCTTGGCTGTGGCCTAAGGCACTGGATGACGTGAAATGCCTATCTATGGGGCCTAATAATATTGGTGTAGAAACCTTAGCTTTACCTTTTCTTTTCCCCATCTTTTTTTTAAAAAAATTTAATACATACAGTTTTCTCCCGTTCTCCCAGTGTCTCCAAGGGGCTCCCAAGGGGCAGAACGTGCCCCTTAGGGCACGCCCCTTTGGCCACGCCCTGCGGCCGCGCGCCGCAGTCGCGGCGTCCCTTTAACCCTCAGGCAAAGGACCCACGTGACGTCAGGACGTCTGACTCCTTGGGTGCCCGCAGGGAAACAGGTCCCGACTCTCCAGCTTCTGTTGTTAATGAAGCGCTGCAAACCAGGTCAGTTCAAAGTCCACCAAGATGGTAACACCCTCAATCGTTTGCCTCTCCAAACTAGTGCAGTCGCGGCGTCCCTTTAACCCTCAGGCAAAGGACCCACGTGACGTCAGGACGTCTGACTCCTTGGGTGCCCGCAGGGAAACAGGTCCCGACTCTCCAGCTTCTGTTGTTAATGAAGCGCTGCAAACCAGGTCAGTTCAAAGTCCACCAAGATGGTAACACCCTCAATCGTTTGCCTCTCCAAACTAGTGCAGTCGCGGCGTCCCTTTAACCCTCAGGCAAAGGACCCACGTGACGTCAGGACGTCTGACTCCTTGGGTGCCCGCAGGGAAACAGGTCCCGACTCTCCAGCTTCTGTTGTTAATGAAGCGCTGCAAACCAGGTCAGTTCAAAGTCCACCAAGATGGTAACACCCTCAATCGTTTGCCTCTCCCACTGATACATTTTCATAGACTTTAGTGCATTAGGAATTGGCTGTACAAAAATCATCTGAAGCTGAACATCAGCAAGCTGCAGATTCTCTGTTTAGGTCATAGAATACAAATCAATGAGCTCCCATCTGAAGTGATGTTTGATAGTGTTACAATCCCGATTCTTAGCCAATATAAGTATCTAGGTGTGACTCTTGATTCCAGCTTGTCTTTTAAGCCGCAAATCATAGCAGTGGTGTCTAAAGTCTTTTTCTTGAGGAGATTAAAAGATTACTTATCATATAATTTTCGTTTTGTTGTAGCCACAATGGTGTCACCGCTTCTTGATTATTGCAACTCCTTATATCTCGGTGTGCCTATCCTGTTGCTAGGGAGGTCACTAAAGTGGCTAAATTTGAACATATTACACCTGTCCTTCATGATTTGTACCGCTTGCCAGTTTCTATGCAAACTGAATTTAAAGTTTTGTGCTTAATCTATAAAGATACTTCCATTGGTCTCCTTATTTCAGCTATATCATCCCCCTCATTCTTTACGTTCTGAAGATAAATTGCTGCTAGTTGTTACGTCATTTCGGGGTCCTTTTATTAAGGTGCGCTAACCGATTTAGCGCACGCTAAAGATTAGCACATGCTAAATGCTAAGACGCCGACAGAATATAATGGGCATCTTAGCATTTAACGTGCCCTAAATTGGTTAGCGCGCCTTAATAAAAGGACCCCTTAAATTTGTAAGGCTTCTTATTAATGTTCAATGCTTACAATACAAGGTGCTTGTCTTTGGAATACCAGCAGGGCAGGATTAACCAATAGGCCAAGTAGACATGTGCCTAGGGCCTGAAATGGTCAGGGGGGCCCGATGAAGGAGGGCATCAACATTGTTTTTTCCAAACGGCGATGGGCCCCTCCAGCATCAATCGGCAACGCGGGCGCCATCCGGATCGGCAACACAGGCCCCACCCCAATCGGCAACGCGCCCCCCCCCCCCCTCCCATCGACGGAAAGTAAGACAATCATGCAATGCGGGGAAGAAAGGCAACGGGAACTGTAATTGTGCAAGCGGTGCTGCTTGCCCAAAGCTTCCCTCTGACGCAGCTTCCTGTTTCCGCCTGCGCATGGTGGGGTAGGGCGGGGCAGGGGGCTCAGTGTACTTGTGTGCCATAGGGGCCCTCGATGATTTAATCCTGCCCTGAATACCAGTAACTTACCTGTTGAAGTCAGATGTTCACCTGGAGTCCTGCAGTTTAAAAAGAGTTCGAAGACTATTGGCCACGTATCTATCAATGATTTCTTTTTTCTTTTCCTTTTTTTTAGATAGGTAACTTTCTTGTTGTTTTCTGTTTGTTTTATATTGTACCTTATGACTTAGCTGTATGTTTTGTTGGATGCTGCGGGTTATAAATTTTTAAATAAATAAACAGTAACTGAAAACATGTGCCGAGATTTTCATAGAAGAGAAGCTGGGCAAAGCTTGGGCCAAGAGACACGATGGAAAGAGTTCTCGGCCTCAAGACCATCACAAGTCAGAAATGCGCCCCATTCAACATGTCTCCTATCCCTCCCACTGCGTCACACCCAAGTAGGGAAGGCAGTGGACAGGAGCCCCTGCCTCCCTTGCAGCCGCACTGCCCATACATAGTTCACTACAGCCCTGCTCTGCCTAACCTATCCTCCAACAGAATCCTTACTTCTGAGCTTTCCTTTTCACTTATCTTTCATTCTCCCATTCTCTTTGTATACTTCTATCCCTCTTCTATGCACCCTTTTTCCCTCCATTTTCACTATGATGTTGTGACAAAGATTTAAAGCCTTGACTAAGATGCCACAATGGGGTGTACTTAATATCAGTTCCCTAATGACTGGGGTCACCAGACGTCCCTGAAAATCTGGACATGTCCTCTGGAGCTCTCCCCTCTTCTGAGCTGTCTTAATCCCTGGGCCATCAGCATAGATATTTCAAGCCTACAGCACCATCTGCTTCCTCCTGCATGCTCAGTTCAACTAGCATCCCCCCACCCAACCCCTCATGCATACATGCATACAATATTAAATATTGAACTAAGGCCAGTAATGTAATGTAATGTAATTTATTTCTTATATACCGCTACATCCGTTAGGTTCTAAGCGGTTTACAGAAAATATACATTAAGATTAGAAATAAGAAAGGTACTTGAAAAATTCCCTTACTGTCCCGAAGGCTCACAATCTGGGCAGACTTGCACGGTCTGTGTCTATGTATGGCCATTTGGTGGGGGATGGGCTGGGGAGGGCTTCGGTGGCTGGGAGGGTAGGATGGGCTGGAGTGGGTTTTGGCGGAGATTTCGGCAGTTGGAGCTCAGGCACAGTGCCGGGTAGAGCTTTGGATTCTTGCCCAGAAATAGCTAAGAAAAAAAATTAAAAAATTTAAATTGAATCGGGTTGGGCAGACTGGATGGACCATTCGGGTTTTTATCTGCTGTCATCTACTATGTTACTATGTTACTTTATTAGGGTGCAAGTTGAACTGAGCATGCACAACAGGGGCTGCCAGCATTATCGGCTGGAAATATACCGCTGATTGCCCCAGGGTTGAGATAGCTCAAGTGACGGGTGGTATCTCTGAAGAGGACTGTTCAGTTGGCATAAGGTTACCAGATTTTAGATGACTAATATCTGGACCCATAGCCCCGCCCCCAGGCCCACCCAGTTCTGCCCAGCCTTGCCCCATTAAGCCCACATCACGCCCCCAGCCCCACCCCTTGACCTATTCTTGTCGGGAGGGCATCCGCGTGATATCACTGCGTTGCATCCAGGCATGCACGGATACCCTCCCGATGCAGTCCCAAAGAAGAAGCTTTTCAAAACCTGGACAAAGTGCTGGGTTTTGAAAAGCCATCTGGACATGCCCTCTAAAAAGAGGACATGTCCGAGTAAATCCGGACATAAGAACATAAGCATCGCCTCTGCCGAGTCAGACCATAGGTTCATCATGCCCAGCAGTCCACTCCCGCGGCGGCCCCCCAGGTCAATGACCTGTAAGTGATCCTTTACTAAGACATTTTATCCTGTATAGAACCCCTCTAATTATACCCTTCAATCCCCTTTTTCTTCAGGAACTCGTCCAATCCCTTTTTGAAACCCAAAATCGTACTCTGCTCTACCAACTCCTCTGGAAGCGCATTCCAGGTATCCACCACCCTCTGAGTGAAGAAGAACTTCCTAGCATTTGTTCTGAATCTGTCTTCCTTCAATTTTTTTGAGTGCCCTCTTGTTCTTGTTGCCCCCGCCAGTCTGAAGAATCTGTCCCTCTCTACCTTCTCTATACCCTTCATGATCTTGTAAGTTTCTATCATGTCTCCTCTAAGTCTCTGCTTTTCCAGAGAAAAGAGCCCCAGCTTCTCCAGCCTTTCAGCATATGAAAGGCTTTCCATGCCCTTTATCATTCTTGTTGCTCTTTTCTGGACCCTCTCGAGTATCGCCATATCCTTCTTAAGGTACGGCGACCAGTACTGAATGCAGTATTCCAGATGCGGGCGCACCATCGCCCGATATAGTGGCAGGATAACCTATTTGGTTCTGGTAGTGATTCCATTTTTGATAATGCCCAACATTCTGTTCGCCTTCTTTGAGGCCGCTGCGCATTGTGCCTCCGGCTTCATTGTTTTGCCCACCAAATCCCCCAAGTCCTTTTCTAGGTTGCTTATCCCCAATATCATCCCTCCCATCTTGTAGTTGTACATCGGATTTCCTTTCCCTATGTGCAAGACTTTGCATTTCTCTACATTGAAGCTCCTTTGCCATTTATTTGCCCATTCACTCAGTTTGTTCAGGTCCCTTTGTAGTTCTTTACATTCATCAACAGTTCTAACCCTATTGGAGAGTTTTGTGTCGTCCGCGAATTTTATAACTTCGCACTTCGTCCCTACTTCCAGGTCCAATTTATGAATATATTGAACAGCAGTGGTCCCAGCACTGACCCCTGCGGGACACCACTCGTGACTCCTTTCCAGTCAGAGTAGTATCCTTTCACTCCTACCCTCTGTTTCCTGTCCGCCAGCCAATTTCTGATCCATCTGTGCACGTCCCCTTCCACCCCATGGTTCCACAGTTTCCTTAGTAGGCGCTTGTGAGGTACCTTGTCGAAGGCTTTTTGGAAGTCCAGATATATGATGTCTATGGTGTCACCTTTGTCCAATTGTTTGTTTATCCCCTCAAAGAAGTGCAGTAGGTTCGTTTGGCAAGATCTTCCTTTACAGAAACCGTGCTGGCTAGTTCTCAACAGATTATTTCTTTCTATATGCTCATTGATGCTGTCCTTGATTAATGATTCGGCCATCTTCCCCGGAACTGAAGTTAAGCTCACCAGTCTGTAGTTCCCCGGGTCGCCTCTGGATCCCTTTTTGAAGATAGGTGTAACATTCGCTATCCTCCAGTCCTCCGGGATTACCCCTGTTTTCAAGGATAGATTGCAAATCTGCTGTAGTAACTCCGCTATTTCGTCTCTGAGCTCTTTCAGTATTCTCGGGTGGATTCCGTCTGGTCCCGGAGATTTGTCATTTTTTAATCTATCTATCTGTTTGAGTATGTCTTTGAGGCGCACCTCCATTGACAATAGTTTTTCCTCTTGATCCCCCTTGAAGATTTTTTCCGGTTTCAGCACGTTGGATGTGTCCTCTTTTGTGAAGACCGACGAGAAGAACGTGTTTAATCTGTCTGCCACCTCCTTTACCACTCCTTTCTTGTCTCCCTCATCTAGGGGTCCCACCTCCTCCCTCGCCAGTTGTTTTCCTTTCACATATCGAAAGAATGGTTTAAAATTCCATGCCTCCTTGGCAAGTCTCTCTTCATACTCTTTTCTCGCTGTTCTGACCACACAGTGACATTCTTTTTTATGTTTCCTGTGCTCTTTCCAATTTTCCTCGGTGTTATCCTTTTTCCATTTCCTGAATGATTTTTTCTTGTCTCCTATCGCCTTTTTAACTTGTTTGGTTATCCATGCCGGGTCTTTTGCACCCTTTTCTAAATCTGGGTATATACAGGTTTTGCGCCTCGTTTACCATGTCCTTGAATAAGGTTCAGGCTTGCTCCACCGTCTGTGTTTTCCTGGAGCTGTTCCTGAGTTTTCTCTTTACCATTAGTCTCATGGCGTCATAGTTCCCTTTCTTGAAGTTAAACGTTGTTGCAATGGTTCTCTTCCTCTTTGGCATTCCTATTTCCATTTTGAATTGGATCATGTTGTGATCACTGTTTCCTAATGGTCCTACTACTTCAACCTCTTGGGCAGGTCCTTTCAGCCCGCTGAGGATTAAATCCAGTATAGCTGTCCCTCTTGTTGGTTCCTTGACAAGCTGTTCCAAGAAGCAGTCCCGTACAGCCTCCAGGAACTCCGTTTCCTTTGAACACTTTGAAGCTTCATGGCTCCAGTCTATCCCGGGGTAATTGAAATCTCCCATAACTATGGTGTTTGCGTTTTTACATTCTCGCCTCAATTTGGCTCTCAGTTCTTCATCCTTTGCTTCTCTTTGTCCAGGTGGGCGGTAGTACAGTCCCATCGTTATCTCGGTTCCCTTTCTTCCTGGTATTTTAACCCATATCGATTCCAGTTGGTCATTTGTCGCTGCTGCGTCCACTCCGGTCGAGTGAATGGTATCCTTTATGTAAAGTGCTACTCCTCCTCCTTTCTGATGTGTCCTGTCTCTTCGGTAGAGCTTGTACCCTGGCAGTACTATGTCCCATTTGTTTTCTTCATTCCACCATGTTTCTGTGATCGCTATGATGTCTAGGTTCTCATCTTTGGCCATGATTTCTAGTTCGCCCATTTTGTTCCTCAGGCTTCTTGCGTTAGTGTACATACAATTTAAGTCTTGATATATTTGTTTTTTTGTTACTTTCCCTTGAGATTTATTGTTCTTTCCATCCCCTTCCTGTCCTGCAGACTTCTTTTTATTATCTCTTTTGTCATCCCTTTGTGGTACATTCTTATTTTCCTTCTTTCGTTCCTTTCCTTCTTCCTGTTCCATTTCGTCCTCCCCTTGTAGTAGACTCCTCCTAACCTCCTCTTGATTCGTCTGGCTCTGTTGGTATTTCATCACCTGTTTTGTGTCTTTGGTGTCTTCCCAGCACTTTCCCCACTCAGTATCCTTTCGGGATACTTGTCTTCCGAATCATCGACACCTGGTCGACTGTCAGCTTTCCCCTTCTTCTTAGTTTAAAGCTTGCTCTATTCCTCTCCTGAAGTTGTTTGCTAGTAGTCTAGTTCCCGCCGTGCTCAGGTGTAGTCCATCTTTCCTGAAGAGCTTGTTCTTGCCCCAAAACGTTGTCCAGTTCCTCACAAAGTGAAATCCCTCCTCTTCACACCATCTCCTCATCCACGCATTTATTGATTGTAGTTCCGTCTGCCTCTTCACAGTACTGGTAAGATCTCCGAGAACGCTATCCTCTGAGTCCTCATCTTCAGCTTCCTTCCCAAGATCTTGAACTGTTCGGTAAGAGCATTCCTGTTGTAGTCTCTCCTGGTGACATCATTTGTCCCAACGTGGACTATCACTGCCGTCTCTGCTCCTTCTAGGATCCTATCAATTCTGTCGGCGATGTCCTTAGTTCTTGCTCCTGGGAGACAGGTTACCAGCCTATCCTCTCTCCCTCCTGCTATGTGACTGTGCACCTGTCTTAGGATCGATTCTCTCACCAGGATTGCAGATTTCCCTTTTTTCAGCCTCCTCTGTGGTTGCAGATCAGTGTCCTCGGTGCTTTTCGTTTCTTCTCCCCCAAGGCGTTGGTGGGATCCTGCCTCTTCTCCCAGCGAGTTTCCTCCCTGGGATCCTTCTGCCTTGGTGTCAGGTGGTTCTTGTCCTCCATTTAGTGCATCCTCCTCGATCCTGCGCTACTCATGATCTTGATCTTCCACTCTCCTGTAGGCTTCCTCGATGAACTTCTCGAGTTCTCTTACTTGTTCCTCGATGTGCCTCTCTTTCATAGGGTATTCGGCTGTCTAGAAGGGGTCTTCTGAGATGTAGAGTCCCTCCAATTCCCGGATCCTGTGCCTCAGATGACTGACTTCACTCTTCAAGCTCTTCAGTTCCTGACATCTTCCGTACACATACGACTGTCTCCCTGAGGTGAGGTAGTCGTACATGTGGCAGTCTGTGCAGTACACTGGGAAGCTCAACCTCTGGGCTCCTGCAGCTTCCATTCTTGTCTGCCTTCTAGAAATTCCTGTACTCTTTGCTTGTGCGCTCACTCTTGTTCCTGGCTCTTCCTAATTTTCTTCGTCTTCTGCTTCCTTCCGCTTGTGCATCGCGTTGACCTCCTCTTCCTAGCCCTCTGTGCCTGCCAGTACCTTTACTTGTACCTTTACAGTACCTTTACCTGAAAACATTCCTTTTTAAAGAGGCTTTTAATATTTAAATTTTATTTTAAATTTTATTTTATTTTACGAATTCTGTTTTTAAGAATCCCTCTGCTCCTCGATTTTTTTCCCTTAATTGTTTTTCTTTATATAACAGATGTAACTTTTCCCCTCCTTTCCTTCCAATTGTTGTTTGTCTTGTCTGACTTCTAATGTTTATATATATTGTATGTTTTTTAACTTAAATTATCTTATTATCATGTACATCGCTTTGTATAAAGATATAGCGATTCATCAAATATTTAATAAACCTTGAAACCTATGTGTCTGCTTTTTTTTTCTCTTGAGTTTACCTTTCCTTAACCCTCTTCCATTACTTTATGCTTGTGTGTGTTCTCTTTTTGCATGTGTGTGATCTCTCTGCTGCTGCCCTTTTGCTGAGGTGCGTGTATGCTACCTCTTGGGCCTACCCTTTTCCTATCTCCTGTGCCTGCCGCTACTCTTTGTTCTTGTGTGGGTGCGGTCCCTTCTGGGCCTACCCGTTCCTTGTCTCCTGCGCCTGCTGTCCCTTTGTGTTCTTGGATGTAGTGGCCCGACCCTTCTCAAGGCCCTTCGCGAAGGTGCTCTCGCTAAGACGAGCGCCTTTGCCGCTCGCCTTTACCGCGCACCAAACGGCTGTGCTCCGTTGGCTCCCCCCTTTTTAAGGGGGAGTCCGGGCGCTGACACCGCTGGTGACAAGTTGCAGGTGGATGGAGCTTACTCTCGCCGCTGCCCGCTCCTCGCCGCCGCTAATCCTCTGGTTTCTGGCCTCTTTCTTCTTGCTGCCTCCTTCCTCCTCCCGGCTACCTCTCCTCTTCACTTCTCCTCTTCCTTCTTCAGCCGCTGCCGCTGCCTGCTCCTACTACCACGCGGCTGTTTTGGCCTTCATGCCGCGGCTCCCTCCTTTTAAGGGAGATTCCGGGCGCTGACGCCACTGGTGGTGCGGTGCGGGTGGGTGGAGCTTACTCTCACCGCTGCCCGCTTCTCACCGCCACTAACCCTCCGGTTTCTGCAATCTTTCCTCTTGCTGCCTCCTTCCTCCTCCCGGCTACCTCTCCTCTTTACTTCTCCTCTTCCTTCTTCAGCCGCTGACTGCTCCTACTACCACACGGCTGTTTTGGCCTTCGCGCTGCGGCTCCCTTCTTTTAAGGGGGAGTCCGGGCGCTGACGCTGCTGGTGACACGGTGCAGGTGGGCGGAGCTTACTCTCGCCACTGCCCGCTCCTCACCGCCGCTAACCCTCCGGTTTCTGCCCTCTTTCCTCTTGCTGCCTCCTTCCTCCTCCCGGTTACCTCTCCTCTTTACTTCTCCTCTTCCTTCTTCGGCCGCTGCCGCTGCCTGCTCCTACTTCCACGCGGACGTCTGGTAACTCTAAGTTGGCAGGGCTTGGGGATTCCTGCCAGCTACACAAGTGATATGCGCAGCCACTGGGTGGGCACAAATTGAAATTAGGTGGGCCTTTGCCCACTCGGGCATAGCCGCACATTTCCAGTTATAGAATTATCTTTGTAGTCTATAGTCTACAGAAGTTACTGCAAATCCTACTGCACTAGCATTTTTATATGCCTATCTGTCTTTTATTCCATTTTTATCTCTGGTTTCTCTCCGACTCTTCTCCCTGCTTTTCTGGCCCTTCTTGCAGCATCAGTAATAACATGCTAACATTGTTGGCTTACATGAGACGGAAGACAAATTCTCTGAAACAAAATTATTTACCAAAGCGTATGTCATGACTGGTGGAAAAAGCTGATGTGTGTGTGGGGGGGAGGGGGTGGTATATAAATATAGCCAAATATTTTGTTTGGAAAAAAGGATGAAGAAAATATTGGGAGTGGAGGAAAGGAAATTAAACTCTGTGATACCTAATCCTGTCTCAGTTTCCTTTAAAAATGCAGAGGCAACATGCACAGTTTCTATTTTTAATTATGAGCCATTGCACATGCTTTGTCTCTTGCCAGGATCTCGAGGCGAGGTAGAGCCAGGGTCAAGATGAAAACATGTGTATCAACACATGGTAAGCTTGCCAAGGTTGTAGTAAATACTTGATCATAGAATCACACACCGAAGAGGCTGAATGGGACCTCAGAAGGTCACCTAGTTTATTTGCCTGCCCCCAGACTTGGACACTGTACTTAAGCCATTGCAGAGAAATGCTTGTCTAACCAACTTTTAAAATCCCTTAGTGCTAGTGATTCCACTCTCCCTCTCTAAGTAATTTGTTCCATTGCTTAATTCTCATCAGTCAGGAAGCTGTCTCAGATATCTACCCTAAATTTCCATGCTGAGATTTATCTTCATTATATTGCCATCTAAGCATATTAGGATTTTGTGAAAATATGAACACCATAAAATTGTGCCAGATGCAAGTATGTCCCTCCTCCCTCTCTCTCTTTACATCTTTCTCTTATCCTAACAGAATATGAAACAATAACGCAGATACAGTGGGGCAGCCCAGACATAGAGCACCAGGATTGAAGAAAATGTCAGATAAAGATGCACCAATGAGAGTCAGGCCTGGAGCTCAAGCAGACAACAGCCCCACATACCATCTTGGTCTCCAGATTACTGTGTCTACACTACTGCAGTAATGGAGGAGTAGCCTAGCGGTTAGTGCAGTGGCCTGGGGAACTGGGTTCAATTTAGAGAATGAGAAATGGACAAATTTTTCCCCATCCCCACAGGAACTCTTTTTCCCGTCCCCATGAGTTCTTTTCCTGTCCCTGCCCCATTTCTGTAAGCTCCATCCTCATCTGCAAAAGCCTCAAACACTTTAAAATCATAAGTGTTCGAGGCTTGTGCGGTTAAGGCAGAACTTACAGGAATGGGACGGGGATAGGACGGGGAAAGTGAGTTCCTGCGGGGACAGGGATAAATTTGTCCCCCTGTCATTCTCTTGTTCAATTCCCAGTGCAGCTCCTTATAACATAACATCTTAACCGCGTAACCATGAGTTCTATTCGGTTTACAAAAGATTATAAACTAAAAACAATTTAAGAATGACAAATAGAAATTATTTGACCAAGTATTTTGAAAAGAGATAAGTTTTCAGTTGAGTTCTGAAATATTTATAAGAGCAAGCACCAAGCAATAACAATCAAAATTCTCTGTCGTGTGAAGCTGCTTGGAATGCTAAAGTATGGTCTAGAAACTTTTACAGCCCTGTATTGATGGGGGGGTGGGTGGCCTTCCGGCAAGACGGTTTGGGCACCTTCCTGCCGACGATCGTCGGGGGGAACCACCTTAAGATCATCACATACAATCACACCCAAGTCACGCTCTTCTGTCGTGCACCTAAGTTCTTCACCCCCCCCCTAAATTGTACCATTCCTTCAGATTTTTTCAGCCCAAATGCATGACCTTGCATTTCTTAGCATTAAATTTTCGTTGCCAAATTTCAGTCCGTTCTTCATGCTTTGCTAAGTCTTTCTTCATGGTATCATCCGCAAAAAGGGAAATCTTACCTGACAGCCCTTCAGAAATATAAAAATGTTAAAAAGAACAGGCCCAAGAACAGAACCTTGAGGCACACCACTGGTAACATCCCTTTCCTCAGAGCAATCTCCATTAACCACTACCCTCTGTCGTTTTCCACTTAACCAATTCCTGACCCAGCCCATCACTTTGGGGCTCATCCCAAGAGCACTCAGTTTATTTATTAGACTTCTGCTATAATCTAAATACACCACATCTAGCACATTCCCTATATCCAATTCTCTGGTCATCCTGATCAGATTTGTCTGACAAGACCTACCTCTAGTAAATCCATGTTGCCTCTGGTCCTGTAATCCACCAGATTACAGAAATTTCCATTAATTTGCTTACTACAGAAGTCAGACTTACTGGCCTGTAATTCCCTACTTCTTCCTTACTTCCACTTTTGTGTAGAGGGACCACATCTGCCCTTCTCTATTGCTCCGGTACCACTCCCAACTGTAGAGAAGCATTGAGAAGGTCAGTCAGCAGAGCCACCAGAACTTCCCTAAGTTCCTTCAGCACCATTGTTTGTCTACCTTTAATTTAACTAGCTCCTCATGAACACAATCCTCTGAAAATCGATCGGGGTCTATCACTCCACCATCTCTATTTGCATTTGTCTTCTGCGGTCCCACTCCCAGATCTTCTGCTGTGAACACAGAACAGAAATATTTAAGCAATTCAGCCTTTTCTTTATCAGCTTCTACATATTCAGCCTTTTCGTTATCAACTTCAGGGAAGCTGGATGTTGGGGAGTCCCTGGACATCGTATACCTGGACTTTAGCAAAGCATTCAATAGCGTACTACACTGCAGGTTGCTGAGCAAGATGAGTTCTATAGGATTGGGTAACACATTGACAAAATGGGTTGGGAACTGGCTTGGAGGTAGGCTTCAAAGGGTAGTGGTGAATGGCACCCCCTCCGAAATGGCGGAGGTGATCAGTGGAGTGCCCCAGGGCTCGGTCTTGGGCCCGATCCTATTCAACATCTTTATAAGAGACTTGGCAGAAGGGCTGCGAGATAAAATAACATTATTCGCCGATGACGCCAAACTAAGCAATGTAGTGGGCAAAAGCACAACAGACAAAAATTCAATGCCCGACAACATGATGCACGACCTACTCCTACTGGAGCGCTGGTCTAGGCAACTCAGCTTCAATGCCAAAAAATGCAAAGTTATGCACCTGGGCAGCCAAAATCCATGCAAGACTTATACCCTTAATGGCGAGATCCTAACAAGAACGGTAGCAGAACGAGACTTAGGGTTGATTGTCAGTGAGGACATGAAGGCTGCCAATCAAGTAGAGCAAGCTTCATCCAAGGCAAGACAAATCATAGGTTGCATACGCAGGGGTTTCGTCAGCCGTAAGCCTGAGGTCATTATGCCACTGTATAGATCCATGGTAAGGCCCCATCTGGAATACTGTGTGCAATTCTGGAGGCTGCATTATCGCAAGGATGTGCTGAGACTGGAGTCGGTCCAGAGAATGGCCACCCGGATGGTCTCGGGACTTAAGGAATGAAGAACGGCTAGATAAACTACAGCTATACTCGCTCGAGGAGCGTAGAGAGAGGGGAGACATGATCGAGACGTTCAAGTATCTCACGGGCCGCATTGAGGCGGAGGAAGATATCTTCTTTTTCAAGGGTCCCACGGCAACAAGGGGGCATCCGTGGAAAATCAGGGGCGGGAAACTGCGCGGTGACACCAGGAAATTCTTTTTCACTGAAAGGGTGGTTGATCGCTGGAATAGTCTTCCACTTCAGGTGATTGAGGCCAGTAGCGTGCCTGATTTTAAGGCCAAATGGAATCGACACGTGGGATCTATTCACAGGATAATGGTAGGGGAGGGTCATTAGGTGGGCAGACTGGATGGGCCGTGGCCCTTATCTGCTGTCTATTTCTATGTTTCTATGTTTCTATATTCCTCATTTTTGAGTCTCACAATGCCATTTATGTACTTCTTCCTGATATATCAAAAAAATGTTTTGTCTCCCCGTTTTACCATGTCAGCTATTTTTCTTCCATTTGTAACTTTGCTTTCCTGACTTCTTGACCAGCCTCTCTTAACTTTTTCAGATATTTTTGCCTGTCTTTCTCTTTCTGTGATCTTTCATAGTTTATGAAAGCTAACCTCTTATTCTCTTCCTTCTCAGCTACTACTTTTGAGAACAAAAGTGGCCTTTTTTTCCTCTTACTTGAACTTGCTTGCCTCACATAAAGATCTGTAGCCCTTACAATAACTCCTTTCAGTTTTGCCCACTGCCCATACCAACTATGAAGCTCTACAATCCTTAGGGATCTTCCATGGATCAGTCTGTGAGACTGTATTGCTCATTATTATCATCTCTGTTTTGTAATGCTTGCTGTGTAAGATGGACAGCTGACTGATAGCCATTGACCTGTGTTGCCAAAATATCCAGCATAGCATTTCTGAGTAGAGTTTAAGCTGGACTGGAAAGGTCATGAAACAGGGGAGTATGTCTGAAAGCTAGTGGTGTGCTTTGATTTTTGTACACTGCTTTATTCTTTACACCTAGTGATATATCAAATAAATGGAATGGAAATATCGGAGAATTTGAGAGCTGATCTGTTCTTTAATGCCATCTCTCATGAAGAGACTTGCACAAATCACTAGAAAGGTAATTCTGTAAAAGAGTGCCTATTTTTAGGTGACAGGAACATATGCCAGCCTAGGGTCTAATAGGTCAAAAATGTGCCTATATTTTAGGCATTATCACTCAACATTGGTAAATAACATGTATACATCATCATATGTTATAATTTACACCTTTATATGTGCATCTCATCTATACATTATGCAAACTCCATCCATGTGCACAACTACTTGCAAAATGCATGCTATTGAATGCTGGCACATATTTATAGAATAGTGCACAGTCAGTAAATGGTCATTTGCGTGCTATAAGTCAACCTTCATGAATATATGACTTGACTACCAACATTTACTTATGTTCTTGCTGCCTAAATCTGGGTGACTTTTTCCAAGTAATAAAAACTGAAGGAAATCTGTGAAGGTGAGTAATGTGGTACCAGTACTGAATTGATGCTAGACAGGTATCATGTAGAGACTAAAGAGTCTCCATGTTGGCAGAGGAAGGGTCCATAGGGAGAGTTCAGAATCAAGATTAGTAATTCCTTGAGGATTCCAAGAAATCACATTATGGTTTATTAGGATTTTATATATCGCCCTTCAAAACAAGTAGAGTGAAATGCAACCAAAAATCTGCTGCAAAAGGGGTGGACAGTTGAGGAAACCATTCAACATGTAGCAACATTGTTCATGTGAATTGCCCAATGATGTAGAAAAATGAACTAGAATACAGCTAAAGCCTGACCTAATGCTGTTTTGTTTTTCCACTAAACTCAAAGTAGTTGACATGGTACAACATGCATTTAAAGAGATCCTTGTTCAGATTAGGAACAGAGGAAGGTATGAACATGTCTGAGGAATTTCTGGGCAATGGATCTCCTTTGATTAACCCCAAAGTATGTCAAGAAGCCAGTAAAGACTTATCAACTTCTTCAAAGTTATTGTCTGCCAGTTCTAGTGCTAACTCTGAATATATCATGCTCAACATTTTATTTATCATTCTTAGTGTGACCCAGTACAAGTGTCTCTAACATCTGTTCCAGAGCCCATCTTTTCCAGAATCTCTAACATCTTTTCCAGGTTAACCATTCTTTAGCCCTCACCCCATAGAGGCACAGAGTAAGCTTTTGAACAGTTCATGTAAAAGATATGTTGGAGCCCTCTAATTGGAAAGGAGATGGTTCAAAAACTACTCAAGGTACTACAGAAGAGATCTGGGAGGTTTTGCATTTGTGTAGGGAACGTCCTTGGAAAGCCAACCCCATTCCAGAATGGCCAATGATGAAGGAGGAGACTACTGCACTGGAGCCATGTAGCCCCACATCTGGGACAAAGCTAATTGGGTGTGGCCTGGACCTTCCTATATTCATTCAGATCTCCAAAACTGAATAAAGCAGAGTGGACAACTGGACATCATTGTCTTTTACAAGATTAATCACACTTCATGTACCCTTATATACCAATGCAGGGAGAAACAAAAAAAATGTCCACCAAGAAATATCCACAAAACCAGAAACAGAATAGAAAACAAAAAAATGTGGAACTGATGATCTTGATAAAAACTTTTATTTGAATAAGGTGCAGAGACTGACAAAACGAATTGTACAATAATACAAAAGAACAGGGTATATGAATTGTGGCATAGACCCGACATGGGCCGTGTTTCGGTTGTAAAACAACCTTCTTCCGGGGTCCAGTACTGCTATGAGCCACAAACTGAAAATTTGCCAAAAATGCAACAAAATACTGTGCACATACGAGCGTAGTCTAGTAATCATATACCCTGTTCTTTTGTATTATTGTGCAATTCGTTTTGTCAATCTTTGCACCTTATTCAAATAAAAGTTTTTATCAAGATCATCAGTTCCACATTTTTTTGTTTTCTTTCCCTTATATACCAATGACATACACCAATAACAGAAAGAAACCAAGAAAGCTAGATGTACTAAAAACTAGTAGAAAGGTTAAACCTCAATTCATTAATAAATTACTTATATCCCTTATAGCACTTCGCATTCTCTCTGGTCCACTAATCAAAAGCTTATAGTAGTCCCCTCTTTGAAAGTTATCGGAACTCGACAGCATGATTTGTTTTCAGTGATGGCTCCGCAGCTTTGGAACACTTTGCCTCAGCATGTGAGAGGAAAATGATTTGAGTTGTTTTAAAAGTAACTTAAAGAGTTTCCTTTTTAAAGATGCTTTTAATCTTTAAATTATGTTCAAATTTTACATTAGTCTCCTTCCAGGTTTCCACTCTTCCCTCCTAATGTTCTTTCCATTTATGGTTCTCCTCTGTACTTTAAAGCATTGAAATGTAGTTCTGTTCCTATTTACCTTGTGTATTGATTAGTCTGTAAGTCTGTTGGTCTAACCCAGTGGTTCCCAAACCCTGTCATGGGGGACCCCCCAGCCAGTTGGGTTTTCAAGATATCCCTAATGAATATGCATGAGAGAGATTTGCATATAATGGAAGTGACAGGTATGCAAATCTCTCTCATGCATATTCATTAGGGATATCTTGAAAACCCGACTGGCTAGGGGTCCCCCAAGACAGGGTTTGGGAACTACTGGTCTAACTCATTATTTTAAATTTTAAATATGTCTAAATATATGCTTATATTTTTTATTAATGTTGCATCTCGCTTAGTAAAACTAAATAAGCGATTCATCAAACTAAAATAAAACTTGAAACTTGAAGAAAGAGCCTAAGTTTGTCAATGTGTCTACCTGATATTCAAAAGGGTTCAGCTGGGTAGAAGAAGGTGCCGCCCGGTTACACCTTGCTAAGTGACCCGGCACACGATATTCAGCAGCACTTAACTGGTTAGTGCCACTGAATATTGTCACTAACCAGCCATCCCCTACTGGTTAGGACAGAGGTGGGCCAGAGGTAGAGCATGGGCCTAGGTGGCCATGAGCACAGGTAGAGTATTAGCCAGAGGTAGCTGGTTAGCGGTGACTTTCAGACTGCTAACCAGCTAAGTAACTGTATAAAGTTAGGACAGCAAAAAGATCCATGTTGGGAGTTACACATGGGGCCCCATATTTAGCCAGCAGGATCCTGGATATTCATTGCCAGGGCCATATCTGGCCCTAGCATTGAATATCTGGAGCAAAGTTTGGCGGCTTACACTTAGCAAGCCAAGCTGATTTTTAGCGGCTAACCAACTAAGGCAAAACGACCAAAAATAGACCTGTCTTTTAGGTGGGTCTATCTGGCCACATGCTTTAGCCAGTCACCAGGTTAGTCCAATATTTAGCAGGAGATAGTCAACTATCTTCCACTGAATATCAGTGGATAGCTAGCCAAATAGGACTTAGCCAGCTGGGAGCCATTCTCAGCACGCTAAGTCCCACATAATATTGTGGGGCAGCTCCCTGCTACTACTATTTAACACTTCTATAGCACTAAAGGGCGTATGCAGAACTGTACATTTTGGCATTAAATAGACAGTCCCTGCTCTGAAGAGCTTACAATCTAACTTGGACAGACAAACATGGCATAGAGAGTTGGGGGGTGCAGAATCCATGGTGAGAAGAGTTAGGAGTTGAAAGCAGTCTCAAAGAGGTGAGCTTTCAACTTGGACTTGAACACTGCCAGAGATGGAGCCTGCCGTAGGAATTCAGGCAGTTTGTTCCAGGCATGCGGCGCAGCAAGACAGAAAGGGCAGAGTCTGGAGTTGGCAGAGGAAGAGAAGGGCACAGATAGGAGGGACTTACCCTTTGAGGGGAGCTCTCTAGGACATCTAGGTTTTAGAAAAATGTTTATTTTGTATAGTGTTCCATGGGAGAGATTAAGGGAGATTGCTGCCTTAATCCTCTGTTTCTTATTGTCTCCAAAATCAATATCGGCCAAGAATATTGGGATCAGTAACAATGTCAGAAAACACAGACGTATATGTTTGTAAAATCGTTATGAATAGCCTTACTGGGTCAGACCAATGGTCCATCAAGCCCAGTAGCCTGTTCTCACGGTGGCTAATCTAGGTCACTAGTACCTGGCCAAAACCCAAAGAGTAGCAACATTCTATGCTACCGATCCAGGGCAAGCAGAGGCTTCCACCATGTCTTAATAACAGACTATGGACTTTTTCTCCAGGAATTTGTCCAAACCTTTCTTAAAACCAGCTACGCTATCCGCTCTTACTATAACCTCTGGCAACGCGTTCCAGAGCTTAACTATTCTCTGAGTGAAAAAATATTTCCTTCTATTAGTTTTAAAAGTATTTCCCTGTAATTTCATTTAGTGTATATTCTGAAGTGCTGCTATCACATTAACACATATGGTACTAGAAAGATTTTAATTTTTTCCATATGAAAAGAGTAATATTACATCGTAAAACAACAATCTTCCCTACTTAGTTTAATTTTTTTATTGGATCCTCAGACAGTGATCAAACCCATGTAAATTTTATTCCTCATTGATCCATATTTTGACTTTCCATTTAGTAATCTTCAAATATTTTTTCAAGTTCTCAAAACACTTTTTCCCCAAGCTTAGCAGAAATGATACTGTTTATATGTTCCCAAAGGGAGCCTCTCCCATCATATCACGTTTCATTAGTCTGCATCAGGGTTGAGCTGCCTACAAAAGAAGAATATACATAAAATGAGACTACTATATGTAAGGGAGATTGTTGATCTATTCCGAAAAACCAGCACATACATGTTTATGCTGCTGCATTATATATTTATGTGAAATCTGTTTTTATTAAGCAACAACCAGATCACAAAGACACAGCAGGGCAAAAACATTTCAAATATAGAAAACAGAGCTCCCTACCCCCAAGAGGACTGGACTCTGATGTCCTCTCAGGTTACATAGTATCCCAACCCCCCCCTACCCCCCAAAAACCCCGCCCAACACCCCACACCCCCCAACCCCACCCCCCAAATCAGACAGGCGGGATAGAATATGCATGTAGTCTATTCAAGATACGACTGCGCACCCGGGGAGACAAACTGTCCAAATAAGGATGGTTAGTGCAGCAGCCTGAGAACCTGTGGAGCTGGGTTCAATTCCTACCTCAGCTCCCTGTGACTCTAGGCAAGCCACCTAACCCTCCTATGCCCCAGATACAAAATAAGTACCTCTACGCATATAATATGTAAACCACTTTGATTGTAACCAAAGAAAGGTAGTATATAAAGTCCTCTCCCTCTAATCTAATCTAATACACAACTTATTAATCGCACTACACCAAAAAAGTTCAAAACGATTTACATTCAAAGAGGCCATAAAATCTACGGGAAAATACAAAAACAATCAATAATAGCATAAGAATATCCCTCCTGGATCAGACCAATGGTCCATCTAGCCCAGTATCCCGTCTTCACAGAGGCCAATCCAAGTCACAAGTACCTGGCAAAATCCCAAATAGTAGCAGCATTTCATGTCACCAATTCAGGGCAAGCAGTGGCTTCCCCCTTGTCTGTCTCAACAGCAGACTATGGACTGTTCCTCCAGGAACTTGTCCAAACCTTTCTTAAAACCAGCAACATTAACCACTCTTACCAGAGCTTAACTATTCTCTGAGTGACAAAATATCTCCTCCTATTGGTTTAAAAAGTCATATAAAAATGTTTTCAAATTTTTACAAAACCTTAAGTCATTGATATCAGTCCTAATGCAAACCGGTAGATTATTCCAAATTATAATGGCAGTGAAAGCGTAAGCTGCTATGTATACCGTAAGCGTAAGCTGCCATTTATACTGTACTCCTCTAATCTATGGAAAATGTAGTAATAAATCTGGTTGAAGAAAAATGTAAATCAGAAAAAAACAAAATCAGATTATCTGAAGAGTCAGTCTGTAATACGCGATGATTTAGAGCTCCTTGCACAAAGGCACGCTAGTGGTTTAACGCACGTAATCGCACACGCTAAACCGCCGGACGCACTAGCCACTACCGCTTCCTCTTGAGCAGGTGGTAGTTTTTCGGCTAACGGGGGGGGTAGCGGGTGATTAAAAGTCACACGTGCTAAAGCCTGTAACGTGGCTTCGTAAAAGGAGCCCTTAATTCGCCTCGCCCATACCTGTTAATATTTTAGACTTTTATAAACCTAAATTGTATGCTTCTTCCACATGTGGCCAGTACATAAACTTTTGTTTTAGTACAGGGTCAACTTCAGTTAGGTGCCTAGATGAACAAATTTAATAATAGTATCTGGGAGCCAAGATTCCATTACAGTCAAGTTTTTAGGACAGAGGGTTTTTTTGGGGGGTGGGGGTTTCTCAACTCTCAACATGTCAAATTTCAGAATGAACAGAGCAAAAGCATGTTGGATAACCAAAAATGAATTTCTTGTTCTCTTTGCAATGGACTTTGGATGCAGTAATTAAGAGGAAGAGAGAACCTAACAAAGAATATTTGTGTTTACCTGGAAGCAACTCATTAGATAGCTTTTCCAATGTAAAGACTCTTTTTTTTTTTTTTTTTTTAAGAAAGCATGAATGTATTTTTGTGAAGTCAAATTCTCAGCTCATTTCCATGAACCTAGACACCACAAAGTTTAATATTGTGTATGCAGTTTATTTCTAATAAATTATGCCTGAAACATTTATAAGTGGGCCTGGAACTGCAGCCACAGTACAGTATTTATTTAGATTTCCCTACAGGATAATTTATGAAGCTATAAATAGTCTGTGATGTGTACGCACCCGTCAGATGGATCAGGGTCTCAATTGCCATCTTATGTTACAAACTGAGATTGAGATTCTTCCAGTCAAAATAAGCAGGGAAAAATAGTTCTGCCATTGGATATTTTAACCTTGTGGGTTTTTGAAACCTCTCATCAAAACTGCCAAATCTGGAGGTGGAAATGAACACCCTGTTTTGTTCACTTATTAAACAGGTATATGGAGCTCTTTGGTCTGAATATTGCAGAAAAGGGCTGTGAGAAAGTTCTAGATTTTATTAGCTAGTATAGCTCCCAGTCTTAGAACTGTTATTGGAATGATGAAACTAGAACCCGTTCTGGGCTTTTTGGTAGGATGAGCTAAAGAGATAAGAAAAGAAATAAGTAAATCAATGGGAGGATGGGTCTATTAAAACAGGGGTATCTGTGACTAAAGCAGGAACATAGTCACGGGTAGGTCTGGGTGGGCCGTTTGGTTTCAATAATAATAATAATTTTATTCTTATATACTGCCATACCAAAAAAAAGGCCTGGTCACCTAGTAGCTACAGGCCATCAGCAGTTTGTTATGTGTTCATGTTTATGTTTTATTAACATTTGATATACCACTTAAGCATATTACAGATCTAACCAGTTTGCAATAAAATACAGATAAATTAGGAAAGCAACACCATTAGAGATAGGAAAGCTAGAGATAAGATAAAGAGATAGGATATATATATTATCATAAGTGGCTCAGGTCAGACCCATTAGATGAAACTATGTACCAGATGCGGTTAAATAAAAATTAGTTTAAAAAGAGAGGAAAGCGCGGAAGAAAATAAAGTCTTTGAAGATGATCTCAATCCATTCTGTGTAAAGCCGAAGTTGGCTCCACCGTAACAGAACTCAATCCTGCCAGGCAGGATTGTCAACCTCTGTCTGATGGAGGCCCAAGAGCAGAGGCCATCAAATACTGCAGTTCGAGACAGCTATGTGAGTCCACCAAGGCAGGAAGAGTTGAAGACAGTGGTCCAAGGAAAGAAGCCAGGCCACCAGAGATCCCTCGAAGTGATGGAGCAATGGCAATGTCGGGGCCCCACAGCTGCCAATGGAAGATGCAGCGAACCACCCTCGCCAGAGACCAAGAGCTGGAGCAGACCTCTTCACCGCAGGAGAACAACGCCAAGAGGTCTCCCCGATTGCCACAGGGTCCTCCAATTGAGCAGGCCGGTTCCCAAGCAGAATGGCTGCATCCCTTTCGGCAAGCCTTCCCTCTGATGTGTTTACATTTTGCACATGACAGAAAGCTTCTGGGTCAGCTACTAGCAGCATGTCCAAACCACTGCCAGTGACCTGAAGAAATGATAAACGAGCTTGGAGTTGGGAAGGAAGGGGGGGGGAGAGAATCTGCTGTTTTAGCTGGAGGGTGGGAAGTGTAACAAGACAATACGATGAAACCTTCTGCCCAATGTGCGACGGTGGCCAAAAAAGCAAACAGGATGCTGGGAATTATTAAAAAAGGGATGATTAACAAGACAAAGAATGTCCTAATGCCCCTGTATCGCTCCATGGTGCGACCTCATTTGGAGTATTGCGTTCAATTCTGGGCTCCTTATCTCAAGAAAGATATAGTGGTGCTAGAAAAGGTTTAAAGAAGAGTGACCAAGATGGTAAAGGGGATGGAACTCCTCTCGTATGAGGAAAGACTAAAAAGGTTAGGGCTCTTCAGCTTTGAAAAGAGAGGGCGGAGGGGAGATATGATTGAAATCTAGAAAATCCTGAGTGGAATAGAATAGGTACAAGTGAATCGATTTTGAGCTCCATCAAAAATTAGACTAGGGGACACTCGATGAAGTTAAATGGAAATACTTTTAAAATCAATAGGAGGAAATTTTTTTTCACTCAGAGAATAGTTAAACTCTGGAACGTGTTGCCAGAGGATGTGGTAAAAGCAGATAGCGTAGCTGGTTTTAAGAAAGGTTTGGATAAGTTCCTGGAGGAAAAGTCCATAGTCTGTTATTGAGAAAGACAAGGGGTAGCATGGAATATTGCTACATCTTGGGTTTTGGCCAGGTACTAGTGGCCTGGATTGGCCACTGTGAGAACAGGCTACTGGGCTTGATGGATCATTGGTCTGACCCAGTAAGGGTATTCTTATGTTCTTATGTAAAAAATAATGCATTTAAAGTACTTACAGGGGAGAGGTAGGAGGGAAATGCTGAGAGCTGCTCAGAGGCTGAGCCCATGCATAGAAACTGGGAACTGCAGGAAAATCAAAAAGACAGAGAGGCGGGAAGCTTTGTGGAAGCTGCACTTAATAGCAGCTATCTCTTTAAGAGCCCCAGGATTGTTATTGTGAGCTACAGGAGAGCAAAGAGTTTAAAACAGTACAAGGAATTGGTAAAGAAATGGTGTGTGGCTGCTGAGTGAAAATTTTTGTCAGCTCTGGAGTTTGTATATTTATGGAAGGAGTGAATATTTTTGAAATAATATTTCATGTAAATGTTTGATTTCATGAGAAATTCTGCAAATTAAACCTGCCTATGGGCTGTTAAACTGAGATGTGTAATAAGAAGGCTATGAAGGAGGAAACAGCTGAGTTTGTGTGAGTTGTGGGTCAAGAACTTATCTGATACCTGCTGGTTCTCATGATTTATTGAGATTTCTAAATCAGGCTTGGAGTTATATTTCAAAGGAAAAAGTGTGTTTCAGAATTTTACTGGATTTTTGTGACTTCTGTTGCTAAAAGAAGTGTTATGTACTGGGAAATAGAGCATTTTAATCCTTTCACTGTGTAAGACCACTGATTCAACTCAGATTGCCTAATATTATTGGTGTTTAAAGCAAATGTTTTGTATTTAATTTGATATTCAGCTGGGGGTGGTGGGGGTGTTTCTGCTGAAGTGCATTCCTGCAGTCTTTTCAGTTGTATGAAACTTGGAGAATCTGAAACTATTTTTGAAAGCTAAATATTGTTTTGAGAACTGAAGGTCTAAAGCTTTAAGAGTAATCTCTTGACTTAGAATTCTAAGATGTTCTGTAGTGCAGAGCTGTTTCCAGTCAGTATTCCTGATACTGTATATTCTAATAGACTCTGTGTGAGGAGACTGTAAAATAATTACTGAGGAGTTAATTATTTCTGAATAAAGCTGAGGTGGGTCAGATATTATGTGAATTTGTGTGTTGAAGCTGTGAGCTGATTTCATACCAGAAGCATTGGTGGGGGGGATCCTGGGGATGGTGGCCAAAAAATCAAAGAGAATGCTGGGAATTATTAAAAAAGGGATTATCTCTTTTTTTGCACATTCAGTTAGAAATACATGGCCTTAGCCTAAGAAGATACTGACTTTAGCCTGCATTCATCTAGGAAGGTTAAGCTTTTACTTCCTTTCATTTGGTTACAGATAGGATAGCAGCGAACATCCAGCTCTTCAGAGGTTTGCTGGTTCCAGACAGGTGACAGGACAACTCAGTGGTACCCAATGCACGAAAGCAGCGATACCAGTTAAAACAGGTTTTTGAATACTTTATTTTTGTGTATATATATATATATATATATACTTTTTGTATTTTATTGAACGCTGGAACTTAGAAACACTCTGATTTAAAAAGAGTCACCTAGTTAAATACTTACTTGTGGTTCTAGAAATCCTGTAAAAAAGCTGGTATTAAGTTGAAGGGCATGACATGTTTGAGGTTTGAATATTTTCTCTATATATAATGGTATAATTAATATCAATTTGATCACATGTGAATGGTAAAATAGCTTTTCTATTCATTTATATTTAAATTTCATTTACCTTTTTTAAACAACATCTGATAGCAACATTTGTTGGACATACCTATTTAGTTTTCTTTCACCTTCAATTGTTATTGTTTTTTTAAGTTGTAACAAATACAAATATTTAAATGTTTACTCCCTCTTCTATAAAGCCACGTAGCAACAGCCCCGAAGCCCTTTAAATCTCTATGGGCTTCGGGGCCATTACCACGTGGCAGCCACTAGCACGGATTTGTAGAAGAGGGGGTTAAACTCTGTGTTAGTGTGAATTGAGGGGGAACCTATTGAAACAACTGACTGTGATTATAATATCTCATACATTTAATTGTATTTAATTGCTCTTTTTTCTCTTATTTGTACAAAGTTCTCATTATTATTATTATTATTTAATATAATTCAGAATGTAAACCACTGAGGTCAGTATTTGATATAATTTAGAATGTAAACCGCTGAGGTCTGTAATATGGTGATGTGGTATAACAAATGATAAATATAAGCATAAATATAATTAAATTGTAATGTAATTGCATCATATCACCACTAGGGGTTTATTGTTGTGTTTTGTTTTTTTTATTGGAAGGGTGGGAGATAGAGAATTTGCTGCACAGGCTGGGTGTAGGAAAGAGAGAGAGTCTGCTGCAAGGGCTGGGGAGGAAGGGAGGGAAAGAGAGAGCCTACTGCACAGGCTGGGGTATGGGAAGGGAAGGAAAGAGAAAGAGAGAAATGTCCATCCAGTTTGAACTCCCGGGCAGCTCAAAGTTGGCTATCTGGCACCAGCACTATTTTCAACTGAACGGGAAGGAAAGGAGATTAACTAAAAAGCGTAACTAATTACTGGGCAATTTAGGAAATTAAGTATGTAGTTAATTGCTTTAAAAGAATTATCTTTTCCCTTTTCTACTCCGGAAGGAATTCTTAAGCAATTTAGGCTGCAGGGGTATCTTCTCTGAGAGAGTAGGGAGCTGTTCAGGGATGAAATATGTATGTGTGTGTGCCAAACGGGAGATAGATCTCAGTGTGTTCATAGCTAATGAGCTAAGGAGAAGCCAGAGGAATGTTAGAGGAATATCTGGTAGAAGCAAGGAGATGATAATGCCTCTGTGCATATAATTGGTGAGATTTCATATTAAATATAAGGGTCAAAATGAATAGAATGATCCTTGGGAAATTTAACTGGATATCTTTAGCTGGTTAACTTTTTTTCACAGTGCGCAGCGGCCGCTAAGAAGGCAAACAGAATGCTAGGAATAATCAAGAAGGGTATTACAACCAGAACGAAAGAAGTTATCCTGCCGTTGTATCGGGCGATGGTGCGTCAGCATCTGGAGTACTGCGTCCAATATTGGTCGCCGTACCTTAAGAAGGACATGGCGTTACTCGAGAGGGTTCAGAGGAGAGCGACGCATCTGATAAAGGGGATGGAAAACCTTTCATACGCTGAGAGATTGGAGAAACTGGGTCTCTTTTCCCTGGAAAAGAGGAGACATAGAGGGGATATGATAGAGACTTACAAGATCATGAAGGGCATAGAGAGAGTGGAGAGGGACAGATTCTTCAAACTTTCGAATAATAAAAGAACAAGAGAGCATTCAGAAAAGTTGAAAGGAGACAGATTCAAAACAAATGCTAGGAAGTTCTTCTTTACCCAACGTGTGGTGGACACCTGGAATGCGCTTCCAGAAGACGTAATAGGGCAGAGTACGGTACTGGGGTTCAAGAAAGGATTAGATAATTTCCTGCTGGAAAAGGGGATAGAGGGGTATAGATAGAGGATTTTGAAAAGCTGTGTAGTGCAGGGAGGAAGTCCGAACACATGTGACATCCTCACGTGTCGTCTGCGCATGAGCGGACTTCCTCCCTGCCCGACAAGAGCAAGGGGTGGGATATGGGCAGGTATGGGTGTAACTAGGCAGGCCTGGGGGCAGGGCTAGGGGGTCCAAATTTTACAGAAGGAAAATCTGGCAACCCTGCTTATCCTAGAATTAAAGCTGTGGATTTCCCCCAAGTCATTTTAACAATGGTTTATGGACTTCTCTTTTACGAAAGTATCCAAGCCTTTTTTTAAACCCTGCTAAGCTAACCACTGCACAGGTCCTGGACCTGTTGGGCTGCCACGTGAGCAGATTGCTGGGCACGATGGACCTCTGGTCTGACCCGGAAGAGGCATTGCTTATGTTCTTATGTTCAATATTCAGAGACATTCAAGTGCCACTGAATATAATTAGATAAAGCAATCCAGTTAATTTCAGGACAGCTGACAAACATGACCAGCCTTATCAGTTAATTATAGATGGGCAGCGCTGAATATCAACTGCATCCACCGTCCAGATAAAGTCACACCGCGCCTAGAACAGCTCCCACACCACCTCTATGGCCAGACAAAATTTAAAAGCAGAGCAGGGACAAATCTAAACCTGCAGATATCTCATGTTTTAAAACCTCCTGCAATCCCAGCAGAAGACCCAGAGAAAGCAAAGACATAAGCTCCTAAGGGGAAGGACTGTAGCTGGGAAAAGTGAGGCTGGAGCTAGAACAAGGAGAAGCTGGGGGGATACACTGGAGCTTGGAAAAAGAGTGACTAGAGCTGATGGTGTTGGGGCTTTGAGAAGGATTGCTAGTGCTGATAGTGCTGCAAAGACCTTGAGAAGATGGGGTGGAGCGGTGATGGGACTAAATCGCGCGAGACAACAGCGCGCCGACAACTGAGCGCAGACAAATGAGCGCAAGGTTGACGGTGCGCCATAGAAAAGCACTATTTTAAAGGGCTCCGACGGGGGGTGGGGGGGAAACCCCCCCCACACTTTACTTAACAGACATTGTGCTGGCGTTGTGGGGGGTTTGGGGGGTTGTAACCCCCCACATCATACTTAAAACTGAACTTTTTCCCTAAAAAACAGGCAAAAAGTTTGGTTTCAAGTATAATGAGGGGGGTTACAACCCCCCAAACCCCCCACAACGCCAGCACGATGTCTGTTAAGTAAAATAGGGGGGTTCCCCACCAACACCCCCCGTTGGAACCCTTTAAAATAGTGCTTTTCTTCGGCGCGCCGTCAACCTTGCGCTCAGTTGTCTGTGCTCAGTTGTCGGCGCGCCGTTGTCTCGCGCGATTTTGTCTATGAACCAAAGCCACACCACTACCACTTCTGTCTATTCCAGAGGTTCCATTCCAGTCCTCAGGACACCCCCAGCCTATCGGATTTTCAGGATATTCACAAAGAATATGCATGGGAGAAATCTGCTTGACATAAGAGCATAAGAGTTGCCATACTGAGACAGACTAAAGTTCATCAAGCCCAGTATTTTGTCTACAACAGTGGCCAACCCAGGTCACAAGTACCTGGCAAGATCTCAAGAAGTGAAACAGATTTTATGCTGCTTATCCTTAGGGTTACCAGACGTCTGGATTTCCCCGGACATGTCCAGGGTTTTGGATGGTTTTTCAAAACCCGGCATTTTTGTCTGGGTTTTGAAAAGCTGTGTAGTGCAGGGAGGAAGTCCGAACACATGTGACATCCTCACGTGTCGTCTGCGCATGAGCGGACTTCCTCCCTGCCCGACAAGAGCAAGGGGTGGGATATGGGCAGGTATGGGTGTAACTAGGCAGGCCTGGGGGCAGGGCTAGGGGGTCCAAATTTTACAGAAGGAAAATCTGGCAACTCTGCTTATCCTAGAATTAAAGCTGTGGATTTCCCCCAAGTCATTTTAACAATGGTTTATGGACTTCTCTTTTACGAAAGTATCCAAGCCTTTTTTTAAACCCTGCTAAGCTAACCACTTTCAAAACATTGTACAGCAACAAATTTCAGAGTTTAATTACACATTGAGTGAAGAAACATTTTCTCCAGTTTGTTTTAAATCTACTACTTAGTAGCTTCATTGCTAAGTGCATCTATTTAGAAATCTAAATGCAAACATTTAACACACACACACACACACTCACACCTTTTAACAAAGCCACGTTAGACATTTGTATTGCCGGCCACAGCAGTATTAGCTCTGACACTCATAGAATTCCTGTGTGATGGAGCTAATGCTGCTGCTGCCAGTGATTAAAAAAAACCTAACGCGGCTTCGTAAAAGGGGGTGTAAGTGGTTGCTCCTAAATTATAGCTGTGTATTGGTGATGTGTGCTTGTGTCCTCTAAAGCAGGGGTCTCCAAAGTACAGCTCACGGACCATATCCGGCTTACGATATGATTTTAACCCTCCCGTGGAAGAATTGTGCAGAAATGTGCCAACTGGACTAATTTTCCAATGAGAATCCGCAAAAAAAATAAAAAAAAGAAACACGAGGTGTTGATAGATTCCAAATGCATTAATTAAAATTGTGTTCAAAATATATTGATATTCCATATTATGTTAATATTAATATCATTCACAACTTTATTTAATACTGAATCGTAATTATATACTTTGCAGTATTTCTTCATACTTGTTCGACCTTGATCGACAGTGTCAATTTGCAGTATTGTAAGTAGCTCTGGTGTTGTGACTAATCATTAAATGGAATCTGGAAGTTCGTTACTAGTCGTTAGGGTTAATTGTCAATATGAATACTTGCAGTGGTGCAGTGTAATACTCAATTTGTAATTTATTCTCACATACTCTGAAATTAGTTTAGAAAATTTTCTGCTTTCAATAAAACTCATATATCTAGAGTTATTTATCCTTTTTTTTTTTTTTTTTTTTTTTTACTACAGCCTGCTGAAAAGTGCTGAAGTACCCAATGTGGCCCTTGTGGCGAAAGGTTTGAAGATCCCTGCTTTAAAGGAAAATAGATGCCTTCTGTCCTCAAGACACACTTACTCTAGCTGGTCAGCTTTTCAGGATACCCACAATGAATATGCATGAAATAAATTTGCATGCCCTATCTCCACTCTATACAAACCAAGAGGAAAAAGAACAAGGAACCAGCGTGGCTCACTGTAGAGGTGAAGGAAGCAATCAGTGACAAGAAAACTTTGTTTAAGGAATGGAAAAGGTCAAGAATGGACGAAAACTGGAATAAGCACAAACAACATCAATGCAGATGCCATAAGGTGGTAAAAGGGGCCAAAAGAGACTACGAGGAAAAAATAGCCAAGGAGGTGAAAAACTTCAAGCCGTTCTTTCGATATATTAAGGGGAAACGACCCGCAAAGGAAGCGGTTGGATGACGATGGAATAAAGGGAGTGCTAAAGGAGGACAAAGCAGTCACTGACAAACTGAACACATTTTTTGCGTCTGTATTTACTGAAGGGGATATACACAGCTGCATCTTATTCCGTCTCAACAATTTAATTCTTAAAACAATACAAAGCTGATGAAAGATTCCATAAGAGGGTGTTAGTGGTATAATTATCCACTTGCAACCATAAACAGCCTAACCACAGGCTCATAAGGCCAAGTCTTCAAAGCCCCTTCCCCTCCCTTTGGCATGTAACATCCAGCGTTCATTTTTCTTTCTTATTTCAGCATCACACGCACAGATTCCAGGCATGTGAGTCAGAGTTGACTGAGTGCTAACAATTTATTGCCTTCAGCGCCTGCACTGGCATGTGGGCAGTAGCATTATTAAAAACACCAGCTTGTCTCCGGGGCTGGGCAGGTTGATGTTCATGAATTTCTCCAGGAGTCACGGGGAGCTGGGCAACTTGGCTGGGATAATGCAGGGGTGCCACTGATGTGGTGAGAGAAGTAATTACAATAATAATGCCCAGAAGCATTTTGTGATTCTAGTATTCAATGTGTGTGAGAGGAAGATGGAGGAAGAAATTAGTGAGAAGGATGTTTGGATTTTATTTAGAGACTGTGTCCAATTTGTAATACAGAGGCAGATTAGTAATCCTGGGATCGGTAGCATAGAATCTTGCTACTTTGGGGGACTCTGCCAGGTACTTGTGACTTGGACTTGCCACTGTTAGAAATAGGATACTGGGCTGGATGGAACATTGGTCTGACCTAGTTTGGCTATTCATAAGGTCCCTTTATTCGATTTAGAAAGTTACAGCGGTTGACTGAACTTGAAACAAGTTACATGGCTAAATCAAGGTGTTTTGCGCCAGACAAGGGTAATATAGCTACAGTACTTGACCCAAGTGAAATGGAATTGTTTGGATTTCCCACCCTAACCTCAAGAGAGTCAGGAATACCTACAGGAACTTCCTATGAAATCAAGGCTGCAAAAAAAAAAAAAAAATCCAGACCTTTAGATCCATCCTCATTAGATTGAGAAAGGAAAGTTGAACTTTGGGTTGCCATTTCTCATGAAATTTAGAATATGGATTAAGAACTGGTTGAAAGATAGAAAACAGTGTAGGGTTAAATGATCAATATTCTCAATGGAGTAGGGCAGGGGTAGGGAACTCTGGTCCTCGAGAGCCGCATTCCAGTTGGATTTTCAGGATTTCTCCAATGAACATGCATTGAAAGCAGTGCATGCAAATAGATCTCATGCATATTCATTGGGGAAATCCTGAAAACCCGACTGGAATACGGCTCTCGAGGACCAGAGTTCCCTACCCCTGGAGTAGGGTAAATAGTGGGGTTCACTAAAATTATATACAGGAATGAGCCAGAACAAAATAATTTTTCAAAAAATACCCTTCTCAAAAACTCTAAAGAAATCTTAATCAGAATCACTCAGAGGTGTTGTTCTACTGTGAGAAGCTCATAACTACTTTAATTTAACTGTTTTCAAAGGGGCAGAGCCTCAGATCACCGTGCATTGTGAAACTTTAACAACCGCACTAGACAATTAAATTAAAGTAGTTATGAGCTTCTCACAGTAGAAAAATACCTCTGAGTGCTGGAGCTGCTGTTTTTTTAAGATATTTAACAATGATATAGAGATGGGAATATTAGAGTGAGAAAATTAGATCTGCTGATGACACAAAGTAGAGAATGACACGGTGACAAAATTCATCACCGTTCAAATCCCCGCGGATAACCGCAGGAAACCATCTTCATGTCATTCTTTAAGGAGAGAGGAAAGAATCAGAGTATAATTGGGCACAACCACTGATCCGCAAGCTTTGCTTTGAAGAATGCTGGTGTAGAAGGACTGAGGTTGAGATAGACACTAAAGAATGACAGTCTCTGGTATCCAGAGCAGATACTGTGATGTCATAATGCCTCATTCCACCAGTGCCTAAGAGCCAATCACATCAGTGATGTCACAATGGCTTCATTATCCTTGGCTCACATAAGCACAGCCACTGACCCGCAAGCTTTGCTTTGAAGAATGCTGGTGTAGAAGGACCGAGGTTGAAATAGACACTAGAAAATGACATGGGATTATTTCCCGTGGTTATCCGCGGGGACGGGAACGGTGATGAATTTTGTCACCGTGTCATTCTCTAAAAAGTTATTCAACGTTAAATTGCAAGAGGATTGTGAAAAATTGCAATGGGACCTTGTGAGACTGGGCATCAAAATTGCAGATGATGTTTAATGTGAACAAGTGCAAAGTGATGCATGTGGGAAAGAGAAACCTGAGCTATAGCTAGGTGAATCAAGGATCCACATTGGGAGTCACTATGCAGGAAAAGGATCTAGGTGTCATCATTGAGAATACATTGAAACCCTTGGCTCAATATGTGACGGTGGCTAAGAAAGCAAATAGAATGTTAGGAATTTTCAGGAAAGGAATGGAAAACAAAGATGAAAATGTTATAATGCCCTTATATCACTCTATGGTATGACCACACCTCTAATACTGTGTGCAGCTCTGCTCACTGTATCTCAACAAAGATATAGCGGAATTAGAAAAGGTACAGAGAAGGGCAACGAAAATGATAAAAGGAATAGATGACTTCCCTATGAGGAAAGGCTAAAGTGGCTAGGTCTCTTTAGCTTGGGGATGAGATGGCTATGTGGATTGTGAAGGGTAGATGTGAATTGCTTGTTTATTCTGTCCAAAAATACTAGGGGGTGTGCGATGAAGCTACCAAGTAGTCGATTTACAACAAACCAGAGAAAATATTTCTTCACACAATGTATAATTAAACTCTGGAATTCGTTGCCAGAGAACATTGTAAAATCAATTATCTTAGCAGGGTTTAAAAAAGGTTTGGATAATTTCCTAAAAGAGAAGTCCATAGGCCATTATTGAGATGGCTTGGGGAAATCCACTGCTTATTCCTAGGATAAGCAACATAAAATCTGTTTTATTGCTTAGAATCCATCTAGGGCGGCACTTGAGACCTAGGTTGGCCACTGTTGAAAACAAGATACTGGACTTGATAGACCTTCAGTATAGCAATTCTTGTGTTCTTATGGGAGTTAGGTAATAGAAATTCTGGACATAGGGCAATATAAGGAGATGAAAGGATGATATAGGACATGATGAAGGACATATAAAGATGGAGGGGAGATGTTGGACACGGGGTATAGAAAGATGTTAAATACAGAGGTAAAAGGAATGGGGAAGATATATACTATACTAGCTGATGCCCCGGCGTTGCACGGGTATTTAATTATAGCAATAACACTGTAAATGGATTCAAATAAAGATACTTTATAGTGGTGAATGAAATTATTTTTTTACAGCTTAACAAAAAGTACAATATTCAAATTATAATGTGAAATATTTGACAAAATGAATACAATACAACTAACACAAAACGTGATTATAAACAACATTTTTAGCTTCACCTCCTGGAGCAAGAACATATAAATTCTTGGGTGAACCCACCCTTGAGCAAGCAACATAGAGTTGTGGGCCGCGAGACCCCCCAGAACATATCACCCCAGGTAGTGAGGGATCTGCATACCAAGTTTCGTTCAAATCGGTCAAGCCGTTTTTGAATTACTGTGAGAATGGCAGCTTTTTACATTTTTTCCATTGACATGAATGTGTGAAATCTGATTTTCTGTTTGTAGCTCCGCCCACGTGAGCAGGTGGGCCGTGAGACCCCCAGAACATATCACCCCGGGTAGTGAGGGATCAGCATACCAAGTTTCGTTCAAATCGGTCAAGCCGTTTTTGAATTACTGTGAGAATGGCAGCTTTTTACATTTTTTCCATTGACATGAATGGGTGAAATCTGATTTTCTGTTTGTAGCTCCGCCCATGTGTGCAGGTGGGCCGCGAGACCCCCAGAACATATCACCCGAGGTAGTGAGGGATCTGCATACCAAGTTTCGTTCAAATCGGTCAAGCCGTTTTTGAATTACAGTGAGAATGGCAGCTTTTTACATTTTTTCCATTGACATGAATGGGTGAAATCTGGTTTTCTGTTTGTAGTTCCGCCCACGTGAGCAGGTGGGCTGCGAGACCCCCAGAACATATCACCCCAGGTAGTGAGGGATCTGCATACCAAGTTTCGTTCAAATCGGTCAAGCCGTTTTTGAATTACTGTGAGAATGGCAGCTTTTTACATTTTTTCCATTGACATGAATGGGTGAAATCTGATTTTCTGTTTGTAGCTCCGCCCACGTGTGCAGGTGGGCCGCGAGACCCCCAGAACATATCACCCCAGGTAGTGAGGGATCTGCATACCAAGTTTCGTTCAAATCGGTCAAGCCGTTTTTGCGTGATCGCGGCACATACACACACACATACATACATACACACATACATACCTCCGATTTTATATATATAGAAGATAGAGAAAGAAACATGTGGGACACAGGAAGGAAAGAGGGAGATGCTGGACACAAGGAAGGGATAGCAAGAGATAGACAGGAATACTGAGCTTGAGGGGATAGGTAGAAAAAACAAATGAGGGAAAATGCTAAGGATGGAAGTTTTCAATGTGGGCTGCCATTAAAATGGGTTATTTAACCACAAGTAATACTATTTTAGCACAGGGTCTCATTATATAAAATGGAGCCATACACTGAAATAGCTTAATTTGTGATCAAATAACCCATCTTTAACATTAGCTCACATTGATAGCTTTCCCCATTAATGGAGGAGAGTGAGGGGGAGAGATGCTGGACTTGGGAGAGGAGAAAGTTACTGAAAGGCTGAAGAAAAAGAGAGAGATGGGGAATGACAGCTAGAATGAGGGAAAGAGATGACAAGCTATAGGCAGATGCAGTAAAAAGAGGGAGATTGAGGAGTGAATGGTAAAGAGGATGAGTAAATTCTTAGTGGGCAGAGAAAGAGAGAGAAAAGCTTAAATGGAAACAAGCTGAGAGGTAGAGATTAATGTCCAAGATTGGAAAGAGAAGAAATATCAAATGGACTTGAGATATTGAAAGGATAGTTAAGAGAAGAGAGAGGAAAGCAGAAACCAGAGACTGAGACCAACGTCATGGGAAAATTAAATTGCCAGACAACAAAAGTAGAAATAAATTATTTTCAATTTGTTAATTTGAATATGTTGATTTTTGTGATTTAAATCTGTTAATTTTATATTTTGAAAAGTACAGGGAGAATTGCAACTCCTATTCCTTTGGTATTGTACTGCATTCAGAATGTAGTTTCTTGGAGATTCAGTATAATTTGTGAATACATTTTTATTTTTTCATTTATAGTCAATTACCCCCTCTTTTACTAAGGTGCGCTATGCTTTTTAGCGTGCGATAAATATTATCGCACGCTAAACACTAACATGTGCATGTTATCCTATGGACTCGTTAGCGGTTAGCACACGCGTTGATTTAGTGTGCACTAAACATACGCTAAAATGCTTAGCGCACCTTTGTAAAAGAGGGCCTTATTCTATACTCTCTGATGGTCTATGTTCTAATTGTGTGACTGAGACTAGGTATTCTGTTACATAGTAACATAGTAAATGATGGCAGATAAAGACCTGAATGGTCCATCCAATCTGTCCATTAGTTATTCTCATTAGAAATACATGATTAAATTAACTTGTCTCTTCTTTGATATTTCTGGGCCCTAGAATAAAGTCCACCTGGTATTGGCCTAGGTTCCAACTGCTCAAGTTGCCATCTAAGCTCACTCCAGCCTAGCAACCATCCTGTTGTTTGCAGTAACGTTCTCATGATCCAAGTTAGTGGAGTTCCCATTGATGCCCTTCTCAGCCCATCCTATACCGAATCACCATATTAGCATGGAAATTCTATGTAGAGATGTTTAGTAATCCAAATTGTTTAGTTGTCCCAATAGGTGTATTGATGTTCTAGAGCAGGAGTAGGAAACCATGCTCCTTGGGAGTTTTCAAGATTTCCACAATGAATATGCATGAGATTGATTTGCATGTACTGCTTCCATTGCATGTAAATAGATCTCATGCATATTCATTGTGGAAATCTTGAAAATCTGACAGGGTTGTGGCCCTTGAGGACCATAGTTGCCCACCTTTGTTCTAGAGTCTTCTTCATAATGGTGCCTCTGACCCCTAGTGATAATCTTGCAGTACTAAATTATGCTCAAATCTTAAATTAGTTACCCTCCAGGTTTTTACTACTCCCTCCCTAATGTTTTTTTCCATCTATGGTTCTTTTTTCTACTTTAAAACATTGACTTGTAGTTCTATCCCTCCATTCCTTATGTATCGATTAGTCTGTAAGTCTGTTGGTCTAACCCATTATTTTTAAATTTTATGTCTAAATATATGTTTATCTTTTTTTTTTTATTGTAACTCGCTTAGTAAATTTGAATAAGCAATTCATCAAATTAAAATAAACTTGAAACTTGAAACTACTACCACTGGGGTTTTCAAGCTGCCATACAAGGGCTTTTTTCTTTTCTCCAGGGCAGTTTTAAACCTTTGACAGCACCATTTTGAAAAAGGCAGCCACTTAATAACATAACATTGTAGATGACGTTAGATAAAGACCCTGGTGATCAATCCTACCCCATGGCTCCTGGGGTGAGTCAGGGTTATGAAGATTATAAAATTCTACTTTCCCACCAACCTTCCTACCTTGATAGGCTCCTCATTCCACAACGCCCCACACGGATGCTTAGATCTGCAGAACAGAACTTCCTTTCCATTCCTTCCATAAAGGATTTCTTCTACACTAGGAAATCAAACTTTTCAGTAGTTGCCCCTACCTTATGGAATGCTTTACCATCTCATCTCCGTCATGAAAAACAGCTCGATAGATTTAAGATAAGCTTGAAGACTTTCTTATTTCAAGATGCTTTCAACTGCTCTTGAATTATCTCTTTCCCATTCAACCAACCGCTTCTATGAAATGATCCCATTCCTAATGTTTTATCCTCTCCCTCCATTTCTCATTCAATCTTTTTTTTTTTTCTTTCCCTCCTTTCTTCCTCATCTACTATGTAACTTTACCCCTCCCCTTCTCCTTTATCCTCACTCTCAAGTATGTCCTGTCTATGTCATTAATTGTACACCTCTACTACTTCTCTTTATAAGTGCTACATCTTTTATTTCTAGTTTTAATATTTTATTGTAAATCGGCTAGATACCAGTTGATGGTCGGTATATTAAAAATTAATAAACTTGAAACTTGAAACATGAGCCAGCTGACTAGAAGGGAGTAGAAATGGGGAAGCAATGAGGTAGGAGGCACAGTCCCTTGAGATGGCCCTGTCTACAATAGGGCATCCATAGTTACGTGCCCCTTGAGTACATTTGTGCACAGAATACTACTACTTTCACAGATAAGTATATGCAAAACACCTAAGCACTATTTTGTAAGGGTGTGTGTAAGTGGCATAGTGTATAGATGTAAGGGGCATGGGTGAAGGCATGCAGTTACAGAATACTGTAACTTATGCATGCCCTTGCCACATTTACCGGTAAGTGCTTGCAGTTATGCCATACCTGGCTGGTGTAACCTTGGTTACCTAAATATAACGCACACCAATACTGGATTATGCTAGTGTTCTATAACAGAATAGGCCCTCACTATACAGCATCCTTATGAGAGTAAAAGTATTTTATCCTCTATAATACTGAGTAAAGGAAGGGCAAGCATCTTACTCAAGGTTGCACAATGTGTACAGCAATCATGAGATCCAGACCTGGGTAAGAATTAGCATAAGAACACAATAGCCATACTGGGTCAGACCAATAGACCATCAAGTCCAGTAGCCCGTACTCACGGTGGCCAATCCAGGTCACTAGCACCTGGCAAAAACCCAAAGAGCAGCAACATTCCAGCCCTGAGACTATGATGTCATAAAGCCTCATTCCACCAATGTATAATAGCCAACTTCCTCAGTGATGTCACAATGGCTTGATTGTTCCATTCTAGGCTCAGGTAAGAACATAAGAATAGCCATACTGGGTCAGACTAATGGTCCATCTAGCCAATTATCCTGTTTCCACAGCAACCAATCCAGGTTACAAGTATCTGGCAGAAGCGCAAATAGCAGCAATATTCCATGCTACTGATCCAAGGCAAGCAGTGGCTTCCCCCATGTCTATCTCAATAGCAGATATGGACTTTTTCTCCAGGAATTGGTCCAAACCTTTCTTAAACCTAGCTACACTAACCCCTGTAACCACATCTTCTAACAAGTAAAAAAAGTATTTCTTCCTATTTGTTTTAAAAGAATTTCCATGTAATATCATTGAGGGTCCCCTGTTTTTTTATTTTCAAAAGGGTGAAAATCGATTCCCTCTTACCAATTACCAACTCTGTGTAGACTTCAGTCATATCCCCCCTCAGATAGTTCTTTTCCAAGTTAAAGAGCCACAGTCTCTTTAGCTTTTACTCGTATGAGAGGAGTTCCATCCCCTTTATCATTTTGGTTGCTCTTCTTCGAATATTTTTTTACTTCGCTATATCCTTTATGAGATATGGCAACCAGAACTTTGTGAGGATGCAACATGGAGCGATATAATATTCTCAGTCTTATTTACATAAGAACATAAGATTTGCCGCTGATGGATCAGACCAGTGGTCCATCGTGCCAAGGAGTCCGCTCCTGCAGCGGCCCCTAGGTCAAGGACCTGAGCCCTAACTGAGTCTAGCCTTACCTGCGTACGTTTTGGTCTAGCAGGAACTTGTCTAACTTTGTCTTGAATCCCTGGAGGGTGTTTCCCCCTATGACAGCCTCTGGAAGAGCGTTCTAGTTTTCCACCACTCACTGGGTGAAAAAAAAATCCTTACGTTTGTACAGAATCTATCCCCTTTTAACTTTAGAGAGTGCCCTCTCGTTCTCCCTACTTTGGAAAGGGTGAACAATCTGTCTTTATCTACTAAGTCTATTCCCTTCATTATCTTGAAAGTTTCAATCATGTCCCCTCTCAGTCTCCTCTTTTCAAGGGAGAAGAGGCCCAGTTTTTCTAATCTCTCTCTGTGCGACAACTCCTCCAGCCCCTTAACCATTTTAGTCGCTCTTCTCTGGACCCTTTCGAGTAGTACCGTATCCTTCTTCAAGTATGGCAACCAGTGCCGGATGCAGTATTTCAGGTGGGATGCACCATGGCCCGGTACAGCGGCATGATAACCTTCTCCGATCTGTTCGTGATCCCCTTCTTAATCATTTCTAGCATTCTGTTCGCCCTTTTCACCGCTGCTGCGCATTGTGCAGATGGCTTCATTGACTTGTCGACCAGTACTCCCAAGTCTCTTTCCTGGAGGGTCTTTCCGAGTACTGAACCAGACATCCTGTATTCGTGTACAAGATTTTTATTACCGACATGCATCACCTTACACTTATCCACGTTAAACTTCATTTGCCATGTCACAGCCCATTTCTCGAGCGTGTTTATGTCCTGTTGCATGTCTTCGCAATCCTGCTGCATCTTCACTACTCTGAATAACTTCGCATCGTCCGCAAATTTAATCACCTCACTCGTCGTTCCAATTTCCAAGTCATTTATAATTATGTTGAAGAGCACGGATCCAAGCACCGAACCCTGCGGCACTCCACTGGTGATGCTTTTCCAGTCCGAGTATTATCCATTTACCCCCCACTCTCTGTTTTCTATCCGCCAACCCTCAATCCCATGGCTCGCAATTTTTTGAAGTAGTCATTCATGCGGGACCTTGTCAAACACCTTCTGAAAATCGAGATATACAATGTCGACCAGGTCACCTTTGTCTATTAACACCTTTGCCTGTTAACTCCCTCGAAGAAGTGCAGCAAGTTTGTCAAGCAAGATCTTCCTTTGCTGAAGCCGTGCTAGCTGGTCTTCATCAGACTGTGTCCGTCAAGGTAGTCAACGATGCAGTCCTCTATTAGCGCCTCTACCATCTTTCCCAGTACCAAGGTCAGATTCATCGGCCTGTAGTTTCCTGGATCTCCCCTCAAACCTTTCTTGAAGATTGGCGTAACATTTGCCACTTTCCAGTCTTCCGGAATCCTTCCCGATTTGATTGGCAGATTGGTTATTAGTTGAAGCAGTTCAGCTATAACCCCTTTCAGTTCCTTGATTACCCTCGGATGGCATCTAGCATCATCTACACCCCTCCCCATCCCAGCAGGGGAGAGAACTACGGGAGGAGCAGTGCTGACGGTGCTCGGCACCAACTGCCAGTTTCACTAGTGGCCAGATCGGGAGCCCTTTCCAGCAGGGCACCTAGCATCATCTACACCCCTCCCCCCGTTCCAGCAGGGGAGAGAACTATGGGAGGAGCAGCGCTGACAGTGCTCGGCACCAACTGCCAGTTTCACTAGTGGCCAGATCGGGAGCCCTTTCCAGCAGGGCACCTAGCATCATCTACACCCCTCCCCCATTCCAGCAGAGGAGAGAACTACAGGAGGAGCAGCGCTGATGGTGCTCGGCACCAACTGCCAGTTTCACTAGTGGCCAGATCGGGAGCCCTTTCCAGCAGGGCACCTAGCATCATCTAAACCCCTCCCCCATTCCAGCAGGTGAGAGAACTACAGGAGGAGCAGCGCTGACGGTGCTCAGCACCAACTGCCAGTTTCACTAGTGGCCAGATCGGGAGCCCTTTCCAGCAGGGCACCCGACACCATCTTCACTCCTCCCCCATTCCAGCAGGGGAGAGCTGACAGAGGAGAGCTGCAGTCCGACGCTCAGAGCAACGGTCGGTTTGGAAGCCTGTTCCAGCAGGGTACCTGACACCATCTTCACTCCTCCCCCATTCCGAAGGGTCTACCTCTGAGGATCTCGCATCATGTGCGGCAGCGGTGGAGATTACCTTGCCAGAGATGTCGCCTGTTCTTGGAGGAAACTCGGGACCCAGATGATAGCCATCGGAACTGGGGTTGATGGCAGTTAAAGAATAGAATTGGAATGGTGGTTGAAGTGAATTGGGGTGGAGATGGAGGTGGGTATGGAGAGGGATAGGGATATGATGTATTCTGGAAAGGCATTTAAGATCTGGTGTTAAATGATAATAATAATTACAAGTCAAAGATCTTGATGCTTTTTTGGAGTGTGTTTCTGTTTCTCTCTATGCTTATTTTTATCTCTATTTTGTTTACTTTAATTATTATTTTAATTCTATCTTTAAATTATTTATTCATTACTTGTTAGAATATTTCATTTCTATCTCTATCTCTACCTCTGTCTTTTTTTTTCATACTGTTTCTTCAGGTACTTTAGTTAGATTGTGAGCCTTTGGGACAGTTAGGGAATTTCCAAGTACCTATCTTATTTATTTAGTTTTTATTTATTGTATCTTTAATGCATCATTTTTGTAAACCGCTTAGAAACCTCACGGTTATTAGCGGTATATAAGAATTAAATTAAATTAAAAATAAAAAAATGGATGCCATCCGGTCCAGGGGATTTATCATTTTTAAGCCTGTCAATCTGCCTGCTTACCTCTTCTAGACTGACATTCAACCCAGTCAGTTTCCCATCTTCGTTTCCTAGGTATAGCCTGTCAGCTTCCAGTATGTTGCATATATCCTCTTCTGTAAACACAGACACAAAAAACGCGTTCAGTTTGTCAGTGATGGCTTTGTCCTCTTTTAGCACTCCCTTTATTCCATGGTCATCCAACGGCACCACCGCTTCCTTCGCGGGTTGTTTCCCCTTAATATATCGAAAGAACGGCTTGAAGTTTTTCACCTCCTTGGCAATTTTTTCCTCATAGTCCCTTTTGGCCCCTCTTACCGCCTTATGGCACCTGCGTTGATGTTGCTTGTGCTTTTTCCAGTTTTCGGACGTTTTTGACCTTTCCCATATTTTAAAAGAAATCTTCTTGTCTCTGATCGCTTCTTTCACCGCTACAGTGAGCCACACTGGTTCTTGGTTCTTTTTCCTCTTGAATCCATCCCTTGTTGATACGCGGTAAATATATAGATTTTGCACCTCGGTGACTGTGTCCTTTAAAGGGATCACGCTTGCTCTAACGTTTTTACAGCACCTATCCTCTTCTTAATCTTCTTCCCCACCATGAGTCTCATCGTAATTCCTTTTTCGGAAGTTCAGCACCGTGGCCGTCATTCTGTATCGTTGTTTCACCCCCATGTCCAGGTTAAAGCAGATCATCTCTTTCCTAATAATTCCTAGTATCCTGTTTGCTTTTATTGCCACAGCCACACACACACACACACACACACACACACACAGCATAGTTTCTATTGTACAATGACACTCAGATCTTTTTCTTGGGTGCTGACTCCTATGGTGGACCCTAGCATAAGGTAATTATAATTTGAATTGTTCTTCCCAATGTGCATAATTTTGAATTTGTCCACATTAAATTTCATTTGCCATTTGGATGGCCATTCTTGCAATTTTCTAAGGTCTTCCTGCAATTTTTCATAGTTCCCATGACAACTTTGAATAGTTTTGTGTCATTTGTAAATGTGCCCAGATCTTATCAAACTACACTGTTGAGCAGTGCAACCTAAATGCTGAGCCGCCCATAGGATTAGAATGGGCAGTTCAGCATTTAACTCGTACTGTTTGAAAATGCGTCTTGATAAAAGAGGGGGTTAATTGCCTCACCTGTTCCGATTTCCAGATCATTTATAAATATGTTAATAGCTCCGGTTCCAGTAAAGATCCCTGTGGCACTCCACTATTTACCATCCCACATTGAGAAAAATGGCCATTTAACCTCACCCTCTGTTTTCTGTCCGATAACCAATTCCTAATCCATAACAGAACACTGCCTCTTATCCCATGTTTTGTTTTTTAAAATTTTTTCAGGTGTCTCTCATGAGGAGTGTGTGGTGCAGTGGTTAGAGCTACAGACCCAGCACCTTGGGGTTGTGGGTTCAAATCCCACACTGCTCCTTGTGACCCTGGGCAAGTCATTTAATCCCTAGTGCCCCAGGTACATTTGATAGAGTGTGAGCCTGCCAGGACAGATAGGGAAAAATGCTTGAGTACCTGAATAATTTGTAATCCGCCAAGAATTGTAGGATATGTGGAATAAAATAAAAGCTTTCTGAAAATTGCAGAGCTCTACTCTCTGGTTATAATGCAAGCCTGATTTCTCTCCTTAGTCCTTCATTTCAATCATTACATGAGAATGAATGTTACAAGTAAGGTCCCTTTAAAGTGTTTGTCTCTAGCTCACTGCTCTTACTGTATCCCAGATGAGAAACGGGAAATGCAAACCCTGAAATGCAAAGTATTGGAGCAGCCAGTGCCAGAATGAAGTCATTTTTTTCCTTATCTGATGGCAAGTTTTCACAGCAAGCTGGGACTAGTCTGAGAAATATCAACTGAAAAAGACAGAATTGGGTCATTTCCTGAGATGAGGGAATGGCGATATGGAATGTGGTGGGAGGGAAGAATGAAGAGAGTTGAATTATAGTTAATGTTCTCACCAACACTACCGGCAAAGGTGACCACTGTGGCCTCAACCAATGACTACTTCTGGCTAGGCCCAGCTATCCAAAACACATTGCTACTGACATTGTGTTTTGAGACATTGTGAGAAGCGTTATCTTTCAAAAACTTGAAGCTAATTTAAAGGCCCCTTTTTTTCTGCTGCATCTGGTGATCGGTTGGATAAATGAACTGAATGCACCTGATCGCAGACTTTGCTTCTGTTTGATTGCCTGCATCTTATATAGATGTGATCTTGCCTATTAAATAATGGAATTTTTTTTTTTTTAAAGTTCAGTCTTTTTTATTGAATTTAATCAAAACACAAAGTTACAGAAACAAATAACAATAAACCATGACTTGCAGTGAGCAGTTGAATAAAAGAATGAATATATGCAGGTACATATACCTCAGATAGATTGACATCTTGAACATTAAACTAAGACATAAGCATTAACATAATTTCCGTGAAGTATGGAAACGTAAAGAGGAGTATACAATACCCTTGTAACCATCAAGTTGTGCAATATTCTAAAACTGGAGACCACACTTTAAGGAAAGTCGACAAGGAGTTAGTCTTTTCAGCAGCCACTTTCTCATACTTAGAGTATAAACACACAGTATTCCACCACAAGATATGATTAAGGGAAGAAAAATCTTTCCAGCAAGTTAATATTGACTTGAATGCTATGAGCAGAAAACATTTTAGCAATCTAGCTTCATGTTTATCAAGCGATGACTTAAGGGCACCAGCACCATACAGAAGAATCGGATAAGAGATCCCGTCAGTGATAGGTAATATCTTATAGACTGTAGGTCGAACGTCATTCCAAAAGAGCTGTAATTGGGGACAATGGAATATCATATGATCAAACGTACCAATGTTCTGAAGAAGGGATCAGCATCTATTGGAGACCGATGCATCCAATTTGGAGAGTTTGTGCGGCATCCAGTAGGCTCTGTGGTATAGGAAGAGAACTGTATGTAGGATAGCCGATGACTTCAGAGCTTTAAAGGAGGAGAGCCAGTTCTTTTCCCAGTCTGGCACAGAACCTACTGTAGCAGTATCATAAGCCCAAATATCATATAGTGCAGTCGGTGGAGTAAACTTCTTTTTATGTAGTAGTTTGTACCATGCTGAAGCTTGACCAGAGTGAGAGTTGATCAGAGTCGACCACTTTAATATAGTGGGCGAATCAGAGGAAAGTACAGCCTGCTTAAGATAAGTCGAGATACAATGTTTCAATTGTAACCAATTGTAATGCTGAGCAGGTTCTAGGCCATAAGTAGCAGACAATACAGTATAGTCTATAAAGTTATATCCGGTCTCAACTGATAAATCGACCAAACGCCACGTCGATGCCAGGACTTCCACTCAATGTTTTGACCTTGAATCTTCAAATGAGGATTGTGCCACAAGGAAGAGCTTGTGGTGTCATTCCATGAAGAGCGGATTTGGTGGAGGCTAATATAAGGTTATTTCTAGTAGTATCATCCATAGGTATAAAAGGAATGTATTTCAGGTAGTTCCTGTTGAATAGTTTATGTTCCAACTGGAACCACGAAGGCATATGTACAATATCAGGTTCCACAAGCCAGTTAGACCCTTGTCTACATAAGAAGGCCAGATGATAATCATATAGACTGGGAAAATTAACCCCACCGTTCTCTTTAGTACATTTCAAGTTTTTCAGGGCTATGCGGGGTACTTTGTTATTCCATAGAAATTGGACCATGTGGGATTCAAATTTTTTGTATACTGATGGAAAGAATAAGAATGGAATCATAGACAATATATATGTTAGTTTCGGTACCAGGACCATCTTCAAGGAGTCTAAACGACCCCACCAGGACAATTTTAGAGGTGACCACCTGGAGGTAGTAGTTTGAATGGATTGTGCTCCAAAGTCTCTTCATGTGAAGTACCAAAATAAACTCCGAAATACTTCAATTTCGTTGGAGTGTATTTCAGATGTAGTGCAGAGATGACATCTCCACACGGATTTCCAGCAAGAGGCATAACCTCCGTTTTCGAGGTGTTGAATTTATAGCCAGATACAGACGAGTAACACTTGATTGATTGTATGATGAATGGTAAGGACTCCAAGGTAGTGTATTTTTGGACGTCGTCCACATAAGCCAACATCTTGATGTTCAAATCATCAATCTGAAAGCCAAGGATGGACTGATTAGATCTGATAACAATGAGAAGCGGCTCCAAAGCCAAGTTGAATAAAAGGGGGGACAATGGGCACCCCTGACGTGTACCTCTAGTCAGTACAAAGGTTTCAGAGAACACTTCATTTATATGGAGTCTGGTAGATGGGTTGGAGTACAGGACCCGAATCATACGTATAAAATTATGATGAAAGCCAAACCAGGATAAGACTTGGAACATGTACTGCCATTCCACATGGTTAAAAGCTTTCTCCACGTCCAGTGCCATGGTCATTCCAGAAGGCATGTTGAAAGATGCCAAAGAGATTATATGAGAGAAAAGTCGAGTGTTGTCGCTGGCCATTCTTCCCTTCATGAATCCGTTTTGATCAATACTAATTATTTTAGGTAACACTAGCTGTAACCTAGAAGCCAGTAGTTTCACATATATTTTAGCATCTACATTTATCAGAAAGAGAGGGCGATAATTTTGAACAAGCAAGGGGTCCTTGGCTGGTTTTAAGAGGATGATTATCACCGCTTCTGTGAATGTACCATGGCCTAATCCTGCTAAATTAGATGATTGAAATAGCACAACAGAATTGGAAGGTAGAACTCTACCGAAAGATCATTGGGCCCTGGTGTTTTGCATTTAGCCATAGATTGTAAGATCTCAACAATATGATCCAATTGGATAGGCTTAGTAAGGGAGTTGTTGTAATCGTCATCTAGCTTGGGACCCTCGAGGTTCTGTAGATAAGCAGTTATCATTTCAGGGTGCAGTGATTCCGTAGTGTAGAGATCTTTATTATAGTATGACTGAAAATGGTTACAGATATCATGTCTAGACAGTAAGGTATCATTAGACTCATTTCTGATAGCCGGTATAGTTGTCTTTTCAGACTTCAGTTTCAAGTAATTAGCTAGTTGGTGCATAATAGTTTGCTGCTTGTAAGAAAATTTCTGATGAGGCAACAGTACTAAGCTTCACATTGTATTCATAATGTAATTTGCACAGGCATTCTTGAATAGAGTGGTTGGAGAGGTCAGTAAAATGTGAGGCTTCCAAAGCAGATATCTGTGCCTCTAGGGCCTGCAGGAACGCTCTGTCTTTCTTTTTCTTCCTGGAAGCGAAAGATATAATCATGCCTCTTATGTAAGATTTGAAAGCGTCCCAGGTAATTTGCCACGAGGTGTCATCTACTGGGTTAAGAGCAAAAAATTCCCAGATGTGGGTATTTATATGTTCAACAAACAGAGTATCAGACAACAATGAAGAGTTGAACCTCCAGGTACCTTTGGCTTTTGGAAAAACAATATTCTTGAATGAAAGTGTAATTGATGAGTGATCAGATATAGATATTGTTTATATGTCCGAAGATTCCAATTAATCCACCAAAGAGTAACTGACTAGGAAAAAATCTATGCGTGAATAGGACGCATGTGGTAGAGAAAAGAAAGTGAACACTGAGTCGTCTGGGTGCATCAGTCACCAAGGATCAACAAGTTTCAACTGGTATAACAGATCTTGAAGACAGTACCACGATTTGGATTTTTTTGTAGTAAACCCTTGATTTCCTGTCTTTCTCCGGGCACAATATTAGGTTAAAGTCACCTCCTAAGATATAGGGTTGATTGATAGAAGTACCAATTTCATTCGCCAGTGCCTCAAAAAAGGAAGGACAGTCCTGGTTAGGGGCATACACATTATATTCATTGAGGTAGGTAGAACCAACACATAAATTGGTTTTAAGCCAACGACCCTCTGTATCATGTGATGAGGAAACAATTTTGATATCAGGACGTTTCCTTATTAAAGTGATAACTCCATTCTTCCTACCAAAGGAAGGAGAAAATAACGGTGTATATGCCCAGGAGGGAGCAACTTTTAGGGCTTCAAGAGCGCTGAGGTGTTTCTCCTGATATAATACAATATCAGACATATATTGTTCCGTATACCGTAGAATTTTGTGTCTTTTCACAGGATTTTGAACCTCTTTACATTTAATGAAAAGCATGTTAATGACATTCATATGATATAATAGTGAGTAATATCAAGATATCAATAAGAAATGCAGTAAGATCCATGTACCAAAACGAGGCAGTAAAGTGATAGATAGACTTATGATACAGTAGTTGTAAAAATCTGCATATGCTGTAAATAATACACACTGCAAGAAAACACATAACTATAGCAAACAAACTAACAACACCGTGGGTCTGAAAGCTGAAGGGCGAGAGAAACCTCAGCAGCAACGCTTCATTCGGTGATGCAGGAAAACTGGAAAGCATCGTGAGAAACATGGAGAAGATTCAGTATAAGAAATAATGTATACAGTAATAGAGAACTACACAGGTTGCAGTGACATAGCAACAACCCAGTACTCACTAAAAGTAAGCCAGAATATAAGTCTAATCACACTTCAGGTTTTATCAATAGCAGTGGGCCGCATGCTTTCAATAAAGTAAGCCAAGTCAGCGGGATTATGGAAGTCTTTCGTAATGTTGTTATGTGTGACACGCAACCGGGCTGGATAGAGCATGCCAAATTTGGCACCCATACACTTAAGCCGTGATCAATACGATAACAGTAATTTTCTCCGCTTTGCAGTTTCCTTCGCAAGTTCCAGGAGTATGAGGATCTTATTACCTTCAAAAGATAACGGAGAGTACAGCTTCGCATGCTGCATGATCTTAAGTACTTGATGATGTCTCAGTAACGTGACCAGAATGGGTCTAGGGAACTTCTTATGAAAGGGTTTGGCTGCGGTAGTCTGAATGCACTATCAAACACAATTTTGAAGTCGTCATTCATCTTCAGGAGTTGTGGAAGAAGAATCGCCAGGAAGTAGACTAGATCACAGGCCTCACGGCCCTCGGGTAAACCGAGAAGACAGAAACTGTTCCTTCTGGCGCGATTGTCAGCAGCCTCCAGCGCACGCTGCAGTGCAGTGATGTGGGAGGTCTGCTTGAACAATTGTTTGATAGAGGACTCTGCTGCCATGGTTCTTGTTTCCAGAGCATCAGATTTTGCTTGTGCAGCAGCGAATTCCTCCTTTAAGGAGGCAATATCTGCTTTCATGTCATTAATATCTTGTTTAATGTCCACTAGTAATTCCTGAATCGATCGCAGCTCATCCAAGATGGCAGCGGTAGCTGCGTCCTCGGGTTTAACGACTCCATTTTTCACTGGAGACAAAGGCTCCGTGCTTTTTCTTTTGCTAAGCTTACCCGATGCCATATCGCTGATAGGTAGTGAGCACTTGCACCAATGTGGGTTATCAAAAAGATGCCTTCTAAGTCAAGATTAAGTCTCACCGCCAGAGCTCGTGCTTTTGGCGACCTATCCCATCGGGCTCACTAGCCAAATAATGGAATTCTGTTCTTTTCATTTTACTGCCACTTTGCGTTTCTTTACACTTTGTTGTAAACCGTCGTGACCTGATTTAAATTGTTGAAAAATATTAAATTCTATTTTTTCATTTTATTAACTCAAATACAAAAGATATATTCTAATGAACAGCACAGTTTGCAAATAATTTTAGATATTAATTTTTCCCCCCTCTTTCCACTCCCCCATTCCATTTTGTAGAGAATGTACTTCCCCTCAGATGTAGATCAGCTATTAGAACAGTTAAAGATACCACCTGGCCTTGAGATAGATGTACTAAACAGGATCGGTAAGACCGCGTGGATCTGCTCCAATCCAAGTTTTGGCCGATTCTACAAGAGCTATTGATGCACTAAAAAGTTTGCATGCAAATGATTCACGTGGAGGTTCATCATAATCCCTGTCTCTCCCATCTGATTGATAGCTGTGAGAGCAACTCTCACACATGTGCAGAGCCGGCAGGGGAAGCCTGAATAGCTGAGACTTTTCCTCCAGGAATTTGTTCAAACCTTTCTTAAAACTAGCTACGCTATCTGCTTTTAGCACAACCTCTGGCAACATGTTCCAGATCTTAACTATTCTCTGAGTGAAAAAAATATTTCCTCCTATTGGTTTTAAAAGTATTTCCCTGCAGTTTCATTGAGTGGCCCCTAGTCTTTGTAATTTTTGACGGAGTAAACAATTGATCCACTTGTACCCATTCTACTCCATTCAGGATTTTGTAGATTTCAATCATATCTCCCCTCAGCCTTCTCTTTTCCAAGCTGAAGAGCCCTAACCTTTTTTGTCTTTCCTCATACGAGAGGAGTTCCATCCCCTTTATCATCTTGGTCGCTCTTCTTTGAACCTTTTCTAGTGCCGCTATATCTTTCTTGAGATAAGGAGACCAGGTGAGGTTGCACCATGGAGCAATACAGAAGCATTATAATATCTTTAGTCTTGTTAAACATCCCTTTTTTAATAATTCCTAGCATATTGTTTGCTTTTTTGGCCGCTGCTGAACATTGGGTGCAAGGTTTCATCATATTGTCTATAATGACACCCAGATTCGTTTCTTGGGCGCTATCCCCCAAGGTGGACCCTAGCATCCGGTAACTGTGATTTGGGTTATTCTTCCCAATATGCATCACTTTGCATTTGTCCACATTAAATTTCATCTGCCACTTGGACGCCCAGTCTTCCAATTTCCTAAGGTCTGTCTGCAATGTTTCACAATCCGCATGCATTTTAACAACTTTGAACAGTTTAGTGTCATCTGAAAATTTAATCACCTCACTTGTTCCAATTTCCAGATCATTTATAAATAAGTTAAATAGCACTGGTGCCTGTACAGATCCCTGCGGCACTTCACTGTTTACTCGCCTCCAGTGATAAAAATGACCATTTAACCCTACCCTCTGTTTTCTATCCGATAACCAATTTCCTAATCCACAGTGAAGATTGTTGACTTTAATTAATCTAGCACCTTGACTCTTTTAGCCAGATGTATATTTATTTTGTCATAAGGTATACCCATCAGGGCTGGTGTACTCTTGCTTCCAATAGTGGCAACCAGAAATTGAAAGACCTCCGCTCAGTATGCCCGAATTGTGGAACAACCCCATAAGGCATGATGTCAGTGAAACTCTTTTGAAAAGGACGCCGGCCTCCTGAGGCAGCCAAGAACTCTGCCATTCCCACCTGCTTGCAGTAACTCGCTTTAGGAGAATTTTCCATCACTCCCGGAATATTGTGGCTGGCGCATTATTGTTGGCAGTAGTGGGATAAGCCAATGCTTCAAAATCCACAGCACTGTCAGATGAGGTCAGTAGAATTTTTTTTGAAAAGAGGCATCGTGCAGGAGTCATGCCAAAATAAGGGCATGCCCCATCCCTTTGTGAGCAATTATGGGTGTTACTTTGTAAGTTTAGTTTACTGTGTCTAAGTGGCTTAGACTTGATTTGTTTAATTTTGCTCCAAACCCCTTTTAACATCATGCATTGGCTTAGTGCTTGTGTTTTCTGTTTAATTTTATTTGAAGTGGTGGGTCCGGATGAGATTATAACAGTGTGTTTTTGAATGGCATATTTCTGTACAAGTATTTGTTTTTAGGTGTTGGCCATGGCCTCTTCCTTCAAGGTCCACCTATGAATTTCTACTCGACTGTACCAATGTTATGCCAAACTCCAGACAGGTTATCATAAATTGGGGATATTATAAATGATTTAGATCTAATCACAGCATGAATAGATATTGTCTATCTTTGCAAGAGGATCGCATATTAAGAAGCCCTTTAATAAGCCGTGGTAAGCACTAATGTATGCTTATTGCAGGGCGTGCTCAGGCATCCCATGGTATTTTGGGGATCAATACACACTATCCATGTGCTACAAAAAAAAAAAAAAAAGAATTTGTATCTTAGTGCTGGGGCGTGTCTGGGGCTGGAGAGTAGGTGTATTCTTAATACAACATAGCTAGTCACTGCCAATATGGGGCAGCCAAAGAAAACCACCTAAAAGGATATATATCTTTGGTCAATGAAACATAACTGGCTAACCACTGAATATTGTAATAGCCAACTATGTCTCAGCTGGCCAAAAATAGACCAGAAATTTATTTATTCAAATTTTTATACTGTTCTCCCAGGGGAGCTCAAAATGGTTCACATGAATTTATTCAGGTACTCAAGCACTTTTCCCTCTCTGTCCTGGCAGGCTCACAATCTATCTAATGTAACTGGAGCAATGGGGTGATTAAGTGACTTGCCCAGGGTCACAAGGAGCAATGTGGGTTTGAACCCACAACTCAGGGTGCTGAGGCTGTAGCTTAACCACTGTGCCACACTCTCCCCAGATATGGTGCCAGCATTGAATTTCCAGTATCGCCACAAACTGTGGGTGATTGACATCAATCTCCCATGGTCTGAATATGAGCCTCTATGTGTGTGCTGTCTACAGCTTTTACTGAACAGTTTACCATAGATTTCCTTACTCAGGCTTTGTAATGAAAAACAAGAATACCTCTCAATGGCCAAGCACTATTGAACTCAGTCTGAGTCATATTGGCAATTGTATGAGGCTCCTATTCAGTTTCTTCTCTAATTGTAGTGTTATCAGCCAGACTCTGTAGTTCTTGAAAAATTTTCTTTAATAACATGAAGAATAAACACTTACAATTGATAACTTCAAGGCAGCTCAGCTTTTACAGAATCTTCTCACTCTACCAGCCCATCCTATTCAAGGGAAAGCTGGGAGTATGTCCACCCCTTGTGGAAAATAACACTCTGCTCCAGACTTAGATATTACAACCTAAGCTGTATTAGATTTTTAGAAATAAAGGCAGAAAACCTGGTGGCAGAGCAATGCTAGACTCAGGTTCTAATGCAGCCAAGTGGTATACAAATATTGCAACTGTTCTCTCTCAAACTGAACATGAAGGATGGGCTTAAGCTCTGTGGTTGTAGCCTAGCTCTCTGGGAGAAGCAAAGTTTTCTAGAGATTTAAGTCCACAGATTACACTTTACATATACATCTTAGCATAAACACTTATACTTGTTCTTATACAAGAAACTGAGTAAATGCCCACATAAAATGGGTGCAGAACAATGTGTTCCCACAATGGCTGATAGTGGGCCACATGCTTCAAGGCATTGCTTGGATACTTCCTTTGGAGCTTCCGTTATTTCCGTGGAACTTTCTTTACTCCACCCAACTTAAGGACTTCTCTCTTATATCCTAGAAGTCTGGACTGATGCTTGGGACATAATGGAAGGAAAAATCAGTTCTTACCTGCTAAGTTTTTTTCTCTTTAGACCCAAAGGATCATTCTGCTGTTTGGATTGTTGCTTTTTTCATGGATTTTAGGCACCAGTTACTTTTAGATTATGTTGTGAAATGTTTTCGAGTTTGTTTGTTTTTATTCTATTCATATTGCCTATGGAGGTAGGAGTTTTATGTGGTCTGCTCTTTCCTTTACTGCTTGGATATCGAATATTAGCTGGAGTCAGCTGTACAGTAGACTTTAAGGCAGACAAATTTAAAGGGGCTTTAAAATGTTTCCTTTTCAAAGATGTATTTGAGCTATGTCTCCCCTTCTTTTCCAATGTAGTAAGTCAGAGTGATAAATAAGAGCATCCCTCCCCCTTCTTCACTCCCTCTTGTATTTTAACTCTGTATGTTTACTTTTCTTGAATTTATTGTAGTTCTACCCCGTCCCTTTTGTTTTATAGTGAGTCTGTCTTAGACCATGTAATATCCCATATGTTCTTGTTTTTTATGTTCCCATATTTTCATGTACACCACCTGGAAACCATGATAGGTGATTAATTAAATTTTTAATAAACTTGAAGTCTGCTGTATTCTCTATCTCCACCTGCTGGTTAATGGGTATAACCCATAAGCCTGGACTGATCCTTTGAAACTAACGGAAAGAAAATTTTTCCATACTACATTCAGTGTCAGCAATAAAATTCATTAGAAAGGGTTCCTTGCATTCTCACCCCATATGGTCTGTATAACAAAAAAACAATCTAAGACCTTTCCAGTTATTTGATTTCACTCAGTGTGAATATCATATTGTCTTAATGCATTCCTAAAACATTCCCAGATAAACTTGATTAATCTTAACATGCTAATGTAATTTTGAAAGTTTTTTGTATTATCGCTGTCTATATACAGTCTCTTCCTCTGTAAACCGCTCTGAACTATTTGTGGTATTGTGGTATATAAAAATAAAGTTATTAGTATTAGTATTAATATTAGTATTGATCAACCAGGTCAAAAGCACTCAACAAGCCAAATTGCATTATTAAAATTTCCAGCCCCTTGCTTAGTAATAATCTGCCTTTGTTAGTAATGGAAGGGAAGGTGTACAACGCAGACCTCACGGATCTTAATTGCATGTCTTTAAAAATCTGAGGTCCGTGGCAGTTAGCCCTGCAAATCATTGGGAATGGGCTCTCCCGCCCCCGCCCAAAACAGAAATGAGGGGAAGAATACAAAAATGCATAGTTTCATATAACAAATTTTATACTTTGAATTAACATTTTAATTTCACAAAGTTGGAGACAAAAAATAAAGTAAATTGTGGTTAAATATTTCCACTGCTACCAGTTGTAAAATCAAACCACTGGTGCTATAAATAAATGTAAATGACCTGTTAACTAAGTACAGTAAGATTTATAAAAGTAATCATTTCACCCTTACATTCCTTCAGATCAAACAAAATCTTTGCTTGGGCGGCATGTACAGATCTTAACTGCACATCCTTAAACATCTGAGGTCCGAGCCACTTTTAGTCTCAGCATAGGGAGGAAAAAGCATTAGGATCTGTCAGAGCTAAATTGTCATAGAGGTCTGTCAGAGCCATAATCTATGTTGAGACTATAAGTGGCACGGAACTCAGATGTTTAAGGACGTACAGTTAAGATCCGTAATGGAACCCAAAACTGTTTCTGTACTAAATTCTTTATTGAATCCAGATTTGGGAGGATGTAAAATGCAAAAATTATCCAAATATTTCTCTAGTTGCCCATCCCTCCATGACCTTCACAAATAATGCAATGGAAGCTACTGATCTATAATTAACACCCTCTGACATGTCTCCTTTGGAATTTTCAGGTACTGGTGTTAAAATTATATTATTACAAGTCTTGAGGAACTGACCGCTTTGAAGCTCATGATTCCTGATAGATATCTTGCAAAGCCAGGAATGGTGAAAACCACAGCATTAGGTCATCCCTTATCCTTCAACAGATAGAATCTTTCTATGTACAGCCTCTGAATAATTCACTATAGCATGACACTTAGAACATAAGAACATAAGGGCTATTCTATTGTATCAGATCAAGGGTTCATTTAGCCTAGTATCCTGTTTTCAACAGTGGCCAGTCCAGCTCACAAGTACTTGGCAGAGTCCCAAAAAGTGGCAATATTTCATACTACTTAATCCCAAGGATAAGCAATGGCTTTCCCCAGGTCCACCTTTATAGAGTTTATTGAATTTTCCTCCAGGAATTTGCCCAAACCTTTTTTAAATGGAGTTACTTTAACTGTGCATCAGTCATTTTATTTATGTATTTATTTGTTAGAAACATGATGGCAGATAAAGGCCCAATGGCCCATCCAGTCTTCCCATCCACAGTAACCATCATCTTTTCCTCTCTCTAGGAGATCCCACATGTCTATCCCACGCTTTCTGGAATTTGGACACAGTCTCCACCACCTCTTCCGGGAAACTGTTCCATGCATCTACCTTTCTGTAAAACAGTATTTCCTTAGATTATTCCTGAGCCTATCACCTCTTAATTTCATCCTATGCCCTCTCATTTCAGAACTTCCTTTCAAACGAAAGAGACTCAACTCATGCGCATTTACAGTGACCCGTCATTCCCACGCCAGACAAAAACACGCTGACAAATGCACGCTGACAATAGCGCACAGGACTTATGCGCGCCGGATTAAAACACTTACCTTTTAGCGCTATGAGGGGGTGTGGGGGCTGTGGGGGGAACCCTCCCACTAAACTTAGAAGTGTTCGCGCTCCCGTTGGAAGGAGTGTGTGGGGGAAACCTCCCACTACACTAAAAACTGCCGAATACCCAAAAAACTAAGCAAAAAGGCAGTTTTCAGTGTAGTGGGAGGGGTTCCTCCATCCACACACCCCAACGGGTGCGGGAACACTGATGGCACCATATATAGAATTTGGGGGGCAAAGAGCAATTCTTTACCTGGGTGAAAGTCCTAGCAGGCTACCTACATGCTATTCTGTAACGGTGCTTCTAAATGGCACCTTTATGTTCCTACTCAAACTTGATATACTTGCCTTATCTGGCACAGATCAATGCAGTTCAAAAAGAAATAATTAATCTAAACAAGAGAATGAAAGGAACACCAATAATCTGGATAGAATCCTATCAACCACACACATGAAAGAAATAAGATAAGAAAACAAATAATTGTCACAAATTAGAGATAGACTGAGGAATTCTATAAAGTCCGCCTAAAGTTAGGAGAATACATCAGTGCACCTAGCCGATGTAAGTGCCTAACTTTTTTTTTTTTTTATATGCAAATTTTATTGAAATTTTAAACATAATTAAAACATACATTGTAGAAAATTCCACTTTTACAATAAGTTAATGTCCATTATAATAATTATAACAATAAATACCTCCGTATATAGCATTCCAAATCAATCCCTCCCCCCGCCCCGAATCAAATGTATATTGGAATCTAAATCTTCTTTACATAGCTATATATTCAATAAATTCAATTTCTTAGTGATAACAATCCAAGATTGTAACGATTGTTGATAATACCTTCGACGCTTAGCTACATAAATTTCCATCTTCCCTATCATTAAAAATTTCACTCTCCATTCGTATTCATCTGGTACCAGGGATTGTTTCCAGTAAGCAGCTATAAGACATCTAATCGCTGCTAATCCTATGCGTAATAAACGTTTTTGCCATCTAGTCTCACAAATAGAAGACAGTCCCAATAAGCAACATTGGGGAGTGTTGGGAATCGATACCCCTAGAAGTTGGGACAAAGAGTTCACTACTGTAGTCCAACAAGGTATTAATATAGGGCATTCCCACCATATATGTAGAAAATTGCCTATAGCATTGTGGCAGCGCCAACTGTAGGTGCCTAACTTAAGACTTAATTGGCGCTGATAATTGACAAATATTACCTCACTAGTCGTTAAGCCCGTTACATTAACGGGTGCTAGAATTTATGTCTGTATTTTTCTTTCTGTCTCTTTCCTCCCTCCATTTCCCTGTGTAGCGCTGTATCTGCTTTCTTCCTCAGTCTCCACTCTCGAGCTGTAACATTACTGCTTAGCTTTTTCTCCCTGCAAGCATCTCTGCTCTCTTTCTCTATATGTTCCTGATTCCTGCAAACTTCTGTTTTCTCTGTATGCTCTTGATCCTGTGTTTCCCTGTAGGTGTCTCTTCCTTTTTTTTTTTTATTCCTTCTTCACGTATGGTTGATTTATTAAAAGTTTTTATATTTTTCCTATTTGTTGCATGCCTGTCTCTTTTTTTGCTTTCTGTGTTTGTTTGTGTTTTTTTGCTGATTGTCAACTTGGTCGCTGTCAGTCTGTCTGTCTCATTGGCTGCTGTATGTCTTTTTTGCAGTCTAACTCCTTGGCCACTGTATGTCTGTATGGTTTATTTTCCTGAATTTATCCTTGGGCATTGTATTTTTTATTTTTTTCTGTTTGTCTCATTGGCTGTTTGTATTTTTTTTTTTTTTTTTTTTTTTTGCTGTCTCCTTGCCCACTGTCTCTCTGTCTGTCTCCTTGGCTGCTGTATGTCTGTTTGTCATTTTTTTCCCTGTGTCTCTCTCTCTCCTTGTCCTCTGTGTTTTGTTATTTTTTCAATCTGTCTCTTTAGCCCCCTGTCCTTCTGTGAGTGTCTGTGTGTCTCTCTCTCCTTGTCCTCTGTGTTTTGTTATTTTTTCAATCTGTCTCTTTAGCCCCCTGTCCTTCTGTGAGTGTCTGTGTGTCTCTCTCTCCTTGTACACTGTTGTTTTTTTGTTTTTTTCAATATCTCTTTAGCTCCTGATCCTCTCTCACTGACCCTTGCGCGACTGCATGTTATTCCGGCTGGGTTTCCATGGCAACCCTGCTCACGGGTCTGTGAGTGTAGAGCCGTTTTGTCGGGTCTGGCGGCGCTGCGTAGCGGGGAGGCGGGGCCTCAGCACCGGCCGGGCGGCTCGCACCGCCGGCCCCCAGGAGCCCGAGGCCGGCGGCGGGGGAGGCAGGGACATGCCTGGTGTGCCATGGTGCAGGAGGAACGGAGATCGGCGGCTGGCTGCGGTCCTGCTTGTGAAGGCGATCGGCTGGTGACGTATAAGCGCGCATGCGCACTCCTTCGGCCACAGACCTACAGCGCACTGAACACGCAAATAAGAGTGCGCATGCGCGGCTAGCTTTTTATTATATAGGATAATTGATGTAAATTGCATTTAATTGAATGTTAGGTACCTGTCTTGAAAGACACCTACCACTTTGAGGTAAGTGCCTAGTCCAAGGCACCTACCATAAAGTAGGTGTGGTTAGGGGGCAGATCATGGGCGTGTTTTGTATTTAGGTGCTGGTAAACTAAACTAAAGCTTAACTTTGTATACCGAGTCATCATTCTACGAAGGCTCGACTCGGTTTACAGCAATTAAATAAACAGGGAATGATTTACAAATGATAAGTGCCAAATTTAGACCCAGATATTTAGGCCACGAAAACCCTGTCATAAATTTAAGGTGCCTAAAATGTAGGTTACTTAGGTGAAACTAAGCATGGTTCTATAAAGCGCGCCTAACTTTTATAGAACCCCACTTGGTGCCACACTAATCAGCACCTAATTTTTAGGTGCCATATGTACAGGGTTACCAGATTTTACAATCGTAAAATCCGGACCAATGGCCCCACCCCAGTTCCACCCAGCCCTGCCTTGCCATGCTCCACCCATCACACTCCGTTCTGCCCCAGCCCTGCCCCACCAAACCTCTTCTCATGCTCATGCCTGTGACATTACTGCGTTGTGTCCACGCATGCACAGATGACCTCCTGACAAGGTCCCGAGCCGAAAGCTTTTCAAAACCCGGACAAAGTGCCAGTTTTTGAAAAGCCGTCCAGATGCCTGGACAGTCTTCTAAAAAGAGGACATGTCCAGGTAATTCTGGACATCTATTAATCCTACATATCTAATATAGAATCGGGCCCAAAGAGCTGAAAGCATACATTCAAAGGCCATTTCAAAGTAGAAGGCTTTTAGGAGAACTTTAAACCTTGAAAAAGATTGTTCTGGAAGGAGGAAAGGGGGAAGATCACTCTATAACTTCAGGGCCAGAAAGAAGGCAGCATGGGAGGTAAAAGGGCAAGCAGGTCTATGGCTGGTGTAATTGTAAGGAATGCCCAGATGCCATTATAAAATGGGCCCTCGCCACGTGTCATCTGGACACTTAAATGGCGGCCCTCACTTATAGAATTGCCCCCAAAGAGGATAACGTTATAACCGGTCACCTAGCTTTGTTACCCACTCACCTATCAGTCACGACAGTTTACGACAGCAAACAAGTTTGAGCAGTTTTAAGAAAATGTTGTACGATGAAATATGGGACTATAGTTTTTGATGCGAGACGCTGGTAGCCTCTTTGTAATTTTAGGAGGCTTTACATTTTCATTATTATGTTTTATTGATGTTCTATTTGTTGCAATGTATGTGATTCTGGTTTTGGATGTACTCTATTGTGACCCACCATGGGAAAGACGGAGTCCAAATAAATAAATTCAAATGCTTTCAATATTCACCCATCTGAAATCTGACCCCCAGGGAAAACATTAATCAATCTTCAGCCAGCAGCAGTCAGCGTGATTTTAAACACTGACCATCAATGGCCACATTAGACCAGGATACTAAATGGTTCTAACTCTAAATGGGTCATTTATCTGTTTTTGTTTAACACTGCGTATTCAGCAGTCCTGCCTGAAAGATACTCTGACAGAAAACTCACTTATTCAAAAACTTATTTAGATACCTCTGAATATCGAGCCCTCTATATAAAATGAAATGTCCTCTGTTTTCCTTTCTAAATAGAATGATTTTATATCCTTGCCATGGTTATTCTGACACCTGCATTAGCCCCAATGGCAGACATATATCCAAACAACATTACATGATTAACTGCACTCGATGGGAAAGAAACTGGGCCGCACTGAAAGCGGTTTCTGCTTCTCAAATAAATGCTGGAATGCTCAAAAACATTGGAGAGCCTGTGTGGGCCGATTTGTTTGCATGTGTGTGTGTGGGGGGGGGGGATGTGTCATAAATTCACGTTTAAATGCATTGGGCAAGATATATTTTTATAGACATAGCAGAAAATAAGGCTGCTTTTTAACAAAAAGTCTTGCAATGCAACACATTCACCACTTGTAACTAAACTAACTAAACTAAACATTAGGTTTGTATACCGCACCATCTCCGCATGCGCAGAGCTCGGCGCGGTTTACAGAGGTTAGGAGGAAAGGAAATTACAAAGAAGGGATATAGGAGAGGGACTGAGAGGATAGAGAGGGGCAGGGAACCAGAGAACGGGAGGAGATTAGATTTTTGAGAAGAGCCAAGTTTTCAAGCGTTTACGGAAGGATTGGAAGGAGCTAGAATTTCTGAGCGGGGATGAGAGGCTGTTCCAGAGTTCCGTGGTTCTAAAGGGGAGGGATGTTCCAAGTTTTCCTGCGCGGGATATACCTTTTATAGATGGGAAGGATAGTTTCAGTTTTTGGGAGGGTCTAGAAGAGAGCGGGTTTGAGGAATTCCAGAAGAGTGGGATAACGGGAGGAAGGACGCCATGTAGAATCTTGAAGGCTAAGCAGGCACATTTATGGAGGACTCTGGAGTATACTGGGAGCCAGTGAAGCTTGGAGAGGAGTGGGGAAACGTGATCGAACTTGCCTTTTGCGAAAATAAGCTTGGCAGCTGCATTCTGAATTAGCTGAAGTCTATGGAGGTTTTTCTTAGTTAGGCTTATAAAGATGGAGTTGCAGTAGTCTAGTCTAGAGAGGATGCCCTGTCAGCAAGAGAGTTAGAGAAAGCATGAAAGCCAAAGGAGAGAATAGGGCCATCCTTAGGCTAGTGTAGGCCTGATGTGGTAATGTATGGCTTTTCATAAGCCCTACATTTATGGGCAATCTGCTGCAGCTTTGCTGTCTTAGCCTACAGGCCCACAGATGTCCTCAGCAGCTTTCCCCAATTTGGAAGAGAGCTGGCTTAGTGCAGATTAGAGAATGACACGGAGACAAATTTTTCCCCCATCCCCGCAGGTATTTTCCCGTTCCTTCCCCGCAAGTTCTTTTCCTGTCCCTGCCCCATTCCTGTAAGCTCCATCCTCATCTGCACAAGCCTCTGACACTTTCATAAGTGTTCGAGGCTTGTGCGGTTAAGGCAGAGCTTACAGGAATGGGGCAGGGACAGGGACTGCGACAAAACTCACAGAGATCTCTCCTCCTGTCGTTAGGCCTTTGTGGTGTGGCCAGAACTGGGCCTCTCCAGTTGCAGGACATGGCACGGCAACTACTTGCGCATCTGCCTAAAGACAGCCCTGGAAAAGGCGACTGTGGGAAAGGAGAAGTTGATCCTTTTGTTTCTGTCGCCTCTTCAAGAATGTATTCCCTCCACAGTATTCGGCTGAAAACCCTGGAAACCAGGGTTCAAGTGCCACCGATGCTCCTTGAGATCTGAGGCACGTTGTTTAACCCTTCCTTGCCTCAGGTACAGACTTAACAAGCAATTGTATAAACTGGGGCCTAAATTTAGGGGCCAATAGTGTGCCCAGTTTATAGAATAGTAGCACTTATATGTGTGATTGGTGCCACGCCAGTAACTGGCAGTTTTGTGTATAAGTGCTGGATGCTAATAGCGCACCGAAATTGCTTACCCTGTTGTTCTATAAACGACACCCAAAGATAGATGCGCAATTGGGCGGGGGGATATACAATAGGGTCATTTACATCCGCAAACTAATTGGCTCAATTGGCAATAACAATAATTGGCTTTAACAAGTGCTAATTGGCATTAATTAGAAGTTACACGCAGGACCGATCTGCACCCTATTCTATAAATAGTGCATCTAATTTCTGTAGTGCACAACTTCAACTACTACTACTACTACTACTTATCACTTATATAGTGCTGAAAGGCATACGCAGCGCTGTACATTTTGACATTTATAGATAGTCCCTGCTCGGAAGAGCTTACAATCTAACTTAGACAGACAGACATGACATAGAGGGTTGGGGATACAGAACCCAAGGAGAGAGGAGTTGAAAAGTTGAAAGCAGGTCTTGAAGAGGTGGTCTTTTAACTGGGCCTTGAACACTGCCAAAGACGGAGTCCGCCGTGGGGATTCAGGCAGCTTGCTCCAAGCATACGGCGCAAGGCAGAAAGGACGGAGTCTGGAGTTGGCAGCTGAAGAGAAGGGCACAGATAGGAGGGATTTACCAGCTGAGCTAATCGGACACCCTAATAGCCTCCAAAGCAGCTAAACTGGACAGACAAATCACCATTCTGTTGTCATCGACCACAGACTACAAAACCTTCAAGAAAGATACTAAAACCATACTCTTCAAAAAATACATAAAACCCATCTAGCACGACCAGTCCCTACCCAAACCCCACCTACCCTCTCTATACCCTTAATACACTCTAATTTGCTTCTAACTACCCAACAAATTCTAAAATGCTTCTAATTACCCAACATTTATCACCCTAAGATCTCGACAACTCTTTGGTACTTCTTAAGTAACTCTTATGACATCGCTTTTGCTATTCCTGTAAACTTTATGTAATTCTTGATAACTTTGATATAATCCGCCTTGAACCGCAAGGCATTGGCAGAACAGAAATCACTAATATAATGTAATGTAAGTAAAGAGAGATTGTGAGGGGCAGCTGAGTAAGTGCATTTGTAGGTCAGTAAGAGGAGTTTTAATTGTAGTCTGAAACGGATGGGAAGCCAATGAAGTGACTTTAGGAGAGGGGTAACATGAGTATAGCGGCTCTCTCGGACCATGAGTTATGCAGCTGAATTCTGGACAGATTGGAGGGGAGTAAGATGGCTAAACAGAAGGCCTGAGAGTAGCGAGTTGTGGTAATCTAAGCATGAGATGATGAGGGCATGGATAAGTGTTTTGGTAGTGTGCTCAGAAAGGAACGGGCAGATTTTGGTAACATTATAAAGGAAGATAAAGCTGGATATTGGAGCAAAGAATCTCTGCTTGTTGGGAAGACTTGTGGGAAATAAAGCCATTGGAAAGGGCCTTGTGGCTGCCCAGATGTTCTGCTGGATGACCTGTCGCTGTGATACCTTAATGTAACTTGCCTTGAGCTACAAATGAAAATGCATTTGAAAATGCATATGTCTAATCCTGAGGGGGGGGGGGGTAGTAAATTAGTACTTTCCCTATCTGTCCCAGCAGGTTCACAATCTAACTATAGTTCCTGTGGCAATGGAGGGTTAGGGTCACAACCTCAGGGTGCTGAGGTAGCAGCTCTAACCACTGGGGTGCACCTCCTGTTTCTGACATGTTTCATAAAGCTATATCCATAAGAGTTTTTGGAAGGGGGGAGGAGGGGGGTTTCTAAGATTCATGCTCTTGTCACCGGTTCTGTATTGGGAATGAGTGGGAGTAGGGAGGTGGAGTGGCAACTTTGGGGCTCATAAGAGTCCAGGGTCCCGGGGGGGCCATTCTGCCGACTCTGGCCTCGCTGGCTATGAGTCAATTTGAAGGGGGGGGGGGTATGTTTTTGTATCCATCTCTAATATTTCCTTGCATTGTGTTGGATATGATGCATCACTGTTTGCATTCTGAACATTTTGTGTTCCGTTGTTCTATTTGCTCTCTTGATTGCATCAATAAAAATTGTTTGAACCTAAAGCTATATCCATAAGAACATAAGAATAGCCTTACTGGGTCAGACCAATGGTCCATCAAGCCCAGTAGCCCGTTCTCACGGTGGCCAATCCAGGTCACTAGTACCTGGCCAAAACCCAAGGTGTAGCAATATTCCATGCTACCGATACAGGGCAAGCAGTGGCTTCCTCCATGTCTTTCGCAATAACAGACTGGACTTTTCCTCCATGAACTTGTCCAAACCTTTCTTAAAACCAGCTACGCTATCCGCTCTTACCACATCCTCTGGTAATACGTTCCAGAGCTTAAAATTCAATGCAAGGGAGGGGGGAGGGGAGAGTGTTGCACAGTGGTTCAAACTACAGCCTCAGCACCCTGAGGTTGTGAGCTCAAACTCATGCTGCTCCTTGGTGACCCTGAGCAAGTCCCTTAATCCCCCCCTTGTCCCAGGTACCTTAGATAGATTTTGAGCCTGCCAGGACAGATGGAAAAATGCCTGAATACATTCATGTAAACCAGTGGTCTCAAACACGCGGCCCGGGGGCCACATGCGGCCCGCCAGGTACTATTTTGAGGCCCTCAGTATGTTTATCATAATCACAAAAGTAAAATAAAACCGTTTCTTGATCATATGTCTCTAGCTATAAATTACAATATTATTATTAAGACTTAGCTAAAAGGAAAGATTTGATGAGTTTGACCTCATGCAAAATTGTCATTTCTTTAATAAGACATTAACTATTTTTTTTTCTGAGGCCCTCCAAGCACCTACAAATCCAAAATGTGGCCCTGCAAAGGGTTTGAGTTTGAGACCACTGATGTAAACCATTCTGAGCTGCCTGGGGAGAACAGTATGGTAAATTGAATAAATAAATAAGTCACACACATTCCTACAAAGACTATAAGGCATCTCAAAACCTCCTACAAATGTCATATATCATAAGAACATAAGAACATAAGCAGTGCCTCTGCCGGGTCAGACCATAGGTCCATCCTGCCCAGCAGTCCGCTCCCGCGGCGGCCCAAACAGATCACGACCTGTCTGAATCATCTGAAGGGGCTCCCCTGCCACCTTGGCCTCCCAATTTGGTCCTGCCTTCCCATCGAAGTCCCAGCCCTCCGGTCCTGCACATGCACGACCTGGTTGGTTTATACTCATTACCTGACAAACTTTCTATACTTTTGTTACATCCCAGCTCCTCCCTCAGTATCCCATGATCCCTTTATCCCTCAGGAATCCGTCCAATCCCTGTTTGAATCCTTGGACCGTACCCTGCCTGATCACTTCCTCCGGTAGCGCATTCCAAGTGTCCACGACCCTCTGGGTGAAAAAGAACTTCCTTGCATTTGTTCTGAACCTATCTCCCTTCAGTTTCTCAGAATGACCCCTTGTATTTGCTGTCCCCTTCAGTCTGAAGAATCTGTCCCTATCCACCCTCTCTATGCCCCTCATGATCTTGAAGGTCTCTATCATATCTCCCCTGAGCCTCCTTTTTTCCAGAGAGAAGAGTCCCAGCCTATCCAGCCTCTCGGCATATGAGCAGTGTTCCAGCCCTTTTACCATTTTCGTTGCTCTCCTTTGGACTCTCTCGAGTACCGCCATGTCCTTCTTGAGGTGCGGCGACCAGTACTGAACGCAGTATTCCAGATGCGGACGCACCATCGCTCGATACAGTGGCATGATGACTTCCCGTGTTCTGGTTGTTATGCCCTTTTTTATGATGCCCAGCATCCTGTTGGCTTTTTTCGAGGCTGCTGCGCACTGTGCAGATGGCTTCAGTGATGCATCCACCAGCACACCCAAGTCTCTCTCGAGTCTGCTGTCTCCCATCAATACCCCCCCCAATTTGTAGCTGAACAACGGGTTCTTTTTCCCTATATGCATGACCTTGCATTTGTCCACGTTGAAGCGCATTTGCCATTTGTTTGCCCAGTCTTCCAGCTTGTCCAGGTCTCTTTGTAGGTCCTCACACTCCTCCCTGGTCCTAACTCTGCCGCACAGTTTGGTATCGTCTGCGAATTTTATAACCTCACACTTTGCCTCCTTTTCCAGGTCATTGATGAATATGTTAAAGAGTAACGGCCCCAGCACCGATCCCTGTGGCACACCGCTCGTGACTCCCCGCCAGTCAGAGTATTGACCCTTTACTCCAACCCTCTGCAGTCTACCCGACAACCAGTGCTTGATCCATCTGTGCACATCCCCTCCCACCCCGTGGTTCCAAAGCTTCTTAAGTAGCCTTTCATGTGGCACCTTGTCGAAAGCCTTCTGAAAGTCGAGGTAAATGATGTCTATGGGCTCCCCTTTGTCCATCTGACTGCTTATTCCCTCAAAGAAGTACAGCAGGTTCGTTAGGCACGACCTCCCCTTACAGAATCCGTGCTGGCTTGTTCTCAGTAGGCCATTCCTCTCAATGTGCTCGCAAATGCCATCCTTGATCATAGCTTCCACCATCTTCCCTATAATTGAAGTCAGGCTCACCGGCCTGTAGTTCCCGGGGTCACCCCTCGATCCCTTCTTGAAGATGGGTGTGACATTTGCCAATTTCCAGTCCTCTGGTACCTCACCCGTTTTCAAGGATAGGTTGCAAACATGTTGGATTGCGCCCGCTATTTCCTGTCTTAGTTCCTTCAGAACCCTTGGGTGGATCCCGTCCGGGCCCGGTGATTTGCCGCATTTTAACCTGTCTATCTGTTTGAGGACATCCTCCTTACTTACCTCTATGTGTTCTAATTTCTCAGCCTGTTCCCCACTCATGAGGTCCTCTGAGTCCGGTATATTAGAAGTGTCTTCGCTCGTGAAAACCGACGAGAAGAACGTGTTCAACCTCTCAGCTACCTCTTTATCCTCCTTAATCACTCCCTTCCTGTCCCCATCGTCCAACGGCCCCACCTCCTCTCTCGCTGGTCGCTTCCCCTTAACGTAACTGAAGAATGCCTTGAAGTTTTTCGCCTCCCTGGCCAGCCCCTCTTCGTATTTCCCTTTTGCTTTTTTAACCTCCCGGTGGCATTCCTTTTGGCATTTCCTGTGCGCCTGACGGTTTTCCTCTGTTGGGTCCTTTTTCCAACTCTGGAAAGATACTTTCTGGAAAGATATCCTCCTAATTAAAACAAAAATCTGAGTTCAAATGTATTATATATTATACAAAATACCGCTGTGAAATTAATTTACAAAGCTAAAAAATATGATCATGTTACCCCACTGCTGATTAAATCCCATTGGCTTCCGATAAGCCATCGTATCACCTTTAAATTACTGCTTTTGGTGTTTAAAGCTTTAAACTTTAATGAACCCCAATTTATTAACAGATGGCTTATCCCATATAGTACAACCCGATCACTTCGTTCGTCTTCATTTAATCTTCTTTCCGTGCCTTCAATTAAAATGATAGGAACTAGAAGACAAGACATGTTCTCAGTTATGGCCCCTCATTCATGGAATCTTTTACCACAATACATTAGAGAACTAAAAGACCTAACACTGTTTAAAAAAACGTTAAAAACCTTTCTCTTTAAAGATGCGTATGGATCTTAGGACACTGAAAAAATTGATTATTTTTTAACCGTTACCTGGTTTTTTTTCTTTTAATTTTTCCTTTAATTTTTTAATTTTTTTTCTTTTCTTTCTTTTTTTTTTTAAACAGCTAATATAACCCCCCTTTTTGTTCTTCCCTTTTATGTTTTTTCTTCTCTTCTATCAAAAATTGTAACTATTCCCCCTCTTAACCACACATGTCTTGTATGTCTAACCCACAAAATTATTTTATACTTATGCCTACACTCAGTTTGTTAAGTGTGTTAAATTTTAACTAACAACAAATTTGTTTTTATGTCACCATTAACATTGTACTTGTTTAATTTATTAATATATGTTATTATTATTGTACATCGCCTAGCAATTTAAATAGGCGATTCATCAAGAATAAATAAACTTGAACTTGAACTTGAACTATTCTAATAAAAAAAAGTTCAGAAATTGTGTTGAAAGATCAAATGACCCTCTCACAATACTGGCTATGCTGGTGCAATTTTCCATACAAATCTATTGTTTTAAATATCTCTGCATAGACTTTTTATGAGCATAAACTACAGTTTACAGCATTTTTTAGATAAATCTCCCAACAGTCATCTTCCTGTCCAGAAGAGGTAGTGGTGCTCTTTTAGACATCTCACCCCCAGCTTGGCTTAGTGCCCATCAGACAGCAACATCTGCCGTCCCTGCTGCCCCCCTAAATCTGTGGTTTCCTGGTTGAGGGAGGAAGATTGGCTGTGACCAAAGGAAGGAGTTGGAGGTGGGAGGAAGGAGTTAGGTAAGAGGATGAGGGGAGTGGGCTCATTCATTAGCAATAAATAGACGTCCTCTACCTAGAGGAAGGCATCTGAAGACCTTCCCCATCCAAAGCCAGAACTGAAGAGGTTCTTTCAGTGAGTATCAAGCAAGACCAGTTCCTGCTTTTTGCTTCATATTATTTCTTTCCTATGGAAGGTTTTAGCAGAATTTCTGCTGGGTGACAGATAGTCCTGGAAACTGAAATTCTTCATTTATCCACAGCTGTAGCGCAGGGAATGGCAGCTCAAGTCACCCTATAAACCTTAACCTAGCAGTGCACTTCATTTCCGTCTCAAAGGAGCCAGTTATGAAGGCAGTCCTGTCTCTGTCTCTCTTATGGCTGGTGTGGATACTGACCACATAGGATTTCTTTTTTTAGACAGCTTTTACCTGTTCACCAGGCTGCTGCCAGTTATACAGATAAAAGCTGTGCATTAAAGGCAAGTGATTCTTGTCCAAAATGTTTTCTGGAGAGAGATGAAATTCAGCCACTCTCCTGAGAGCTCTGTGAGTGGTGGGGCTGCACAGGGCACGAGAGTGAAAGGGGCACAGAAATCCTTCCCTGTTCATTGTCTCCCCATTGGTGGCCAGTGGGTAGAGCAGGGGCACTAGGGGATGAGTCACATAGGGACAGATTCTGCCTCCTGGGTGCTCCTGTCTGGATAACTTACATGCTTAAGTTCGACCAGCAAAATCACAAGCCTAACTCAAACTGTTTCATGGCAGTATGTGGTGCAGAATGCCCTGGTACACTATTACATGCAACCAATAAGCTGGCTTTTAAGCAGAAAACAGGTTGTGGTCCCATCAGAGCTGGAATCAGTTCAAACTTTCGGTGACAATCTCTATATCTTTCCACCAATGCACTTGAGACATTCTAAACTTTTCAATCATAAGGTGTTATCTTTACTGCTTCAAGGCACTGGCAATTCAGGAAATTCAGGCAGCTTGCTCCAAGCATACAGCACAAGGCAGAAGGGGCGGTGCCTGGAATTGGCACAGGTAGGAGGGACTTACCAGCTGAGCTGATCAGAGCTCACGGGTGATCATAGGGGGAATTCTGGGAAAGTATAAATAAAGAGTTATATGGAACACTGTTCATATTCATTGGAGTTGGGTTTTTAGAAGAGTGAGAGTGCAACTAATGTTTTGTGTACCAATACTCAGAAGCAGAGCCAGGGCATCAGGCAGATTCAAGGATTCATGATGAAACAGCTCAGGACTAGAAGGAAATACAATTTAGATTTTTGGAACATCCCAGGAAAACAAACTGGAGAAAAAAACCCCACATTAATTTTGCATTGCAGTTTAAGGAGTTTCTTGTTTCTTGTATTGTATTGTGTGTTTATTTATCATTCGCCTTCTACAAAGCAAAAATCAACAAATATAACAATTCGGCCTCCTTTTACGAAACTGCAATAGCGGTTTCTAGCGCGGGGAGCCACACTGAATGGCCCGCACTGCTCCCGACGCTCATTGAGGTCCTATGAGCGTCGGGAGCAGCGCAGGTCATTTAGCGCGGCTCCCTGTCTTTGGGCCGGTTCCCTGAGTGCTGCAGTGGACAAAGCCGTAGGAAAAGGCTCCTACGCGCATCCTGCGCCTGAACCGGAAGCCTTCTCTCTAATGTCGCAATGTCAGAGGGAAGGCTTCCAGATGAGGCGCGGGACATGCGCAAGGAGCCGCTGCCCACAGCTTTGTGCACTGCAGCACTCAGGGAGCCGGCCCGAAGATGCCGCGTTGATCGCACTGTGGACAGGCCCGAAGATAACACCGGGGGGCAGGCCGGAAGGCAAGGCACAGCATGGAGGGAGGGAGACAACAATGGTAGGGGGAATGCTTTTATTTTTTTATTTAGTGATTGATTTACATCTGCTGTCTGTTCAGGAAGAAATGCATTTGTTTCTTTTCCTCTGGGGTTGTACTGCTTGCAGAGTCTTGCATCTTAGGGCTTGTTTGTAAATATTAGTACTTTTAGTTTTTGGGCCTGCATTTGCATGGGGCTATCTGTTTTCTGGTAGGAATGAATGTTGAAAAGCATAGTGTGCTTTGTGTATTTTAATTGTGTGGTTAACCATTATGTGTTGTTAATACAATTGTATTGTCTGTGTATATATGAAAAATGAATGGGAAAAATGGTGTTACAATTAATACTATTATGGGGGCGTGGTCTGGGGTGGAGATTGGGTGGAGATGGGCACGAGTTAGTCCAGTGTTCTTCAACTGCCAGTCCGCAAAATAATTATTTTATTTCCGCCGGTCCTTAGGTGTGAAAAGGTTGAAGAACACTGGTATAGAACACTTTTATCTGTTCTACACCAGTATTTCTCAATTCGGTCCTGGAGTACCCCCTTGCCAGTCAGGTTTTCAAGATATCCACAATGAATATGCATAAAAGAAATTTGCATAGAATGGAGGCAGTGTATGCAAATCAAGTTTATGCAAATTCAATGTGGATATCCTGAAAACCTGACTGGCAAGGTGGTACTCCAGGACCGAGTTGAGAAACACTGGTGTAGAACAGGTAAAAGTGAATTGATTTTTCACCCTTTCCAAAAGTACATAAACCAGGGGATACTCAATGAAATTACATAGGAATACTTTTAAAACAAATAGGAGGAAATATTTTTATACTCAAAGAATAGTTACGTTCTGGAACTCACTGCCAGAAAAGGTGGTTTCAGCGGTTAATGTAGCTAGATTCAGAAAGGTTTGGACAGGTTCCTGGAGACAGACATGGGGGAAGCTACTGATTGCCCTGGAACGGAAGCATGGAATGTTACTAATATTTGGGTTTCTGCCAGGTACCGTGACTTGGATTGGCCACTGTTGGAAACAGGAGACTGGGCCATTGCTCTGACCCAGTATGGCTGTTCATATTCCAATAAATATCCCCGTAAATGCCAAAGGCAGGAGTCAGGACACCAATCTAGATGGAACCTTGGTCTGACACAGGCAATATATGTGCTCTGTCTTTCACCCTCTGTGTATGTGTCTCTTCCTCTGACCTTTTCTGTGTCTCTGGCTCTCCATCTTTGTCTCAATGGGCTAGATTCACAAAGCAAACTGATCGTGTACTGATCGGTTTGCGACCTGATTTTACTCCGGCCTGATTCACTTACCTCTCTGCCGATCCGAATCCGATCTGCACATGCAAATGAGGGGAACGGCATGCAAAGTAGGCAGGGATGCGATTCACAAAACAAATTTCACAATCCGACTGGGCTGGCCGATCAACCCAAGAAGCGAATGCTGGGGACCAGTCGCAAACGTCCTTTCCGACTCTCCAGCTCCATTAAAGCCCTGCTCTCTGCTGCCCCGAACCTCTCCTGCCTGCCGCCCCGATGCTCTTCCCCGAATCTCTCCTACCTGCTGCCCTGAATCGCCACCCTGATCTCTCCCGAATCACCGCCCTTCTCTTCCCCGAATCTCTCCTGTCTGCCACCCCGAATCTCTTCTGCCATTCCCCGCACTGCGAGCCCGTGGTTTTAACCCGCGGGTTTAAAGCAGGTGAATACCATGGGCTTGCTGGGCTACAAAAATTAAAGTAAAAGTTTTTTGTTTTTTTTAAAGTCGCGGCTCAGACAGGTTTTAGACGCATGCACAGACCCTCTACAGATGGTCTGCGCATGCGTCAGGATCGCACACTAGTGATCCGTGTCGGCAGATGAGGGGGTGTACCTCCGATCGTCCCCATTTGAATATTGCCGGTTTGTGAATCCATCAGACCTGCCCAGATCAGACACGATCAGGTAGGTTAGTGAATCTAGTGTTTCACTGGTGCTTTTCCTCTCCCTGGTCCTGTGGTGACTCATGGAATGCATGTGGTTTCACAGTTGATTTTGTCTAAACCAGAGAACAGTTTTTCTCTCTGTCATGGTCACAAGAGTAAAGAGAAGGGAGGATGATATTGTAACAGACCAGACCGGCTAGCTTGTACAGCCGTGTGCACCTAAATGTGGTATACCTTATTTTCAAAAGGGAAAATACACACTTTCCCACTGAAAACTGCTCCACCAAAGTTGCATGCATGCATTTACACTGGCTATTTATTACACATAAATTCTGGAGAAAGATACACGTATAGTTTTGAAAATCCTGCCCCAACTCTGTCCTCAGGGACAAACCTGCCTAACAATTAGCCTATGGATTTAGCATTCAGTACTTCCACCTGCATCTATTCTGGGCGATTTAAAAACTAAACATCTTCCACATATAAAACTTATTTCTATTGCATATAAAAATGACCCCCTGCAATGGGCGCAGCCGAACTGGTAAAATGAGGAGGTGAGAAACCCAGTTCCAGGAAAAATAAGGGCGGGAAAGGCTAGGAGGGAACTGTCTGCCTGCGTTTTCTCAGATCTGGAAAGCTTTTTCTCTCACCCTCACTTGTGAACCCATTAAGAAGTCTGGAATTCAGTTCTCTAGACTAAGCAACAGACACATTTAAGAAGGGTTCTGCTTGTGGAGGAGTGAATAAGCACAGAATATGATATGCCCTCTCATCCCAGGAGAGCCTGCTCTGTTTCGTGGGTGGAACAGTGTGTGCGTAAGGTTGAATTAACATGAAAAATAAACCCCCAAGCTCATCCCAGGAAAGGGTGGTCTCTCCAGGTCAAGGGAGGCTGGCAATGCTATTGGGCTGAGAGTACAGAGCACAGATTGTACCTCTGGCTTGGCAAATGTGACCTGAAAAGAGACGAATGTTTTCTGTCTGAGACGCATGCAGTGCGTTGCTGCCTGGAGAAATGCCAGCATTTTGCGCGCCAAGTTAATGTTGAAGCATTTCTGAACATGTGGAATTAAGTTTCAGTCTCTCTTCAAACTACAGCTCGGTCCATTTAGTGAAAAAAATATGTTGAGCCCAACTTGTGAAGAAACCTGCCCTCTCTTGCCTCCTTCTTCAGCCTCTCTCTTCTATCAGTCATCTTTTCCCTCCCCTAAGCTTCCCCACTAATGTAAATCCTATTTCTATCCCTCAACTTACCTGTTCTCGCCTATCTTAATCTGCTGCTTTACAAGTTTTACCAACCTCACCCTCTCTTACCGTCTTCATACTCCTTCCCAAATCCCATCATCACCAAATCTGCCTTCCTGTCTTTTTCCCCTGTCTCTTCCATCCACCTCTCCCTCACCCCTCTCCTTTCCCCTACTTCTACTGTTCCATCTCCTATGTTATGAAACATTTTGTAACATCCTTGTAGTTAGTACCAGCCCACACCTTGCTGGCCTCTGGGACCTCCCCCAGTCCTAAGCTGCTGCTTTTATGATAATCACAACCCTGTTAAAATTCACAGGATTTCCACAGCTCGGGCAGAGAGCCTCAAGCAGCTCTGTTGGAAGGAGACAGAAAGAGCTAAAGAGAGGACACAATGAGAGCCCTGTTCATCTTTGCCCTCTTAGCCATCCTGGCTGTCGTGACCTTCTGCTCTGGTAAGTACGGTAGACGGTGAATAAATATTCAGGTTCCATACAGCATGAAGAGAAGTTCGTAGGACTTAATTTAAACCAGGGCTGAGATTTCATTATCAATCAGATCTCACTGGAACTGACAAATGCTTGCTTTCCATGACAAACTGTCGAGTATAATTATAATTCAATGAATCTTTGAAAAGCCAATTAATAAAAAGCCAAATAGTTTTCATGTAGAATGGAATATCTGAAATATTTTTAGACAATTAATCAGTCATGGCTCAGAGCACTTCAGAATAAGAGAATAATTAAAGGCTCCTTTTACGAAGCCACGTTAGCGGTTTAACGAGCGTAACAGCGCACGCTAATTTGCCGGCCGTGCTAGCCGCTACCGCCTCCTCATGAGCAGGCGGTCGTTTTTCGGCTAGCACAGGAGTTAGCGCACGCTGAAAAGGTGCGTGCGCTAAAGCCGCTAGTGCGGCTTCGTAAAAAGGAGCCCTACGTCTCCTGTCCCGCATGATGCGCTGGGGTCAGGTGTCCGGTGATGTGCTCTTTCCTGGGGAAGAAGGGAAGACAGATGCCACTACTGTAGTGATGCCGCTGCCAGCCAAAGGTACAGCTTTGGAAGAGACTTCCTTGTAGTCGTCTTGGCCAGAATAAGTGTATGTAGTACTTAGGCGTTTGAATCACTTACAGGCCAAACTCAGTATACAGAAAACTGCCAGCTTCATTGCTGGTGCACAGCAGTCTTACGAATACATTCTGCATTGCAGACACTATGATAAATGTATTAATGAAAGAGGTGACTGGAGAATCCCTCTGAAGCCTGGAGATCAGTTATTATTTGATTACTTACTGATAAAATATGATGCTAAATCAAAAGAACATATCATTGCCATACTGGGACAGACCAAATGTACTTTAAGCCCAGGACCAAGTGGAGGAACATACTATAGAAACATGATGGCAGATGAAGGCCAAATGGCCCATCCACTCTGCCCATTCACAGCATCCACTATCTCCTCCTAATGGTTAGGGCAATAGGCTTTGATCCTAGGGAAGTAGGTTCAGTTCCCAGTGTAGTTCCTTGTGACCCTGGGCAAGTCATTTAACACTCCATTATCCCAGGTGCAACCCCCCCCAAAAAAAAAAAAAAAAAAACCAGATCACAAGCCCACTAGGGACAGAGAAAGTACCCACAGGTAATGTATACAGTGCTGTGTGCATCTTGAAGTTCTATAAAAATGACTATTTGTTATAATAGTTACCTGCTTCCAACAATGCTCAATCCAGATCACAAGTACCTGGCAAGATTCCAAATGATTAAAAAAGATTTTATGCTGCTTATCATAGCAGTGGATTTTCCCAAGTCCATCTTAATAATGGCTTATGGAATTTTGTTTAGGAAATTAGCCAAACCTTTTTTAAACCCCGCTAAGCTAACTGCTTCTACTATGTTCTCTGGCAGCAGATTCCACATTTAATTACACAATGAGTGATGAAATATTTTCTTCAGTTTGTTTTAAATTTCCACAGTTACCACTGGTCACCAGGGCACTGGATTTCTGCTATGTTGATCCACCAAACAAATCTCAGAGCTGGCTTCTACGAGGGGCCGCTGAAAAGTTCTCAGTCCAACCAACAAAGTTGGGACAGTCTCCACTGAGGGTAATACATTTAGTCCAGTGATTTTCCACTTTTGTCGTTCCATCGGGAAAAAACAGAATGAAAAAAGTAGAAAATCGCTGAACTAACGGTCTCTTTTACAAAGCCGCACTAGCGGCTGCCGCGCAGCAACAGCCCCAAAGCCCTTTAAATCTCTATGGGCTTCGGGGCCGTTAGCGCAGCGCAGCCACTAGCGCGGCTTTGTAAAAGAGGCCGTAAGTGTATAGCCCTCAATGGCGACTGCCCCAACTTTTGTTGGTTGGGCTGAGAACTTTTCAGTGGCCCCTTCTAGTTAGGCATTGCACCATGGATGATTTAGATCTGTATTTTTTATGCTCATTTGATGCAAATTGTAGTCAGCTGCATTTTGATCTTTAATATAGCATGGTCAGCGCAACAGAAACCTTTGCAGGCAGGGCTGTGCTGGTCTGTGATGAAAACCCTGCATTGAGTGTTTTGCAGATTACAAACTAGCATAGACGGCATGTGTCAAAAATAGTTCAAAGTTATACCCATGCTTCAAAATGTAATTGTCAAGTTTTCTCCAGTTCTCATTAGAGAGCTCTGCGGATAGGGGCATATCCTCTTACCACATTACACACTCACCCCCCCTGATTTTATAATCTTGCGCATTCATTTTCAAACTTAAAGCTGGATTCAGAAAATGACACTCAGAAATCAGAAAAGATTGGTGCTATGCTTGATTCTATAAAAGATGCACACATTTAGTATTCCCATAAAGCTGGTATAAATGCTGGTGCCCAAGTTAGGCAGACTGAGGCTATATTCTATAAACCCACATGCAAGTTTTCAGAGCACTCCTGACATGCCCACAGTCATGCCTCCTTTTGAGTTACATGCTAGCAGAGTTAGGGGAGAGTGTGGTGCAGTGGTCAAAGCAATAACCTAAGGATCCTGAGGTTGTGGGTTCAAACCCCTGCTGTTCCTTGTGACCCTGGGCAAATCACCTAATCCCTCCCTTGCCTCAGGTACATTGGATGGATTGTGAGCCCACCAGGACAGACAAGGAAAAATGCTTGAGTACCTGAATAAATTCATATAAACCATTCTGAGCTCCCCTAGGAGAACAGTACAGAAAAATAAATGCCTTATAAAATAGTTTTATATTTAAATCTGTTTCTTGACAAACATTACAGTGATATAGAAAAAAAATCACCAGTTATATAACAGGAATACAGCATAAACTTACATCATACAAAACAAGCAGTTCTTGAAGCTCATTGGCTGCACCATTTAATGAGTTCTACTTATTGATATTAAGTGGCTTGATACTCAGTTCATTTGCACTTGCATCTTGGGCATGTACACAAATTCGGACGCACAATTCTGGGTGCCATACATAGAATCTGGGGGTTAATGTGCAAAATTGCACACGCTGGTTATAGAATACTGTCAGTTCTGCACATAATTCAGTTGTTAAATTGGGTGCGTTTTGGGGTTAACAATCAATAATTGGGCTATAATTGGAGTTAATTGGCATTAATTTTCAGTATGCGGCATAATTGCACATAATTGGATATTCTATAACGTTAGGGCCCTATTTCACATATGTCACTTAAAAAATAGGGGCTGATCAATGCAGCGCAAGTACGATGCTATAAAATTAGGTGTCCATTCAGTGGCGTAGAGAGAGTGAGAGGTGCCCGGGGCGGTGGTGCACCTCCCCGCCCTCTTCTCCACCCCACCTCCACATACTCCTTCCCCACCCCCTCCTGCTACGCGCATGCCGCTTCCCTTCCCCCGTACCTCTGTAACATTCCTGGCGTGAGCAGCAGCCCCCCCCCCCCCCCAATCTGCTGTCGCGCCAGCGTTGGCTCGTCCTCTGACGTCACTTCCTAGGCGCGGGTCCAGGAAGCGATGTCAGAGGAAGAGCCGACGTTGGCTACGACAGCAGGTTGGAGGTTGCTGCTCGTGCCAGGAACGTTACAGAGGTACGGGGAAAGGGAAGTGGCATGCACGCACAGCAGTGGAGGGGCGGGGGAAGGAGCGAGGGGGCAGAGAGGAGGACGGGTGCCTGTGTCCCCACCAAGAAGGCACCCAGAGCGGACCGCCCCCCCCCCCATCCCCCATTTACTACTCCACTGTGGCCTTTATAGAATCATGCTTAGACGATGCTAGGCATTGTGACATTTAGGGGCACCCTATTGGCCTAAATGCCTGCGCCTATGTTAGGCACCCAATAGCTCCTAAATCCAAACCATGCCTATTATCCGCTCCCTAATCATGCCCACTTTTAATTATATGCCTTGCACTGGGCACCTAACTGTTGTAGAATCATACCTGCCAAGTTAGGTGCTTATCTTTTAATTAACTCCATAGTGCCAATTAAGAGGTGTTGGGTGCCAATTATCGGCGCTGATTTAGCCTATTACTCAATTACGTTAGGTTCCTATATCGGCTAGGCGCCTAACTTTAGGCTCACATTATAACATTCAGAGGTGTAGTGTGTAGTAGAGAATGAAACGTGAGTTTTGTTGCTGTCCCTGTCCCATTTCTGTAAGCTGTGCCTTAACCGCACAAGCCTCAAATGCTTAGGATTTTATCGTTTTTGAGCCTTGCGCAGGTGAGGACGGAGCTGGCAGGAAATGGGGCAGAGGCAGGAAAAGGGGAGGGTGGAAAAATTCTCCGTGTAGTTCCTTTAACGTGCAACTGCGAGGGGGGTGTGGATGGGGGGGAGGGGTGCAGGAGCATACCCAGCAATTCCACACTAACGTTACAGAATACTGTCAGTTATCTCTCTCTGGCAACAGTTAGGCACGAGCATTTACTCCAGCCACTGAGCTAGTGTAAATGCTTGCAACTGAATTTAGGCATGCAGCTGCGAACTGATGCTAGAGTTCTGTTACAGCAGTTAGGTGCTATTAGAATTGCCATTATAGAATTCACACTTAGCGCACACTCTTTAGGCTCCTAACTTTATGTGACTTAAGAATTACCCCCTCATTGGTCTCCAAAAGAGTCAGCTCGCATTCAAGAATGTCGGTGGCAGGGATGCACATCTTCTTTTCATTGTACTGCATGCTACTTCGTGGAGCATACAGTATATAATATATGCTAAAATAAAAGTGTGCACTAACATGAGCTAATGCACGCTATTTCATGCAAGCATGTCATTTCATTAGAGCAGGCGTTGAAATAAAAGAAATTTGAGCAAAGCAAAAAAAAATCACAAACAAAATGGAATGAAACCACAGCAGTCAACAAAAGAAAATAAATCCAACAAGTCTGCAGTGTATGTCGAACAGCCAGAAAAAAAAAAAAAAAAAAAAAAAACAGCAACCGCAGAACGAATGTACTTGATGCAGGCACTTTATTAAGTCAATCATGTCATTTCATTAGAGCAGGCGTTCAAATAAAAAAAATCTGAGCAAAGCAAAAAAAAAAATCACAAACAAAATGGAATGAAACCACAGCAGTCAACACAAGAAAAGAAATCCAACAAGTCTGCAGTAAATGTCGAACAGCCAGAAAGCAAAAAAAAACCAAAAAAAAAAAAAACCCAGCAACCGCAGAACGAATGTACTTGATGTAGGCACTTTATTAAGTCAATCAAACATTCTAAAAGAAAAAAATCACCTTGTTTCCAAAGAAACGGGGACCCAACATGGTTCATGTTTCAATTAAAATATCTTCCATAGGGGGTCCAAGGTTTTCCTTTTGGAGAGAAAAAAGCATAACACAACAACGTGCGATAGAACTTGTTGCCTATGATGATAATCGCATGAGGATCATCACCGTAGTGAAGATCGTCTTAGTGCTGTGAAACCACAGCAAAAATATTATACCATACATATTTAAGTGCTAAAATTACGCTCAATTTAATCAGGTTTTGCATACATAAATTGTGAGTCAAAACAGTAGTAAAAAGGCAGGGTAATTATCACTTCTATAGCCCCACTAAGGGGTCATTTTACTAAAGCACGCTAATGCATCATAGCGCATGCTAAAAATTAGCGCACGCTAAATGCTAATGCATCCGTAGGATATAATGGACGCGTTAACACACATTAGCATTTAACGTGCGCTAATTTTTAGCATGCACTAAGACACACTAGCGCGCCTAAGTAAAAGGACCCCTAAGTATATGCAGCGCTGTACACCAAACATGGAATAGACAGTCCCTGCTCAAAAGAGCTTACAGTCTAACCCCCCTTTTATGAAGACGCGTTAGGGGTTTTATTGAAGGCCATGGGAGTAAAAGTTCCCCCATAGAATTCCTATGAGCATCGACGTTATTAATTTGCAATTTAAAAAAAAACCTAACGTGGCTTCATAAAGGGGGGGGTTGGTAATTTAGAACACTTTCTAGGCTATCACACAAAAATAAACTCCATAGAGCATTGTCCTGTGTTCATTACAGGAGTTTGGACTCAGAGGTGGCTCTCTGATATTTTCCCCCCCGATGCATACTCTTGCCACCTCCCCACCTTTTCTGGAGGTTCGATGCCAGCATTGTTACTGGAACAACTCTATAGCACCATGTAGCAACCAGTGAGTTTGAGCCACATGAGGGGTGATTCTAATACCAATACAAAATGTCTGGATTGCTTTTACACCAATTACAGTTCAAGTTGATTTACAATACACTAAATAAGAAAATAAAAAAATAAAACCACTTTAAAATTAATGAAACTTATTTTTTTTTTGAAAAAGTTTTCAATATTTTACAAAAATAACCCAATTCTGCCCAAAGAGAAGGTAGTAAATTATTCCAAATAGAAACTGCAATAAATGTAATAATCTGATTAAGCTGACATATGTATTGACATATATGACGTGTAGTTTCAAAGTATACTGAATCTGTGATGAGGAAAAAAAATGAATAAGAGGAAAATTGAGTCAACAAATCCAGAGTCTCCATATAGGGCATGATGGGTAATAACAGCAATCTTACAAAGAATTCCGACTCTAAGGAGCCACCTAGTGTTAGGCAGCAGAAAGACATGACAGTATTGCCATGTGTAGATGACTTCTTATACTGTAGAATGCTGGCTAGCAGAAAAATTAATGTCATTATTTGACAGTGTGTACTATACCAGTAGGCATGCTCTTGAACAAAGTATGAGAGGAGCACCAAAGCAGGTGCATAAAGACGATTGGGCTAAACATCCAGGCACAGGCCTTTACACCACTTATAGGGCTGCTCTAAGTTATTGCACCTTAAGTGTAAGCATGTTTTCAGCTACTTGCATAGACATTCTAGAAAAAAAATAAAGTAGAAGCCTGATATTCAAAGGATTTAAGCTTCTAACTTTGAAAGTTATGCTCAGAAATTGGCCTCTTTGAAAATTTACTAGGGCTGAGTGCATAAACTTTTACTCAAAATATCATTGAACTCTTAAATTTAGGAGCATAAATGTGGATGGTGACAGGGACAGAATTAGGGTGGGGAAAAGAAGATATGAGCTTAGCACTGATTTTCAGTACTAGGCCTACAAATCTGGGCAGACGATTGGCATGCTTAAAGATTTATGAGCATAACTGTACTTGGCTAACTTAAGATAAATTTTTCAGCTGAAAATTTAGGCTTCTAAACTTGGCTGAAAATAGGATACAAATTTAGGAGTATAACATAGGAGCATAAATTTCAGAGCTCAGCTTTTTCTCTCTTTTTTTTAATATCAGGCCCTAGGTGCCTAGTTTTCTTTTTTAAATAAGCTTAAAATAGGTACCCTGTTAAAAAATTGCCCTTGTGATACCCAATGAGAACAGTCTGGCACAGAGGCGGGCAACTCCGGTCCTCGAGGGCCAGAATCCAGTCGGGTTTTCAGGATTTCCCCAATGAATATGCATGAGATCTATTTGCATGCACTGCTTTCAATGCATATTCATTGGGGAAATCCTGAAAACCCGACTGGATTCTGGCCCTCGAGGACCGGAGTTGCCCAGCCCTGGTCTAGCACCACGGACGCAGATGAAACTCAATGGGAGCCCACACAGTGCCAGAAGGCAACAGAATAGCTGTTCAGAAGCAGCAACAGTAACAAGCTGCAGAAGAAAATGGGGGGGGGGGGGGGGGGATTAACATACTATATCCAGTTTGGAAAGGATGGGAGTGGAATAGGATGGTGGAGGCTGAGTGGGGAGAAAAGGCTGGGGCTTGAGATTGGAGAAGAGTTACCAAACATCCGGATTTACTTGGACATGTCCTCTTTTTAGAGGACTGTCTGAATGTTAGGAAGGACTCTTAAAAAGCAGCAGTTCATCCGGGTTTTCAAGTTCAGGGCTGCATCTGGAGGGCCTCCAAGCATGCATGGGTGTGATGCGATAATGTCACACACATGCACGTATGGGTGTGATGTCATGGCATCACACCTGCGCATGCTCGGAGGCCCTCCAGACCTGGCTACAAGCTCGAGAAGAGGTTTGGGAGGAGTCAGGGCTGGGGCAGAATGGGGCGTGACTTGGGCACAACGAGGCAGGGCTGAGATAGAACAGGGTGGGTGGGGCTGGGATGGGGCCAAATGTCAGGGTTTTATCTTTACAATATCTGGTAATCCTAGACTGGAGGAGAGTGCGTATGGGGGGAAGACAGGAAATAGGGTCAGAGTTTAGGACAAGTATGTGGAGAGACAAGCTGGTGATAGGGAAGAGAGAGTTATGGGGGTAAATGTGATGGGCAAATGAGGAGACGCTTTGAGTTAGGATTACCATATTTGTGAAGACTAAAAAGAGGACACATGACTCTTCCCTCACTCTACCCACAGCCCCACCCACACTCCTGCCCATTTCCTTGATCCCCCCTTCCCATTCTCTGTACCGTTTTAGTGCTTCTCTCTCTCTCTCTCTCTTTCTCTCCCTTCCTGCAACCCTAGGGTTACCAGACATTTGGATTTCCACTCTCTGAGGACATGTCTGGGAGTCCAGACGGCTTTTCAAAACCTGGCTAGCAGCGACGTTGGAAACAGCATCTGCGCAGATGCCCTACCAATAAGCGAACAGGTTGAGAGGGCGGGGCTGGGGAGTGGAATGGGGCGTGGCTTGGGCAGAACAGGGCCAGGCCAGGTGGAACTGGGTGGGCCTGGGGGCAGGGCCATGTGTCCAGACTTTTTGGTAACCCTATCCAACCCTCCTCCCCCATGGGTGCTTGTCTCTCTCTTTCTCCTTCCAACCTGGATATATTGTTGGTGGTAGTCAGCAAAACGCTGATCACTGCCAACTGAATATCGGGTCCATTTCATCAACCTTTGAGGTGATGTTTTAATTTCTATTTGTATTGAAAATAAATAAAGTTTAAAAAAAAAATCATCCATTATAGACATGTGATCCTCAAGCTAGGAACCCCAGAATAAAGACCTTTGAATTCCCAGAGCTCTGAAGACTCCTAGACTAGTACCCCTGGTCCTCATACCCCTGAATGAGGGACCCCTGTGTCCCAGATCTTCAAGTCAGGTAATATTGGGCACTGGAACATTGAGTTAAGGATCCTGGTCTCAGATTCCTAACATAGAGATACACACATACACAATTAAACCTGCAGAATCCACCCAAAATATCGAAATTCTAACAAAAAGAATATTCACCTCAATATTCAGCCCATAGCAATCAACAGTTTTAAAATCACCGGCCCCTTAAGCTGAATCTAACCTAGATATTCAATGACAGGGCCCACAGCTAAGCAGGCAAAGTTAGGACTCTCTTTTAAGTGGCCTTATCTGTCCTGTTAGCTATGCAGGCGCCAACATTGAATAAAACCAGTGCCTGCATGACTGTCAATTCCTCCTCAGCACTAACCACACAGTGCTTCAGCCGGCAGAGGAGATATTCAGCAGCACTGTGCAGTTAAGTGTTTCTGATTATCCAAAGATGGTCCACTGAGTAGGGTTTAAGCAGATAGAAGTCACATTATTTATTACAAATATAAAGGGAGAAAAAATAGGAGTTATATTTTGTTTCCCTTTCTCAGGGAGACAAGCAGGCTTAAAAACATAAGAGTTGCTTTACTGGGACAGACCAAAGGTTTCAAACAGTGGCTAACCCAGGTCACAAGTACTTGGCAAGATCTCAGAAGAGTAAAAAAGATTTTATGCTGCTTATCCTAGATATCCTCAAGTTCATCTTAATAATGGCTTATGGACTTTTGTTTTAGGAAATTATCCAAACCTTTTTTAAACCCTGCTAAGCTAGCTGCTTTCACCACATTCTCTGGCAACGAGTTCAATTATGGCAGTTAATTGGCTATATTTGAAATTTGAATGTATATCTCCCATGCCCTATCTACAACTCTGTGTGTCTGAATCACCTGGCATGCAACTCAATAGGGGGCATGGCCAAAGGAGTGGCAAGGGCATTCCTAAAATTTGCACACAGGGTTATAGAACAGCCCTATTTCCATGCCAAAATAAGAGCATAAAAATTTCCGTACTGGGACAGACCAAAGTTCCATCAAGCCCAGCATCCAACAGTGGCCAACCCAGGTCCCAAGTACCTAGCTATATCCCAAGTAGTAAAACAGATTTTATTCTGCCTATCCTAGGAATAAGCAGTGGGTTTCTCCAAGCCATCTCAATAATGGCCTATTGACTTCTCTTTTAGGAAATTATCCAAGGTTTTTTTTTTAACCCCCGCTAAGCTAACTGATTTCACCACATTCTCTGGCAATAAATGCCAGAGTTTAATTACATGTTGTGTGAAGAAATATTTTCTCCAGTTTGTTTTAAAGTTACTACTTAGTAGCTTCATCACATGTCCCCTAGTCCTAGTATTTTTGGAAAGAGTAAGCAAGCGACTCACATCCACCCCTTTCACTCCACTCAGTATTTTATAGATCTCTATTATATCACCCCTGAGCCGTCTCTTCTCCAAGCTGAAGTGCCCTAGCTGCTTTAGTCTTTCCTTATAGGGACGTCGTCCATCCCTTTTATAATTTTCGTTTCCCTTTTCTGTACCTTTTCTAATGCCTCATATATCTTTTTTGAGATATGGTAACAAGAATTGCACACAGTATTCAAGGTGCGGCCGTACCATAGAGTGATACAAAGGCATTATAACATTTTCATCTTTGTTTTCCATTCCTTTCCTGATAATCCCTAACATTCTATTTGCATTCTTAGCCACTGCCGCACACTGAACTGAGGGTTTCAACATATCACAGCATACAAATTCCCTCACTTATTAGGGATCACTCAAGTATCAAATAAGGCAAAAATTTTGCTCAATCCAAAAAGAACTGTTTTCTTCAATGATCAATATTTAGTCCATCGTTATTTACTCATCCTTTATTACAGTATAAATTGCTTGCCCCAACAATTGTATGCCCGACGGTACCCGTTTCGCCTAAACAGGCTTTCTCAAGGGTTCCAACAGGGAGCACTTTTTTTGGCGTCCTCTCATTTAAGGGGCTGGAGCAGCTCTGCCATCATAACGCCTGAACCATTGTCTGCAAGAAATCTTTCCAGCATGAACCATGAATGAAAGAGAAAGAAGAAAACATATTTGCTGTTTATGCCTGATGCATTCTGGGTATGTACCAGAACTGTATTCTAGTCAAGGACTTCCAGCTATGCATACATGCTCAGCCTGTGTGAATCTTGGGGGAGGCATTGCTCCTATGCTGTTCTTATCTAACGAAGGCACCTATGTTTCACAGCCTGTGCGAGACTCTATACAGAAAGGCTATTCTTTCAGTTCTGTTTCTGGATTGGTCCGGAGAGGTCATCTGACGAGAACCAAGTAGAAGGTGCCTAATTATTGATTAGTCTGTGCTAGGATGTGAGGAAGCTTGCATCTTATCATAGGTGTTCTCTGCACATCTTCTATAATAACTAAGACCTGAAAAGTTACCTCTTGTAACTCTCTGCTTGAGAGAGAGAAATCAGACTTTTATACAGATCTGGATTCCATCACATAAAGGAAACCTTTGCTGCCAACCTAATTTACAGCTTTTCCAGTGGCTGACAGACTGTTCCTAAGCAGAAGAATTTCCCTATCTGCTAAGCGGAGGAAAGACATCGATTCCTTCTCCCCGATTTTGCTGAGGCCTGATCTATGTGGTGAGAACAAGAAATTCTATTGTCTTTTCAGCTGGGTTAGAGAGAGAATTCTATTTTCTTTGGGACTAGGAAGTGAAGTACCTGTGGTGATAAGCTATATTTTAGTTGCTGCTAATCAGGAATTATTATTATAAGGAATTATTTAGAGTGTAAGAATTAGTTTTGCTCATTTACTTAGGGATTATTGTGTAATAATTATGTAATGATATATATATATATGTATTCAGAGACATTGTGAACAAATAATTAGTTTATTATTTACTGCTGGCTTGTGAATTATATTTTTATATTTCTAATAAAATACTTCATATAGCCTTGGTCTCTATTCTTAGTATAAACTGGCAAAATAACGAACCTTGGGTAAGGAGTTTATGGTTTCCCCTAGAGAAAATCAGACACACGTAACTTATTTATGTAACTGATTAGTCATCCATAAATCTACCTACAAGTGGGCATTCTTACCCCCTCCACTGCAGCCTACAGCCATGCAAAAGAGACAGTATGGATCTCCCAGCCCTGAAGCAGGAGGTGTCCAAGTCAATTTCAGAAAAAAATAACACAGACTTCAAACAGTATAATAGCCTAGACAAAAAGTGCAAATAGTATCCCTTCTGACACAAAAAATTAGAAGATAATGCATGCCGGACATACAAGAACTGAGAGAGAGAAAGCCACCACACGTGGGGAGGGGCATTTTCGAGAGTGCATCTAAGTCTGACTTTAGATGTCCTGAGCCGTCTGTCCAAAATTCGAGTGGAGAAAATGTCCATTTTTTTTTTTTTTTTTTTTAATGGATCGGCTAGACACCTTACACCCTCAGTGTGTCTATCTTTTTTGGCCATTTTTCACCAATGAGATGTCCAAATAACAAATACACAAAACAAGCCATTTAGAGGTAGAAGGGGACATCATTTTTATTAGACTGGCCACTTAGACATGCCAGCAGAGCAGTGGGGCACCTTAGGGGGCACTGTTGTGAACTTCACATAAAGGATGCCAGGTGGATATCTCACCATAACCCCCTTATAATGTATGGTAAGACCTCCAAAACTCCCCCAAAACCTACTATACCCACCTGTCTACCACCCCAATAGCCCTTATGGCTGCAGGTGTCACCTATATGGCAATACAGTAGGATTTTGGTGGGCCCAAACTTTCCACTATAAATTTAGTGGTTACAGTGGGATTTGGGCCTGGGTCCCCCACTCTATGGTTCACTATCCCACCCACCAGGTTACTCCAGACACCTGCTTGCTGCTGTACTAGGATTTCCCATACCAGTTGCTGTTCTATATAGATAGGTATATGCTGTTTCATTCAGATCTTTGGGGGTGGAAGAGGGTCAGTGACCACTGGGGGAGTATGGAGGGGTCATGACTTAATTCCTCCAGTGGTCATCTGGTCAGTTTGGGTACTTTTTTTACTGACAGAAAACATTTTTCTTGGCATTTTAGATTATTTGCATTTCCTACTCTAAAAGGTTGCATATACAAAAAAATTTTCCACAGAATTTTATCTTTTCAAGCTGGATCATGGGATAAACCCTTTCTATTCTGATAACAAACTCCAACTCCTATCTTTCCTTTAGAAAAATGCCAAAGACCTACTTATTTGACAAATTATTTTATTTATTTAAAAAATTTCTATACCGTTTTATATCAAAACAGTTTACAAAATGGTTAACAAAATGGTTACATACATAAAATGTTAAAACAAATCAGGACATATATAATATATGTTTTTGTGTTTTATTGAATAATCACTGGGTGGGTGGGTGGGGGAAAATGGTTGATTATGAACATGTGTAAGTTGAATGTGCTTTTATTGTATAATTATATGTTGCATTTGTTATATAGCACTATTGAAGTTTTGAAAATTAATAAAGATTTAAAAAAAAAAAAAGAAAACAAATCAGGACAAGTAGAAACAGACAAAAATCAATACTCAGAAAAATGCATCAACAGAAGAACAGGAGTTCATTTAGAAAACTGTTAAAAACACAATGTTTTCTAAATGAACGCCTGTTCTTCTGAATATGATTATAATGCACTGTGCTTGTACAGTCTCTTGATTGTTATTAACCGCGTTGAACTGAGTGGTTACTATGGTATATAAGTAAATTTGTGATGTTAAGAAAATTGGCGGAAACATCAGATCTCACGGACCGTCTGATACATTTTCATCGACATTTTTTTGTCAGCTTCATTTGTTTGTTTATACACTCGAGTTAAATCTCATATCAACAAGGGAGGAATACAGCAATATACAACACTGCAATGAAGTTCAGACTCCTGAAGCAGGCCTTACGGCCAAAACACGTACGTATCGAGTCTTGACTACAATAAAAATATTGACCACTACAGGTCGCCTTCTCTGTTTTCTTTGTGTCTCTACTGTGGCAAATTAGAATCTCCTGTTTGGGTGGATTATGTCAACGGCTGGTGCAAACAGTCCCGTCTAAAGGCTGTCAGTTGCACACGGAACTGACAGTATTCTAGAACCTCAGCGAGTAAGTGCTAGTAGTGTCCCTGAGCCGCTCAAGCCCCACCCACTGCCACACCCTACATTAAAGAATTCACACACTAAGATGATAGAATTATAACTCAGTGCAGTTGCCTGCATAGCTGTAAATTAGCTTATGTTTAAGCTACAGGTATGAAAAGATGAATGCCAATATTTTAGGGCATTCTAAGATATTTAACTTAGTTTGGGGTCCATTAACATTTTTTGTACAATTGTTATAGTTCGTTTAGCCTTCTTTTACTGATGTAATTCAGACACATCCGGGGGATGGGTGGGGATGTATCTTTAGGGTGATCTTTAAGGTAATTGTGGGGGGAGGACATATATTGTTGTACTAATACTGATTGTATTTAAGTGCTTATTTATTATTACTGATGTGAATATTGTGTTGCACTTTTTGTTAGTAATAAAAATTAATAAAGAATTTTTTTAAAAAAATTATAACTCAGTGCAATTGCCTGCATAGCTGCAAATTAGTGTCGATTCACTCAAATTAAAGCCAATTATTGGAAGTTAGTATCAATTAGCATCTAGTTTATCAATTAAGGGATGTGCATGTGCATAACTGGCACCATTCCATAACCTGCATATACAGTTTTGTGTGCAAAGTGTAAAATTGTGCACACAAGATTATATATGCGTACAATGAGGGATTTGGTCAAAATATGCAATGATTGCTCTCTCAGAATGTTCCCTCTGTACTCCTGTACTTAATACAGTTTGATACTAATCAAAAAGCATTAAGCTATCATATAGGTATGTGTTTTTAGCTTCTTTTTTAATCATTATTTTTATTTCAACAATCATGAACAAAACTTACCATTATACAATGAAATTTGCAAGCTGAAGGTTCTCTTCCCTATCAAGCAAATGTTAGTCACCCAACAACCTTCTCCAATACTGTCTTTTTGCTTTTATACCCTCCTCATCCCCCTCCACATACGCCTCCCATTTTTTTCTTCTTCAATATTCTTCCGTGTATGACAATAGGGGTGAATGGTGATAGACTGCAACTTATTCAAAACACTGCCATAAGACTAATATTCAACCTAAAAAAAAATACGACTCGGTCTCCGCCTACCACAAGCAACTGCACTGGCTATCCATCCCAACCCGAATAAAATTCAAAGCATCCTGCATCATACATCACATAAGCCACGGAAACTCTGCCGCTCCTATTATCCCACTCTTCTCAACGGCTTGGTCCGCTTCTCGCAGAGCTCTTGATCAGATACAACTGAATCTCCCCACAACAAAAACCTCAAGTAAAGGCGAATATACCACTCCATGCTCCCCTTCCAAGGAGTAAAAACCTGGAATGACCTCACAGCAACAGTCAGAACAGAATCTAACTCAGGGGTCTCAAAGTCCCTCCTTGAGGGCCGCAATCCAGTCGGGTTTTCAGGATTTCCCCAATGAATATGCATGAGATCTATGTGAATGCACTGCTTTCAATGCATATTCATTGGGGAAATCCTGAAACCCCGACTGGATTGCGGCCCTCAAGGAGGGACTTTGAGATCCCTGATCTAACTACACCTTTTGGAAGAAACTAAAGAACCTATTCTTTGATACCTGAACTCTTCCTGACTCATTCAGTATTTTCATGCTACTATGATTGATTTTATGTTTGATCTTTTCCTAAAGCTTTCCCACTAAACTCTCCTTCCTACCTCCTTGAACCTGCCCTGCTCTAATGTACTCCCTGTTTATTCTCTGTAAATCGCCTTGAGAATACACAGGTATTGCGCAATGCACAAATAGCAGATTACATTAGATTAACCAGGGGTGGGGAACTCCGGACCTCAAGAGCCATAATCCAGTCGGGTTTTCAGGATTTCCCCAATGAATATGCATGAGATCTATTTGCATGCACTGCTTTCAATGCATATTCATTGGGGAAATCCTGAAAACCCGACTGGATTACGGCCCTCGAGGACCGGAGTTCCCCACCCCTGGATTAGACTGACAAAACTGGACAGTGGCAGGTCTCTGTTGGCAGAGGAGGTATACCATGAACAGTGTTATTCCCCCAAATCTCACGTCGCTTCGCCTAAGCCAGTTCTGCAGGGGCTACTGTACCAACAGAGTTGAGAGCAGTTTTTGTACTCTATGCCACCTGGTTTATAGGCTGAGAAATGCCAACTGGCATGCAAACTCTCAGAATGATTTTAGTAGCCTAATAATGTGAATTGCAGATTGTGTGCCGTAGCACAATAGTGTGCCAAGGCGAGATTCCAGGTGTGCCACTATCAGACACAAGCCTGTAACTGCTGGCACCTTTTCTCCTCTCTGCCCCCCTCCCCCCCCAGCAATGGAGGCATTTCCAAAGCCTGGCAGTTTGTCCGGTTTTAGAAGACCCCCGAGCTCAAGGCCACATATGGAAGGCCTCTGAGAATGCACGTACGTTGATGTGATAATGTCACACACATGTGTGATGTCATCGGTCGATGTCTGCGCATTCTTGGAGGCCCTCCAGACACAGCCCCTAGTGTGCAGCGGTGAATAACGTTTGTGACACTCTGGCCTAATGGTTCGAGCAGTTAACTAAGAATCAGGAAAGCCAGGTTCAAGTCCCACCACTGCTTCTCAAATCCCCTCCACTGTCAATTAGACCAAGGTCATTAATTTATTTCACAAAGACCACCACACTGTTATCAAATGACATGGACTTTTTACTCTGACTAGATCTGAGCCAGTGGACTAGGAAAAGACTGTATATCTCTGTTCCACCTGTCTTAGAGGTAAAATATTGTATCTGTGTGCCATTCAGAAGTAAAAGACTCTTTATCCTGGTGCCAGCTTAATGATCTTTCCCATCCTCTGCTGCTAACTTTGCCCTTTTCTCTTTCCTGTAGTGCATGATAACAGACAAAGGACCAAAAATCCTATAACATTCTTTCTTTTTTTTTTAATCTTTCAGATTCACATGAGAGCTACGAGTCTTTTGAGAGATACAGTAAGAAAAAACTTCTTAATTTCTTTATCAAGTAATATCAAAGCAAAGAACAATTCTCTAACTCTACAGTCTATGAGGGGGGGTGCTGAAAAGTTCTCAGCCCAACCAATCGACTTTCTAAATTCTGTAGCTGAAAAGAGTGTTACCTTATTTCATTAAGTGCCAATTTGCAGGAACAAAATTCTGTGTGTTTTGACATTGATTCAGATCATTGATTGAACCATATCCACGTCATTCTCTTCTTGGTTGGGCTTAGAACTTTTCAGCACCCCCCTCATATGCTTGCAATTGTATGAAACCTGAAAGAGAAATTGATTGCAAAAAATCCTCTAATATAACCACATTGTGTACTTTGTGGATGACACTGGATCTGGTTTACCAGATTTTGTATCAATCAGCCCCTTACTGGTTTCAATTTCTCTGGGAGACCAAACAGAGCTCTGAGATCAGAAGGTGATATGAGACTATTAGCAAAAACTGAAGAAGGTTGTGAGATATGTGACCACGAAATCGAAAATGTTTTCAATTACTGGAGTGTCTCTCTGGAAAAAGCTGTCAGGACATATAAGATTATATACTAATTGTTATAGTTTTAAGAAACTGTTAAAAACTGCTTACTCATAGACCCAATCCAGCTTAGGTTGAGTTTGCTCCTTATGAAATAAGTAGTTTCTGTAAAGGGTTTTGGAGTCCATAAGCAGCCAGTTCTTGATCATCTATGTTATAAATAGATGGTTTGTAGGATTTTTTTATGCTGTGAATTGGTTGTCTGTGGAGAGTGAGTGAAGTTTGTAATTTTAGTTAGGGATGACTGGAAGTCTGTCAATTTTACGTATGTTCTGAGTTTATAGTTATGTATGTTTATTTTATGTATGTTTATTTTAGATCAGGGCTGCCCAAGTCCGGTCCTCGAGATCTACTGGCAGGCCAGGTTTTCAGGATATCCACAATGAATATGCCTGAGAGAGAGTTTTGCATACCAAGAAGGCAGTGCAGGCAAATCTCTCTCATGCATATTCATTGTGGATATCCTGAAAACCTGGCCTGCCAGTAGATCTCGAGGACCGGACTTGGGCAGCCCTGGCTTAGATTATAGGCGGTATATAAATTTTTTAAATAAATAAATTATGGCACAAAATGTAATGATTATCAATTTTTTTGCAGTTGGTCGAGAGCCAAATAGTTTTGAGATTATTCAGTTGACAGAGACTAATGAGTTCTTGGAATGGTAAATGAATACAGCCCAGGCTAGGCTGTTTCCTTCTCTTGTGATCACGCTGCCTGAGAGATTTCCACCCCTTTACAACAGCACACATTGTTTCCACCTGTTTCCCTTTACTGGAGATGGGATCCCAGGATCTGAGACTGTAATTCCTAAATCAGAAATGTATTTATTTATTACACTTATAACCCACACTATCAATTTGTTTCTAGGTAGCTTACAAATAAACCTAAATATAAATCTATTAGGAATTAGGAAGCAAGATACAAATACTCACAATGAAAACAAAAGCATTTCTTGGGTGCTTCTATCCATGCTAAGCAGCATCTCCCCTCTGTGTTCCTGTCCCTATGCTCCCTCTAGAGCAGTGGGCTCAAACTTAAACCCTTTGCAGGGCCACATTTTGGATTTGTGGGTACTTGGAGGGCCTCGGAAAAAAATAGTTAATGTCTTATTAAAGAAATGACAATTTTGCATGAGGTAAAACTCTTTATAGCTTATAAATCTTTCATTTTGGCTAAGTCTTAATAATAATATTGTAATTTATAGCTAGAGGACATATGATCAAGAAACTGTTTTATTTTACTTTTGTGATTATGATAAACATACCGAGGACCTCAAAATAGTACCTGGCGGGCCACATGGGGCCCCCAGGCCACGAGTTTGAGACCACTGCTCTAGAGCCAGCATCCTTTTGTGTTCCTGTTCCTCCCCAGCTTCTCTCCTCTTTCTTTGCTTCCTCTTGCGCCCCCTGACCCATAACCCACTTGCCCTCTCTTCCTCTTTTAATGGTTTGGCATTTCTCTCTTTATCCTTCTGTTAGTCCAGTGTCTCTCCCTCTCTTTCCCCAGATTCACACTCTATCCCTCTACTTCTTTCTTCCCTCTGTCACCCCCGTTAGTCCAGCATCTGCCTCCTCTTTTACCCCTTCACTTTGCTCCAGGTCTCTCTCTTTTTCTATTGCTTCTGTTCCCCTTCCATCCAGCAAATCTCCCCCTCTTCCACTGCCCCCACACCAAGGTCCAGCATCTGTCTAGCTTCTCCCTCCTCACCATGCCTGGGTCTGGCTTCTCTCCACCTCGACATCTAGTTTACTTCCCCCACTGCTCCTGTAAACAATGCAGCATGTCGTTGCAGAGGTAGTGCCAAATATTGCTCTCTGGCAAAGCCTTTCCTCTTCCATTTTCTGCCTCTCTGATGTGAATTCCTGTGGGTGGTACACATCAAAGGAAAGGCTCCGCCAGATGGAGAGCAGCTTTCAGCACTTGCTTCTACCACAACCTGCCACAGCATGTACAGGAGCAGCAGGGGGAGGTAGACAGATGCCAAAGATGAAGAAACCCCAGAACTGGATCCAGGCACAGGGGGATGGGAAGGGGAAGAGGAGAGGAAGAGAGGGTGCAATTTCAGGTGGCCCCTAACATTGGGTGGCTCTGTGCATTATGCCAGATTTGCTCAATACAAATCAAACAACCGGCTCTATTGGTTTTCAGACCTCCACTTAGTCAAACAAACATAAGTATCAACTGAGGAGTCTTAAATGGTTTATCAGGTGTAACCTTTTTAGCTTACAGACCTCAGTGGTACCGCCTGCATGCCACTAAACTTTTAGATCATACAGAACATTGGTACCCCTAATCATCATCGGCCTCTTATAATAATAGCTTTTTAAATATTTTGAATGCTTAAATAAATATACTTATCTTGTGCTACGCGGGTGGGGGTAGGCATTCCCAAGGAAATCCCCCTGCAATACATAATATCCAATAATAAATCTAGCTTTAGAAAAAATATAGTAGAAATAGCAAAAAACATTAGCACTTGTTTAGCAGTTACCTTAAATCAAACAGTTCATGCTCCCCGCGTTATAGATTTAATCCAGGAAACATGGCCGTGGCGTTCAAACATTTAAATAGCCAAACCCTTTTTAGAACGTGATGACCTCACTCTTAGCGTTAAACACACACCCCCCTTTTTTCAACATTGTATCGGCCTCATATTAATGTAGTCCATTCTATTTCGACATTTAAATCCATAGGGGTCACGGAGTTCAACAAATAAATCCATTTTTGCCTCTGGCACAAACAGCGTCTGTAGCTGATGTAAAAATCCAGACTTTGCTGGTCTCTATATTCACTTTTGCAGAGGGAAAGTACGGGCAATTTTCACTAGCCCTTTTTAAAAATTGTCCATGTAAGGACATTATGAAAGGAACCAAAGTACATGCAAGTACAAGTACAGGGAAAAATTCTTGAGTACCTGAATAATTTGTAATCCGCATAGAATTGTAGGATATGCAGAATATAAATAAATAATAAATATATACATTTGTCAAGGTGTTAATTATTAGGACCCAAACATGACTAAAACTTTTTATTTTTTTAATAATCCATGTAAAAATATGGGAAAAAAATGTATTGTTTTCCATGTCCAAAAGAGCTACTCAATATACTCCATATTTTGAGGCTTTTTGAATGTGACGGGGTGTATATCCTATCACTGGCCAGCAGAAAGAAGTCTTAGATGCTGCAAAGACACCTGAGAGCTCTCTACTCACCATGAGTGGAAAAGGGAGGTGAAAAGACGAGTTCCAGATCAAAGAGCTGAGAAAAACAAGAGCTTCTTCTGGAGCTCCGGCAACCCTCCAGGGGAAGAATGTTGACAAAAGCCTCACTGTTGGTAAGCCTAGTCTTGACCGGCCTGCCTGGTAGATCTTAGTGGCATGAGAGTACTCAAGCTTGACAATTGATAGAGGGACCGGTTGAGAGTGCCTGAGTGACTGGGAGAGTCCTCTGGGAATGACCAGTGACTACAGGATCGGTGGAGAAACCAGCATACCAGTGAAGTCCTGATTGACAGTGGCTGGTGGAGTCACCAGTGGAGGAATCAGAGTGACCAGTTGGGACCAGAGAGACCAGCAATCATAGGGGCCAGTGGTGTCCAGGACCAATAGGGACCCAGGAGACTGGCAACCAGAGTGACCAGCAATAGCCCCAAAGTGAGTTACCAATGGTGACCAGAGGGACTGACTACCTGAATATCCAGGGATGACCAGTAGTGACCAGAGTGAATAACTAGTGGTGACCAGAGAGACCTGCGGAGGCTGGAACGATCTTTGGCAGCCAAAGAGACCAGGGAAGTGTTTGGAGGAGCCCGGTCATGTTTTTAGAAGTGTGTCAGTGAAGTGTGAAGAAGAACCTGGTGGAAGAACGAAAAGAAGACTAGAATTGCCTGCTGGTGGTGAAGTGACGGGAAGTGACCGCTTGGGCCGTTCACTTCAAACTTGTATTCAGAATCTTAACTTCAAGATCCCTGAGCATTCCCAAGCTAAAATTAGAGAGTGATCTCAGCTTACAGTAATCAGTCCTGAAACATGGACCATGTCCTTGGACTTGGAGAATATAATAATACATGAAATAATTGTTGCATGCATTATCAAAAAAAAAAAAGGCTTTACTTTTTCGGAGAGGGGGAGGGCAATGATCAAGACCTTGGGCAAGTGTATATACATTCTGGTCTCTATTTTATTATGCGTGTCTTTTACAAATAGAGAAAACCATAACTGATTTCTAATCTTTCAAGGTCCTTGGTACTAGTGGATTGTTGATGTGGCTGAATAAAGCAGCAAGCAGGTCAGAGGAATAGCCTAGTGGTTAGTACCGCAGACTGTAAAACAAGGGATACAGGTTCAAATCCTACATGTAACTCTATTAATTTTTTTTCTGGGCTCCTTCCAGGAACAAAAAAATACTTACTGTACCTAAAGATATGTATAGGACACCTGCAAGCCTGGCAAGGCTATAGAAGTCGTATATATTCAAGTTTCAAGTTTATTTAAAATTTCTTATACTGCCTAATCAGACTTCTAAGCAGTATATAATAATAAAAAGATTATACAAAATACATATGGGGTTAAAGCAAGGTTACAAAGATTAATAAAGAGGGTCTTAGTTCAACGAGCAGCTTAAAAAACAGGACGAACGCCAATAAAAGGGAAGTGGGTTGGAACTACAATGTTCGGAGTAAAGAAAACAGAAAAGGGGACAGACAATAGGTGGGAAAAGACCACAGTAGAAAATGTATTTTGTCCTTATAAGGACAGTTACAGCCCAAAAGCATCGCAAAACAGAAATGTTTTTAATTTTATTTTAAATTGATTTAAAGATGTTTCTTCTCATAAGTAATTTGGTATGGAATTCCAGCGAGATGGTGCGGTAACAGCAAAGATATTAGATTGCATCGAATTAATATGTTTTAAGAATGGAATAGTGAGGTACAGAAAGTATTTTTATGGTCTTAGAGGGATCATTTTTTTACCAAAAAAGAAAAATATATATTTACAATAGGATTTGAACACGTGCCCCTTGGTTTACAGCCCACTGTACTAACCACTATGCTGCTCCTACGTTTTGCAAGAAATTCTGTGTGGCAATTTTCTAAGGTGCTGCCAGACAGATATCCCTGTGACTTGTTTTCTCTATTTCAGTTTGCAAAAAGGTTGTTCAGGATATACATCTCCGGCATAAGGGCATCCTTCTCCCATAGGGTTACCATATGGCTCCGGAAAAAGGAGGATAGATTGAGATATCCAGGTTTTACTTCCAATGGAAGTAAAACCCGGATGTCTCAATCTGTCCACTTTTTTCCTGGATCTTCCCAAACAAAATCACAGTCCAATTTGATTTATACAAATTATAGTATAGTGCTCAGACCCACAACCTATTAGGGTTCATGTGAAGTGAACAAAGCATAGGCTGCCCAGACCATCACAGCACATACATGGTCGAACCCCCACTAATAATATCTCATAGATGGAAAACATATAAACAAAAAAACTTATCTGTATGAACGTGGCTGGGTTTTAGCATGGGTCCCAACGGCTGGGCAGACCATATGTTTATACTGTGCTTTAAAACTCCTGAAGCTGTGAAACACAAGTCGTCTTCCCCCGACTCGAGTTTCGCAGTAGCAAGCTTCCTCAAGAGGGGAAACTCAGTACAGCTTCAACTTCATGGTGAAAGACCTAAGACCTAATCAAAGGCTCACAGCCAACCAACAGTACTTTTTTCTGGAGCCATATGGTAATCCTATTCTCACATATTTTCAAACAGGAAATCTGGATGTATTTCCTGTTCAAGAATAGTTGGGAGACTGGGTGGGGAGCAGAGTTCGGACATTATGGGCAGGATGTCTCAATTCTAACTCTTTTTAATATGTCCCTCAATGTAACTTTTGCCCCTTCCATTCTAACATGATTTCTGAATGTCAGTTTTTCAGTGCTGAATTACATATTACCAGCAGATTGCCTTATTTTTTTTTAATCTTTCTCTTTAGAGCCTTTTGTGAACAAACGAAAAGCAAACAATTTCATAGGTTTACAGCAAAAAAAGGCAAGAACATATGAACGGTAAGATAATATTTTCTGTGAAATTATGACTGATATCTCCTCAGCTTTACTGGACAAGAGGGTAGAAATGTACCCCACTGAGAACACTGGCAGAATGGACTGAACAAGCTACAGTAATGGTGATTCTTCCAGACAATCCCACTATTGGAGTAGCAAGTTTGCACTTTGTTCTGCAAAATAATAAATCCATTTTAATGCATTTCAAAGGGATTTTATGAGGTACCCTTCATTCCTAATGCCCCCATCCACATTGACCCCCCCCCCCCCCCCCCCCAGTGTATCTTCTGAAGGTTTGCCTGCCCTGTGGTCTCTTCAGGCTAGGTTTGGATTTCAGTGCTGAGGCAGGGTCTGAGAAATTCAGCACTAAATTCCTTTCTTCTGGAGAGACACATTCCTCCAGGTCAGTGCTGATGTCCACTTCTGCAGCAATATATCAGGTAGAACCTGAGACCAGAGAATGACATGGGGCAAATTTTTCCCCGTCCCCTCAGGAACTCAATTTCACCGTCCCATCCCCGCAAATTTTGTCACTGTCCCTGCCCCATTCCTGTAAGCTCAGCCTTAACCACACAAATCTCAAACACTTATGATTTTAAAGTGTTTGGGGCTTGTGCAGATGAGGACAGAGCTTGCAGGAATGGGACAGGGAATGAAAAAGAACTCGCGGGGACGGGACGGGGAAATGAGTTCCTGCGGGGACATGAAAAAATTTGTCCCCCTGTCATTCTTTACCTGAGCCTCAATATGCATAGAGAACTCCCTTCTCCTTCATATTAGTATGCAGTATGAAGAGAGTGGTTTGTCTCACCAGGCCTTTAGACCAAATTTCCATTCACCTTAGGTAGTGGCAATATTTCCCTTTGGTGAAGAAGTGTTAGTGAGAGACATTGTGCCCTCTAAGCTAGGCAGGAGTCCTCCAACTGCATTACTCTCAATGGGAGGTGGACAATGCTTCAATACTGTATCTTCCATCACTAAGGTCAAGCAGGTTCCCTGGAGGCCTGCAGAGCTTGCCTGACTCCCATTGTTGAAAATGTGATAGTGAAACAGCACCCTCTACTGGCAAGACTATAGGTGGAGGACTCCCACTCAGAGGGAATAGTGGTAAGAGATTCCTCTGCTGAGCACTGCTTTTCTTCTTTTACAGCATCCGAGAACAAAACAAGAGCCCCAAGGAACGCCAGAGAGAAATCTGTGAGGATCATGACCTATGCGAGCTTTACGCCATGCGACATGGATTCCAGAAAGCCTACAAGCGCTACTTTGGTCAAGTGAGGGGCCGGGGCAAATAAACAATAGATGGCTTTTGACACCTACCTAGGGGTACCTTTCTCTCCATGGAAAGTTAATTGTAACTGCATGTTAAGCTCTATTTCAAATAGTGCTATAAAGCTATTTTATTAAAGATTTTATGGCTTATATTTTATATAATAGAAGGAAGCTTTTATTGCCAACCAATTTTATTTACTTTGGATATAGGTTGACTTGTTTTTCACTGAATGAACTACTAATGCCATAGTTTCAATAAAGGCTTCATCTGTAGTGTGGTCTGTGCCTCTCTGATCTGATCTCTTGCTACACCATGAAAAGCTGTTTTGAGGTTGTCATTATCAGGACTAGGTGAAAGGAACATACCTTGTGATGCCGAAGACGTGTATGTAGTTCCTAGGTAAAATACAGGTTCTACGAGGGGGTGCTGAAAAGTTCTCAGCCCAGCCAAGACAAGAACGATTCAGTTGATGATCTGAAGCAATGTCAAAACATAGAATTTAGTTTCTGCAGATTGGCACTTAACGAAATGAGATAACACTCTTTTCAGCTACAGTGGCAAAATAATGCTCAGAATTTAGGAAGTTCGTTGGTTGGGCTGAGAACTTTTCAGCAGCCCCTCATGTGTAGATCGCCTGTTATCTATATGTAGTAGACTGCTAATACCAACAAATGACGATAAGAAACCTCAATCGTTGTAAACACAATGTAAAAAAACACAACCAGTATGATTAAGAGAGGAAATGGATCTCCTATGCCTGCGCTATTGAAAAGTATAAACTTATAGATAGCCTATGCAGGAACAGGTTCTCTTTCATAGGTCCAAAAAAAACTCTCGGCTGATCAAAATAATATGATATATACCGTATTTGCCGGCGTATAAGATGACTGGGCGTATAAGACGACCCCCCAACTTTTACAGTTAAAATATAGAGTTTGTTATATACTCGCCATATAAGACTACCCCTTCTTCCGCACACCTTCTGCACAACAAATAAAACTTAAAAGAACATCAGAATTTATTTCAACAATTTTAATTAATTCACTAAAGCTGAATAGAACAATAAACCCATGGGAGCTGCCATGCTATTTGTTTTCTAAACTGTTAACCAAACTGAAACTGTCAATGATAGAAGGAAGATAACACATAGAGGGAGAGAGCAAGTGCCGGGCAAGTCCCTAGCAAGTTTGCTGGCATGACAGTTTCCCTTTAAAAGCCTTCAAAAGCCTCCTGTTCGCCCCCGCAACTTCCTTAAGGGCTAGACTCCACACACGGCCACATGTGCGAGAGACGTAGTAAAGAGAAAAGGGGTGGGGCCAGAGCGCCGCTGCTTCCCGCTGCGCAGGATGAAGGAGCTGGCACCCTTGTCACACTGATGTCCCGCCATGGCCCCGCTGATGTCCCGGCAGGTTTACTAGTACCGTAAGCACCGTAAGGAGGTAAGGAAGGAGATGTTAGGGCATGTAAAGTAAGGGCATGTAAACAGTACCCGGCGTATAAGACGACCCCCGACTTTGGGGAGGATTTTAAGGTACTGAAAAGTCGTCTTATACGCCGGCAAATACGGTACTTTTTTTTTTTTTTTTTAAATACTTTTTAAATTTTTAACAAAGATCAGCAAAGAAAAGCACTTATCTGTGTGCAAGCCAGGATCATGTTCAGCCTGATTTCCGGTTTCATAAGAACATAAGAATTGCCGCCGCTGGGTCAGACCAGTGGTCCATCGCGCCCAGCAGTCCGCTCCCGCGGCGGCCCCCAGGTTAAAGACCAGAGCCCTAACTGAGATCAACCCTACCTGCGCACGTTCCGGTTCAGCAGGAACTTGTCCAACCTGGAGGGTGTTTTCCCCTATAACAACCTCCGGAAGAGCATTCCAGTTTTCCACCACTCTCTGGGTGAAGAAGAATTTCCTCTTTTAACTTTAGAGAGTGCCTTCTCGTTCTTCCTACCTAGTCTTGGCTTCCTCAGGGGTCTAAATTAAATACTGGATATGCAATCTGTAAGTTTATACTTTTCGATAGCGCAGGCATATGAGGTCCATTTCCTCTCTTAATCACACTGGTTGTGTTTGAGAAACCTGTTTTACATTCTGTAATCTATTTGTGACACAAAACCTGCTTTACCTGGAGACGGCCTCTACTACGAGTAACCATTTCTATCGCACTACTAGACGTATGCAACACTGCACACATTACTTGCAGGTACTTTCTCTATCCCTAGTGGGCTCAATCTAAGTTTTTGAACCTGCTTTCAATGGAAGTAAAACCCAGATATCTCAATCCATCCTCTTTTTTCTGGAATCACATGGCAACCCTAACAAGGAGCTACAGTGGAAATTGAACCCAGTTTCCCAAGATCTCAGTTTATTGCACTATTAAGGAACTCTTCCACTTCTCTGCTGTGGCACATATGTTCAAAGCAGGCAGTACAGAACTGGGCTCTGTGTGTTCCTGAGCAGGGGCAAGTGGGCAACAGACAGAGATTGTTTATTCTGAGCTTCTATACTGCTACTAATGACTGAGGAGTCAATTCAGAGCGGTTTGCATGAGCTTCTGTAAAAGGTGTTACAATACAGAGTTACAAAGAGCTTCTGCGAGGTGTTACAATACAGAGATATTAATACCAGCATAATTATGCCAAAATCAATCATCCTACTTATGGGTACTGGCACATCGATCATCCTACTTATATGTCAAGGGAACAAAGCTGAAGGTGCATGCACCAACAGCTTGGAGGAGAGTGTGGTGTAGTGGTTACAGCTACAGCCTTGGCACCCTGAACTTGTGGGTTCAAACCCTGTGCTGCTCCCTTGTGACCCTGAGCAAGTCACTTGGAATCCTCCACTGTCCCAGGTACATTAAATAAATGGTAAGCCCACCAGGACAAAGTACCTTAATGTAAATCACTTAGACTATAAATGCAAAAAAATAAATAAGATCAAAGGCCAGACTATAGGAAAAGAATTCAACAGTTCATGTGAAGCCACACCAACTTCTAACATCTCAGGAATGCTCCTAGGTCAAAAGCACACAGCAAATCCCTGCCTCAAAAGTACAAACAGGGGTTAGTTAAGAAATGTATTTCTTGGAAACTACAACAGCAATATCAGCTGCGTTTGGGATTCAAGCAGAAGCAATAATAGCAGCGTCAGGAAAAAAATATATATATATTCCAGTGGTCAGTGAGTCAAATAAAATCATTAAGGGGAAGTATCAGTGTGGGCTACCATTAAAACATGCTATTTTACAGTTAACCCCAGTTATTAGTAACTCTGTATATACATAAGAAGTTGCCTCCGCTGAGGCAGACCAGAGGTCCATCTTGCCCAGCGGTCCGCTCCCGCCGCGACCCATCAGGCCTATTGCCTGAGCAGTGGTCCCTGACTATTTCTATAACTACCTCTTGCTCCTATCCCTATAACCTACCTCTACTCCTATCTGTACCCCTCAATCCCTTTGTCCTCTAGGAACCTATCCAAACCTTCTTTGAAGCCCTGTAACGTGCTCCTGGCTATTACAGCCTCCGGAAGCGTGTTCCATGTATCCACCACCCTCTGGGTAAAAAAGAACTTCCTAGCGTTTGTTCTAAACCTGTCCCCTTTCAGTTTCTCCGAGTGCCCCCTTGTACTTGTGGTTCCCCATAATTTGAAAAATCTGTCCCCGTCTACTTTTTCTATGCTCTTCAAGATCTTGAAGGTTTCTATCATGTCTCCTCTAAGTCTCCGCTTCTCCAGGGAGAACAGCCCCAACTTTTTCATTCTGTCAGTATATGAGAGGTTTTCCATACCCTTTACTAGCTTAGTTGCTCTTCTCTGTACTCCCTCAAGTACTGCCATGTCCTTCTTAAGGTGCGGCGACCAATACTGGACACAGTACTCCAGATGCAGGCGCACCATTGCATGATACTTCATTGCATGATACATCCATTGCAGGATGACTTCCTTCGTCCTGGTTGTGATACCCTTCTTAATGATACCCAACATTTTGTTTGCTTTCCTTGAGGCTGCGGCGCACTGCGCCGACGCCTTCAATGTTGTGCCCAGGTCTCTTTCCAGTTTACTTACCCCTAGCGGTGATCCCCCCATTTTGTAAGTGAAAATCGGGTTATTTTTCCCTACATGCATGACCTTGCATGTCCCTATGTTGAAGCTCATTTGCCACTTTTTGGCCCACTCTTCCAGTGTCGTCAGATCCTTTTGGAGATCTTTGCAGTCTTCCATGGTTTTAACCCTGCTGTATAGTTTGGTGTCATCCGCAAATTTAATGACCTCACATTTTGTTCCTGCCTCCAGGTTGTTAATATATATATTGAACAGGAGCGGTCCCAGTACCAACCCCCGCGGAACTCCGCTCATGACCCATTGCCAGTCCGAGTAATGGCCCTTTACTCCAACCCTCTGTTTCCTGTCTGCCAGCCAGTTTTTGATCCATCGGTGGACCTCCCCTTGCACCCCGTGGTTCCATAGCTTCCAAAATTTTGGCCCAAAAATGGGTGTCCTGGTTTATATTCGGGCCAGCACCCCCTCCCAAACTTATTGCAGACCGCCGCCAGGCTCTGCACCCTGTCGTACCTGCTGTGCCGATCCCTGGTGGTCCAGAGGTGCAATGGGCAGGAGCGAGCTTTCCGCACTCCTGCCCCACCTCTAACCCGGATGGTCGCTGCTGTGGCCACCGCAAGTTCCGGTTTCTTCAGCCACTAAGCAGCATGATCAGGAGCGCGCTTTGGTGCTGCTGCTCAGCGTTGAGTGGCTTCCTGACTGGCTCCCGCAAATTCTCACAACCCAGTCAGGAAGCTGCTCAGTGCCGAGCAGCAGCACCAAAGCGCACTCCTGCTCATGCTGCTCAGTGGCTGAAAAAACCAGAACTCACAGCAGCCACAGCAGCAACCGACCAACCGGGTTAGCAGGTATGGCGGACAGGGCAGGAAGGGGGGGCAGGGGGCAGAGCCTGGGAGGGAAGGAAGGAAAGAAGGGGGCTGGGTGCAGAGCCTGATAGGAGATGGAGGGAAGGAAGCTGGGTGCAGAGCCTGGCAGGGAGGGGGCTGGGTGTAGTCCTGACAGGGGAGGGAGGGGATGCTGGGTACAGATCCAGGCAGGGCACTTGAATATTAAGTCGCCTGACTTATATTCGAGTCAACCATATTTCCTCCTTTGGGGAGGAAATGGGGTCTCAACTTATATTCGGATCAATTTATATTCGAGTATATACGAAAGGTCTCATTGCACCTAATGAGATCTATGTTAAAATAATACAAGTTAGTAACAAAATAACACATCTTAACAGTAGCCCATGTTGATAACTGATTCCCTAAGACTGTTCTGATCTTGATTTTTTTAGTTTTGTGCCGGAGGAGAAAGAATCGTGGGGGTAATACTAGTTTAGATATTAGTGGAAGTCAGGAAAATGCTCAGATCCAAAACTATATAAACTGACCTCTCTTTCAAACAAGTAACCTTAGCATGGATAGTGGTCAACAAAATATGAGTCACTCAGAAACGTGAAACTCTTCAAGGAAGGAACGCTCCCCCCTAGAGATGAAACAGAGTTTGCCTTCCAGTCATTGTAACTGTTTCAATGCTGGTCACGCTCCATGTTGGGTTACAAAAATAAATAAATAAATAAAGGTTACAGTCTTGCAACTTCTTGTATGAGTGTTCTTTCTTATTTTTTTCTTTTCTCATAAAATAAACATCACTCTATGGATTGTAAGTAATGTGATGACTTAACTTTCATAGCAGGTAGGGGGTCTCTACGTGGCCCCGTTTCGATTGCTTCTTCAGGAGACCCGAATCATAATTGCAATAGAAATCCTTAATTCAGCACTTATACGCTTCAAACTTCGTGATGTAACAACATCGCCGAAGGACGCTGTCAGTGTATACAAATTTTCAACTGTAACCTTTATTTATGCAAGGCTTGAGGGTCAGTGGCTGTGCCCATGCATACTCTGATTCTTCCCTTTCTCCTTAAAGAATGACATGGAGAGGGTTTCCCGCCGGTTTCGCCTTTATTACCTCTATCATTTAATTCTCTTAGGTTTCATACTACCAGGAATACACATAAATTTAAATTGCTTTTTGCTTCTGTTAAAGGGATTAAATCCCTAGGTAAATTCTCACATTCCTTGGTAAAAGTTTGGAACAATCTTCCCTCGATTATCAGAATGTCATTATCTCATCACTTTTTAGGAAAAATCTGAAAACGTATCTCTTTCAGAGATTCTTAACTGAGGACTGATCTAATTTATTGAAAATTTTTCTATTACCTTCATTATTGTTTTATATTATATTCTTTTAAACTTTGTTAATCGGCTCAAGGCCTTGCTGGAGTGATCCGGTACATAAGATGGAAATTAGATTAGATGATTAATTTTGGCACCATGTCATTTTCTAACACAGGAAGGTGAAAATTGCTCCTCATCCATTGTCTCCCCTGCAGTGGTTGAAGAGCAAGTGGATGAGTGGGATGGGGGCACTAGGTGGGGTGTCGCACAATTTATAATTCCGGCTCAAAATGCTCCTGCTAACACTGCAGTTAAAAACAAGAAGACCCTGATTCTATAAATGGCGCCTAAATCCTAGGTGTCATTGAGCAAGATTGTCATTCACTAGGCACTATTTATAGAATCGCGCCTAGCAATGCCTAAGCAGTTTTAGGCACCAGTAGGCATTGAGGCCCTGATTCTCCAAAAGTGCGTCCCGATTTTAGGCAGCTGTAGACGTCCTACAGCTGTCTAATCAGCCAATCGGGATGCACGTTTTTTTTAAAAAAATGCTCCCCAGGCAGGCCTGAAGGCGCCTCCGGGAGCCTAGGGAGACCCGCAAGATGCCTAAGCTCGCCTACAGGCCTTAGGCGAACTTAGGCGGCCCTACGCGTCTCCCTAGTAGAGGAAGAGACGCTTAAAATGTAGGCCAGCAAAATGCTGGTCTACGTTGTAAGTAGACGCGGCCGCTATACTGATCGCGGCAAGGGATCTCCCTGCTGCAATAAAGTATAGCGGCCGCGGCCGCCTGTCCCATCACTGACAGGAGGATGCCTAACTCCTCCTGTCGGAACCCCGAACCCCAGAACCCCCTCCCCCCCAAACTCGTAATCGCCGACAGGAGGATGCCCAACTCCTCCTGTCAGAACTCCGGAACCCCCTCCCCCCCCAAACTCGTAATCGCCGACAGGAGGATGCCCAACTCCTCCTGTCGGAACCCCGGAACCCCCTCCCCCCCCAAACTCATAATCGCCGACAGGAGGATGCCCAACTCCTCCTGTCGGAACCCCGGAACCCCCTCCCCCCCAAACTCGTAATCACCGACAGGAGGATGCCCAACTCCTCCTGCCGGAAAGCCCAACGACCCCCCGCCCCAACTAATCTCCCTCCCCCAACTAACCTTTCAATGTTGGTCAGCTGAACGGGTCTTGCTGCCGTCCAGCCGACAGGTCTGCCTCGTGGAAATGAGACGGCACGCCCCTTCCCGGCCCATCCCTGCTAAATCTAAGGCCTGATTGGCCCAGGCTAGGAACCTTGGCCAATCAGGCCTTAGGATTAGTGGGGATGGGTGGACCCGCTATGCCTAAGGCCTGATTGGTCCAGGCTTCTACAGCCTGGGCCAATCAGGCCTTAGATTTAGCGGGGATGGGCCGGGAAGGGGCGTGCCGTCTCATTTCCATGAGGCAGACCCGTCGGCTGGACGGCAGCAAGACCCGTCCAGCTGACCAACATTGAAAGGTTAGTTGGGGGAGGGAGATTAGTTGGGGCGAGGGGTCGTTGGGCTTTCCGGCAGGAGGAGTTGGGCATCCTCCTGTCGGCGATTACGAGTTTGGGGGGGAGGGGGTTCCGGGGTTCCAACAGAAGGAGTTGGGCATCCTCCTGTCGGCGATTACGAGTTTGGGGGGGAGGGGGTTCCAGGGTTCCGACAGGAGGAGTTGGGCATCCTCCTGTCGGCGATTACGAGTTTGGGGGGGGAGGGGGTTCCGGGGTTCTGACAGGAGGAGTTAGGCATCCTCCTGTCGGCGATTATGAGTTTGGGGGGGAGGGGGTTCCGGGGTTCCAACAGGAGGAGTTGGGCATCCTCCTGTCGGCGATTACGAGTTTGGGGGGGAGGGGGGTCCGGGGTTCCGACAGGAGGAGTTGGGCATCCTCCTGTCGGTGATTACGAGTTTGGGGGGGAGGGGGCTCGGGGTTCCGACAGGAGGAGTTAGGCATTCTCCTGTCGGTGATGGGACAGGCGGCCGCAACAACCGCGGCCGCTATACATATTGCAGCAGGGAGATCCCATGCTGCCATAAGTATAGCGGCCGCGTCTAATTTAACCCGATTCTCTAAAGACGCCGGTTACAGAATCGGCGTTTAGTATAGGACGCCTCTCCCAGGCGGCCTGCCTGGGGAGCATTTTTTTTAAAAAAACATGCATCCCGATTGGCTGATTAGACAGCTGTAGGATGTCTACAGCTGCCTAAAATCGGGACGCACTTTTGGAGAATCAGGGCCTGAATCTATAGGAGCACTGCCATTTAGGTCACGGTAATCTATCTACCTTAGGCACACTCATTTAGGCCAAGAGATTACAGGGAAATACTTTTAAAACCAATAGGAGGAAATATTTTTTCGCTCAGAGAATAGTTAAGCTCTGGAATGAGTTGCGAGAGATTATGGTACGAGCGAATAGCATAGCTGGTTTTAAGAAGGGTTTGGACAATTTCCTGGAGGAAAAGTCCAAGTCTGTTATTGATAAAGACATAGGGGAAGCCACTCCTTGTCCTGGATTGGTAGAATGGAATGTTGCTACTCTGGATTATGGCCCCGAAAATAACAGTGTCTTATATTAATTTTGGGTCCAAAAAACGCACAAGGGCTTATTTTCGGGGATATCTTATTTTTTCCATGTACAACAATCATCTCTCCCATCCTCTCCTCCACTCCAATTCTCCTTCTTTCCATTCTTCCTCCCCCCCTCCATGTGCAGTATCTTTCCTCCCCTCGCACCCATCCACTTGTGCAGCATCTTTCAATCCCTCCCTCCCAGCCCCCCATGCAGCAGAACCACACCAACCCTCCCACCCATCTCCCTGCACAGCATCTCTCCATCCCTCCCTCCCATCCCCTCCCCCCGCACAGCAGAACCCCACTGATTCTCCTACCGTGAGATCAACATACCTCAGTGGCAGCAGCACTCTGAAAAGGCTGCTTCATGGCCTTCCCCAACAGGGCCTTCCCTCTGCCACATCACTGATGATGTCATCAGTGAAGCGGCACAGGGAAGGTCCCAGCAGGGAAGGTCGCAAAGCATCCTGTTCAGAGTGCTGCTGCTGCTGTTGTTTGGAGCAGAGGTTTGTCAGTCTCGCAGTGGGAGGGTCGGCAGGGTTCTGCTGTGGGGGGGGGGAGATGAGAGGGAGGGGTGGATGGAAAGATGCTGTGCAAGGGGATGGGTGGGAGGGTCAGCGGGTGTTCTGCTGCATGGGGGGCATGGGTGGGAGGGATAGAAAGATGCTGCGCAAGGGGATGGGTAAAGGGGAGGAAAGATGCTGCACATGGGGGGGGGGGGCAGAAAGCTCTGCCACCGGTGGGTAAGGCTTATATTAGGAGCACCTTTAAAAATCATGCTAGGGCTTATTTTCGGGATAGGTCTTATTTTTGGGGAAACACATAGAAACATAGAAGATGACGGCAGATAAGGGCCATAGCCCATCAGGTCTGCCCACTCTACTGACCAACCCCCAAGTCTACTATCCTAGGGATCCCACTCCTGGTGACAGGTTCCCTTGGCTTATAACCCTCTAAGGGATCCCACATGGGCATCCCATTTGCTGTCACTTATTACTGCTTTAAGGAATGTTCAGGCATGCATTTATTGGATATATCTACAGTATATCTCTGTATGTCTGGGTCGTGTCTTTCATATTTGTTGTATACTATGCAGTTGTCTGTGTGCCTCTGTATGGCTGCATGTATGTTTGTGCCTGTGTAGAAGCATCTGTGGATCAGTGCAGGGATATAGTTTGGCACAGTGAATGGCTTATCGCCAAAAACAAAAGGGTTTGACTCTGTACCAAAACAACGGGATGTCTAGGTTTTGTGGACTGCTCTCATTTCTTCTAGACGGACGTGGTGTCTCCCCTCATGGGTGGATGTGGGATGGAGGATTCAGAGGGAGGGGTGATGCAAGCAAGAGACCAGTATATAAAGCATTGGTGAAGAGCAAAAGCTAGCGAGATCCACCAGGAACAGAACAGAATTATTCATCAAGGGAGCCAATAAAATCTGAAGAAACTGCAATACCAGCTATACAGAAAGGAAGATGAAAGAGCTGGTAGTGCTAATCATTCTGGGACTAGCTGCCCTCTGCATCTGTGGCTCAGGTAAGGAAATAAGGAACTATAATTCAGAAATCAGAGAAAAGTCTTGTATTAAAGTGTCAAAGTTTCTAAATTATAATAGTTCTCAACTGCAGACTTTAAGGGACCCAAAAAGTTCTGGTCTTCAGGGAAATCAACCCAAACAAATTAACTTGGCTCTTAAACCAAGTTTATTGAAATATATCTGGTGCTTTTTCATTGTGTGCATGTGAGGAACCAAAGCTTAGCATGGAAGCCTCCATAGAGGGGAAGGGAGAAGATATGAGATACGAGAGCTGGATTCACTGAAGCACGGGGCTGCACTGTGATTTGCTGAAGGTCACACGAAGTGAGCCCAACAGAGGGCACTCCAGCTCAAGTCCCTGAGCCTCTCATGACTTGCGGTTTAATCACTAGATCGCTCTTCTAATTTTAGGGAGTCGATTTTTGGCCATGCAGGTGCCGAAGGGGAAGAGAAAGCTTCAGTCTCCAGCCTGTTAACTAGAAGTTCCAGCACTTTTAGGGGCTCCTTTTACTAAGGTGAGCTAGCGTTTTTTAGCGCTCGCAGGAATTTAGCGCGCGCTAAACCCGCGCTATGCTTCTAGAACTAACGCCAGCTCAATGCTGGCATTAAGGTCTAGCGCGCGCGCGCTATTCCGCGTGTTACAGCCCTAACGCACCTTTGTAAAAGGAGCCCTGAGTGTCTGTGTTTTGCATTTTCCTGAATGCTCATACATTGTGTGTAGTGTATTAAACAGAAGGCACTATTATACTATGGCCCTCTTATACTAAGGTGCTCTAAATGCTAACGCATGCAAGTTAGTCTATGGACGCATTAGCGTTTAGCGCACGCTAATCGGTTAGAGCATCTTAGTAAAAGAGGGGGAATGTGTGTTTGTATATATGCATTTTTTTTTTCTGGCTGTTACTCTGTAGTCCTTTAATTAGTCCAATTTAATTTACCAAAGCATGTTGCAGCTTAGTGGTTAGAGCTACAGTCTCAGCATCCTGAGGTTGTGGGTTCAAACCCTTCACTGTTCCTTCTGACCCTGGGCAAGTCACGTAATCCTCCACTGCCCCAACTACATTAGATAGAGTGTGAGCCCGCCAGGACAGATATGAGAAATGCTTGAGTGCCTGAATGTAAACTGCTTAGGCTATAAGCAATATATAAATACTAAAAAATTTTTTAAAAAAATAGTGGTGACAAAAATATAGAGAGAAGATGATTAGTCAATCAAAAAGGCCGAGCTCCTCCTAGCCTCTGAGCTACTACAAAATGCAATTAATATAATGGATTTACTACACAAAACAATACATTTAGAGGTCCATATTCAAAAAGCCATTACATGGGAAAGTTTTCTAATTAGAATTTATCCAAATTATTTTATTAAAATAATAAGCAGAATATACTCAAATAAGCATGCCACTGGACATATTTAAGTTTTTCAGAAAACTCTTTGTTATATGGGTTCTTTAGCTAGTCAATGCAGACTATCATTTAACCTCGGCCTGGGAAGTCCCCCTGTGCCACTGCTTCTTACCTATGAAAGGGCTCTTTTTACAAAGCCATGGTAAGAATTCCTGCGTGGCAAATGCACCAAAGTCCTTTCAGTCAGTGGCATAGTAAGGAGGGGCGGGTGGGGGTCAGTCCACCCCAGATGCGGTCTTCCTAAGGGTGCGGCGACTTCCCCCACCTCTCCGTCCCCTGCCCGCTCGCCCACTCCTCACCTTGCCATGCACAAAGGCCCCTTACCTTCCCCCATACATTTTTGGTGCAAGGTTACTGCCCGCATTAGCATCGGCGCTCTCTCTGATGTCACTTCTGGGACCCGCGCCTAGGAAGTGATGTCAAAGGGCAAGCCAACATGGGCAGCATGCTGCTCACACTGTAGAAGTTAAAAAGGGAAGGGGGCACGCACGCAGAAGGGAGGAGGGCAGAAAAGAGGTCATGGGAGGGGTATCACTGCGTAACAACCCAAACAAATCTAGGGAAAGGACATATATAATCCCAATAAACTCAAATGTATGTCCTATTGGAAATTTTCCAATAGGACATACATTTGAGTTTATAGGGGTATCACTGCCCCAGGAGTCGCTCACCCTTCAAGCGCACCACTCAAACTCTGCCCTTACCGTTTGACCTTAGGACGATTTTCATTGCTTGCTGGGCATAGTGGTCTTGCTGCCACCCACTGCCCCTTTTTTTCCTTTCAAGAGGCAGTTAGGAGCCGCCTAGGAGAGAGGCCGCATAGGCTTTCATTAACACAACTCCAGCAGAGTTTGTTCTTATGACAGATGCCCCCCCCCCCCACACACACACACAGAATGAACCCTGCTGCTGGTTCCCACAAAATCCGAAGTATCTCTGAATGCACCCTCCCCCAGATTGAGAGGAACTAAAGCACGCCTTCAAGACAAACAGAAAAAGGAGGCGACAAATCAAAGCCGTAGATGGGATAGGGCAGGGGTAGGCAATTCCGGTCCTCGAGAGCCGGAGCCAGGTCAGGTTTTCAGGATATCCACAATGAATATGTATGAGATGGATTTGCAAGCACTGCCTCCTTGAGATGCAAATCTATCTCATGTGTATTTATTGTGGATATCCTGAAAACCAGACCTGGCTCCGGCTCTTGAGGACTGGAATTTCCTACCCCTGGGATAGGGTAATTCACAAATTGGGAAGAGAGAAATTCTGATTCCTGCCTGAGCCAGCTCTTGTGTGCATGAGCAAGGTAGGTTCTGAAAAATAGCATCCCAATGTTGATCACAAATAGCATTCATATGATTTGCATGCAATTAGTGCTGAACATTAGGTAAAGGGTTATGGTAAAAACTTAAATGAGATTTGGGGCCGATTAGCAAATTTTGTATCCACCAATTAATAGTCCAAGCCTTCTATATTATTGAGTTTTACACACATTCGGGGGGGGGGGGAGGGTGGAAGATGTCTATATTATTTGTTAGTAATAAGTGCTGTTATTTGGTACCAATTTTGTATTTCTGTATACACTTTGTGTATGCTTTAAAATGAATATAGATTTATACAAAGTGCTGAACATTAGGAAGTTTTTTGTGTGTGTGTGTGTGTGTTGTTCCCACAGTGTTCTGCACTGTACAGAACAGCTCAGGAGGTTTGTGCATCCGCCAGCAGATGACATGAGTATGAAAGCCCAGGTTTGTCACTGTGTGATTCTGGATGTATTATTTCCCTATCACCAGAGCACATTTTCATTGTGACAAGTCAAAATTATGAGTACCTGACAAGAAGAGGTTAGTCATGCCATCCTACTTTTTACTCCAAGTCTCTATTTCTGCCATTTTCTAGATTCTGACAGCTCTTACAGTGCAAGCTCCAACAGCACAGAAGGTAAGTATCCTCCTCCTCCTATAAGTTAAGTGTCTGGAGAGAAAAATAGTTTGATCTATATGGTGGGATCCATTGATCTCCTTTAGTGCAGTAGGCCAAAACCAAAAAATGAAAGCAACAGACTTCACAGCAGTAAACAAGTCAGGAAGGGGAGGGCCAGATAAATGGTCTTCCAAACAAACGGGGTGTTGGTGGGGGGGGGGAAGAAGCCTGAAGAGGTCCAAACAACAATTTTATTAAGTAACAGGTTAGAAGAACTCTCAGGGGCTCATAATCGAAAGAGAAAAACATCCAAAAACCAGCCTAAGTCAGCGCTTGAATATCAGTCAAAAACGTCCAAGTGCCTATAATAAAACCGGGTTTTGGACGTATTTAAAAACAACGTAGGCCTTCACAGTGCCGCTGAACGACCATAACTAAAAGGGGCGTTTCAGGAGGAGTGTCAAGGGCGGGAGTTGGGCGGGACGTGGGCAGGCTTAAACTGTGCTGTATAACTGAAAGTTATACAGCACAGGATCAATGGAACTTGGACATTGTGACTTAGACCATTTAAAACATGGTGTAAGTCACAAAAACCCACCTAAATGACCAGAAAAGCACTGCAAACACATAATACAGACCCCCACACACTACCCCAGTGATCACCGACTCCCCCACCCCATAAAAATATTAATGACAACTTGAAAATTGTGCTTCCAGAACATCATCGCCTGGTAGCCTGGCATAGGAAAACTTAGCCGTGCTGTACAGAGGCGTCTTAAGCCATCTTGGGGGTGGGTTAGGGACCCATGGAGAGAAGGACTCATGCCCATAAGCCCCTCTACACTCCCCTATACACCCCCAAAACCCTTTTGTACTGGCATATAAGTGGCTTCTGCAGCCATAAGGGCTATTGGGGTGGTAGATAAGTGAATCTAGGGGATTCTGGAGGTGGTTTGGGTGGGCTCACCATGACCTATAAGGGAGCTGTAGTGAGATGATGACAGGGCACCCTTTTGTGAAGTTCACAGCAGTGCCCTGTAAGGTACCCCACTATTTAGGTGCCATGTCTGGGTGTTCAGTCCATCACTTTGCAGACCCCTCCCACGTCCAACAGGGCTTGTTCTAGGCATTTTTAACTTGGACAAAAATTTGGACGAAAATGTGGTATAAAGATGGACGATTTAGCAGGACGATCAGCAGGACGTATGTATACTTAGATGATTTTCAAAACGAAAAAAAATTTGGACGTATTTTTTGAAAATGTGTCCTAAGCTGTTTTTTTACTTTGGACGACTTGCGACTTAGACAAAAACAGACTTAGATGTTCCTTTCGATTATGCCCCTCTCAGGGCTCCTTTTACTAAGCGGAATAGCGCACGCTACAATGCCATGCACGCTAGATGCTAACGCCAGCATTGAGCTGGCGTTAGTTCTAGCCACGTAGCGCGCATTAATCTGATGTGTGCACTAAAAACGCTAGCGCACCTTAGTAAAAGGAGCCCTCAGTGTTTATCACAAAGCTATGACTCAACACAGGACTGTGTTTTGGCACTTAAACAGCTGCATCAGGAATCAAAATCTATACATACAAAACAAGATAAAAACAACATTAACATAAGCAACATACAAAATAATATCAAAGCATGCTAAATTGTAAAAATATACAAAATGAATAATAAAAATGAAAAGGCATATATATATCAAATATTGTAAATATATACCTATATAAATGTAAATAAATATATTACCTATCGACTCCTTTTACAATGCTGATGCAGCGGTTGCTGCTACTGCTACATAGGGATTTAATGGGCATCAGAGCGTTTGCCGCTCGGCAGTTTATTAACCCTCTCCTTTACAAACCCACGCTAGGAATTCTATGAGCATTGGAGCTGTTACCGTGGCAGCTGGCACTAGAAACGCTAGCACAGCTTTGTAAATGAGGGGATGAAACAATAAGCCAATAGTGACATGCAACAATAAGAGCATAAGTTACATTATAAAAGATGCAGACATAAATAAACCATATAGTGGGTAAATAAATATGTATATATGAGATCAAACATTCAAATTGAATAACCTAAATAAGTATAAAATTGATCTATGTTGGATAAAAGCTAATCAAATAAATACATGTATATGTATAAATGTATTTATAAAATATGTTAATTAAGTGAAAAATAAAATATACCATCTACATGTAAATATGAATAAGTCACAGAGCATGATGGTTACAGTTATGAAAAAAAAAAAAACAAAGCACACAAAATGAACTTAGGGGATCTTTTACTAACGGTTAGCTCAAGTTATTTGCCAAAGGACCCATTTTATTCCTTTGGGCTCTGCTGCAGATAACTTGTGCTGAATTTTAGTAAAAGACTCCCTTAATGTGCATTTGGCAAACTTTTGAAAACTACCCCTCCCCCCTTTTTACAAAAACATAGCGCAATTTTCAGCGCTGGCCATGGCGGTAATAGCTTCAACACTCAGGAATTCTATGAGTGTCGGAGCTGTTACAACCATGGCCAATGCTAAAAATCGCACTACGGTTTGGAAAAATGGGGGGGGGGAATGAAAGAAAGGAAAAATTTCTGACCTTTTGATAAATGCCCTGTCCTATACGAGGGGCCACTGAAAAGTTCTCAGCCCAACGAAGAAGAGAATGATGTGGAGCCATGAAATTTACAATGTTATTCCACACATCCTCTTGAGATTTTTTATTTTAGTGAGGAAAATGCATCCAGTACTAAATGGGCACAAGTATAGGGAAACCAAGCCATTGTGACATCACTGATGAGGTTGGATCTTAGGCATTGATGGAATGAGGCCTTATGACATCACAATACAAGGGGTCATTGAAAAGTTCTCAGCCCAACCAAGAAGAGAATGGTGTGGAGCCATGAAACTTACAAGTTGTTACACACTTTTCATTTCAATGATATGAAATGAAATGAAAAGTGTCAAGAAAAGTGTGGAGTAACTTGTAAGTTTCATGGCTCCACATCATTCTCTTCTTGGTTGGGCTGAGAACTTTTCAGCGATCCCTTGTAGTTATTAAGTGAGAGCACACAACCTTGGAAGAATAAATAGGCACAAACTGTTGTGGCTGTAATGTCTACAAAATGATAGAGATATAAATATTTGATATTATAACTTGACTAATTAGTTGAAAGGTGTAATAATTCTCTGGTCTGTGCACTAAATGATACTACCGTAGCTTGTATCTAAATACAAAACATATAGGAGAGGAATGCAAACTAGAGAATGACACAGTGGATGTTACCCACGGCTAGCCATGAGTAGCCGCAGGTAACCCGCCAAAATGGTGGAGGAGGGAAAGGTGCTCACCGCGGGGACAAGGCCATCCACAACCCCGTGGAGCGGTGAATGGCCTTGTCCCCACAGTTAAGGGAGGGAACGAGCGCGGCCCCCCTCCCTCCGTCCTACCTACCCACCCTCCCCCTTACATTCGCGGCGTGTTTTAAGGTTTCAGACTTGTTGAAAGCCGCTGGAGCTTACATGCAGTCGCATGTGTGTGTGGGCAGAAGCTTCTTCCAGTTGCGTCAGAGGAGAAGCTTCTGCCCACACACACACGCGACTGCACAAACACTCCGGCGGCTTTTAACAAGTCTGAAACCTTAAAACACGCCAAGAAGGTAAAGGAGAGAGAGGGAGATGCACGGACCCCGCGAGGGGTGCCGAAGGGCAGTGAGGTGACAAGAGGGAAGGGTGGATGCTGCGGGGACGGGAATGGGGCGGTGAAGGGGACGGTGGTCCAGTGACGGGGACAGATTTTTTTTCTCCGTGTCATTCTCTAATGCAAACAATGCTTCCACCAAAGGAAAAAGCCAAGGTAAAACAGCAGTGTAGAGTGAACTAATAAGGTAATAAAATGAACATACAAGCATTTTTTAAAAAACTTTTTCAATGAGCAGGCAATGCTACCGCTAAGGGAAAAAGCAATACTAAAACAGAGCTACAGAAATAAACCCTGTTCATAAGATAAAGACCTATTCCTTAATGGTCAGAAGCACACTTATCTAAATATTAAAAAACGATATAACAAAAGAACTAACGGCCTCTTTTACAAAGCCGCTCTAGCGGCTGCCACATGGCAACAGCCCCGAAGCCCTTTAAATCTCTATGGGCTTCGGGGCCGTTAGAACAGCGCAACCGCTAGCGTGGCTTTGTAAAAGAGGCCGTTAGTTCTTTTGTTATATCGTTTTTTAATATTTAGATAAGTGTGCTTCTGACCATTAAGGAATAGGTCTTTATCTTATGAACAGGGTTTATTTCTGTAGCTCTGCTTTAGTATTGCTTTTTCCCTTAGAGAATGACATGGGGACAAATTTGGCCCCATCCTCACGGGTTCTATCTTCATCCCCGCCCCGTCCCCACGAGTTCTGTCCCTGTCCCATCCCTGCAAGCTCTGCCCTCATCTGCACAAGCCTCGAACAAATTTGTCCCTATGTCATTCTCTAGTGATAATAATGTGCAGTAGAGTACACCATCCACATCGTGTAGAATTTGGCACCATCTTGTGGTCAGTATATTGTTCTTAAACTTATTATGAGAGGGAATTATAATCACAAAAAGGGTGATAATAATAACACTGCTTTAATTAGTCACCCATGCCAAATCTGTAAATCGCTTTATGTATAAAATGACCACACAGTATAATACATGCTTAATAGTGAACGCTCAGACCCACAACTATATCCCAGTGAAATATCACGGAGAAGCTGTGTAAAGAGACCATCATTGCTTGTTCACAGTCTCTCCCACCATTACATATAACATTGGATCTTAACTGCCTCCACAGCTCCTGAACTAGGAACAAAAACTACTTATCTTAGTAAGGTGGTACTGTGGTCTTTACAGCTACTCCGGGTACATCCTTAATCACCACAACTGCACAAAATGCATGTTCACCGACCCCCCCAAACCAGGTTTCACCGGTTGGCTTCATCAGGAGGGGTACGGGAGAAGCAACTTCCTTCGTTCAGCCCACAGAGCACTCTGTATATTCTTCTGACATGTTCAAGCCAAGCTATGGGCAACAAAACAAAGGAGAAAGTCCAACTTTGTCTGCAGAAAAAAACCAAGCAGGAGAAACAAACAAAACTACAGACTATGTACAAGATGCAGGCAAAAATTTATTGTACCAAAATTAAAATGCAAATAAGTAAAATAAAACCCTTTTACCAATCAAGGGACCCGACACGGTCCGTGTTTCGGACAAACCTTCGTCAGGGGTCCATGGTGAAAAAGGTTGGGACATACCATAAAAAATGAAGATAAGTAACAAAGTGCCTGTATATTGTGTTCGCCGAGGATTGCTGCAAAAAGTAAAGCGTCTCAAGGAAGCCAAGCTATGTACATGCAGTAGGCAATTTCATTATTAAGCAAGGCAAAGGATCAACAAAATCTGTCTTTATTGATGTTTGCTTTCCTAAACATGCATTTACTTAGGGCTCCTTTTACGAAGGTGCACTAAGCGTTTTAGCGCACGCACCAGGTTAGGGCGCGCTATAGCGCGAGCTAGCTGAAAATCTACAGCCTGCTCAAAAGGAGGCGGTAGCGGCTAGCACGCACGGCAATTTAGCGTGCGCTATTCCGCGCGTTAAGGCCCTAGCACAGCTTTGTATAAGGAGCCCTTAATGTAAGGAAAATTTACTCCCTCCTATTTTATAGACAGTGCTTATGAAAAGTGCATGTCTTTAATAACAGGAAAGGCAAAATAAATTCTTTCAAAATGCTGGCTGAGGAAAGAAAGAACAGCAAGGAGAGGATCAATTAATCAGTTTATCTCAGCTGATTGCCTTACTACAAGTGTGAAACTTGTGAAGGGAAGCAACATTACGAAGACTTCATGCCTTCAAAAATAACGTAGCAGATTGGTAAGGCAAGACTTCAGTTGGAAAAATCACCATTGGCTTTGTCCCAGCACTGGTCGCCGTACATGAAGAAGGACACAGTACTGCTCGAAAGGGTCCAGAGAAGAGCGACTAAAATGGTTAAGGGGCTGGAGGAGTTGCCGTACAGTGAAAGATTAGAGAAAATGTGCCTCTAAGACTGAGAGGGGACATGATCGAAACGTTCAAGATAATGAAGGGAATAGACTTAGTAGATAAAGACAGGTTGTTCACCCTCTCCAAGGTAGAGAGAACGAGACGGCACTCTCTAAAGTTAAAAGGGGATAGATTCTGTAGAAACCTAAGGAAGTTATTCTTCATCCAGAGAGTGGTAGAAATCTGGAACGCTCTTCCGGAGGTTGTTATAGGGGAAAACACCCTCCAGAGATTCAAGACAAAGTTAGACAAGTTCCTGTTGAACCAGAACGTGCACAGGTAAGGCTAGATTCAGTTGGGTACGATGAACCATTGGTCTGACCCAGCAGCAGTAATTCTTATGTTCTTATGTACTTTTAAAACTATGATTACATGTGTTGAATAATTTTGTTCTTTAAAGTTTCTCCCATTTTGCCTGTCGCTGTTACCAGTCTGCAGTTTCCAAAATCAACCCGCAACCCTTTTTTTAAAAAATATGGGCATTATGTTGGCCAATAATAGGTTAAACTTTACTAATAATAGATCTGCAATTTTATTTTTGAGTTCTTGCACTACTCTGAGTTGCATATCATCCAGTACGAGTAATTTACTACTTTTTAGTTTGTCATTTGTCTTAGGAGAATTCACTACCAGTACAATGAAACTTTGCTATGCTGGATGAGTTCATGAGGTGCACTTGAGGCCTGGTATAATGAAGAAATGCTCATATTCTGTTTCTTATGTGGAAAGGGAGGACAAATGCTTATTATATCTCAGGTCAATACTTCAAAGGCTGAGTGTTCACCCATGTCTTCCTCATATGTACAATATTTGGGCAGATTTGGTTTTTGTTTCTTGCACTTTCTCCTGTTCCCTCTTTCTCACTAAATATTTTATGTTTATGCTTTGCAGACTTTAGCAGTGCCAATAGTCCCAGTGAATCACACAGCAATGAGGGTGAGTGACATCTCCATTCTATTCCATTCCAGATGTTTCAGTGCTTGAAAGATTTAAGGAGAATTCAGGATAGGATAGAGAAAAGATGGAGTTCTCAAGGAAATGTAGTAATGTAACAGGAAGTAGGAAGATAGCACCTGAAAGTGAAGTCTGAACTAGGTATATTCTCAGGTGCAAAAAAATGAATATTAGTTTTCATTTTGTCCCAATTTTTTTTCTGATATTTAGGTGGGTGGGGGATTCTTTTTAGTTAGTTTCACATATTCATTTTGGTAGCAAATGTTTAACACGTGTGTGGAGGGGCATTTTCAATATGACATCCAAACCCAAGTTTGGAAATTTTGCGAAAGACACACAAAAATCCAGTAGCAAACATGACCATTTTCAGAACAGAAAAACATCTATCTTTTTGTTTCAAAAATGGCCATTTCTTAGATGTATGTCTATCCTTCTGAACCATTTTTGGGGAAAAAAAAAAAAAAAAACAAAAAGCAACTCCAAAAGAAAAATGCACAAAAGAAGCCATTTGGATGTAGGAAGGACCAGCAGTTTTAGTAGACTGATCACATAGACATCCCAGCAGAGCAGTGGGGCACCTTAAGGGACATTGCAGTAAACTTTACATAAAAAAAGCTCAAGTACACATCTCACCAAAAACCCTTTATAGTGTATGATGAGCCCTCCAAAATCTATCCAAAACCTACTGGACCCAACTGTACATCACACCAATATCCCTTATGTCTGTAGGTATCACCTATATATAGGTACAATGGAATTATGGTGGGTTTTGGAAGACTCATATATTTTATCATAAATGCAGTAGTTAGAGTGGGATATGGGCCTTAGTCCCGATCTCTATGGTTGACTACACCACACACCAGGCTACTTGAGGAACCTACTTGCTGCTATACTAGGACTGAAGCTATCTACAGGCAGGTATATACTATTTCATTCACATCTTTGGGGGGGGTGGGAGGGGTCAGTGACTACCGGGGGAGTATGGGGGGGGGGTCATGCCTTCTTCTCTCCAATGGTCATCTGGTCAATTTGGGTGTCTTATGGCACTTGTTAAAATAGGTCTAGCCTCAGACGTCCAAATTGTCAATTATTGCAGAAAATCATCTGAGTCATAAGCCTGCCCAAACCACACCTCTAACATGCCCCTTTGAGATTCAGATGAACTACAACAAAAACCATAGAGATCCATCTACAAAATGGGTTTTGAAAATAGCACATTGGAATGGTTTGGCAAGAAATACGTCCATCTACCCCTTTATGCCACATTTTGGACATTTTTCCTTTTTGAAAATGAGCTTCATATTGTTTTAACACACAGTGATTGATGTAAGGCTAGAGCATGTTAAATCACTTTAGCATGCATTAATTTTTTTGAAGATGTACTTGCAAATGTACATCCTCTGACTGTAAATTGTGACAATGCTGATTGAAAGTGGAAGAAGGGTTTATGGACTGGACTTCATAGTGTTTGGAAGTATGTCACTAGTGCTCACCCCTATCAAAAGTAAACACTCTACAGAAAGAATTCCTTGGTTTACTTTAGACATTTCTGTTGGTCTATCACCCATACACATTACAACCGAATGTGCCACTCCCCATTTCTTACTTATTAGAACCACAAATGCAGTCAACTTACCACTAGATTTCGATTGCTGATTTGATTTTGGGAGGATGGCCAGGCTAGAATTTACAAGCCAGTGCTACTGCAAACAGTGGGAGTTATTTACAACCACCTGAAGGATACCTATGAGTGATTTGCTCTCTGTTAGTAGTTAGTGAGAAAGTTACTGTGGAATGGATGAGATTCATCTTGTAGATCTTGTCATCAGGAAGGGATTTATGGCCACTATAGACTAGGAAACCATTGTGTTCTGGGGTTCTCTCAGATTTAAACCAGGAGTGCTGAAGGAAGGATAAAGAGAAGGAAGAGCATTTGTAGTCATTTTCCTCCCAGATATGGGCTATTGGTTTACATTTGTCTACTTAGAGAGAAACAATGGAGATATAGTATATCACTGCTATCGACTTCCCAATGATACAGATAAATACTGTAGATATGCTTTTTTCCCTTACCTCAGAGAAAATTTGCCTAGGTAAGGGGTAGAACAGTGGTTCTCAACCTGGTCCTTGGGGCACAACCATCCAGTCAGGTTTTCAGAATATTCACAGTGATTAAATTTCCACTCAAGTGAGGCAGAACAATGCAAATTTGCCTCATGCATTGTAGATATCCTAAAAAAAAAAAAAAAAAAAAGGGACTGGTCATATGTACCCGAAGGACTGGGCTGAGAAACTCCCAGGGTAAAGAAAATGCATTAATTTGCCATGCCTCGTTTTAGGCATGCAGGAAAAGCTAGAAGTAGGCAAGTAGGCAAGCACCGATCTAATATAACTCCTATATTTTACCCTTTTTTTGTTCTCTTTCCTATATCTAATTGTAGTTCCTCCCTGATCTCCCTCTTATGGAATATATGTCTGTCCTCTCCAAAATTGTTTGTCTCCCCTATATAGGGGAAACAAACATCGCTTTGTAATCCATGAAAAAAGCAATTTTATCAAATACGAATTAAACTTGAAACTTGAAGTGTTGGAATTTTTCTCCCTTTCATTGTTCAGTGAGAAAAGCAGGATGTTCATCTAACACAGGGGTGGGCAACCATAGTCCTTGAGGGCTATAACCCAGTTGGGTTTTCTAGATTTCCACAATGAACACACATAAGATTGATTTACATGTACTGCTTCTATAGGGTTGTGGCCCTCGAGGACTGTGGTGTCCCATCCCTATTCTAACAATTTCAAGTTCAATTTAATATATCACAAATATAAAACCAGAAGGCAAATATAAGCAGTTTACAATAAAAAGTTAAAATAAAAAAACAAAAAAAAACAAAAATTAAATAGGGTAAGAACAAAAGGAAGACAAAATACTGTATAATGAAAAACAATTGAGAACATGGGGAACTCCCAGATAAGTTGGCATAGAGTGGAAGATGTGTCTGTATTGGAGGTTTCTTATGTTGAGCTTTATTATATGAAGATGACCCAATCTATAAATTCAAGTTTTAGTTTAGTTTAGTTTAAGATCAATATGCATGACTACTACTTCCATTCTAGAGAAATGTCTCTCATATATACTCATAAAGGAAATCCTGAAAACTTGACCTGTTGGCAGCCCTCCAGGACTGGGAGTGAATACCACAGACCTAAGAAGAGGCTCAGCCTAATTTTTGCCAGTTTTACAAGAGAAACAAAATTTTGAATTAAAATAAAAATCCCCAAAGGATATGAATTTGCTCTTCCAGAGAGATGAGTGGATAAAGCAGAGGAAGAAGAAACTGAAATTCATCCTAGCAAGGATAAGTTCATGCTTTGTAGTTTTCAGTGAGTGGAGGAAATTGAGCCTTTGTCTATACTGGGGGAGGGAGAGATTATTTATTGCATCATAAAGTCTGAAAAAAATTTAGATTAACTGAAAACTATATTAGACTTATCCAGCTCAGTCAGAAAATATCTTGCATCTGGGATATGATTTAATCTGTTTACAGTTTTGGTTTAGAAAAGACTATTGAATTGGTGAGTGAAAGATAGTATCCTAATGGAAATTAGAGATTGGACTGGAGAGAAATGAAAGTCTTGTTGGAGACAAGAAATATCTGTTTTCTGAAGTAGTTTTCCTAAGTGCTAGAAACTATTCTTTTCTAAATATTAGTCCTTGCTGCTTTCATACTTCCCCCAAATTCTATATATGGTACCAAAAGATTGGTGCAAAAATTTGCATGAGATCTCAACTTAATTACTTAATTGAGTCAAATATGTATTGGTTAATTAGTACAATAGTGTTAACATGCACTTAATTGACACCAATTGGGGGAGTTACATGTGGATCACCAATCCATGGACTAGATTCACTAAGCCCACAGATCCGATCCAATCCGTGGGCGGTCCGAGGCTGGGCGACCGATTCTGAACGCGCCTGGATGCAAATCAGGCCGATCAGAGGCACGCCCCCAACCGACCGCATGGATTGCTGAAGAGCAATCCCGGCGCATGCACAGACCATCTTCTTTGCCTGTAGATGGTCTGCACATGCGCTTGCACCAGCAAGGTCAAAACAAAGGAGGAGGGGTGGCGAAGTATAACAGGCAGGCATCGAGGGCTGAGCCGGGCCCGATCTCTTCAACGGGACTCTCTGCAGCCTTTAAAAAGCCGGTTCATGAGCCGGGAGGGGAGTGGAGGAAAACTGTCTAGGGCAGCTACGGAACAGAACACAAACCCACCCCAACTCTCCTGCTCTCTGCTGCCCTGCCTGCAGTGTGAGCCCATGGTTTTAACCCATGGATTTAAAGCGGGGCTGCACTGCAGCGTGTTCTGCAGCCCCGCTTTAAACTCCCGGATTAAAACCACGGGCTCGCACTGCGGGGAAGGGCGGCAGAGCAGGAGAGGATTACACAGGCTGGTCCAGGGGACTAGAAGGAAGTCTGCTTCTCCGTGTAGATGCTTTTAACCCGCAGCTCGAAGGGGGCAGAGAGCAGGACAGTCAGAAAGCATGTGAGCGACTAGTCCCCAGCAGTCGCTCCTTTTTGACCGGCCAGCCCAGTCGGTGTCCCTCTTTTTTTTTTTTTTTAGTGAATCGCTGCCTGCCTATATTTGCATGCAGGGCAAATTTGTCGAGGGCCCCTAGGCACACAAGTACACTGAGCCCTGTGCCCCACCCCACCCCACCATGCGCCCAGGCGGAAACAGGAAGCTGCGTCAGAGGGAAGCTTTGGGCAAGCAGCACCGCTTGAACAATTACAGTTCCTGTTGCCTTTCTTACGTTGCTTGCTTGTCTTACGTTCCGTTGATGGGGGGGGCCACGTTGCCGATCGGGGTGGGGCCCGTGTTGTCGATCGATGCTGGAGGGGCCCATCGCCCTTTGGAAAAAACAATGTTGATGCCCTCCTTCATCGGGCCCCCCTGACCATTTCGGGCCCTAGGCATGTGCCTACTTGGCCTATTGGTTAATCCTGCCCTGTTTGCATGCCGTTCCCCCTCATTTGCATGCGCAGATCGGATCGGAGGATGATCGGGACAGAGGTTAGTGAATCAGGTCAAGTAAAATCAGGTCGCAAAGGGGTCGCTAAGTGGTTGGGACTTGATCAATGGGCTTAGTGAATCTAGCTCCATGTTTCTCCACCAACTGTGCCTAACTGGTCTCGTGTGGATCTTTAATGTGAGTGTGGCCATGTGAGGGCCATGGGCGGGTTAGAGGCATTCCAAAAGGTTATGTGTAGTGTTATAGAATGGGTCTGTGTTCAGCTTGGGTGCTGGGATTTATACCAGGTTTCAGCAGGTATAAGTCTGGAGCCCAGAATTGTGTGTGGCTACCTGCACTAAGCCCTGTACTGAGTGTTGATCTTTTCCGGTGCCCATTTTTCAGTGTCATTTAGTTGCCTAGTTCCTAGTCTCACAAGATTCTTTTGCTAATTTGATTAACTTGCTCATCACTGCTATCTCCAGATCGTTTATGGATAAGTTGAACAGCACAGAACCAGGACAGATCGTTAGGGCACTCTACTACTTACCCTTTCTATTTGGACAACTGTTCATTTAATCCTATTATGTGTTTCTATTCAGTAGTGCTATTTAGCTGGCTGGGAATGGTTCCTGACCAGCTAAATAGCACATAGCAAGCTATCCATCAATATTCAGCAGGAGAACACTGGCTACCTCTCACTGAATATCCCATTCAACAGATAGCCCAGTGACTGGCTATCTCAAATGACAGAGCCAGTCACCACCCATATTCAGTGGCTCACTGACTAACTTCAGCAACCAGATAGACCCGCCTACAAAGCAGGTCTATCTTTGGCCACTAGGACTTAGCCAGCCAGCTAATGAACATTGGCTATCTAGCAATGTCTTGGCCGGCCCCCAAAAAAAGGAAATTCAATGCTAGTCACCAGATACGGTGCCAGCGTTGAATTTCCGGTTTCACCATCGACTGCAGGAGACAGTGGCTAAATCCCGCAGTCGGAATAGTGAGAGGATTGTCTTTATTCCTAGAGTCCCTCATTAGGGTCTTTGTCAAGTGTCTTCTTAAAATCCAAATATACTATGATGCTTATTTTCAAAGCACATGGATGTCTCAAAAAGCCCCCAAAATGTCCATGTGCAAAAAAAACATCCAAATAGCAATTTTGGAAAGACAGATAAGGGGTATCCAACACTATAGTCCAGGGCTGGTCTTACGCAGAAGTGACAGGGGCAGCCATATAGGGCCTCGCACTCTGTGAGCTTGCCGGTGCCGGGTTTTGCAAATGGCCACCGGTCAGGGCTCAGTAAAGACCGACCTTGACGTGCCTTCAAAGGAAGTTAAAGGTCCTGCTGGTTCTTAATAATATAAAGAAAAACAAATGTCAGGAACAATAAAGTGTTTCAAAAGAACTTGAGTCCAACTTTATTTTTCCAGTAGCAAACAGCTACAGTTTAGGCTTTGCATTCCAACATAAACATAAAATTTGGGCTTACAAAAAATACAGCCCACACCTTTCTTGCAGGTAAGTCCAAATTGGCTCTATTGTAGCCTTGCCCTGTCAGTCCCACAGTAAAAAAAAACAACAAAATAAGGCTACCGGAACAGCCAACCTTTACACTGGTCATTCACAATGGGTTTTTAAAGACTGTTAGAATGTGCTGCCTAGGCCAGGTTTTCAACAGGCCTTCCCCAGCCAACTTAACAAACAGCTGGTGGGGGAGGGGAGTAGTTGAATCCACTAATTTAAAGCTTGCCAAAAATTGGCCCCACAATCCCCCCCTGAGGATCTTACGTGGATTCTCCCCACCACAACCCCTTTCACCCGGTCAGCCACAAAGTCCCATCCAAACAGAGAAAAAAGGCAAAAGTAAAAATGTTCAACAAAAACACTTTCTTCACTGTCTCAGTCAATAAGGCACACCTGCAGCCGTGAACCTAGCATTGCTCACACTGCCTGCACTCGCCTTGTACTTCCAGACAGCCCCAAAAGAAAACCAGATTCAAAAGCAAACAAAACAGCAAAGAAATCCAACTTAGCTTTGATCCATGTAGCTTTCCTCTGGTTCCAGGGAAGTATCCATAAGTTCTATGGTGTCCTGGCTGGATGGCTGATTTGCCTCAGGGACAGTGGTTACATCTGCCATCTCAATGTCCTGATTCTGTGATGATTCAGGAGCCCAGTCCCTCGAGCCTCCTTCCTGGGCTGACCCAGGGCAGACTGACTTGTTTCTTCTCAGCTCAGCCTCTAAAGCCCTGAGCTGGACACGCCCTAACCTGTAAGGGGGCAGGACAACCTGTTGCTGCTGCTGAGTTTTCTGTTTAGCTTTAATTGGACCCAGCAGTTGTGCCTTAGCTGAGCTGTGAGCCTGCCTCTTAGGCTGTTCTTTTTTGTAAGGCACCTCCTGCTGCTCCAGGCTGTTCTCACCCTCATCTTCCCCTCCCCAGGGTACTGTAACCTTGTGGTTCAATGGGAACTCAGACCCTATTTGTTTGTCTGAGCTTAGCCTGTCCCTCTGGTTAGCCCTTTTCAGGGTAAGGCTTGGATTTGGAGGAGATTGACCTGGCACAACCCCAGTCTTAAGGCTGGGGTTGTGACAACTCACAGGGGCCCTGGCATGTCCCACTTCGGATCTGCCCAAGCCTTAGCGGGTCATCTCATGAATGCCCATTGAGGGGCATAACAAAACTCTGGACATCTTTTCTCTTCTTCCTTTCCCTCCCTTCACGTGGTCTTGCATCTCCCTGATACCCCTCTGTGACCTTCCTGTCAAACCTTGCTTCCATGGTGCTTTGTTTTAGCAGCAACAATGCAGCACACAGGGAGGGGGCAGAGAAGAGGGTGTGGGAGAGGGACACCACCACCCTGGGCACCTCCTACTCTCGCTACGCTACTGGACATATATTCTTGCACAGATAAAAGTAAGATTTTATTATTTCAGAACAGGGAGGAGTGAATATTCTGTAAGGTGTCAATTTGAGGAGTAAAACTGTACATTAGAGGGAGTTACTGGGTGAAAAGGTGAGTTTTGGGGAAGGGAGAGGGAGACACTCCATTCTGCAGTGTTTGGGGGCAATACTTCCCCTCCCCCCTCATTATACCTGTGAATAAAACCAGAACTCAAGAACAGTCTGGAGACATAACTTAATCCCCTTCCCACTTTCACTCTGTATGTGTATATGTATACATAAGTCACATGCTAACTTTGAATCCCCTATTCTCTCTTTTCTCCTAGCTATCATTAAGATTAGAAGAAACACAGCAAATTCTTTGGTAAAGAAGAGGCAGAAGAGATCCTCCAGTTATCATGAATGGTATAATATCCCCCAGGCTCAGCTTTTACACTGGACCAGTGCTAACAGGACTTACAGCTAACCAAGGCTCCTCTAATTTAGCTGTGCTTCGCTTTACTCCAATCTTTCACTGTTCTCTGGGACCTATAATCCTCACTAACCCCCTACATAAAGCAGGGTTGTATCCCTAATTGAAATGAAAGATGAAACCAGAAATCAACTGAGGTCTATGGCATTTGCACCAGGAAGTAAATTAGTGATCCTTTTCAGGATGTAAATTGATGAGTCTTTTCTGTTGCCATATTTTATGGTTTTAAGTATTACCCAGTACCATACCCCACCTTAGGACATAAGCTGTTTTTCCTTGTGATTCCTGCTGTCTTTCCAAGGTCCAAATAGATTGATGAAGCCAGGAGGATCCTATACATGTGCAATCAAACTTACCATACAGCTTGCTCCCTTATAGATTCAACTAATCTAAGATTAACAAAGTTGCACTTCCTAACAAAGTTGCTCCAGAATCTCTGCTCCTTAGGGAGAAGAACTTGAGAAATGTTGTTTCTACAGACCTCCCCATGACATTCTACCAATTATCAAAAGTCTCCACCCTAGGAAATAATCATAAAACATAATCTGACATAAGTTGTAAGGAAATATTCGGGACAAGAAACATGTTCCAAAGTTTTGAAACTCCTACCTGTTTAGGTCTTGGTTGGTTAAGTGTCTTACCTGGTTATGTTGGTTTCTTTTGTCACAGGCTGCATGAGCAGTTTAAGTCCCCAATGGAGACAAAGAAGGAGCAGTGTGAGGAGTACTGGCCATGTGACTCTCTCTCAAGACAAGTGGGGTTCCGTGAAGCCTATCGTCGATACTTTGGACCGGTTTAAAGGATGTTCCGCCTCCTCTCCCCTCCCAGAATCTACTATTAAGCTGCATGGCCGGAAGTGCTGAGAGGAGGAGCAGCTTGATCTATATCACCCTTCTTTTCCAATTTGCCCAGTTCCAGCAAGGCCTTGAGATACACAGTGTAGCTTCCTGAGCTTCTTGAGAATGTAAAGAGAACAAGATTCCAGGGAACAGCAACCAGACAAGAGAAACAAGCCAACAGTTTGTTCTCTGCTGCTCCTCTGAAGAAGCTCAGCACACAAGAGCAAACAGTGCAAATCAATAAATTGAAAAATGCTCAAAAGGAATATATAGATGTAGTTGATAAGAGGGGACCCACTCTTAGCCACCTCCAATATATTCACACTGCCAATTGAGTGAATCCTAATTGATGTATGAATGACCCTCAGAAGTACCACCAGATACTCAAACTAATTTCATTGTATCTGGCTTCACGTACCCATTCCTCACCAGGTCCTCCTTATTAAATAATTTAATTTTTTAGGTTTTTAAATATTTATAAGTGTTTATTCATTTATCTTCACTGTAATAAATACTGATTAAATAAATTAGCTTGGTAGTTGTTCATGGTCGGATGTTCAGGGATTATTTTGCCAACATAGAAACATAGAAACATAGAAATTGACGGCAGAAAAGGGCCATAGCCCATCGAGTCTGCCCATACCAATGACCCATTCCTTGATTCTTACTCCCCTATAGATCCCACATGAATATCCCATTTTCTCTTAAAATCTGACACGCTGTTGGCCTCAATCACCTGCTGAGGCAGCTCGTTCCAATGATCGACCACCCTTTCAGTGAAGAAGTACTTCCTAACATCACCTTGAAATTTCCCTCCCCTGATTTTCATCGGGGTTTTTTCAAGGCTAATATCCCTACAAGACCATTTGTTTAAAAACTACAACCATTTAGTCAAAGTAATATAATTATTTACATTGACATCCTCCAAAACTGAGAATCTTACCTTAATTTAGCTTTTAGCCATGACTAGCTGACCACCCAGTGTTGTAAACAAAGATGGCCACAGCATGCTACCGTCAGTTCTTATACCCCTCCCTCTAGCCTTAGGCGATGACATCAGACCGACGACACCACTGGGCCCAAGAGGGGGGAGGCTCATCTACATTAATGTGTGTGGTATAGTATTAACTTTCAAGCACTCCCCAACTATTTGTTTGTGTCATTTAATCTGGGGGCCGGCCACCTTCGACCTCAAAACAAAGTCGTCCATTCTAACTCAAAATTTAGCCCGAACGGTATAACAGTATTTAGTTTATAAATCCATTTTTGCTCTAAAAAAATTAAGTTTTTCCTCTTTGTTTCCACCCTCTCTCATACCTGTCAGATTCGCTATGACCCTCCATTGGATATGGTCCACAGTGTGTTTATTTTGAATCCAATGTTGTACCAAGGGGGCTTGTAACGCCCCCGTTTTTATACGGGATTTGTGTTCATTGAGACGCACCTGTATTGGACATTTGGTGCGACCAACACACTGATGGACACGGGCATATTATAATGTATATAACCCAATCAGTCCTACAGTTGGTGTTCTTGTGGGCATAGATGTTAATTTTAGTTTGTGGATCTTGCCATCGATGACCCTCAATGGTTCTGTCAAGCCCTCTCAAGTGCTTTGAATGGGCCACTGCAGGTGATTGAGGCCAGCAGCATGCCAGATTTTAAGAAAAAATGGGATAGGCATGTGGGATCTCTTGGGAGGTGAAGTTAGGGGGTGGGTCATTAGAGTGGGCAGACTTGATGGGCCGAGGCCCTTTTCTGCCGTCATTTTCTATGTTTCTAATGTTGCCTAATTGATTTCATCACTATTTTCACTGCATCTGAAAAAGGTAGGACACAAATTTTTCTTTTGTCCTCCGGGGTAGTGTGTGTTCTTTCAATGTTGTCAGTTTTATCTTTCAGCAATAGTTCACGCTGGGCATATCGTGCCCGTAAGTATTCTTTATGGATGGAGTTCTCTGGATACCCCCTAAGGCAAAAATGCTCCTTCATTTCAACTGATGCTTGCATAAACTCATTGAGATCTGAACATACCCTTCGTATCCTTAAAAATTGGCTTATTGGGAGGCTATATTTCAATTTGTATGGGTGAAAGCTTAAAAAATGGAGTAAAGTATTCCGAGCCACAGGCTTCCTATATAGAGTAGTGGACAATCGGTTGTTACTTCTCTTAATTAGAATGGCAGTGTGAATATATTGGAGGTGGCTAAGAGTGGGTCCCCTCTTATCAACTACATCTATAATTTGTTCACACATCACAAGCTTGTCTATATTTAACAACACAGTGCTATTTAGAAATCAAAAGGAATATATGACATATCAGGTCTTCCCACACCTGTCCTGTAGATCCCATGTCCAAATGAATTTCATAATATCCACAGTGAGCAAGGTTGAATTAATACAATATTGGGCCCCAAGCAAATATACATTTGTGGGCCCCTACCATGGACTCAATTTACTTTTTTTAATCAACCTGCCCAAGCACATTCACTCTTTCTCATCCTCATCCCCTCCCGTGATCTTCAGTCATAGTCTTCCCTGCAAGCTGCCACACTTTACCTCCCCAAAAGCAGCATGGGAAAATTGCAGGGACTAGTTTGTGGTAGTGGCAGGTTATAAGTGAGGACTGAGAGCTCTGCAAGCACATGCTTCAAGTGGAGTGGGCAGAAAACCAGAGCAGCTGGGCAAGTCATTTTCACTCGCCATTGCCTCTGGTACAAACTAGAAATAGCACGAGTAGACTACTTCTCCTCCCCCCCCACCCAAAAAAAGAGGCAAATAGGCAATGTGTCTGAGGTATAAATCTAGACAGTCTTAAGTATTAATAAGGCTTCCTAAATGAAAACCAAAAGGAATGATATGCAGCTTTATTTGGTGCTTCTGAAAGGATACAGACAGAGTGGAGGCAGTTCAGGACACAATTTCAAAGAAATGTGTCTTAATAACTAGTTAGCTGGGTAAATTCCCCAGGTTGAAAGCTGGTATTTATATGGCTACATTTTATACCAGTGAACTTTCCTACTCCATATGACACTGTCCTACCAGCGAAAGTCACAAACATCACACATGTGCCATCTTTATTTATTTAAATCATCCCCTCCCCCCTTTTTTTTATTTTTTAACTAAGCCATGGTAGAGATTTCTTTCATGGCCTGGAGTGCTAAATGCTCCGATGCTGCTCTGATGCTCATAGAATTCTTATGAGCATCGCAGCAGCATCGGAACATTTAATGCCCCAAGCCAGGGTATAAATCTCTACCATGGCTTAGTAAAAGAGTGCTTTAGTTAGTAAAATTGTATATACCACCTTTCAATTTAATACCAAAGCAATTTACAATAAGATGAAAACAGAATATAAAACAAGTCAACCAAAACAATTTGGAATCTAAAAATAAGATAATCACAAAAGGTTAAAACAAAGACACAAAGAGCAGGTTACAAAAGGAAAGGGATAAGGTTGCAGAAGAAAACCCAATGACTCCAGCCGCAGAGACAAAGCAGGAATGTCATATTTCCATAACAAAGGTCGCCTCCTTAACCTGAAGGATACTTGAAGGCCTGATTAAACAACTATTTTTTTCCCACCGTTACAAAAAAGGCCTTAAGGCAAATATTTTGCGGCAGAGAAGTAGGGGCCAAGCAGCTAAATGCAGTGTGATGTATTAAGCTACAACATAGATACAGCTAGAAAGACTAACCCTCCCCCACCCCCACCACATTTTTGCAGTAGAGGTTTCTACCATGACCCAGAGAGCATAGAATTCCTATGAGCATTGGAGCATTTAGAACCCCAGGCAGTGGTAGAAACTTCTACTGCTGCTTAGTAAAAGAGGGCCTAAAAGATTTGTTCCTGAGAATGTAAGATTATGAAATACCAGTGTAATAAGCACAGTAGGCCAAGATTAAATTTTAAACTTGATCTGAGTTAAAATCAGCAGCCAGCTCTGGTCCTGTAACCAAAGGGAAATTTAGCATTCTTCACCTTAGCATTATAGATTAATCAAACAGTGATGACTAGACTAAGTTGAAGCCATTTATTGAACCAAGTGGGCTCCCTACAAGTAATAAATCACAATAATCTAGATAATTTATTACAGGTGCATATAAGAGTGTCTTTAATGCCCTATGATCCCTTCAAAAAATGCTTGTGTGATCATATCTCCCTAACAGCTGCAAAAGATTTCTTTACCATCACTGATAAACACGATGTAAATAATAGGAGTGTGTGACTGAATTTTGTGTTAAACTTGGAAAAAGCAGTAATAAAACTCTTGAAATGTTACAGCAAGCAAGCATGGCACAAAAATCAATCACACGCCTCTGGTGTACTCTCACAGACACGTCTTCCTCATCTGCTATGATGAAACATATGAAGTTCTTCCTCTCGCTGTGACCCAACAATGAAGACTACGGCAGTCCAACTGCAGGTTCGGAAATGTCGCTTCATGATCTTCACAAGAACCAGCACAGCGTTGCCACATCTGCTTCATGGAATGAAAACAGGGGCAGCCTCATTACTTTTCAATCAGCCCTTGTAAAAACCAAAACCAAAACCAGTTTAAGACCACTCTAGCAACACCTGTCTGATCCAGTCTAGAAAGCAGCAATGAATGACTACATCATATGCTGCACTCACAGGCAGCAGAATAGTGTGGATCACCGGTATTTTGCCCAACATACTATCAGCAACTAGAGAGCTTGGAGATTGGTTTATTTGACTTATCAACCAAAAAGATGTTCCATGTCTTTGGCTGCTCTAAGATCTAACTGAATTACAAGGACTCCCTAGAGACCATCTCTCTCATCTAGCATTCCCAAAAGGGCTGTTTCAGTGCTATGACCCGTGCAAAAGCCAGGTTGTTTAGGGTGGAAAGAATTTGCATCATCCTAAAATGGCACAGTCTGTTCTGCTACAGCTTTTTCTAGAAGCGTTGACAAGAAAAGTATATTTTCTTCAGACACATAAATGCACTTTTGCTCTTCATATACATGCACCCATATGTGGAGATTTAAAATATTCAGTTGCCCCAGCATATGTCCACACTGTCGTTCTTCAGATACACATGTGCACACACACTTTCCTGGTGCTAGGCTGCTGCCTGCAGCTCATGTGTCCAGTCAGTGTACTCCCACAATCCACCAACTCTAGTATCATATAATATACAATCCACCAACTCAGGTATCATATAATATTCTTCCATTTGCTGCCTGATATTTTCCTTAGCCAGCAGCAGTACCCTAGCACTTCCCCTCACCCCTATTCCCTCCTCAATTTCGTCTTCTTATCAGCAAATACAGCCCCCTCCCCAGGATATTCACTGGTCATCTTCAAGGCTAGCCCAGTGCCCCATTTCAGTCTGAACCTTCCACTTCACTTGCACAACACAACACCTCCCTTCCTGTGGCTACAGCTGCTCCCACTGGTTTTCTATTGGCTGAATACTACCAGCAATCTCTTTCACTAGAGCTTCCTTCTTATTGGCTGGATCCTACCTAAATCCTCTGCTGCTAGCAGACAGGGCAGGCTCAGTAAAACAGGGAGAGCTATAGAGATCTGAAAAATGGCCAGATGCTTTACCCATCCTTCCAATTACTCTGCATATCAGTTCCTTTAATATTGTTTTACAGATACAGTACCACTGCTCTATCCATTTGACCCTCTCTAAAAAGACTGCAGTCCAGAATGACTGTATAATCATTGAACCATGTCTCTGTAAAACAATGTATACAGTCCTAAAACAATTCAGATAAAACTGGCATTCCTAACCTCTTAGTTTCTAAGCAGATCTGACAGGGCCTCCCTCCTCCCCCAATTCCCTAAACTTGTGGGCTCTAGAGACAGCCTTGGTTAACCTATTCCTTAATACAGCCCTGTCAGCATGAGATAATTGCATATTTTGGATACAATATGCAAATGTAAATTTTTCATTCATAATCACTGTGAATATTCTGAAAACTATATTGACTGTGGGGCTACAGGACAGTTTGCAAACCTTGGACATATATGTAATAAATTCATCACATACCCAAAAAAATATATGTCAAGTTTATGTATACTTCTTATAATTCAAATGCACATCACATATATTTGTGCCCTATTTTCTAAACATTTTTTTTCATTGATGCAATATGGAAGAAAACCTTTAGTAAATAAGTTAGTTCTGTTTCACATGTGCAACACATGTGTGTTTTTATATAATCTGTTTCACGTGGGTGTATTTATATAATTATACTTATTAAGTGCATAAAATATGTACGCTATGAAGGTTATTCTATAACTGGGTGCCCCAAGGGTATAGGGATAGACTCTATTCTAGAACGGAACCTAGGCACCTAGATTCCATTATAGAATACTAGCGTAACCTGGAATTGACCTTCCTAACTTTTAGGCATTTGTACTTACACCAACAGGCCTAAATATGGCAGGGACACACATAATTTACAATTCTGTAAGTTACAAATGTAAATGGGAGTCTTGCCTATGTATCTATATTCTATTGCCTATGTCCCACCCATGCTCTGCCCCTGAATATGCCCCCTTACAAATTCTGTGTAAGTTAAGCAGCTATTGGCAATGATACATGGCTATGATTACATGGAGGGCAAATGTGGCTTCATATCTCAGCTTTGGTCACCAGAAAGAGCTGAATAGTCATTTTGATAGTTAGCCAAAACTTTAGTATAACTTTAAGCATGAAGAGAGCTGCTATATGGTCTGCACAGATGGTTTTAATTTGTCCCCATATGCTTAGAGTATATATCTCATATGGGCATATTCTATAAGTAAAAATACACACCACACAGGCTATTTATCTTTAGTTGTAAATAAAGTCAGTTTAAAAATGGAGACCTAGTTTTATCTCATCCATCTCAACAACAAAGTGAATAACGTACAGTGCTGTGTTCAGATCTGCATATCTTAGTGCTCAAATGAAATCAAAGTGAAATCTAGAGCAGAGGCTGCTGGTTGGGACCATCATAACCACAGTGCAGTCCCATACATAATCTGTTCGCCCATGGTGAGATTGGAATCTAGAATTACTTCTAATACTTTTGGCGTTTTATTAATCATGAGCTTCAGGGTTAACTCTGAATGAGGTATTGAGTTGTGATCACCAAACCATAGCACCTTCGTCTTCTGCTTGTTTAATTTAAGAAAGTTCCACTGTGACCAATGTGACAAATCCACTGTTAGCCCTGGTTTTGTCCCAGGGAAAGATAGAAAAAAAAAACAAAACCACCAGGTCCCTGATCAGAAGAGCTGATCAGGTTAGTGCCAAAGCCCCATAGATTGCCGACTACTCCTCAGAAAGTGAGATGGAACAGGATAGGGACTGGCACAGTAGCAACAGCCAGGAAATTGTCTACCAGAACAAAGCTGTTGTAAAGCCTGCCAAGTTTACTGTGTACAAAAAGCAACCTGTCCCTTTAAGGCAGTCACAGTGTAGTGAAGATAGAAGCCACAATCTCTTTCCCAGAGAGCTAAGCCCCATCCCTCTTCCTAGGAAGAGGGGGTGTGGCTATAAGCTGAGAGCTCTGAACCAGGAAGAGAGGAAGACACAGGAGGAGCAGAGAACTTCTTCTGAGCTATGGCGGGGCAGAGAGATAGAAATGTCAGAAGGAGAGGAAAAAGTCTTTTCCTCCAGCCTCTGAGAGCCCAAAACCCTTGGAAACAATGGACACAGTGGAATTGCCAGCAGAACCAAAAGTGTATCCAGAGTTTATGAAAGTGGAACCATGAGAATGTGAGTGTTTAACTTTAACCATTAATGTGAAGTGATTTTGCTGTGCTTTAAAGGCAGAGGCTTTCAATCAAAACTTGAGGACTATTTTTTTTGTTTCATTCTCTGGACTACACTCCTTTTTTGAGCTGTGATTTGAGTGTAATTAACAGCCCCTTGAAGTGGAAAACAACTGTTGCACTGTGTTATGGGCATTGTTATTTTTCTTTTGCCTGTGTTAATCTTTGCTATCAAGAAGGGCTGAAAGTCAATCAGCCGGGAAATGCCCAGGTGTGCCGGCTCCAAGGACTGTGGAGCAGTGAAACAAAGAATGCTCATATTTGCCATATTTGGATATTATTTTAGTAAAGTTTGTTTCCTGATGCCTTCCCCAATTGAACTGTCCTACCACATGTGTATGAGACTGCAACAACTGCTTTTATTTGGGGAAACCTTTTTTTGGGGAGTGGGGAAAGAACCTGTACTTTGAATTATCAGGGTGGGAATTATGATTCTGAGGGTTTTGCTTACTAAGCAAATTATTCTAACTGGTTCTAGTTTCCTTAATGCTAGCTTGCTTGAGCCTAAAAGCCCATGGGGAAATTGTTTTGCATTGATTCTGAGACAAACAGGGAAAAAAAGTGGTTTTCTTCTGATTTGTTGAACCTGGCTATCCTGACTTATGGCTAGCTGAAGGTCAGAATAAAAACTGAAAACTATTTGGATGTCATTATTATGCACCACATCATTTCAACAATAACCCTAGGTGATTCCCTAAGCCAGGGGTAGGGAACTCCTGTCCTTGAGAGCCGTATTCCAGTTGGGTTTTCAGGATTTCCCCAATGAATATACATGAGATCTATTTGCATGCACTGCTTTCAATGCATATTCATTGGGGAAATCCTGAAAACCCAACTGGAATACGGCTCTCAAGGACCAGAGTTCCCTACCCCTGCCCTAAGCTGTACTTCCCTGAAGGGTTCCCCAGTTCAAAGGGAACACGCCCAGATCAAAGCGTATCACTACTAGTGCCGTCCATGGTCCTAACCAGGAGCCTAGCATGTGACACCATGTACTTAGATCCTCAATCAAAATAGATATGTGTTGCAATGTATACATAAAGGAGTGGGCTACAAGTATGGACTTGTTTGGAGGAGAACTGCCTGAACAGTGATGGTGAAAGAGGGGAGCCTTGTGGAACCTCACAGAAGGCATCCCAGGTTTTAGATTTCTTATGATCTTCCCTCACTTCATATGTATCTAAGTTTTTAACACCTACTGATACATAAAAGTGCTTAGGCAAGGCTAGGTTCGATTCTATAAACAGCATCTAGCAGATGATTGACAGCCGCGCTCAGCTGCACTGTTTATAGAATCAGGGCCTTTGTGCATATGTGCTAGGCATGATCCTCCCCATTTGTTTGTGCCAATTAACTGCATATATCATTTAGGGTTACCCTATGGCTCCAGTAGGAGGAGAATGGATTGAAACATCCCGGTTTTACTTCCATTGCTTTCAGTGGAAGTAAAGGCTAGAGGTCTCAATCCGTCCTCCTTTTTCTGGAGCCATATGGTAACCCTAATTTGCATGAGACTTCTTTTGGAAAATCTTGCATTATTTTGCTACACTGTTATTGCATTAAAGGGGTTTTTGTGTTGTGGTCTTTAGCGCCCAGCTTTGAACGTCGGCCTCCTAGAGGCAACCCGGAAGAAGCGGACACTGGACGACTCGCACCCTCTCTCCCTCCGTCCCCGTTTTGGTATCTGTTTCTGTCCCCCTCCGCCAGCCCCGATTCAGCAGTATCTTCCCCCCACTCCCCTCCTTTTCAAATTCCCCGCCTCCTCCGCGTCCCATCTTCCAACTGGTCTAGAGATCGCTCGCGACAACTTCCGCCTTCCTCTACGCAACTTCCTGTTTCCGGCTGGGCCGAAAACATCCTAGAGAAAGAAGTTGAGCCGGATGGGACGTCGGTGCACCGGAGAAGGAAAGTTGCGGGCGGCCTCGGGTATGAATTTAAACGGTAGCTAGGTAGGGAGGAAGGATAGATGGGGGACGGGGGGAAGAAGTGGCGGATCGCGAATGGAGAGGCCTGCTGGACTGGGAAAAGTGATTGAGATGTCCGAGGGGTGCTTTTTCTAGGCCCTCTATAGCCTTTTAGAGGCACGTTCTTAAGAATCGGACGCAGTTTTTGTATATTATATATCATCACTTTCTTTTTAGGTTACATTTCACAAGCATGACAAGTGTGTGTGTATTGTTGAGGGTTTGTTCGTGTCTGTGCACATGGTTTGTGTAGAATGCGTATCCTTAGCTGTGCATTCATATTAAAGAAGCCATACAAGTACTTCATACCTGGATTATATTTTGATAGGGATTGGGTAAGGAGGGTAGGGGGATAACATTGTGAAAATTTGATTGATGACTGGTAATGGTGATTGTTGTTGTTTTTTGTGTGTGTGTGTTTGGGGTTTTTTTTGGGGGGGGAGGGGTTTGTGGTGTATCTTCTGGCCAGTTGGCCTTTTGTAATTTGTTGGGGTTTTTTTGTTATGGTTGTCATAAATAAAAAAAAGTTTCACACTAAAGAAGCCATGCATGTTGAGGAATAGAATACTGTATTCAGGATTAGAGGAGGAATTAGCTGGCATCCCTGTTGTCACACTTGTCAAGCGTTTTGAAATTATTTCCCTGCATTTTTGTTTTAAGTAATCTGATGTGCCCTTCCTGTTGTAGTTTCTAGTATTGCCAGCAGACAGATCTTTCCCATGAACTGCTGTGCAATATTATGAAAATGTTAAGGAGAATGAACTCAGGGACCAGCACTCCACTTAATAACCCTCCTTTTCATGTTGTGACTGTGAACTCTATGTAACAATATCGTCAATCAGCTTATCATTCAACCAGTTTGTAAACAAAGTTCTAGAATAAGAGGCACATTAGCCCTTAAATAGCAGGTAGTCACCCTCAAACTACAAGTTTCTCTTGCAGAAGGCATCAATCATTTTCTTTGGCTCCACCTTCTTCCTCAGTGGGCTATACTGTAGTCCCTCAGTTTTCCCTTTTGCAATTGAGTTAAGACGGTGTTTTTCCTGTTATGCTCTGACTTCTCTTTATTTCAGGTTTTGGGTACCGGTGCTCAAATTTTTTTGGGTGCTACAGGGGTTCCCAAGGGTACTGGGACAACTCTGTAGGAAAAACACAGACCTGTGTTGAAAGGGTTTGTAGCTGGTAGGTGTCTCTGTGAAGTACCTGCTTAGCCAGCCTACACTAATAATTGTGGACGCTCGGGGGCTGTTCCCTTGGAAGCAATGCTCACTGCTGATTTAGGCAAGAACTTGAGCGCCGGCTATGGGGTTGCAAGGTGATCCAGTGGGCTGGAGTGGGGCCAGCTATGTTTTTACCAGGGCTTTGGAGTCGTTACATAAAAAATCTTTGACGCATTTATTTATGGTATCATCACTCCAACTCCTTTATATATATCTGTATAGGTGTTGTACTACATGCAAGGTGTGGATTCTTGGGATTTTGGTTTATGTTTATCATGTTTGGTCAGCTGTTATGGATTTGCCATTTGTGTTGTGTATGTGACTGAGGTATTCTGTTAGCATGATTTTTCTATGCAGCATTTTGTAGTAATTTGACTTGTTCAGTTGTCTCAGTAATGGAGGGGATATGTATGAAGGGTGAGAGGAGGGGAGATGGGGGTTTTGTTGATCTTTATTCTGTATTTGTGATTTATAAAATGACAGTTATACAGAATATTGTTTCTTTCTATAGGTTAATAAAATGATTTCAATATAAAATCGTAACCACTTAAGGTTTGTGCAGATGGGATCAGACAGAGTTTATGGGGACAGGGACAGAGTTCACCCTGTGTCCTTTTCTAGGTGTCACCTTCACTAATACAAATATCATAAAATATATTACATCTTGTAATTATCAAAGAACTTGATATCAAAATATATTCTAAAAGTCCTGAAAAAATGAGTTAATCAAATTATCTGTGATATAAGAAATTTAAGCATTATAATATTTGCATGGCATACAATTTAACTCTATTACGAGTCAGTTGGAATCAGCACATTTTTTACCGACTCCAGTAACCCAAAAATTGCTTCCAACTCCACAGCCCTGGTTTTTACTTCCCCTTTTGTTACGTGAGGAGCTGTAAGGAGGTTGAGTTCTCCGCTCACCCTTTGGGTTGATTGGCAGCCCAAAGGTACCTTTCTTAGCGTCGGCAGCAGATGAATCCAGAGACCTTTGGGATAGCATACATCTACCAGCAGGTGGAGATAGAGAACCAATTTGCCAGTGTATATCTTGGATGTCATCCCTCCTGGCCAGTTAGTATGCTCTATCTCCAGCAGGTCGGATGGCTTCTATTCTTCTGGACTTCTGGCTTCAGCTCCTTGTTCCTGTTTCCTGGGATTGAAGGCAATTTCCTCCTGTTGCTTCAGCTTCAGTTGAGCTGCGGGGTGTTGGCTGAATGATGCCAACTTTGTGGACAATACCTGGGCTCTCCCAGGTCCCTTCCCCACCCTTTCCACCTGTTAAGGCTCAGGACGTCGTTTAATCAATGGCTTCTTTCCCATAAGTTTAAAAAAAAAAAAAAAAAAGCCCCGAACCTGGTTGCATGGGTTTCTGCAGTGGTACAGAAGTCTCTGCCTTTCTAGCTTGAGAAGAGCATGTGCACTGTGTTGGGTCTGTGCAGTCATGGCTGCGAAGCCAAGTAAGCGCTGCACGCCATCAGGGGGTGTCCTACCACGTGCTTGGGAGATGCGGTGGCAGCCTTGTTGGCTCAGGAAGGCGCGATGACTCCCTGAGCAAAAGACGTGCTGGAAGATTTCCAGGCGCCACTCTCGCTGGATCAGGCCTCGGTGGCAACAGAGGTATGTCCTTCCACTTCAGCAGGGAACATCATGCAAGCAGGGGGAAGGTAATTTTACCACTGTTTTTTTTGCCAGAGTTTGGCCCAAAAAAGCCTTATGCAGCCAAAAGACAAAGATCACACCCGGTGGAGGAGGGGAAAAGCTCTAGTAGTGATTTTGCCCAGGTTTCTTTGGCCTGGTCACAGTTAGGTGGGGGGGGGGAGTCATCAAGGGGCCAAGCGATGCTGGGGAGTGCCGGATGCAGATGGGTTCCCGTCTCCTGGCATTGATCCGTCTTTTGCTTTCTCTGGTTCCGGTGGGGGGGGGGACTCCTATGGGCAGGACATGGAAGTGGATGAGATGGTGGGAACAGAGATGGATGATTCTGCAGTCTTACGTTTGTTCCATAAGGAAGAGCTGGCCTCGTTTATTTCTAAAGCGCTGGAATGCCTTCATATCTCGCAGCCTGAGTCAGGAGGGGTGGTGGTTACCAGTCCTTTGATGGCTGGCACTAGAAAGCCTCCTAGAGCCTTTCCGGTTCATGAGGCCATGCAGGCGTTAATCTCGGAGCAGTGGGACACACCGGAGTCAAGTCTCAAGGTGGCAAAAGCATTGAGACAGTTATATCCTCTGGCTAAGGAAGAGCTGGATAGGTTTAAACTTCCAAGAGTTTGCATTGGTGGCAGCCATGCATTGGTGGCAGCCATGTCTAGGAAGACCACTCTTCCAGTAGAGGGGGGAGTGGGACTCGAGGACACTCAGGATAGGAAGCTTGAGTTGACCTTAAAGGCTTCATTTGATGTGGCAGCTCTGACTCTACAGGCGGCCGTGTGCAGTTCCTATGCGGCATGAGCTTGTCTTCAGTGGGTCAAACAGATTACGGATGGCCTGGTAGAGTCTGGGACGGCCTTACTCTCAGACTTTTCAGATGTGGAGTCCAGGCTGGCATATCTAGCGGATGCCTTATATGATATCGTGCAGGCGGCGCTAAGGAAGGTAAAATTATGTCCTACCTGTCAATTTTCTTTCCTTTAGATGCAGCAGATGAATCCAGGGCCCCACCCATCAGGTTTTCAAAGTAGGTTTCAGACAGATACTCTCACCACTGCTGGCATGCACAGCAGAGGCAAGACAAAAATCTATTCTGTTGGCTCCAGCCAGGGTCTTTTTCCAAGGGCATGCGTCTTCACATCTCCTTCTGGATGATACGACAGATGCTTTCAAGTTTCAAGTTTATTAGATTTTTATATACCGCCTATCAAGATTATCTAAGCGGTTTTACAATCAGGAGCTCAAGTATGTTTCCCTACCTGTCCCGGTGGGCTCACAATCTATCTAACGTACCTGAGGCTATGGAGGACTGAGTGACTTGCCCAGGGTCACAAGGAGCAGCACGGGGTTTGAACCCACAACCTCAGGGTGCCAAGGCTGTAGATCCAACCACTGCGCCACACACTCCTCCTTCCAACTAATGCGCCACACACAGTCTTTAAGACTGTGGGGTCATTGTGGGAGGTGTCCTGTTCAGGGGCAGTGGTTGTCCTCTTAGAGGACGTGGTCGATCAACAAGCTGGAACTAAGAGCCATTCGTCTGGTGCTCCAGAGTATGGAAACCTTCCTGGGGAGGGCAAAGTGGTCTGAGTCTTTTCAGACAGTGCCACAGCAGTGGCCTTTTGTCAACAGACAGGGAGGCACCAAGAGTGCTCCCTTGAAACCAGAAGCCCACATGCTTGTTTTAGTGGACAGAGGTCTATCTTCAAGCTCTCTTAGCCGCTCATGTGGCGGGAGTAGACAGTGATCAGGCAGATCCTGAATGTTGGAGAATAGGCTCTGTTGCAAAGAGTGTTCACCATCATGCATCAATGGGGACTGCCAACGTTTGATCTGATGGCAATGGCGGCCAACAAGAAGGCTCTGAAGTTCTTTAATTGAAGATATAAGCCCGAAAGCACTGGCATGGATGCATTAGTACAGAGGTGGCTTGGCACAGGTCTGACGAACATGTTTCCACCTTCGCCGATGGTAGGCCGGGTCATCCGAAGGATAGCGACTTACCCAGTTCTTATAATCCTGATCACTTCAGATTGGCCATGGCAGCTGTGGTACGTGGATCTAGTTTGGCTGAAGAGGGGCAGGAGCCTCAAGCTTCCCTTTCATCCGAATCTTCTTTCACAGGACCTGATTGCCCTGGAGAATCTGGAACACTTTAGACTTAAGACATGGCTCTTGAGCACACGGCATTAGAGTGCAGGGGCAATTCGTATGTGGTCATTATTTCTCTTCTAAGGTCCAAGAAATGAGAGATGGTCGCCACCTATGCAAAAGCTTGGAGGCTGTTTCACAGATGGTGTGACATAGAAGTGTGGAACCTTTCCAACACCAGAAGCAGCAGGCCTGGAGTTCCTTCAGGACAGCCTAGAAAAGGGACTAGCAGTCTTCTCTCTCTCTCAAGGTACAACTCTCAGGGCTTGCGTCTTTTCAAATGCAAGTGGATAAGGTCCCTTTATAGTTTTGCCCAGATATTTCCAAATTCCTGAAAGGAGTTCTCAGAGCCCTCTGTTGGGCTCTGTATGAATCTTTACAGGGGGCATCACTTAAGGACCTCACAGTGAAGATGATGTTTTTTGTGGCCCTAACTTCAGCAAGATGGGTTTCGGAACTACAGGCTTTGTCCTGTAGGGAGTCGTTCCTCCAATTTACTGAAGCAGGGATACCATTGCGTACAGTGCCTTTCTTCTTGTCGAAAGTCATTTCGTCCTTCCATGTTAATCAAGAGGTTCATCTACCCACATTCAGTTTAACCAGTTACAAGAAAGAGAACAAGAGAGTATAGTTGCTGGACATTCGGAGAGTTCGTCTTCGGTATTTCGAAGAGATAAAGAGTTTCATCTGTCCGATCATCTTTTCGTTTTGACAAATCCTAGCCGATGAGGGAAGCCAACTTCAAAAGCTTCGGTTTATAGATGAATTCGCAGAGCAATTTCTTCAGTTTATATTGGGTGTGGGAAAACAATTCTCAATATTCTTGAGGGTGCACTCCACTAGGGTTGTGGCTGCTTTGTGGGCAGAATCCCTGTTGGTACCACCCAAAGAAATTTGTAGGGTGGCAACATGGGTCACCCTTCATACCTTTACGAAGTTCTACAGGTTTGATGAAGTGGCTCATCTGGGCACAGCTTCTGAGTCCTCAGTGTTGACAGCAGGCTCATTTGTTCTGTCCTGTACTTTGGGGACTCCTTAGGTATGTCTCACTAGTTCAGGGGTGTCAAACTCAATCACATAAGGGGCCGTAATGTAAAACATAGGCTAATTCGCAGGCTGAATTTTTTATTAAAATACTTAGGGGTCCTTTTATTAAGGTACGCTAACCGATTTGGCGTGCGCTAAATGCACACCTTAATAAAAGCACCCCTTAGTCTTAGTAGAAGTATAGAGTTACAACCTCTCCAACCCCACGCCGGCTCTGTTTATTTTGCTTTATTATGAATAAGCTTTGTTCTATGCCTTGTGTACTTCAGAGGGAAGATGGCTTAGAAACAAAATTATATGGTTTTGACCTAATGAAAGGAGTATAGTTCTCAAAAGCTAGTCAGAAATGTATTACTAGTCTAATAATCACCTGCAATTTGTTCTTCAACATTTGTTTCTTTCACAATTTGGAAATAGTGCTTTCTGAGAGTCTGGTACTGTAAACTTGGAAACTGCTATAGCCTTGTGAAAGACACTGTTAACTTGAAATTCATTAATAGATAAAACACATTAAACAGAAAACATACATATCAATAAAACTATAAAAGCAGGGTGGCAAAAACAAACCAGAGCTGCATACAACCAGGGAAATGCTATTAAAATTGTTTTGTTATTCAAGCTAGCTTTTCTAATTTTTTTACATAAGGATAATCAGACTTTAAATGAACCAAAATTGTTCACAAAGGAAATACATGATAGAAACAATCAAATTACCTCAGGTGCAGGCAGCCGGGAGGACGAGGCGGACCCAAGCGGCGAAGGCAGTCGGGAGGGTGCAGGCAACTACGAGCAGTGATGGCAGAGAAAGACGGGTGCACAGCGTTCCAAAGAGTGGCGGCCGCGAGACTTAAGGCATATGAATCAACAGCTGATGTGGCAGCAGTAGACAGCGTAGTCGTGGCGGCTGCGAGTCTTGAGGCACTTGTACCTGATAGTTGTTTTTTTTTTAAGTCTTCCAGTGGGCCAGCTTAAGTGTAAATTTTTAATTATCTGGCAGGCCAAATTTTATAACCCCACAGGCCAGATTTTGACATGACTGCACTAGTTCAAGACAGATGTGCCTCTTGCACTAAAAAGAAATATTAAGTTCTTACCTTAGTAATCTTCTTTCTTGTAAAGAAACACATCAGTCTTGAAGCCCACCCTGTCAGTATTCACTGTTGCTTACTGGATGTGGTCAAGAGCATTTTAAGGAAAGGTTGTCTAACTGCCTTAGACAGGTATGTCTTAACAGATGTTTGTATGCTCCGATCGAACAGGGTTTCAGAGTTAAACGATTTCAGCCTTATCCAGAGGCTGACCAGACCTTACGATATCCATAACTGTTGGTGTAGGTGGCTGTTTATTCCACCTAAGTTTTGTTTTATGCTTCAATTTTCAAATTTGATAGGTGCAATTTTATGCTGTGTTTTCATGTTACTTACAGAGCAGAACGACTTTATTAGTCGGGGAGTTTCCCCATGTTCCCCTCCTTTTCTCTGTATTCTTTATTGTAGTGCTATTTGATTGCTTTGGTACAAATTGAGGGACTACAGTACAGCCCACTGAGGAAGGAGGTGGAGCCGAAGGCAATGATTGATGGCTTCTGCAAGAACTAGATCAAAACTGATGTGCCGCTTTACAAAAAGATTACCAAAGTAAGAACCTAAATTCTTTTTGCCACCATGCAACTTAGGCCTAGTATGGTTAGCTTATTTATGAATCTCCTGAGTAGATCAGTGTCAGAAATTATACTGAAATTTATGCCACATTCTGTGATCAGCCCCCCAGATCAAAGAATTTGATCAAATTTGTCAGATTTTGCTTTCCCTCACGGTCTTTCTTGTATTGCTTGGTCAGTTGTTCAGCGCTTGACTTCTCAAATGTTCCCATGCCTTAGGTAAGCTCAGTGGCTCTAGTTTTTTTTATATATTTGATTTTATTTGCGGTAGAGTTTACACTGTTTTTTCCAGGATGGTTTTTAGTGCAAGGAGCCATTTGGCCCTTTGCTTTGCTTTTACAACATTTTACCCTCGGGAGTGGGGCTGTTGAAAATTGCTTCCCTTTCCTCCCCACACACTGAGTAAAAGTATTTTAAGATAGGTACTATCTAAAAGTGGAAGGGGAAGTATGCACGGGGCTTTATTTTCCAAAAGGTCCATGTGTACTTTTGGTATTCATGTCAGCTTGGAAGCAGGTGTGTGTGTGTGTATATATGTATATGTATGTATATACCAAGGATCCACTATGTATGCACAGGCTTGCTAACAAATTTTCAAAGGGAAACAACTTTCAGCCCCTGTGATATTTTAAAAATTGCCCCATATGGGATTAGTGACTTCCCCCGTTAGTAAGTACCAGGTCCATTATTGTTTGCTTTGCTATGAATTCTGTTGCTGTTTGTCCAAGCTTTCTCTTGTGTTTCTGCACATCATAAATTGCTATCTATATGTCCATCTTGATTGTTTCTGTCTTTGCATTTACTTGCTAATCATTTGGAAAGGACTAGAGGTGCAAATAATTTTTTTGAAAATCCAGGCACCTTGCCAAATAATTAGGAGCACAGAAAGAAAATTTTCCATTTTTAGCTTCTTTTCTTGTTTTCATTGGCTTTGGCTTTTTCAGTCGCTATCTCTCTTGTCTCCCTCATTATCCTTTCTCCTCTCTAATGTGGCTGTGCAATTGCAGTTCATTGGCCCAGCTCTAACAGCGATTTTCAAGATTGGTTACAGTAGTTCCTTGACCCCAGAGCCTGCCAGAGTGATAGCTCCCCAACTCTACCAGTAGCTTTCCAGTCCTTGTGCCAAATTCTCTTGTGATGTTTTTTCTGAGGCTACTGCATTCCAGACTGCTGGGGGCATCTCATCTTCAGACTGCTGCAGTGGCGGTGCCCCCAGTGACAGCAGTTCTGTAGCCTTGGAGGCTGCTCTGCTACTCCAGTGTTCTTTACCTATATGTAGGTGTGGAATGTTAGGCACCTGAGTAACTTAGCACTGGAGTTTTTCAGCTTTAATGAAGTCCTATCTGTGATGGACTAAGTTTGTCAATCTACATGTTAACACTTATCGTGGACAAATTTCTGTTACCCTCTTTTTCTAGGTTTTTCCTAAAGGTTGTGAAAAGAAAAGCAAGTAAAGATGGGGCGCAGGTCCACATCATCCACAAAGAGTGGGAAATTCATGAACCCCACTGACCAAGCACGTAAGTATGCCTTGCTGGAATCTGCAGTGCATTTTACATAGGGCAAGTAAGACTGTAGCCCTTTTTATTGATAAATCTGTGCAGAGTAGTAAGTCAATAACTGAAATGAAGAATTCGTTTTCTCTTGTTTAGGTTGCACTTACTGTTCTATCTTCTCTTTCACTTCACCCTTGTTCTTGTATCCTGCATTTGGTGTTCCACGGTGTCTGCATACTTGGCAGTTTATCCAGGCTTTTTTTTCCATCTATAACTTGAGATGGATGATCAGTAGAGATGTAGGCATAAAAGCAAAGATGCTGAGGGTTCAGTTTAACAATCTTGATCATCTTCTTTTTACAGGAAAGGAAGCAAGAAAGAGAGAGCTGAAAAAGGTGAGTGCTGGAAGTGTGACTGAGTTCTGCTCTGGCATACCATGTCTTCTGTACTAATTGTACAAGAAGATAAATCAAGTCATTATAAAGAGCCCCAACACCACTTCCTTCAATGCCGTAAGAATCGAGAACCTGAAGGTAAAATGCAGCTTATACAGATGCCTGCAGTTAGAAACGTACAGATCGATATTGAGCCTTTGGTGGTCAGTGCTTTTTTAAACACCGACCACCATGGACTATTTTATACCCAGATATTCAGCACCTTGCTGTACCCGAATACCAGCACTGAATATCTAGGTATTAGGTGGCCACAGGCATACTAGGTGCTGCCAATATTCAGTAGCAATACCCAGATGGCTCTTTGGTCAACTTAGGATAGCCTTATTTTCTGTAATCAATTGGGTAACTTTCTGGGTACCATCACTCCATCTTTGGACCATCTCAGCGCTGCCTGGATTTTCAACAGCACCATTGGATTAGATCCAGTCAGCTTGATTTAACTGGGTAGAAGCCCTCCTACCTGGTTATATGGACACCATAGTTTTCATAGCTCTGAGACCTGCTAAGAGAATCATTTGAAGAATGTTAGGGAATTGCTGCAGCTTTACCTTTTTTGACTGATTGAGAAAGAGAATGATGGTCTGAATCCTCATTTGGAGAGAGAGAGCCCTGTCCTGGGTTCAGCATGACAGCCAAAGTAAAACAAACCAAAATCTAAAGCATTATTAAGTACTAGTCATTAAACCCGTTACATTAACGGGTGCTAGAATATGTCTATCTGTCTTTCTTTCTTTCTGTGTCTCTCCCTCCCACTGTCTGTTTCTCTTCCTGGCCCCCTTTTCCTGTCTGTGTTTCTTTATTTCTGTTTCTCTCCCTGCCTGCTGTCTTTCTGTGTGTCTGTTTTTCATTCTCGTGCGCTGCCTGCCTATCTTTCTGTCTCGCTCCATGGCCCCCTTTTGTCTCCCCCCAAAGCAAACCAAGATTGCTCCCTGGCCCCCTTTCCCTTTCTCCCCCTCCCCCACTTCCCTGTGCAGCAACAGCAGCATTCCCCCTTCTGTGTAGCAGCAACAGCATTCCACACTTCCCTGTACAGCAGCAGCATTCCCTCCTTCCCTGTGCAGCAGCATTCCCCCTTTCCCTGTGTAGCAGCAGCATTCCCCCTCTTCCCTGTGCACCCACCCATTGCCTGCTCCCCCTGTTCCCTTCCTTTTCCCTTCCCCTTCCAGCAGCATTCATTTTCTGTTCCCCCTATGCATAAGCCCCACAGAAATTTACTTGCCTCACAGAAAAGCGCTGCACCGCGTTGTTGCTGGACGCTGTTGTGTCTTCTCTACAGTGCGACCAACCCTAGCGGAAACAGGAAGCTGTGAGAGGGCGGGCCGCAGTGGAGAGGAGATGGTGAGGCCAGTGGCAGCACAGCGCAGCGCTTTTCATTTAAACGCTATGAGCATGCGAGAGGGAGGAGGAGGAAAAATAGATGCCGGCAGGGGGGTTTGGAGGTCAGGGCGTGTGCGGCAAGCCGCCGCTCGTGCCTGAAGATTTTAAAAGGGCGCTTGGCGTTGGGAAGTTGGGGCGCGTGCGGCAAGCCGTTGCTGGCGCCTGAAGATTTTAAAAGCGAGTATTTTTTTTTTTAGTTAAAAGACACGGCGTTGGCTCCTCTCATGATCCCCACCTGCGTCGGAAGTCCGACGAAGGCGGGGATCGTGAAAGTAGCCACCGCTGCGTCTTTGAAAGAATGAACGGCGGCGGCGAAGGGAGAGAGTACTGTAGGGGCATGCGGCTCCTACCTGCGGGTCCGTACATCGCGGCGACGGCAATAATGGAGCAGGGAGCAGGCCAGACTGGCAGTTAAACTGGAGCTTTGGTCTGGCCTGCTCCCTGCTCGTCTTGCCATATTGTATTTTTTTAGTTGAAAGACGCAGCGGTGGCTCCTCTCATGATCCCGTGAGAGGAGTCACCGCCGCGTGTTTCAACGAAAAAATACAATAGGGCAGGGAGCAGGCCAGACTGAAAAACAGCAAGGAGCAGCAGAGAGCATGGCAGAGCGAAAAATAGAACCTTAAGCCGCGCATGCACACTCCTACCTGTCGCTACAGCTCACAGAAAAGCGGCGCACACTTAGGAACTGCGCATGCGCGGCCTAGCGTTTTATTATATTAGACTAGTTGAGGGCTAATTTATTCTTGCAACAACTGAGAGCCAGTGGCCACCCTCATTAAGTGAGATCTCGTATTGTTTTTTTTTTTGTTTTTTTTTGTAATAAATATTTTTTATTCTTTTTTTAAATTCTTACATCAAGTGAAATACATGTAATACATTCAATTATGAAAAAACACTTGAAATTATTATTAAATGTTCTTACAATGTGAATTAAATAAACCCTTTATCAGAATTTTATATCATATTAATATTACAATAGTTTTCCCTCCCTACCCCTTCTATATGTTCTATACATGTGTTATTATATCTGATCAGTAGAATAATTTGTCAATGGTCCTCATATTTTATTAAATTTTTTAATATAACCTTGTTGTAATGCCAATACTTTTTCCATTTTATATATATGACAAATTGAATTCCACCAGAAAGTATAATTCAATTTAGTGTAATCCTTCCAGTTCTGAGTAATTTGCTGTATGGCTACCCCTGTTAAAATTAATAAAAGTTTATTATTATTAGCTGAAATCGGACTTTGTGTTGTCATTGCTGTTCCAAATAATATTGTATCATATGATAGTCCAACATGATTTTCTAATAAATTATTAATTTGTATTTGTTTTTATATTTGCTAGAAAAATGTAACTTGGTTCTATGTCTGTAGCTAGCCAAAGTTAATTGATTCATAAACTAAGTAAACATACCAGGACGACACAGAGATTATAATTCAGTGTCTGGATTCTTTTCTTTGTTTGAAATAGTTCTCAAAATTGTCCATTCAAGGCTGATTTAGGAAAGAGGATTTAAATCTAATTGTTCTGTGAAATAAAATTTCCTGGGCGAAAAAAACCCCAAATTACCTGGTACTCATCATATGCAATACTATTTTCTTGTTATCCATGAAGCCCTACTTCAGCCTTTTGTTCCTTAGAATGCCAATTGAAAGAGTACAGGTATAACACTTTCAGTGCTCAGTTTCAGCAATACGTGTGCCTCTGATGAGCAGGAGCCTATGTTGAGAATGAGGGGAAAAAATTCACTGATTCTTTGCATTGATCTAAGAACATAAGAATAGCCTTACTGGGTCAGACCAATAGTCCATCAAGCCCAGTAGCCCGTTCTCACAGTGGCCAATCCAGGTCACTAGTACCTGGCCAAAACCTAAGGAGTAGCAATATTCCATGCTACTGATCCAGGACAAGCAGTGGCTTCCCCCATGTCATTCTCAATAACAGACTATGGACTTTTCCTCCAGGAACTTGTCCAAACCTTGCTTAAAATCAGCTACGTTATCCGCTCTTACCACAACCTCTGGCAATACGTTCCAGAGCTTAACCATTCTCTGAGTGAAAAAAAATTCCTCCTATTGGTTTTAAAAGTATTTCCCTGTAACTTTGAGTGTCCCCTAGTCTTTGTAATTTTTGAACTTTTAAATTATAAATTAAATTTGTTAACCCCCTGTATAGGGTGTGCTTAAAGCTTTTGTAAATCTGGTCTTGTCTGAATGGATTTTCCCCTTGATTTTCTCTCAAGAACAAGAAACAACGAATGATGGTTCGAGCAGCTGTGCTGAAGATGAAAGATCCAAAGCAGATTATCCGGGACATGGAGAAACTTGATGAGATGGGTAAGAAGAGGTGGATCTACTTGGGGTAGGATCTCGTTCCAAGGAGATGTTGTCAAATAAGTCATTTAGAAGATTCCTAAGTACAGTATGCTTAAGTTAGTCGTGGCTGAAGTCAGAATCCCAGTGACCCAGCCATCTACTTGATTTATCATGAATTTGACCCACTTGTACAAGAGAGGTGTAGAAACAGATTGCTTTATGGGTAGAAGATAACACTCTTAAGCTTGGTCTCTAGACACAGCTATGGGGGTTGCAAACTTTAAGTAACTGTTGAGCCATAAGAATTATGTTAACTTGAAATGAGTTAGTGGAAGGCAGTCAAGGTCCATGTAGGTTTGGAAACAGGAGCATCTTGATCCAGAATTGTCTCCTGTGCAACATGTCCCCTACTGCACAATGGTCACTGCAGGGGAGACACTGGATGGGGAAAGATTTTTGCATTCCTGGGTCCTTACATCCTATGTGGCTACGCCACTTGCATAGCTCTATCTGGAAGTATATACGTTCTCATTCACTCTTTTCCTGCTTAGAGAATCAGATGGGTAGTACTGACTTTAATACCACAGTCCTGATTTAAGTTCTCAAACAGTTAAACTTGTCCTGAAGGGAAAAGCATTTGCAAAGCTGGGAAGGAGACAAAAGAAGAAGATGTGACAAATAGCCCATTCTAGTGCAACAGGAATATCAGTCTTGACCAACAGGTATTTATCCTCCTTTACTGCAAAGTCTGTATAAAGCCTAATTTGCATATTCTTCAGCTCCTCCTCCTCTCACTCTGGGCTATGCTAATTTCCTCAATCTTAGAAACATAGAAACATAGAAGATGACGGCAGAAAAGGGCTACAGCCCATCAAGTCTGCCCACTCTGCTTACCCACCCCCTGTCTATGCCCTAATGACCCAATTTCCTTATCTTGACCCTCGTAGGGATCCCACATGGGTATCCCATTTATTCTTAAAGTCTGGCACGCTGTCTGCCTCGATCACCTGCACTGGAAGCTTGTTCCAATGATCAACCACTCTCTCTGTGAAGAAATACTTTCTGGTGTCGCCATGAAATTTTCCGCCCCTGAGTTTGAGCGGGTGCCCTCTTGTGGCCGAGGGTCCCTTGAGAAAGAAAATATCATCTTCCACTTCGACATGTCCCGTGAGGTACTTAAATGTTTCGATCATGTCTCCCCTCTTCCTACGTTCCTCAAGAGTGTAGAGCTGCAATTTGTTCAGTCTCTCTTTGTACGAGAGACCCTTGAGCCCCGAGATCATCCTGGTGGCCGTCCGTTGAACCGATTCAATTCTGCGCACATCTTTACTGTAATGTGGCCTCCAGAATTGCACACGGTACTCCAGATGAGGTCTCACCATGGCCCTGTACAACGGCATTATGACTTCAGGCTTTCGGCTGACGAAACTTCTATTGATACAACCCAATATCTGCTTTGCCTTAGATGAAGCCTTCTCCACTTGATTGGCAGTTTTCATGTCTGCACTGATGATTACTCCTAAATCTCGTTCTGCTGAAGTCCTAGTTAAAGTCAAGAAGTACGTCCTGCATGGATTTCCGCTTCCGAGGTGCATGACCTTACATTTCTTAGCATTGAAGCCTAGCTGCCAGGTTGAGGACCAACTTTCCAATGTAAGCAGGTCCTGCGCCATATAATTCTGTAAACTGCATTCACTTACTATATTACATAGTTTGGCGTCATCGGCGAATAGTGTTATTTTACCTTGAAGCCCTTTTTTTTCACTCTGATTTATAATTTTTATTCGTTTTCAAATTTTACATAAAGTGTACAAAATATTAAAATACAATTGATGAATACACAATATCACTTTTATATCTAATACATCATATTTTAAATATATTTTTATCCCCTCTCCCTCCCCCCACCCTTCTAGTACTTTCCAATCATACATTATATATTGTATTTCATATTATATCATATTATGTAAAAATTATTTTCACTACCCTCCCCTTCATGTGTGTCACAAAGAAGATATTGAAAAGAAGAAGAGAAATCCAACTATTTATTCATTACAATATTTTGTCAATGGCACCCATATTTTTATAAATTTAGTATATGTCCCTCTTTGTATTGCTATTGCTCTTTCCATTTTGAATATATGACATATTGTATTCCACCAAAATGTATAATTTAGGTTATTATAATTCTTCCAATTGTTGGTTATATGCTGAATGGCAACCCCTGTCATGATTAATAAGAGCTTGTTATTTTCTGGTGAAATTTGACTTTTTTTTCTCATCATCATTCCAAATAACACTGTATCATATGATATTGTTATATGATTTTCCATCAATTTATTAATTTGTGGCCAAATTGTATTCCAAAAACTTTTAATGTAGGGACAATGATACAGTAAATGATCCAACGTCCCTGGTTCCAGATTACAGTGCCAGCATTTATTGGACTTAGAGCTATCTAATTTTTGTAAACGTGTAGGGGTCCAAAAAGCTCTATGTAATAAAAAGAACCAAGTTTGTCTCATAGATGCTGACACTGTACATCTCATTCTCCAAGACCAGATTAGTGGCCATTGAGATGCATTAATTTGATGCTTAATCTCAATGCTCCAAATATCTCTTAGACCATTTTTTGGTTTTTTATTCAAATATTAATTTATACCACAATGCGGCTTGATGTCCTAGGAAGTCTGCTTGAAAACATAAGAACTTTAAACTATATTGATTATTCAATGTTTTCCATTCAGGGAACCCAACCTGAATGGCCTGCTTCAATTGCAACCATTTAAAACTTTGTGTTTTACTAAGACCAAATCTATGTTGCAATTGTGAAAATTCCAGCAGTTTACCTTCTGAAATAACATCATCTAGAGATCTAATGCCTGCAATAATCCAGTTCTTCCAAAGGATTTGAGCTCCGCCAATTTTGATCTTGGAGTTTATCCATAGAGATTGATTAGTTGATTTGTTTATTGGGACAGGTGTTAATTTACTAATAAACCTCAACGTTTTCCAAGTATCCATTAATATTTTATTTTCTCTGTATCTTCTAGGTATGTTAATACTTGGAAGATGAACTAAATTTAGGGGAAACATAAGGCGCCATTCCAAATACAACCAATCTGGTGCATTATCTATAAGTTCTGGGAGGATCCAATACATACCCTGATGTAGAATATAGGCTTGATGGTACCTATAAAAATTTGGAAAATTTACCCCTCCCTCCTTAATTGATTTTTGCAAAGTTACTAAAGCTATTCTAGGTGTTTTACCAAGCCAAAGAAATTTTGTTAAAATACTATTAAGCTTTTTATAAAAGGACCCCTGAAAATAAATAGGTATCATACTCATTTGATAACAAACTACAGGCAACATCATCATTTTAATAGTTTGAACTCTCCCCCACCAAGAAATATGTAAAGGGTTCCATTGCTCGCACAACTCCGTAACTTTTTTTAATATAATTTAGGTATCTTCAATTGTATTTTTAACTTGAATGCCAAGATATTTAAATCCTTCTTCTTTCCATATGAACGGAAAAGTGTCAATTAATCCTTTTACACAATGAACATTTAAAGGTATAATTTCAGATTTATTCCAATTAATTTTATAACCTGAAAATTTGCCAAACATCAATTCCAATAAAGAAGATAAGGTAGACTCTGGATTTCTCAAATAAAGTAAAATATCATCCGCATAAGCCGAAATTTTATATTCCATATCAGAATATGGAATACCCTGTATCCCCCTTGCTTGCTGTATTGCTAACAATAAGGGTTCTAATACAACATCAAATAACAAAGGAGATAAAGGACAACCTTGCCTAACTCCCCTCTGCAATTGAAAACCATCAGATATCATATTATTAATATTTAATCTTGCAATCGGGAAGCTATACAAAGTTTTTACCATTTGTAGAAATCCAGAACCTATACCAAACCATTCTAAAGCCTGATACATAAAATTCCATTCTACCCTATCAAACGCTTTTTCTGCATCCAAGGAAACTGTAAAAGCCGGTTCATCCATTTTTTTTGATAAATTTAACATATGAAACAATAATCTAGAGTTATTAGAGGAATGTCTTTTAGCAACGAAACCCGTCTGATGCATGTCTATAATATGTGGGAGAGCTTTGGCTAATCTCAAAGCCAAAATTTTCGCCAAAAGTTTATTATCCACATTTATTAAAGATATAGGCTTGTAGTTTGAAACCAAAGTGAGATCTTTATTTGGCTTAGGCAAAACAATTATTATTGATTTAGCCATAGTACCTTTAATATCACCTTTTATAAGTTGTGTCTGATATAAATTTAGTAAATATGGGGATAGGACATTTGAAATGTTTTATAAAATTCTACTGTATAACCATCACCACCTGGAGCGGATCCAACTCTAAGAGATCTCAACGCTGTTTCTAATTCTTTTAATGATATAGGTTCGTCTAAACTCCGTTTTATATGATCAGGAATCTTAGGTCCATTAATAGAATCTAAAAAATTTTTACCATCTTTTTGTCTCTCCAAATAAGGCTCAGAAGAATACAGGTCCTTATAAAATTTTAGAAATTGTTTTAAAATTATATTTGTTTGATTTGTTATTATACTATTATCATCTTTTATCCCATTTATATTAGTTCTTCTTTTTTTTGCTTTAAGATAATTTGCCAATAATCTTCCCGCCTTATTAGAATTTCCATAATACACTGCTTGCTTGGAAAACAAATCTCTTCTTATCATTTTTGAAGTTAATTCATTATATTTACCTTTTGCTTTCAAAAGAGCTTGCAAAACCTCATGTTCCCATTTACTTACCAATTTAGCTTCTAATATTTTAATTTCTTTTTCTAATTCTATATATTGCATTTTAATCTGTTTCCTAACAAAAGCTGAATATGATATAATATTACCCCTCATAGTTGCTTTAAATGCATCCCATACATTCTCAATAGATGTATCCTCCACTAAATTTATTTGAAAGAAATCATTAATTTGTGTTTTAAAATTTTCCAAAAATTTGCCATCCACAAGCAATGCATTATCAAATCTCCAAAGAGGTCTACCATTCTCCAATTGATCCAATTGTAATTCTATCCATACTCCCGCATGATCCGAAATAATAATAGGATCTATGGAAGCTTTAATCACCTGTTGCACCTTATTTGTTGAAACAAAAATATAATCTATTCTTGAAAATGATTTATGAACCTGTGAACAAAATGAAAATTCCTGATCATTAAAATGAAGAATACGCCATATATCCTTCAAATCACATGATTGAGCCAAATTATCTAAACCTAAAGATTTTATGCTTTTACCTGGTTTTTTATCCAATAATGGATCCATTACAGCATTAAAATCTCCAGCCACCACTAAATTAGAAGTAGCCAGTGGTAACAACATACTCTAACTTTTTTAAAAATTCTGATTGATTTGAATTTGGGGCATATATATTAAACAACGTCAGGGCATTATTTCCCATACTTATATCAATATGTATCCATCTTCCATGTGGATCTGAATTTATTACCTTAAAATTGGCCATACATTTTTTATTTATAAGAATTGCTACCCCTGCTTTTTTACCTGCTGCTGGAGCAAAAAAACATTCTTTTACCCACCCATCCTTTAGTTTTTTTGATTCCTTTATATTCAGATGAGTCTCCTGCAAACAATAAACATCCGCGTTTTGCTTTTTTAAAAATGCTAATACCTTTTTCCTTTTGATTACATGATTCAGGCCATTGACATTAATAGAAAATATCTTAAAAGACATTATATATTTTAAAACTTATCATCATAATCTTTTTCCTTTCTTACTTCATATTTAAGATCCAAAAATTTTTCTCAATGACAACACATTTTTACCCCTGAAGTATCCAATCCCTTATTAACCTTTTCCTTAATCATTCTAGTAAATCCCATCTTTTTCCCACCCTTTCCCACCCAATATAATGACTGCTTAAGGACACACATTGGAACAGCAACCCGAACATTCCCCTCCCCTCTAGGCAACCAATATTTAATTAATATCCCCTTTATCATTTCTTAAAATAAATTCATTAATCTTTCACAGTGTATCTTAGTTTATCTCCTTTTAAACATAATCTTTTTTTAATTTTTTTTTTTATTCTTTTTTTTATTTTTTTTTTACCATTTTCAAAATAATTATATTTTCTATCTATCTATATTAACCTTTGATAACTTTAATCATATTTTACTCCTAACATTTCATTAATGTATTTTTATCCACTCATCAATCTTTAATTTATATTTCCTCAATATTTTAGTTTATATCATAAAATTCTATCATAAACATATATTTAATATAGTAATGTTATTTTTCCTATATCTCATACATTCTATTCCAGCAATTCATATCATCCTTTTAATATCTAAAAATAAATATCCATATCTTCATATACTTCTTTAAAAGTTGATTATAAATTTATAATTATTATCATTTATTTATATTTTAACAATTTTTTTTTATTTATTTTTTTTTCCTTTCATTCTGAAAAATGAAATTTTTAATATATATATATATATTTTTATATTTTTCCTCTTTTCCAATTAATATCCAATCCTTTTGAAACTATAATATTACAAAATCAAACTTTATAATTAATATTTAGTATATTTTTCTTATTTATTTTACATTTTCATTTCCTTTCTTTTACTTGCATCTAAATGTCATAGATCATTTTTGTCTATGATTAGTCCATTCTATATTCTTCTTTTTGTTATCCATTTTTTCATTACTTTTCGTGTCATTAGTTTATTAAAATAACTGTTCTTTCATATTGTTTTCTTATTTATATCCTTCTTCCCTTTAGTCTCTTGAGTGTCATTAGTCATTTTATTTAATATCCTTTTTTCCATTCTGCTTTCTTCTTTTACCAAATTGTATCATTATCTGGTGTATTCTTCTTTTTTCCTCCTTTTGTTATTTATTCAAGTTTTTTATTACTTTATGATCACTCTTTACTCCAGCCATCCAACTTTTACTTTTCTAAAGTTTAGACTCTTGAGTTTCCAGTCCATCTTTCTTGTCTATTTCTTCTTTATATTTTTTTGTTGTCTTTTCTTTAGTTTGTTTTATTTCCTGTTCTTTATTTCATATTCTTCTTTCTTCAGTATTCCAAAGTCTCACAGTTTTATATAGAAATTTTTTTTTTTTTTTTTTCACAATGTACATCAAAACCAGTCTTAAAATCTTCTGATCATTTCAACATCCATTATGTTAGAATGACATAGGTTCTGATTTTGATAGGAAGGTCTTTAGCTTTTCCGGATCTTCAAAATACAAGGATTTATCTCCAGAAGATACCCTCATTTTTGCTGGGTAATACAAACCATATTTATATCCCTTTTCCTTTAATTGAGGTCTCAAGTCTAGGAATCTCTTTCTTTTATTTGCTGTGTTTTTAGCAAAATCAGGCAAAAACCATATTTTGGATCCTTTGTAATTTAAATTTTTGTCTTTCTTGGCAGCATTTAAAATTTCTATTGCTTGCTGGTATCTTAGCATTTTAAATATTAACGGTCTTGGTCTGCCTTGATTTTCCATATTTTTTACTGGGATCCTGTGCGCCCTTTCTATTTCTAATGGTTGTTTAAGATCCAATTGCAGTATTTTGGGAATTAGATTTTCTAAAAATTGTATGGCATTTTTGCCTTCCAAATTTTCCTGCATTCCAAAAAGTTTTATATTCTTTCTTCTTCCTCGGTTTTCATAATCTTCCAGTTGATTTTTCAATTGAATCAGTTCCAAACTGTCATTTTTACATCTGTTTCCTTCACATTCTAAAACCTCCATTTTAGTTTCTAAGTCAGTTGTTCTTTTATTATTTATTTCCATCTGTCTGTGGATATTTAGTATTTCTTCCTTCATTTCAGCCATATTACTCACAGTCTCTTTAAGCATTTGTTTAATCTGTCTCAGCTCTTCCATAACTTCAGTTTTACTCAGCACATCCAATTCTTCAGTAGGAAGCGGGACCTTACTTGGTGTAATTTGATCCTGCTTCTGTCTTTTCGCCGACATACCGACTTCGTTTTTATTTTGTCTGGTGCTTGCCATGCTCCTGCACTTCTTTTGATTTTTTTTTTTTTTCCGCCGATTTTATTTCTTCACAGTTATCTTTAGGATCGTGTATACTCTTGCCAGCCACTCTGTCTAGTATCTTCGATGTCACACTGCACAGCACAAAGAAAAAGCCGGCGAAGGAGTAACTGATCCTTTTGGCTCCTTACCCCCAGGGCTTCACTTCAACACCGGCGGAGGAGGGCTGCATCAAACTGCCATAGTTTCAGCATTGACAGGCACCAGCCCTCCACCGAAATCGGCTCAAAGGGGGAAACTTTTTTTTCCGTTAGCCAGTTCAATGCTCAATATCCTGCCTTCACTGCCGCGCCGCACCAGCACATAGAAAAGCCGACGAAGAAGCAACAGTTCCTCCTTGCTCCCTCCCCTCAGACCTCTCCTCAGCGCCGGCGGATGAGGGTGGTATCAAATTTCCTCCGCTGGTAGGCATATAATTTTCAGCACCGTCGGCATTAGTTTTTTCGCCGAAATCGGCTCGAAGGGGAAAACTTTTTTTAAATCACAGTTGCCTAGTTGAGAGGAGTGCCGCGATCACACGTCCATTTTGTGTGCGCGGTAAGCCACACACCCCTTACCTTGAAGCCCTTGAGTCAGATCCCCTATGAATATGTTGAAAAGGAGTGGACCCAGGACCGAGCCCTGCGGCACTCCACTGGTCACCTCCGATGTTTTAGAGAGGGTACCATTAACCACCACCCTCTGAAGTCTGCCACTCAGCCAATCATTGACCCATGCAGTTAGTGTCTCTCCTAACCCCATCGATTCCATCTTGCTTAGCAGCCTGCGGTGTGGGACACTGTCAAAAGCTTTCCTGAAGTCCAGGTACACGACGTCCAAAGACTCTCCCAAGTCCAACTTTCTTGTTACCCAGTCAAAGAAGCTGATGAGATTGGATTGGCAGGACCTACCCTTGGTGAATCCATGCTGACTGGGATCCCGAAGATTCCCTTCATTCAAGATCGTGTCCAATTTGCTTTTAATTAGTGTTTCCATGAGTTTGCACACTATTGATGTGAGACTCACCGGTCTATAATTCGCAGCCTCTGCCCTGCAACCCTTTTTATGCAGAGGAACGACATTAGCTAATTTCCAGTCCAGGGGAACTTTCCCCTTACTTAGGGAGAGATTGAATAGTTCAGCCAACGGTTTCGCCAGGACATCGCTCAATTCTCTGAGCATTCTTGGGTGCAAATTGTCTGGTCCCATGGCTTTGTTCACCTTGAGTCTTGCCAGTTCACTGTAAACTTCACCTGGTGTGAACTCAAAATTCTGAAACGGGTCTTCTGTGCTTTGTGTTGCCTTCAACTGGGGACCGTGTCCCGGTGCCTCACAGGTGAAGACAGAGCAGAAGTATTCATTCAGTAGTTCGGCTTTATCGGAATCTGCTTCCACGTAACTTCCGTCCGGTCTTCTAAGGCATACTATCCCGCCTGTGTTCCTTTTTCTGTCACTAATATACCTGAAGAAGGATTTGTCCCCCTTTTTAATGTTTTTTGCCAGAATTTCTTCCACTCGAAGTTTTGCCTCCCTAACTGCCATTTTGACCGCTGTAGACCTGGTCCTATATTCTACTTTTGCCTCTCTTTTCTCCGTGCGCTTGTAGGAGAGAAACGCTTTTTTCTTCTCCTTAATGAGGTGCGAGATCTCCGCGGTGAACCATTGGGGTTTATTGTTTCTTTGTCGTTTATTTACTGATTTTATGAAGCGGCTAGTTGCTTCATGTATGGTTGATTTCAGTGTTAACCACTTAGCTTCTACATCATCGGTCTCCGCTTGGTCCTGCAGCGTCTGATGGACGAAATCTCCCATGCGTGCGAAGTCTGTGCCCCGGAAATTGAGTACCTTTGTTTTCATGTTTGATCTAGGGAAGCCTTTCCTAAGGTTGAACCATACTATATTGTGGTCGCTGGAGGCTAGCGTATCTCCTACTGAGACCTCTGAAACGCTTTCCCCGTTGGTGAGTACCAGGTCGAGGATCGCCTGGGCCCTAGTGGGCTCCGTTACCATTTGTTTGAGACGTGCTCCCTTTATGGAGGTTAAGAGCCTCCTGGTTGTCGCTGAAAATGAGTTCCAGTCTGCATCAGGCATATTGAAGTCCCCTAGCAGTACAGCTTCTCCTCGTAGAGTGATATTCTCTATGTCTTCAATTAATTCTGCGTCCATGTCTTCCAGTTGTCTTGGGGGTCTGTAAACCACACCTAGATACAGGCATTTTTCTCTGCCTCTTGCCAGGTTTACCCAGAGGGACTCCCCGGTGTACTTGACATCTGTGATCCTGGTGGTTTTGATGTCCTCTTTAATATATAGAGCTACCCTCCCTCCTAACCTGCCCTCTTACTCTCTACAGCGAAGTTGTGGGAGCTTCTCTGTTCTGTATGTGTTTTTTTCCTGTGGCCGATGATTGGAAGCGTCCTCCAAAGGATAAGGACACACAAGGGGTGAGTAATTCTGGTTGCCCCGAACTGGCCAATGCAGCCATTCTGGTTGCCTCAGGCAGGCCAAGATGACAGTGGTACACAGATCTGTGCATCTACAGAGGGGCACAGGGCTTAGGCTTCTCTGTTATCCAGGACTCCTTTTGCAAGGCTCACTTGCCCTGGAAGATCCAGACTGCTTTGGTCTTATGGCTTGGCTCTTGAGTGTGAAGCCTTAGTATACAAAAGCTATTCAGAATTAGTGATAACCTTCTTGTTAAGATCTAAGAAGCAGTTCACTTGGCAGCCTATATGAAAGTTTGGAAGTGTTTCCACAGCTGGTGCAGTCAGAGACGCAGATTCAACTAAGGCTTCAATTGCCATGGTCTTAGCTTTTCTTCAGGAAGGGCTTGATAAAGGCCTTGCAGTAGATTCACTCAAGGTACAGATAGCAGATCTTTCCTGCTTTAGAGGACAGACCAATGAACTTTGGCTTCTCATCCAGATGTGTCCACATTTTTAAAGGGAGTGTTGCATCTTCGCTCCCCTGTGCACCATCCCTTTCCATCCTGGAATCTTAATCTTGTCCATCGGGCACTAGCTCAGGCTCCATATGAGCCCTTGGAGGAGGCCTCGCTCTTGGACTTAACAGTCAAGACTATGTTTTTAGTGGCCGTAACTTCAGCCAGAAGGGTATCAGAATTGCAGGCTCTGTCCTACAGGAAACCCTTCTTCAAGATTTCGGAGACTGGTTTCTTACTTTGAATGGTACCTTCCTTCCTAACCAAAGGTAGTTCCAATTTTCACGTAAACCGGGAAGTGCGTCTCCTGGCCTTTTTGCCCTCCAGGGCAAAGAAGGAAGGCAAGATCCTGAAATGCCTGGACATCTGAAGAGGAGTTCTTCATTATTTAGAAATGCCTAATTAATTTCACTTGTCAGATCATCTCTTCATGCTCTTGGTGCAGCATGATGTGTAAAGTTGGCATCAAAGCAACCATTTCAAAATGGATTTGATGTGGGCAATTTTTTTGGCCTATATTGGGAGCAGAAAACAGTCTCCTGTGGAGTAAAGGCACACTCCACCAGAGGGGTGGTGTCATCCTGGGCAGAGGTTTAGTACCTGAAAAAATTTGTAGGATAGCCATATGGTCTCACCTTCACACTTTTACCAACTCTACATCCCTTCTATGGCAACCAGAAGGGATGCAGAGTTCTGTGGTACTGGCAGCAAGCTAGTTTGTCCCTTTTTAGGCACTGGAGACTGCTTTTGTAAGTCCCGTTGGACAAGACTGATATTCCTGTTGCACTAGAATGGAAGATAAGGTTCTTACCTTTGATATTTATGTTTGCTAATCTTTTCTTGTAATCTTAACGTCTGTCCTGTCAGTTTGTTAACCTGCTTTCTGTCTCAGACATGTCTGTAGGGTACTCCATTCCATGGAAACTGCCCTTGCTAAAGTCTATAATGATCTGGTCAGATCCAATGGCCTCTACTCTATCCTTATCATTGTCGCTCTATCTGCTGGGAACTCCTGTATGTGTTTCTTCCCTGGCCATTAGTAGGCTGGATCTTGTACAGGATTGTACAGCACCCTTCCTTGTCATCTTCATGGTGCTAGATTGTCCAAGGCAGCTGAAGTACACAGAGCAGCCACCTCCTCTCCCAAGGGGCCGTGATCTGTTACACCTTTAGTATCATGATCTCTGATGCTATGGTTTCATCCATTGTAATCAGGATTTCAGCTTCTCTTTATAGAAATAAAGAGTCAGACTTTTTTTTATTGGGGTAACTTAATTTATTTGTGATTAGCTTTAGAATGCTGTGCTGTCGTCAATAGAATCAGTTAAAAATATCAGTAGCTAAATATACAAGTAAATCACAGGTTTTAGTACGGTGGTAGTGCACTAGTTTATGAAGGTGTTTACAGCTTTGAAATCAAAGTAAAGGAACTGAGAGGAAAGACTGCAGGTTTGGAAGACATTTAAAATAAGGGGATCACAATGAATCATCTAACGCAGAGAAATATCAGGATAATTCTCAAAGACAAAAGATAACGCATAACACAGAAAAGAGAGGTGGCATTTGTCAGCCTATTTTCAAATCATTTTAGAAAACAATGAAGGAGAATTCATAATGATTATAACTTTTGAGGTATTTCATGTGGTGGGGTTTTTTTCCCATCGTAATACATGTCAGGAGGAGCAGGGGCACAGTGGGACAAAGTGTACTGCTTAACTTGATAGTGACTTTGGGGCTGTTCTTGCAGAATTTAATCCAGTACAGCAGCCGCAGCTGAATGAGAAGGTGCTGAAGGACAAAAGGAAAAAGCTGCGCGAGACCTTTGAGCGCATTTTGCGCCTGTATGAGAAGGAGAATCCAGACATCTACAAGGAGCTGCGCAAGCTGGAACTGGAGTACGAACAAAAACGGTCCCAGCTCAGTCAGTACTTTGATGCTGTGAAGGTGAGTTCCTATATGCGTGCCTGCGTGAACTGTAGTAGCACAAATGCTCACTCGCAGCTTCCTCTGAAGAAGAGGGCGGAGGAAATGCAAAAGTAAAGTGGGCGAATCTAAGAATGTGTTGCAGCTTCTTTGTGCTGAGACATAGATTCAGATGGTTATTTCCCTTTGGGGTGTGGATTACAGTGAATGACAAGTTGAGGAAAGTAAAAGCTGTGGAGAAAACATGGTCTCTGAAGCAGTGAAATGCAAAACACGTCGGGACCCTGTTTACCTGCATAAAGAGAAGTGTAGTATTTTTGCCTATATATTGAAAACAGCTGAATCATTGAGATATGAAGATGTGCTATGATTGAGAGCAGAGAACTTCATTGTTGGGCTTGACCCATTTGACGGTATCAAATATGAGCTATCTCTGAGCACTCAAAAATAATTTTTGAAGTGTATTGAAATCTAGGTGTTAACCATTAACTAAATATTGTAAAGATTGATTTAATTGTATAAATTGGGGAAAACATGCACATCCGGGGAGGGGGATATGTTTTGGCATCTGTTAAGAAATATAGAAGGGTTGATTACAAGTATTTTATGAGGTGTTTGTAAATTGAAAAATGGGTGGGAGAAAATAAGTCTTGTCTTTATTAAGTATATTGTGCGGTAATGATATTAATTTATGTAAATGCATCATCTTTTGTGCACAATTGAAGTTTAAAAAAAATGAATAAAGAATATTAAAAAAAAAAAAAAAATCTAGGTGTTAGTATGCTGGTGAGCTTTTTGTTGCTTTTCAAGTGAATTACCTCATTTACCAGTTGTATGAGTTAGGGCTCCTTTTATCAAGCCACGCTAGTGGGATTAACGCGCACGACATTTCATCACGCGCTGGCCAAAAACTGCCGCCTGCTCAAGAGGAGGCAGTAGCGGCTAGCACGGCCAGCGGTTTAACACGCGCTATTACGCGCGTTAAACCGTTAATGCGGCTTGATAAAAGGAGCCCTTATTTTCCATGTTTTGGGGTATTTACTAATTTTACCAATAGTACATTCTACTGACAAAAATGAAAGGACTGCAAATATTAGAATAACTTTCAAACCAGGATGGGGCTCAGAACCTTGAGTTGGTAATGAAATCACAAACCGGGGACAAGCCCCTATAGGTGTTTCAGTGCTCTATCATTGCACTATCTTTGTCAGTAGAAAGATAATACTGTGTTTTAGAAAACATTTTAAACTGTGTTCGCTGTGATACAAAAACTATAATTGGTGATATCTTCAACTCTTAATAATTGAAATGCTTGAAAAAATTCAACTTAACTTGAAAGGGTGGTTAGGAAGTTGTCTCAGTCCAGCGGGTCCTGACGTGTTTCGCCAATGGCTTCCGCAGAGAACCCCCATTTGCTGGATAAATAAACAGAGTAGAACTTCTTCCTTGCTCTTCACCCGTAATTACATCACTTCCTGGTAACATACATTGCCATATTTTTAAAACTAGCTCTTAAGCACTAAGGGCAAATTCTGTAAAGGATGCCTAAAAGGTGATTCTATAAAGCACGTCTAATTTATATAGATGCGTCTAAATTTGCTGAGCACGGTTCTCTATTGTGCATCTATGCTTAATAGATTTGCGCTGAGTGTTGTGCTGCTGGACTTCTAAACAACGCCTAACTTTTAGATGTCCTTTACAGAATTTGCCCCACATTGCCTACAAAATAGGTATCAGTAAGAGGGAAATTCTATAAATGGCGCATAGGTTAGGCACCCTAATCAGGGATGCCTAGCATTAGGCCAGGAAAGCCCTGGCCTAATGTACCAGTGCCTACCATTAGAACGCCTAGTGATACCTAAGTCAAGTTAGGCACTGCTAGCTGTGTTTCTTTAAACTGCACCTAATGGTTGATTGATAACCATGCCAAGTGGTGCCTAGAAACTAGGCACCATTTATAGAATTGGGTTCTAAGGGCTCATGCGCTAATCCTGTACTAATCGACATACAGTAATGTAGTTGTGCTAACTGATCAGCATGGAAATGTCCACTCTCTGCCCCCCTCCATGGAAAAAATTATTGTTTAGCTTGTGGTTTACATGTGCGGATCTAAAGCTTACTGCAGGATGCCTGAGTACGTCCCATTTTTCGTAAACCATTTTAAGCTGTGCTAAGCAGGACATTGGCCAAAAGCTGTTTTAATAGTACTATAAAATAAAATGGAGCTAGCACCCTGAATGAGACCTAACTCATCAGATCTGGCTACAACCTTGATGGGAGAGCTCTAAGAGAGACAAACAAAGTTGCATGTTGGGCTGTGAAAGTCTGTGAAACATATACATCATTGCCCAAAATGGTGTTTTAAAAGTTTCAGGTTAGTCTATTTGAAGAAACATCCTGTTGATTTGGTGGCTAATGGTAACTTAATATAGTGAATTTTCAATCAGTAAGATATTAAAAACAACCCAGGGAATATACCATTTCCCTAGGAGCTAGTCAATAATAATTCTGTATAATAAAGTTTTATACCATTTATGGAAAAAGTCATAGTACAGGAGACCCTAAACCTGCTTTATCAAAGAGAAATAGAGAATGTTGTGGGGGGGTTTTCCCCAATTCTTTATTAATTTCAATACTTACAATAAGTGTAACAATAAATACAAAATTTTATGCTCAAATATCACACTTAATCTTGTAATATCCATTTCAGAATTAAATCCCCCTCCCCCCTAATCAATCACAATGTCCATTCATAAAATATCTATTATCACCCCATATCAATTATTCAAAATTGCATCCCCCCACCCGGATGTGCAAATTTAAAGGGGAAAACACTATTTAACATCATAATATTGTGCTAATGGCTCCCAAATCTCCTGAAACCTCTTAAAATTCCCTTTCTGAATGGCCAATTTTCTTTCCATTTTATACATATGACACGGTGAATTCCACCAAAAACTATAGTTAAGCCAATTAAGTTATCCAATTCTTCCAATTGCTTGTAATTTGTTGTATGGCTACTCCTGTCATTATTAACAAAAGCCTGTTGTTCTTAGATGATATTTGGCTTTTAGCCCTCATAATCATGCCAAATAATACCGTATCATAGAACAATGCCAATGGATTTTCCAACAAACAATTAATTTGGCCCCATATTGATTTCCAAAATGCCATAATAAAAGGACAGTAGAACAATAAATGATCTAAAGTCCCTACTTCGAGATGTCAATGCCAACATCTATTTGACTTAGAGCTATCCAACTTTTGTAAACGAACAGGGGTCCAGAATGCTCTATGTAACAGAAAAAAACCATGTAGAGAATGTTAATCCCGTGTACTGCAATCACTATGTTGTCAAATAATCTGCCTGTGGTGTTTGTGTCTCTCAGAATGCTCAGCATGTAGAGGTAGAGAGCATCCCTCTACCAGATATGCCTCATGCACCATCGAACATCCTGGTCCAAGACATCCCTTTACCAGGGGCACAGCCTCCCTCCATCTTAAAGAAGACATCTGCCTATGGGTAAGGAAGAACTTGCAGCTCAAGTCTCAATAAAACCATAAACACATCTGACTCCAGGGCATTCCTAATAAGGGAGTTTCTCAAACTGCAATCATTCATTTTCAGAGACACAGTTGAAGCCCTGTATTGGTGATAACAAGAGATCTAGGTACAGTGCACTTTACTGGATTTAGTGCCAGTTACACTGGAATATTTGAACCTACTAGATGTCTAAACAGAGAGACATTTAAGGTTGGATTTTTTTTTTTTTTAATGGGAGAAGGCCAAAAAATTTTAAGCCTGTGTATAAGGACAACATTGATTCTTATTCATCTTTATAAATAATATGGGCACCAAGAATTAGAGAGTTGCACAGGGACAGAAATTTCACCCATCCCTGCCCAACTGAAAAGCCCTATCCTCTTTGCCTTTTCTCAGATGAAAGGTATTCCAGCTCCTTTATCATTGTGGTTTCTCTTTTTTTAATCTTTCCTTATTCTGCTGCTAGGTTTTTTGTTGGGTTTTTGAAATTATGGTGCCAGATTTGAAAGTAATTCTTGAGGTGAGGTTTCACCATGGAGCAATACAGTGTCATTATAGTATTCTTGGTTTTATCCCAGGACAAGCAGGCATGATATTCTCACATGTGGGTGACGTCATCTACGGAGCCCCGATGCGGAAGCATTTTCAAGCAAACTTGATTGAAGATTTAAGTTTGCTCTGCTGCTCCACGCATGCGTGCCTTCCTGCTCCACTAGGGGGCGCATCCCCTCGTGGTCTCCAGTTCAAAATTTTCTGCTGAGCCTAGAAGTCGTGTTTTTTCAGGCTCTGCCCCAACTGCCTTCTAGCACTGCGATTTTTTCTTATTTTTCTCGATTAAGTCGCTGTGCGCAAATTTTTTCTTGTTTCAACTTGTTCCTGCTTCGCTTTTGACCGACCCGGAGGCTTCCGGGTCCCCGTGGCCGCGTGGCTACTCGAGCCGCGGCCAATTTCGATTCTATGTCCCGGCCTTTGACCGGCTTTAAAAAGTGCACCTGGTGCGAGCGGCTTCTTTCCATCACAGACCCGCATCGCCGGTGCATCCTCTGCCTGGGGGCCGCTCATCCAACCGACTCCTGCCCCCAGTGTGCTACTTTCCAGAACCGGGCCCTCCGCCGAAGAAAAGCCCGCATGGCGGATCTCTTCGCCGCCGACCAACCCTCTACCTCGGCCTCGAGGTCGGCCCCGGCCTTGACCTCGGCCCCCGAATACCTCGGCATCGCCTCGAGACTCGAATTCGAAGTCCTCGGGACAACAGAAAGCCTCGGCTCCGGGTAAGTCCCCTCTTCCCTCTTCAGGTTCCGCAACAGCGAAGAAGCCAGCCTCGGGGACACCGGTGACGCATGGCGGAAGTCCCATGCTTACAGCGCTGGCGAAGCCCTCCAAGCCTTCGGGCCGTGCCTCCACCACACGGGAATACTCTGATACGAGGTCGTCCCCGGTGGAGTGCACCGAGGCAGTGGACATGCCCTCGATGCTGTCCGTGCCCGTTTTCCAGGACCTACTCCGAGCGATGATCTCATCGGAGCTGTCCGCTGCAATGGCCCATCTACAACCGGCCTCGACCTCGACCCCGCATGTGCCAGACCAGCCTGAGCCTCGCGTCGAGCCACCTCGGGGAAAAGCGCGCAAGCTTCGCCGCATCCCATCCTCCTCGGACTCCTCGCCGAGACACCCGAGGCGTTCTCACTCCACAGACCGCCGCGGGGCAAAACGTCATGCTAAAACGACAGAAACCTCGAACCGCCGTACCTCCAAGAAGGCCCGGGGTTCCCCCATTCTACGAGGCCGTTCACCTACACCTCGTAAGGGACCGCTGAGGGTGGCGGAGCTATCACTCTCCAACCCGCGCATCCTCCGAACTCCCCCTCGGACCGGGGCTCCGATCCGAGGTTCCGGGTTTTCACCGAGGGAGTCCGTGTCGAGGTCACCGATTCGACATCGATTGGTACCCCGAACCCCGGCATCGTCTCCGAGGGGCTCCTCGAGACATCGGAGATCCACGACCCCGGAACACTTTCACAGTGCTTCCCCGGTCTCGGAGCGTGGATCGGAGCAGGAGCCTCGATACTCGAGGGAAGCCTCCCCATCCTTCTCCACCCGACGGAGGTCTCGTTCACCGACCCCGCATGGGGCCTCGGGAACATCCCGCCCATCCTTCTCTCGCTTTGTCCAGGACATGGGCCACGCTTTGGACTTAGACCTCCAGTCCGACTCCAGATACTCTAAGGAGTACCTAGCGGAGCTGGATATGCCATCACTGCCCAGAGAGTCCCTTCGCTTACCGCCTAACCCGGTACTCCAACAGGCTTTCTTCAGGAACCTGGAGACCCCCTATATGGTCACAGCAGTACCCTCCAAAATGGAGGCCAAGTACCGTAAAGTACCCTTCCCGGGATTTGAACAACCGCAGCTCTCCCACCAGTCGTTGTTGGTAGAATCCTCCTTGAAAAAAGCTCACCCCTCCAGGGTGTCAGCGGCGGTCCCCCCAGGCTGAGAAGGCCGAACCCTAGACAAGTTCGGCAGGAGACTATATCAAAATGCGATGATGGCCTCTAGGGTGCAAAGCTACACTTTCACCTTCACATCCTACCTCAAACACCTCATTGGACTACTGAGAGCCTTTGAGACTGACTTACCGGCCTCCCGCCAAGGAGCGTTTAGCCTGCTTTCAGAGTCCCTCTCCAACCTACGCCTCCATCTATTCCACGCGGCCTACGATGGCTTCGAACTCTCCTCCAGAGAGGCAGCCTTTGCTATCGCCATGCGCCGACTAGCTTGGCTGCGCCTGGTCGACATGGACCCCAACTTACAGGACCGGTTGGCTAACCTCCCCTGCGTGGGTAAAGAACTGTTCGATGACACTATCGAGGCAGCTACAAAACGCCTCTCTGAACACGAACGCTCGTTTGCCTCCCTCGTGCGGCAAAAGCCTAAACCGCCCGCGTCCAGGCCGTTCAGGGCCCCTCCGCGCCGCTACCCACAAAAATCCACTCCTGCCTTCTCGCAGCCTCCGCCCAGGCGTCCGCAAGCCCACCATCGGGCTCTGCCCAAGTCCCAACCGCCTGCGACTACCAAACCGGCCCCGTCCTTTTGACGGGATACGCGGAAGGGGGCGGGCCCCCTCCGCCATAGTCCCAGGCCTTCTTCCCATCGGGGGTCGCCTCAAAGTCTTTTACCCTCGCTGGGAACAAATCACGTCGGACGCATGGGTCCTTGGCGTGATCTCATCAGGATACTCTCTCAACTTTCGGGCCATTCCTCCAGACAACCCCCCAAGGAATTGCCCTCCCAACCGGACGCAGCTACCCCTACTCCTCTCCGAAGCTCGAGATCTGCTTCACCTGAGATCAGTGGAGGAGGTTCCCCCCGGCCAACGGGGGAAGGGCTTCTACTTCCGTTACTTCCTGGTACCGAAAAAAACGGGAGACCTTCGCCCAATACTAGACTTGAGACGCCTCAACAAATTTCTGGTACGGGAAAAATTTCGGATGCTTTCCCTACCGACACTCTACCCCCTGATCGACGAGGGCAACTGGCTCTGCTCCCTCGATCTGAAGGAGGCGTACACACATGTTCCAGTGCACCCCGCTCACCGCAAGTTCTTGCATTTTCAGGTGGGAGACCTGCACCTGCAATACCGAGTCCTCCCCTTCGGCCTAGCATCGTCACCTCGGGTCTTCACCAAGTGCCTCGTGGTGGTCGCAGCTACCTTACGCTCCCAAGGTCTTCAGGTATTCCCCTACCTGGACGACTGGCTGATCAAAGCCCCGTCCAGGGAAGGGGTTATCTCAGCGACCCAACAGACTATTATCTACCTACAGAGTCTGGGGTTTGAGATAAACTTCCCAAAATCCCAACTACGCCCCTCACAGTCCCTACAATTCATCGGGGCCATTCTGGACACGGTTCGCCTCCGTTCCTTCCTCCCCCCTCCGCGTCTAGAGGCGTTAGTAAGTCTGAGCCGAAGGATCTCACTGCTGACCTCGGTATCAGCTCGACAGATGATGACTCTCCTGGGCAACATGGCCTCAACCGTCCATGTCACACCCTTCGCCCGCCTCCATCTGAGAATCCCTCAATGGACCCTGGCCTCTCAATGGCGTCAGGACCGGGACCCGATCGATCGTCCCATGACAGTGACTCCTTCCTTGCAACGATCGCTCCGCTGGTGGACCGACTCTTCAAATCTTTCCAAAGGTTTGCTTTTTCTCGCTCCTCCTCACAGCAAGGTACTCACCACGGACTCGTCAGAGTACGCTTGGGGAGCCCACCTGGACGGCCTCCACACTCAGGGGATGTGGTCAGCAGAAGACCGCAGAGCTCCGTGCTAGAGCTCCGGGCCATCTATCTCGCAGCTGTAGCTTTTCAACATCTGCTTCACGACCGGGTGGTCCTCATCCGAACCGACAACCAGGTAGCAATGTACTACGTAAACAAACAAGGGGGGACAGGGTCTTGGTCCCTCTGCCGGGAAGCCATGCACCTCTGGAAATGGGCAATCTCCAACAACACCTTCCTTCGAGCGGTGTACATACAAGGAGAACAAAACTGTCTGGCGGACAGACTCAGCCGCCTCCTCCAGCCACACGAGTGGTCACTGCACTCTCAGACCCTACGACAGGTGTTCAAAAAGTGGGGGACACCTCAAATAGATCTGTTCGCATCCCCCCACAATCACAAACTGCCCCTCTTCTGCTCCCGGATACACTCCCCGGTCCGACTCGAGGCCGACGCCTTCCTCCTCGACTGGAAGGGAAGGTTTCTGTACGCGTTTCCGCCGTTTCCTCTGATCCTGCGGACGCTGGTCCTCCTGAAAACGGTGAAAGCCACCCTTATCCTGATTGCTCCTCGCTGGCCACGCCAGCCTTGGTTTTCCCTTCTACTTCAACTCAGTGTCAGAGATCCACTGCCTCTGCCTCGGTTTCCCTCTCTACTATCACAGAGTCAGGGTTCGCTGTTACATCCCAATCTTCAATCTCTTCATCTGAATGCTTGGTTTCTTTCCCCCTGACTTCTCTCCCCGTGTCTCAATTAGTCAAGGAGATATTGGAGGCCTCTAGAAAGACCTCGACGAGAACCTGCTATTCCCAAAAGTGGACCAGATTCTCAGCCTGGTGCTCCTCTCACAGCCAGGACCCGGTGTCTGCCCCGTCCCTCTGGTCCTTGACTATTTACTTCAACTATCTCACTCCGGCCTAAAGACCAACTCCATTCGAATACATCTCAGTGTGATTGCGGCTTTTCATCAGCCCCTGGAAGGAAAAGCCCTCTCGCTCCACCCCTTAGTCTCTCGCTTCATGAAGGGTCTTCTGAATGTCCACCCTCCTCTCAAACCCCCTCCGGTGGTTTGAGACCTTAACGTGGTTCTGGCTCAACTAATGAAACCTCCATTTGAGCCCCTAGACAAATGCCATCCTAAATTCCTCACTTGGAAGGTGATTTTCCTGCTCGCACTCACTTCCGCTCGGCGAGTTAGTGAGCTACAGGCTCTGGTGGCGGACCCACCCTTCACTGTATTCCACCATGACAAGGTGGTACTCCACACACATCCAAAGTTCTTGCCTAAAGTAGTGTCTGATTTTCACCTCAATCAGTCCATCGTCTTGCCCGTGTTTTCTCCCAAGCCCCACTCTCACCCCGGAGAGGTGGCGCTTCACACTCTTGACTGTAAGAGAGCGTTAGCCTTTTACCTCCAACGCACTCAACCACACCGGAAAGTCCCACAATTGTTTTTGTCCTTCGACCCAAACCGGTTAGGCCACCCAGTTTCCAAGCGCACCTTGTCCAACTGGTTGGCTGATTGCATCACCTTTTGCTACGCTCAGGCTGGTCTCGCGCTGCATGGTCGAGTAATGGGACACAAGGTCCGAGCGATGGCAGCCTCCGTAGCGTTCCTCAGGTCCACACCTATTGAGGAAATCTGCAAGGCTGCCACGTGGTCTTCGGTTCATACTTTCACCTCCCACTACTGTCTGGACTCACTGTCCAGAAGCGATGGCCGGTTCGGCCAATCGGTATTGCGAAATCTATTTGCTTAAATTGCCAACTTCCCTCCATCCCTTTTCAGTTAGCTTGGAGGTCACCCACATGTGAGAATATCATGCCTGCTTGTCCTGGGATAAAGCACAGTTACTTACCATAACAGGTGTTATCCAGGGACAGCAGGCATATATTCTCACAACCCGCCCACCTCCCCGAGGTTGGCTTCTTTGCTAGTTAAGTGAACTGGAGACCACGAGGGGATGCGCCCCCTAGTGGAGCAGGAAGGCACGCATGCGTGGAGCAGCAGAGCAAACTTAAATCTTCAATCAAGTTTGCTTGAAAATGCTTCCACATCGGGGCTCCGTAGATGACTTCACCCACATGTGAGAATATATGCCTGCTGTCCCTGGATAACACCTGTTACGGTAAGTAACTGTGCTTTATATACCATCCTTTTCCTAATAATTTCTAGCATCCTGTTTGCTTTTTTTGGCTGCCACCACATGCTGGGCAAAAGATTTCAGCTCATTGTCTACAGTGACACCAAAATCTTTTTCTTGGGTGCTGACTCCTAAGGTGAACTCTAGCATTGGGTAATTAGATTTGGTTTATTCTTCCCAACGTGAATCACTTTGCATTTGTCCACATTAAATTTCATCTGCTATTTAGATGCCTAGTTTTCCGTCTAAATCTCAAGGTGGGGGGTTAGAAGTGTGGTGTGGGCAGGACATGGGTGGGCTTATGACTTGGACATTTTTCTTCCATAATCGAACATGTTAAAATGCATCCAGGGCACAAGTTAATCCTCTGGGGCTAGACCTGTTTTAAGAGTGAATAAGTGCCAAAAAAGTTCCCTAACTGACCAGATGACCATCGGAGAGATGTGAGCATGACCCCCTCCCATCCCCCAAAGATGTCAATGAAATGGTACATGCCTGTGTGATCACTTCAGATGTTATGGCTAGTTCTAATTGAGCAACAAAGTACAAAGGGGATCCACAAATGTACAGACAACAGTGAATCGAAACAAAAAGTGCACAAGCCTACAGAACTGGAATATGAATATCTTTTAATCTACAGTGACCCGACTCTGACAGTGTTTCGGCATTTAGCCTACATCAGGGGTCTAAAATAATGAATACAATAAAAAACTTCACTTAAATAAAATACATACAACATAGATCATCATGCAAACAATTAAAATCTGGCTACTACAATTAAACACATGATTTATGTTTCACATATGCCAATATCATTCATACATTAAAGCAATATTTAAAAATGCATGGAATATCATTCAGAACAAATTTTGAATCGTTTCCCAAAAGATGACAGTATATTCAAACTATATTATACCCAAAAGGTTATACAATGTATTCTGTCGACTCAAAGTCCCAATGAAGAAATCTTACTATCAAAATAAATTTTTTTAAAAAGCAACAATCATACGTTGATCACATATATTGGAGTACCTTGTGTGTGATTTAAAAAAATATATGCTGTGCAAGTCTAAATGCAGTGCCATTGTGACTAGCCATTTTGATAACAGAACCATGATAAAAATACTTAAAAGCATTTCTCCCCTTCACCTTTGGGTATCACAGTGCCACTCTTGCACTCCCTGCTGTCACTAATATATCTAAAAAATGTGTTGTCCTTTGTTTTTGGTGTTATTTGCCATCCCTTTCCTAATAATTCCTAGTATCATGTTTGCTTTTTTGTCTGCCACTGCATATTGGGCAGAAGAAATAATAGAGAGGGAGATAGGGTTCAAATGTACAATCTTAATTATACATTGCTTCAATACCTCCTTCTCAAAAATCCATGAACAGTAAGCAAAATTCTAAAATCTGTTGCTTTCTTGAATTAAGAATTTGAAAGTATCAAAGTTTTTATTGTTTATCTTTTTGATCCCTTACAATCTGGAGCCTTTCAGATGGGTGGGTGGATTTTTGTGAGGGGGAGGGGTTTGCTTTCTGTCAGATTGCTCATCCACACCAGGTTTTATTTATTTTGCTTTTGGCACATGCTCAGAACAACTTGATATCTTTCTGAGGTGGGGGGGGGGCAATTTCTGCAAATAGGTTAATTTTGCACATCCCATGTGTGCCTCACTCCTAAGCCAGGATATGTGGAGCTGTAGCAGGATCACTATGATCTGATCACTCAGTCCTGTTTGTTCACAGATAATAGAGTTGTGTGCATTGCCCCCAGCTTTTTGAGCAGATAAAGCTTAAGCAGTTGTTAATAGGATTGTGGTTGGGTTCTTGAGGTTTGGCTATTATGGGAATTTGTATGTTCTTGATTTTAACAGTTGATTTAAGGAATTAAACCAGAGAGAATAACACTGGAAGTATTATCGATGTTTCCTTATCAACAGCAGCAGATGAATCCAGAGACTAGTGGGATAATACACATCTACCAGCAGGTGGAGATAGAGAACTGAATAACAGGTGGTCCCATTGGTTGGCATGCTCTCTATGTCTTCAGTATTCTCTATCTCCCAGCAGGTGATGGTCGCTTTTCCACTAGCTCCTGGATTCTGGCTGGATTGTTATTTCCTCTTCTGTTGATATTTTATCTCTTCAGGTAGATAGGGGTGTTTGGCTGAACGGTGCCAACTTTGAGAGTTACACCTGGGCCCCCCCCCCCCCAGGTCCCTGCTCCACCCTCCTCTCCGGTAGCTTTTTTCCTGGTCCTGTATTTTTCTTCTTTCCCTGACCAAAATGGAAAAAAAAAAAAAAAATAAGACCAGAGTGCTGTTGCTGGACGGTTCTGTCCTGGCAGTTCCTGTCTGCAATTACCAGCTTTAGCAATGGTTGAATCGGGTAAGACCATTTTTTCTTACTTCTTTGCAGAGGGGGATAGATCTGACGGTTTGTTTGTTCGAGTTTTGCTGACACATGGTGTTGTCCCGTTGGCTGCCGGTTTGGGATTGCTCGGCGGGGTGTTTCTTGGATAATGGCGGCAGAGGCAGTGAAACGGTGTTCCCGCTGTGGGAAGCGGCGATCACTATCGGGCCTTTGTTCGGCGGGTTGTGCCGACGCCGTGGGGGAAGAACTGCAAATCGCATCTGAAGTTTCCCGCATGATTGAACTCAGGCCGGCTTCTACACTCGCGGCTGCCGCCGTTCCGCTTCAGTGCACAGCTGCGGCAGCGCAGGCGGTCAGCAGTGTTTCATCTTCTCCTGCCTTTGCAGAGCCGGTTTCTGGGCAGGGGACACAATCTATCCGATGGGGTTTTCCCTGGAGTTCATTATGCCGATGCATAAGGCCTTTTTATTACATACCTCTCAGCCTGTGCAACAACGGGAGGGTGATTTGGACCAGTCTCCCGTGCCTCATGTCAGTAGGCCTCCTTTGGAGTCTCTGGCGGCAAAAAGGCGAAGAGTGGCGCCTATGGGCGGGGATGACCCTCCTTCAGGCTCCGCCTTGTCTCTGGATATCCCGGACTCTCTGGAGGATGACGAAGTAGCGGATTTGGAATTTGAAGATGCGCTGTCTAGAGAGGTGGATGATCCTACAGTGCTCCGTCTTTTTCATAGAGAAGAATTGCCATCTTTTATTTCCAAAGCACTGCAAGGCCTTCATATCTCTCAACCGCATCCGCAAGCGACGAGATCGGCTAATCCTTTGATGACGGGCACAAAAAAGCCTGCAAAGGCATTCCCGATCCACGATGCAATGCATGAGCTTATTTCTGCACAATGGGATACTCCGGAGGCTGGTCTCCGGGTGGCGAAGGCTATGCGCCAGTTGTATCCTGTATCTCAGGACGAGCTGGGCAAAGTTAAGAACCCCAAGGTGGATGCTTTAGTGGCTGCAGTTTCTAAAAAGACTACTTTGCCAGTTGAGGGTGGTGTAGCGCTCAGAGACATTCAGGATCAGAAGATTGAATCTTCGCTTAAGCTGTCCTTTGATGTTGCGGCGGTTACCTTGCAAGCTGCGGTGTGCAGTTCCTATGCAGCACGGGCTTGTCTGCAATGAGCGCAAGGTATGGTGGATACGATGCTGGCAACGTGTATTACTGTTCCATCCGACTTTCCTGATATGGAAACGGGTCTTGCATATGCGGCGGATGCCCTCTATGATATTATTCGAGCTTCGGCGAAGCAGATGTCGCTTTCTGTTGTTTCTCGAAGATCCTTGTGGCTCTGTCACTGGGCGGCAGATGCAGATTCCAAGCTTCGGCTCGTGTGGCTTCCTTTTAAGGGTTGCTTGTTATTTGGGGATGATTTGGATAAATTGGTGAAGGATTTTGGTGATACCAAGACTCAGCGGTTACTGGAAGATAAGCCTAAAGCCCCTTTAAAGTCTTTATCTGCCAGAAATCGTTTTAGAGATGTTAAAAGATATAGGCCTGGGAAACCGTCCTTTCCACCGTCTTATGGGGCTTCCTATAATACTAGGCCTAGGTTTCCACAAAAAGTCTTCCTTTCGTCCTACAAAACCCCAGGCTGCCCAGCCCGCCCGGACCCCGGCCTTACGTCCTTCCCAATGACGGGAGGTCGGCTCCCACCGTCGTAGCCATTGGGGGTCGGCTGTCTTCCTTTCTGACGGAGTGGGCCAAGATCACGTCCGATCAGTGGGTCTTGGACGTTATCCAAAAAGGTTACAAATTAGAATTTTCCTCTTCCGTCGCAGATTCTTTCTTGGTCTCCCCTTGTTTCGGGGCTGCCAAGAGAGAGTCAGTAAGGAGCACTCTTCAGGTTCTTTTGGAGATTGGGGCCGTAATTCCAGTGCCTCCGGCGGAACGGGGGCAGGGACAGTACTCCATTTACTTCGTTGTGCCTAAAAAGGAGGGTTCGGTCAGGCCAGTCTTGGATCTCAAGAGGGTCAACCACTTTCTTCGGGTCAGGCATTTCCGAATGGAGATAGTGAGGTCGGTCGTATATTCAGCCGGGGGAATTCCTTACGGCTCTCGACCTCAAGGAAGCTTATCTGCACATTCCCATCTGGCTGCCGCATCAGAAATTTCTTCGTTTTGCGATCCTGGGACAGCACTATCAGTTTCGCACCATGCCATTTGGTGCCACTGCTCCTCGGACGTTTTCCAAGGTCATGGTTGTGGTGGCGGCGTTCCTTCGCCAGGAAGGAATTCGGGTACATCCTTACTTGGATGACTGGTTGATCAGGGCGTCTTCAATGCAGGACAGTTTGTCGATGACCCAAAGGGTGATATTTCTTCTTCAATCCTTAGGGTGGGTCATAAATTTTCCGAAGAGCTCTCTTATCCCGTCCCAGTCATTGCAACATCTGGGAATGCTGTTCGACACGAAGGTGGGGAAAGTGTTTCTTACCAAAGACCGAGAGTGTGGGATTATGTGCAGGTTCTGGGTTCCATGGTGACAACGCTAGAAGTGGTGCCTTGGGTGCACTTTCACATGAGACCACTGCAGCAATCACTACTCTCTCGGTGGTCCCCAGTGTCTCAGAATTACACTCGTCATCTGCAATGGACGCCTCCAGCATCGCGCAGCATGGCTTGGTGGCTCAGCGGTTGCAATCTGTTCAAAGGCATGCCTCTGGCGACTCCGGCATGGATGATAGTTACCACGGATGCCAGTCTGTTGGGTTGGAGGTCTCACTGCCTTCAATCCTCAGCGCAGGGAGTTTGGTCTCTGGAGGAAGCTCAGTGGCCCATCAATCTTCTGGAATTGAGAGCAGCCGGGCTTGCGCTCCAATCGTTCCTGCCCATGATTCGGGGCCTACCGACGAGGGTTTTTTCGGACAGTGTCACAGCGGTGGCGTACATCAACAGGCAGGGTGGTACCCGAAGTCCTCAGCTGGCAAACGAAGCCATGCTTTTCCTTCAATGGGCAGAACTTCATCTTCCTCTGCTGTCGGCGGCACACATTGCAGGTCAGGACAGTGTTCAGGCGGACTTCCTCATCAGACATCTTCTAGATCCCGGAGAATGGGAACTCTCCGATCAGGCGTTCGACCTCATCATGCAAAGGTGGGGTCTCCCGGACATAGACCTCATAGCCTCGTCGAACAGTGCAAAGCTTCCTCGATTTCTTCAGCAGACACAGGGAGCAGACGTCGAAGGGGGTAGACGCGTTGGCTCTTGCTTGGCCTCCGAGTTGTCTCCTTTATGTGTTTCCTCCGTAGCCGATGATAGGTCGTGTGTTGCATCGCATAGCTCAGTTTTCTGGCATGGTGATCCTGGTGGCTCCGGATTGGCTGTGTCGTCCGTGGTATGCAGACCTGATTAATTTGTCTGTGGGCGATCGGTTGACGTTTCCGGTGACTCCGGACTTGCTTACTCAAGGTCCAATCAGCATGGAAAATCCATCCCACTTTGGTCTTACGGCCTGGCTCTTGAAAGGTCGCGGCTGAGACGTAGGGGATATTCCAAACAGGTTATTTCCACTCTTCTTCAGGAGATAAAGAGATCTACCTCTGCCTTGTATGCTCGAGTCTGGCAGGTTTTCGATTCTTGGTGTGTTGCTCAGGGGCTGTCACCCTTCCAAGCTTCTCTCTCTACCATTCTTTCTTTTCTTCAAGAAGGAGTCATCAAGGGATTGGCTTATAATTCTCTGAAAGTTCAAGTGGCTGCTATTGCTTGCTATAGAGGCCGGGTGACTCGTTCTTCCCTAGCGTCGCAACCAGTTATCGTTAGATTTCTCAAGGGGGTACAACATATTCGGCCTCCCGTTAAAAAGATCTGTCCGGAGTGGAGTCTTAAGATTGTCCTTGGGAGGTTGCAAAAGCCACCATTTGAGCCGTTGCCAAATGCTACTCTGAAGAATGTGACGTTGAAAGCATTTTTTCTGGTTGCTATGGCTTCCACAACGCGGGTGTCAGAGTTACAGGCGTTGTCTTGTAGAGATCCCTTTTTGAGGATTTTGAATTCCGGTGTGTCGGTCAGAACTGTACCTTCGTTTCTTCCTAAGGTATCCCCCTTTCATGTGAACCAGTCTCTCTTCCTTCCGGCTTTCCGGAAGGAGGACTGGGGGGAGCGTTTTTCTTCTCTGCGTTTGCTGGATGTTCGTAGGATTCTCTTGCATTATCTCCAGCTTACTAACGATTTTTGACGTTCCGATCACCTCTTTGTGTTGTTCGCAGGCCGCCACAAGGGTATGGCGGCGTCCAAGGCTTCCATTGCTCGATGGGTCAAGGAAGCCATTGCTTTTACTTACTTGACGTCGGGTAAGCGGTTGCCGGACAAACTTTATGCTCATTCCACTAGAGCGATGTCTACTTCTTGGGCGGAGTCCAGAGGTTTTTCTTTGGAGGAGATTTGTCGTGCGGCTACTTGGTCTTCTCGGAACACATTTTCAAAGCATTACCGGTTGGACGTGGTGGTGTGTGCGGAATCTGCTTTTGGAGCTTCGGTTATTGCGGTAGCGGCGTTCGCTTCCCACCCGGATTGAGGATTGCTTTGCTACATCCCACTAGTCTCTGGATTCATCTGCTGCTGTTGATAAGGAAGGAAAAATTTTGTTCTTACCTGTTAATTTTCTTTCCTTTAGACGCAACAGATGAATCCAGAGCCCCACCCTTTCTGACTCTTTGCTCGTTGTGTGTGTATTTTGCGGGTTTCAGCAGTTTGTTTGAGTTGGTAGTTGTATTCTCTATTGTTATATTTGCACTTTGGGTTGGGAAAGAAGTTTTTTTATTGATGGACCATGTTTCTGGTTCCGGATGCTTGGGCAAGGAGCAATACTGAAGATATAGAGAGCAGGCCAACCAATGGGACCACCTGTTATTCAGTTCTCTATCTCCACCTGCTGGTAGATGTGCATTATCCCACTAGTCTCTGGATTCATCTGCTGCGTCTAAAGGAAAGAAAATTAACAGGTAAGGACATAATTTTTCCATTTACATGTTTTATGTCACGCTCTATGGGCTCCTTTTACTAAGGTGCACTAGCGTTTTTAGCGCACCACAAAATTAGTGCGTTCTAGCCGAAAAATTACCGCTGGCTTAAAAGGAGGCGGTAGCAGCTAGCGCGCGCTAAAACCGCTAGCGCACCTTTGTAAAAGGAGCCCTATGTATGTAATATGTTTTCCCCATGTCTTTTGGCACAAATTACTGAGGGAAGCCATATTTTCTCAGTGCAGTAATTTTTGTTTGAAAATAATGGTCTTTGAGAAAATTTCACTTTTTTTTTTTTTTTTCCTTTTTGTTTTGGTCTCGATTCCCAGACCACCATCCAGGATTGTTTCAGTTGCTCCTCCCCCTGGACACACTGTCCCCAGGTTACCCCCAGGGAAGAAGCCCCCGGGTCCGCCTCCAGGGCCACCACCACCCCAGGTGCTACAGATGTATGGCCGTAAATTGGGGTTTGCACTGGAGAATATCCTCAGGAGACGGGAGGAGGAGATGCACAGCCCTAGTGCAGGTAATGGGGTTGTGAAATAGTTCCCCTACAAAACAGGAGGATCCCATCCCTATGCTATTGCTGCAAGATCCAGAGTAGAATGAGCTGTACAAAACGATTAGATGCATCACCTTTTGTGTGGGTTATATCTCAACTTTTTAATGTAACTAAATGGAAATCCATTTTTTAAAACAAATTTATGCAAACATTTTACTGATGCAAGAAAACAAAGCATGGAAGTTGACTAGATAGCAGAGGCTCCATATTGCTATTTTGTGAGCTAAAAAGCTTGATAATTGGTCGTATCATGTTGTAGACTCCATTCAATGAAAAATTCCTTTAGGAATTTATCAGTTAAATAGTTGATGCTCCAGTTGTAGCTCATATCAGAAGGTGACCAATTCTCCCTAAAGAAAAGGCATCACAGAGTTAACGTTACATTTTCTGAGTTGATTTGTTTTAAGAAAGGAGAGAAGGGAAAACAATATGTTTGGGTTTTTTTGTTGGGTTTTTTTTTTTAATTCTTTATGCATTTTACATCTTACAAGTGTATCATAAAATAACATTTAAACTTATACAATATCACTTGATTCTCTATCAATTTAACTTAAATCATAATATTTAAACCCTCCCTCCCAACCCTACTAATTCATATATAGTACATATATCATATAATATATTATATATTCTGTCCTATTAATCTAATCATTAAATATCAAAATCAGAAATCCCACCCCCCATACTTTGCTATTATACCTATTAGGGAAAAATGATAATCCAATAATTACTCATTACAATTATGTCATATGTCAAGATGGAAAGAATGTTAGCCTTGCAGAAAGGTAATTTTAATAACTTTCAGGAGGTTTGGAGGCCATTAATAGAATATTGTAACAATATGTTTGTTCTACAGGAATCTTCACAGTACCTTGCCTCTGTTCTACTGACAGCTATATTTAATTTAACCAGTGTCCCATTACTCGATGAGTTAGGGTGATGTGATTACCCACCAACAGGTGCTGGAATTTTTATATCATCCCCTTGCAGGCCACAATACTGCCTGCTGTGAATGAGGGAGAAGTCCCATCCTCCTCTGGGGACTCTCCAGTGCTCACAAGTGTCAAGCTGTTGCTTGTCAAGAGCTTTAAATGTAATGCTGAGAGAGTACGATTCAGACCCAGGTCATTCATATGACATTTCAAACCTCTGTTTTTTGGCTTTACTTATGTTTTGGGGGGCAGTTCTATAAGTGTCTGTCTCCCTTTAAGTGCCTCAGCGCTGCAAGGTGAGACCCTGCTCAAAAACAGCATCTGGAGCGCCCAGAGTTACTTCAGCCATAAACTTCTCACAACAGCAAGTGGCTACCTGCAGTAATGTATGTGTAACTTACAGCACTCCCATGCCCTCCCATACTCCATCGATGGAGCCCCCTCATTGCTACCTAGCATGTCCTTATGAAGTATTACTTAGTTGCTTTGTTGCCACTTAATGCAAGTAAGGGTGCGCTTACCATGAAAGTGCTGGTGTTCTGTGCATATGCACCCAGTTTAAGACTTACCCTTCACATGCTTTCTTGTGAATGTCAACAATATCTGTATACGTTCTGTTCCTCATTTCTCTTATTCTCCCACCCCCAAACAGGTCAGCGAGGCCACAATGATGATGGCTCCAATACAAGTGAAGATGAGGGGTACCCTGAAGAGATGGACCAGGACAGGGATAACAGTAGCGATGATGACAGTGACAGTGAACGTTCAGATGGGGACAGTGAGAGTGATGAGCGCAGACATCCAGATGATTCAGGCAAGGAGAAGAAAGCAGGTGAGTGTTGGCAGGAAATTTGGTAATGCCAAATGTCTGTAACTTGAGTTAGAACCAGGCCACCAGCCAGTCTTGATCCATTGGCTTTTATATGGGTTCTGTGAATTGCTTGTAAAAAAGGTGTCTGTCACCAAGGCCTAGAACTTTCATTATGGATTCAATTTTTAATGGCTATGGTGTCTAACTTTGTGATGTCTTTTCAGATATTTTGGCAAGTTAATAAATGTCATGGTGGTCACAAATATGAAAACTCCAAAACAATAGTCAAATGTCACCAAAATAGAAATATTTATATTGCAGCCAAAAATTTGGAGGCTTGCTGTACTTGATGAGTTTTATGGAATTCCTTGGACTGATTTTCAGTTCATACAGGGATCCTTCTTTGTTTGTGCCTGTCTTTTTGTATGCTAACCAATGTAACTTTTCCCAAATACATTGGTAACAGATTTGGGTTGTATCCTTGAATGGTTCTTCCTCTAAACCCTGCTGTGTGATTATGTCCTCTCCCTCCCTGTAGGTCACAGTGTGCACTTTGCTGATACCCCTGAGTCCTCGCGCAAGAAAAAGAAGAAGAAAAAAAAGAGCGCTAAAGAACTGACCCCTCTGCAGGCCATGATGTTGCGAATGGCAGGTAATAGAGGATAAGGGACAGTGAGAAGATGGGATTCTGGGGAGGTTTATAATTACAGAACTGTGTATATGTGTAGTTCTGGCCTTTTTGCTCAAACCTTATTTGTGGACAGATTTATAAACCTTCCTGATATCGGTCAACTCTGATCTATGTCAACGGTTCTCTCCAAATCCAAAAATAGTCATTTACATTCGTAATTTAAAATAAGTTTTCCTAACGGTGCTCTGTGCATTACCATGAGTCGTGAGTTACCATGAGACTGAAGTGGGAACTTGAGCCAGCCATGTGGCAGAAGCATAGGAAGATCACCTCTGCCCCGCTTCATTGCTAAGACCACCAGGGCTTTAAAGGGGTCTGGGAGGCGGGAGGGAGTCAGGGTGGGGGCCAGAAAGTTATTTGTGATTTTTAAAATATTTGTAAGGGAGCTGTGCCCCTAACCCCTATGAATATGAAGGGAGACCTGTAATACATCCCTACCCAGTGATTCTTGGACTCGCTTAGTTGTGGGGATCAGCTGATAGATTTAAACCATGCCTCCAAAAATCTGAACATTTTCTTTTCTTGTTCTTTTTTTCTTTCTAGTTTTACCTCTCCTGCCACTTCCATCCCACAACCTGATTCTCTCTCTATCTCTCTCTTCTCAGAACCCTTTTTCCAGCCCCCTGCTCTTTGAACCCCACATAGTTCCTCCCACTATCCTCGTGTTTTTCATTCTTCAGCTCATCCCTCACCCACTTATCTTTGTATCATAGCCTTTCACCCCCCAGCTTATATTCACTTCAGTTCTGTTCTCCCTTTCTAGTCCATGTGTCTTCCCTCAGCATCTCTTCCCCTCACAACCCATTTCTTCTAGCTCTCAGTGCCTGTGCTACTCTTGACCTCCTCATTCCTTTCCCAGAGCCTCCCTTAGCACTTCTTCTCTCTATGGTAGACCTAAGACAGGAAGCCTGTCTGACCTACACTGCAGCTCATACTGCAATATGTATTAAATGTGAATGAATGGCCAATCTGGCGGTACTGGATCCACATTGTGGATTATATTGCTGCCTCCTTGACATTTCACTATAGGAAACTGCCGCTCAACTGGTATTGGACTTGCCTAGTGTGGGCAGATGGGCTAGACCAGGGATCTGAAAGTCCCTACTTAAGGGCCGCAATCCAGTCGAGTTTTCAGGATTTCCCCAATGAATATGTATTGAAAGCAGTGCATGCACATAGAATCATGCATATTCATTGGGGAAATCCTGAAAACCCGACTGGATTGCGGCCCTCAAGGAGGGACTTTGAGACCCCTGGGCTAGACTGTTGTGTTGTAAAATATGCCTGGTGGCACGACAATGCATGTTACAAAACTGGACCTTTCATGATCCACTAGCTTTTTGGCACTGACATAACCAGCTTCATCAGTTGGCGTTCTGGGAAGCCAGGGATGCAAGAGGATCCTAGAAAAGGAAGTGTCATTACTTGAAGGTATGGGAACCATATATACAACAATTGCACTCAAAAAGTAGTTTGCTGTTAAATGAGTTATCATAAGATATTGTTGGTACGCAAGGGCTCGGAGTTTGCTTCGGAGCCCCGACGCGGACAGCTTTTCAAGCAAACTTGATTGAAGCTTTCAAGTTTGCTAGTGCTGCACCACGCATGTGTGTGCCTTCCTGATCCACTAGAGGGCGCATACCCTCCTCATGGTCCTCAGTTCTTAGTTTTCCACGGAGCCAGAAAGCCCTGTCTCTCTTCTCTCCGTTCGTTTAAGTGCCTTTCTAGCACCGCGGCTTCTTTATTTTGTTAGGGAGTCGCTGTGCGCTGTTACTTGATCGTGTATTTCTTTGTTTTCAAAAAAAAAAGGACTTTTTATTGTGTTTCTATCCGGCAGGCCCTTATTGGGCCTCAGCCATGCGGCTAGGCCTCTTCGGGCTGCAGCTGTATTTTCTTCTTCCCGGGCCTCTCTCGGGGCTCACCTCGTGTGAGCAGGATGGCCGGGACCCTTGTTCCTTCGTGGGAATCGGACTGAGTAGCTTCGATCCTTGGTAAGTCTTCTTTATTTCTTTTTGTCTTCTAGCTGCATTACCTCGGTAATGCCATCGGCTGAGTCTCGGGCATTCCAGGCATCGAGTGCAGTCGTGCCCGCCTCTACGAGACCTTCAAAGCGTGCCTCCTCCCATGGGAATACTCATATCAAGGTTGCCCTTATGGAGCGCACTGCTGCACCTTTCTTACCTGTTCATGGGTACGGTGCTGACTTCTGAACCTCGATGTGCCTCGACGTCGGCTGGAGCTTCGTGCCTCGACGTCGACGAGGGCTTCCTGCCTCGACGTCGACTGAGGCTTCGTGCCTCGGCGTCGACTGCGGCTTCGTACATCAGTGTCGACTGAGGCTTCGTGCCTCGACGTCGATCGAGGCTTCGTGCCTCGACGTCGACTGAGGCTTCGTACCTCGACGTCGACTGAGGCTTCGTGCCTCGACGTTGACTGTGACTTTGTGCCTCGACGTCGTCTGAGGCTGCGTGCCTCGACGTCGGCTGAGGCTTCGTGCCTCGACGTCGACTGGGGCTTCGTGCCTCGACGTTGACTGAGGCTTCGTACATCAGTGTCGACTGAGGCTTCGTGCCTCGACGTCGATCGAGGCTTCGTGCCTCGACGTCGACTGAGGCTTCGTACCTCGACGTCGACTGAGGCTTCGTACCTCGACGTCGACTGAGGCTTCGTGCCTCGACGTTGACTGTGACTTTGTGCCTCGACATCGTCTGAGGCTGCGTGCCTCGACGTCGGCTGAGGCTTCGTGCCTCGATGTCGACTGAGGTTTCGTGCCTCGACGTCGACTGGGGCTTCGTGCCTCGACGGAGGCTTCGTACGTCGACTGAGGCTTCGTGCCTCGGCGTCGACCGGGCTTCGTGCCTCGGCGTCAACTGAGGCTTACTGCCTCGACCTTGACTGATGCCTCGACGTCGACTGAGGCTTCGTGCCTCGACGTCTACTGCGGCTTCGTGCCTCGACGTCGACTGGGGCTTCGTGCCTCGAGGTCGACTGGGGCTTCGTGCCTCGGCGTCAACTGTGGCTTCGTGCCTCGACCTTGACTGCGGCTTCGTGCCTCGAAATCGACTGAGGCTTCGTGCCTCGACGTCGACTGAGGCATCGAGGGCAGTCGTGCCCGCCTCTACGAGACCTTCTAAGCGTGCCTCCTTCCATGGGAATACTCAGATCGAGGTTGCCCTTATGGAGCACACTGCTGCTCCTTTCTTACCAGTTCATTGGTACGGTGCTGCCTTCTGACATCGCCTGGAGCTTCGTTCCTCGACGTCGACTGGAGCGTCGTGCCTCATAGTCGACGGGGGCTTCGTGCCTCGACGTCGACGGAGGCTTCATGCCTCGACGTAGAATGGGGTTTCGTGCCTCCACGTCGACCGGGCTTCGTGCCTCGCAGTCGACTGGGGCTTGGTGCCTCGCCGTCGCGTGGGGCTTGGTGCCTCGCCGCCGCCTGGGGCTTCGTGCCTTGAAGGCGTCTATAGCTTTGTGCGGGATTTTCTGCCTCAATGTCGACTGGGGCTTGAGGTCTCGATGTCGACGGAGGCTGGCTGCGACCGTGTGCTCCGCGCCCCTTGACGCTTGTGCTTCGACGTCGCCTGAGGCTTGTGCCTCTTCGCCGCCTGAGGTCTTGCGCCTCGATGTAGAAGGCGGCTGGGTGCCTCGACGTCGTCTAAGGCTTTGTGCTTGGATTTTCTGCCTCAATGTCGACTGGGGCTTGAGGTCTCGACGTCGACGGAGGCTGGGTGTCTCGGCGGATGCTTTGTACCCTCGCCGTCGGCTGCGGCCGTGTGCTCCGCGTCCCTTGACGCTTGTGCTTCGACGTCGCCTGAGGCTTGTGCCTCGACGTCGACTGGGGCTAGGAGCCTCATCGTCGGCTGGAGCTCTGTGCCTCGTCGTTGCCGAGGCTTCGTACCGTCGACGGGGGCTTTGTGACTTGACGTCGCTTGGGGCTTTGTGCCCTGTGGTTGACTATGGCCTTGTGTTTCGAAGTCGACTGTGGCTTGGTGCAGCTATGTCGCTGGGGGCTTTCTCCCGCGGCAGCGGCTGGGTTTTGGGACCTCGGTGTCGACTGCAGGTTTGCACCTGGGCGTCTCCAGCTCCGGTTCGAGAGGGTTCAGACTCTCTCCCTGCTCCGGTTCTATTGCTCCCGCCATGCGGCCTCTCGCTTGGCGCCGAGTGTGGCTGAGGTTCCGAGCCTCCAGGCTCATCTCGCCGTTTTTACTTGCGTGAGTTCAGCGCTTATTGAGGCCTCTCTTGCGGTGGCCACTAACCGCCTCTCAGATCGCGACCTATCGGGACGCCTTCAGCTGAATCCCGTCTGCCCTGGGGGTTTGGACTCCTCCGGAGGGGGCCTCCGGACTTTCTTGTGTTACCTCGGCCTCCTTCGCAGCAGCCGCAATAGCGGCTGCAGCGCCGGGGTTGGGGTTAGCCGCCGGCTTCGGCGACTCCTGGTCGTCTTTTTGTCTATTCTCGCATAGCCTCTGGGCTGCTCTCCTTCTGGGGATTCCTCCCCTCCCTTTGGGAGGGGTGTCTCCGTGTCTATGCACCGGGAGTATAGCCTCCCTTCTGTCGGTCGGGCATTCCCTTCCTCCCATCAGCGTCTGGTCCTGGCCCTTCGAGGCCTCCACTAGTTCTAGTACGGGAGTGGGTCTGACTCAGCCCGCCCCAGTCTCGGGATTCCGTCGGGGCGGACCTGGATCTTTGTCTCGGCCTCACAGGAGGCCCTTGTTTGTTTATGCCGGAGGGTAGGCCCTCTGTCATCGGTCCGCCTCCGGTCTTTTCTGCCTCTGCCTCGGCAGGCTGCCTGTCGGCGCTTGTGTCGGCTGGTGTCTCAGCGTTCTTCGGCCTCGGCCGAGCTGATGCTGATCCTTTTGGGATCAGGGGTCTCCACGGTGGATGTCCCGAGGTTCGCCTGGGTTCATCTTCGTGTTCCCCGCTGGACCCGAGCATCTTAGTGATGGTAGGATCGGGATCCCGCTTCCCAGCACATTGAGGTGCCTCCCTCCTTGACACGCTTGTTTCGTTGGTGGGCCACCTCTTTGTATTCCCGCATCAGAAGGTTCTGCCGATGGACTCCTCGGCATGGGCGACGGCCTTCGGACTCAGGGTCCTTGGCCGGGTGCGGACTGTCGCAGCCACATCAATCTGCTGGTGCTCCAGGCCATTTGCAATATCGGGGTATTGGTTGCAAGATAGTGGGGTCCTGGTGCGTCCCGACATCTCGGTGGCGATGTATTCGGTGACCTAGCCAGGGTGTAGAGGTTCCCTGTTACTTTGCAGGGAAGCCCTTTGTCAATGGCAGTGGGCGTTACATCACTGCTTCTTCTTGGGGCGGTGTATTTCCGGGGCGTGCAGCATTGTCTGCTGGACGCGTTGAGTCGCCCTTTTAAGCCGCATGAATGGTTGCTCCATTCTCAGACTCTGCGGCAGGTGGTTGTTCGATGGGGAACCCAACTGGTAGTGCTGTCGCTTGACCCCTCACTCACTGGTTGCCTCGATTTTGCTCGAGGATGTCTACCGAGTTCTCATCGAGGTGGATGCTTCCTTCTCGATGGAATGGGCGGGTTCTATGCGTTCCCTCCCTTGACTCTAATTCTCGGGTCTTGATACACCTCCTGTGGGTCTGCGCCACCAGGATCTTGATGGCTCCTCTGTGGCCTTCGCGGCCATGGTTCTCCCTGTTCCTCCAGCGTGTCAGGGAGACTCAGCTTCTACCGATGTTCCCGTCTCTGCTGTCTCAGTGTTACGGGTTCTGTTGCATTCCAATCTGCAGTCTCTACACTTCTCAGCTTGGTTCCTCGCAACATGCCTCCCTCCTTCTATTTCTCTCAGTCGGTGGGGGTGTTCTCGAGGCCTCTCGAAGGATCTCCACTCAGCAATGCTTTTCCCAGATATGGGCCTGAATTGCTGAGTGGTGGGCTGAGCACCGCATGGATTTGTTCTCTGCCATCCTTGCCTTTGGTGCTGGATTATTTGTTGCCCTTATCTCGGTCTGGTCTCTCATCTACATCTATTCGAGTCCACCTCTGTGCATTTGCTGACTTTCATCGGCCGATAAATGGGACTCCGTCCTTCCGACGGTTTCCCGCTTTATGAGGTATCTCTTCATTGTACATCCTCCGCTCAAAGCCCCTCCGGTGGTTGGGATCTTTGTGTGTTCCTGGCTCAATTGGTGGTATCTCCATTTGAGCGAGCTCTTTGAATTCCTTCACCTGGCAGGTGGTATTCCTGGTTGCTCTCACGTCTGCTCGCAGAATCAGTGAGCTGCTAGCTCTGATTGCGGACCCGTCTTTTCCTGTCTTTCTTCATGACACGGTGGTCATGCGTGCTCCACCCCAGTTCGTGTCCTGGGTGGTTTCGGACTTTCCTTTCAATCTTTCCATTGTTCTTTCGGTCTTTTTTCCGATGCCCCACTCGTCTCCTGGCGAGGGGGCGCTTTGCACACTTGACTGTACGAGGGCGTTGGCTTTTTGTCTTCAACGCACATCAGTCTCCTTGGACGGTTCCTCTATTCTTTTTGTCCTTCGTCCTAATTGTTCGGGACGCCCAGTTTCCAAGCGCGCCTTGTCCAACTGGTTGGCTGCTTGTTTTTCCTTTTCAGATGCTCGGGCTGGTCTCGCACTGTATGGTCGAGTCACAGGACATAGAGTCAGAGCGATGGCGGCTTCTGTAGTTTTCCTCAGGTCGACGCCTGTCGAGGAGTTTGGCAAGGCTGCCACTTGGTCTTTGGTTCATACTTTCACCTTCCACTACTGCCTGGATACTCTGTCCAGGAGCGACGGCCGGTTTGGCCAGTCAGTTTTCTATAATCTGTTTTCTTGGATTGCCAACTTCCCTCCGTCCCTTTTTGGTTAGCTTGGAGGTCACCCACATGTGAGAATATGCTGCCTGCTTGTCCTGGGATAAAGCACAGTTACTTACCGTAACAGGTGTTATCCAGGGACAGCAGGCAGATATTCTCACAACCCGCCCGCCTCCCCGAGGTTGGCTTCTTTGCTAGCTATCTGAACTGAGGACCATGAGGAGGGTATGCGCCCTCTAGTGGATCAGGAAGGCACACACATGCGTGGTGCAGCACTAGCAAACTTGAAAGCTTCAATCAAGTTTGCTTGAAAAGCTGTCCGCGTCGGGGCTCCGTGGATGACGTCACCCACATCCACATGTGAGAATATCTGCCTGCTGTCCCTGGATAACACCTGTTACGGTAAGTAACTGTGCTTTAGGGCTCTTCAGCTTGGAAAAGAGACAGCTGAGGGGGAGATATGATTGAAGTCTACAAAATCCTGAGTGGAGTAGAACGGGTACAAGTGGATCGATTTTTCATTCTGTCAAAAATTACAAAGACTAGGGGACACTCGATTAAGTTACAGGGAAATACTTTTAGAACCAATTGGAGGAAATTTTTTTTCACTCAGAGGATAGTTAAGCTTTGGAACACGTTACCAGAGGATGTGGTAAGAGCGGATAGCGTAGCTGGTTTTATGAAAGGTTTGGACAAGTTCCTGGAGGAAAAGTCCATAGTCTGTTGTTGAGAAAGACAGACACGGGGGAAGCCACTGCTTGCCCTGTATCAGTAGCATGGAGTGTTGCTACTCCTTGGGTTTTGGCCAGGTACTAGTGACCTGGATTGGCCATCGTGAGAACAGGCTACTGGGCTTGATGGACCATTGGTCTGACCCAGTAAGGCTATTCTTATGTTCTTATCAGCATATAAGCTTTGAGCACTGCATAGAACTTCACGGTCCTGCGGTATATAAACTGTTATATTATTATTATTTCTAGCATCATAGTTTACCTGTGAATGCTGTTTCCATATATAAATGCCAGAATTTTACACATATTGCAGATAAGGCTTTTAAAATAGTTTCCATTATACCATATGTTTGTACCATAAATATTACCCCCAGCTACCATTCAAATACATCATTAAAAATATTAGCATTTCATGAACCCTCATAAAATTCAAAAGCTTAACCCTTCTTCCTGAAAACCCCTTTTATTCAAAAGCTTTTGTAAACTATACGTTATACAATTTTCTGAACTACGGTAGAACAGTTGTGTTGGTTTCTTATGACTCCTTGCCCAGTATATCCCAACCTACTGCAATTGGTTTACATATATACTACCTGTACTTTTGCTACAAGTTTATAATGTGTAAATTCATTAATATTTGTAACCAATGCAAATTAAAGGTCTAGCATAGATCTGTGGCACTTTTACTTATTAAGCTACATTGGTTATTTGTCATCTTCTGCATCCTGCAGATCCAGCAATTTTCAGTGAAAGGAATACTCTGTTGTGTTTTTGTTATGTATTTGATCCCCTATGTCCTTGTGTACAGGTCAGGAATTTCTTGAAGAGGAGGAAGACCAGGAAATAGAAGAGTATTCTGATGATGAGGCTGATGACCATGATGATGAATCAGAAACAGAAGAGCCACAGAACCAAGAAGATCCTAAGCCAGAAAATCCTGTTCCAATTTCTCAGCCTCCTCCCATTCCACCACCTCATTTACCACCAGCACCCATTATGGCAGGACCACCTCCTTTGGGCCCACCACCAGCCCCTCCTCTGAGGCCCCCGGGTCTACCACCTGGTCCCCCTCCAGGTAATAGAACATTTACAGAAAAATTATATGGATCAGATTTTCAAAAAGGCTTTATAGGTTTACCAGCAACCGGTAAACTTTCTGTTGAGCATAACTGGATTTTGGGTATTTATGCATGTACCTGTCAAAATTCTACGCAAATTTGCCACATAAATGTTAGCGCCTTCTTTATAGAATTACATCTTTTACAAGAATAATTTTTATAAGGTCATTTTCACATAATGCAGTCTGTTATAAAATTCCAACCAGTGTAAAAATATGTGTGATAACGCAATGCTACATACCTTACTGTTGAGCATCTGCAAAGGTTAGGTTTGGATAGAGCACGGGTGGCATACACAAGTACACACACAGATTATAAAAAAGGCTGATTTATGCACAAGGGCAGGTGGAAATGTCTGCACCTGAAATGTAAGTACAATTTCTATTGTTTATACTACTGTTTTATAAGGACACATAGATTCTAAGTAGTAACCTACTTGCCCTTTTAAACTAGATTCCCCCTTGTGAAAGAGTAGCCTAATGGTTAGTGCAATGGGCTGAGAACCAGGGTTATGAGGTTTGATTCCCATTGTAGCTCCGTTGCCCTAATCCCATCCGCTTTCCCATGTAAAATTACCCTCCCTATATTTATATGTATGATAATGTCCAGAACTCCTTTAATCTTAAACCATGTATAATTCTCTGTCATAGCACCATTCTTATAACATCCTGAAAAGTATGTTCTGTGCTGGAGACAGTTTTGCAGAATGTGGGGGAAGTGCATTTAGTTCAGATAAATGAGTGGGAAGATTGCCAATAGTTTACAGAGATGATTTTTTTTTAAAGCTGACTTAGCATAGCTGGGCTTAAAAAAGGTTTGGACAAGTTCTGGAGGAAAAGTCCATAGTCTGCTATTTAGAGAGACACACAGGGGAATCCACTGCTTGCCCTGGGATTGGTCTGTATAGTTCTCAACAAAAACAAAGCGGTTATGAAAAAACATACACTACCCTCTGAACAATTTCAAATCTTACATCAATAAATATTTTAATTACTTTAATATTTTTGAAACAGGAGGTCCTCGGTGTGATTGCATAGTCAGGTGAGCGCAGTTCAATACTTAACTCATGCAAAAAGTGCTAGTGTTAATGCCTAAAGTAAAGAGTAAAAGAATCATGTAAATTTCACAACCGCAAAAAAGATTTTTTTTTTAGTGCATCAGCGGTTTAAGAATAAATTTTAATTTTAGTACACTTATCTTTGCTGGCCCATCAGGGCTTGAGCTGCTGGGTTTTACCAGCGTTTGGTCTTTTTATTTTGTAGCTGAAGCTGGCACCGGTTCTACTGTGCTTGGTTTCAGGAAAACCCCTTCATCAGGGACCTACAGATATTTTAGCCACCAACATTCAGCGTTTGTGACCTTGTCATGAAACTGCTATTTTTCTTATTTTTTGGGTGGCTAAAATCTCTGTAGGTCCCAGCTTCAGCTATGAAATAAAAAGAACAAATGCTGGTAAAACCCAGCAGCTCAAGCCCTGATGGGCCAGCAAAGATAAGTGTGCTAAAATTAAAATCTATTCTTAAACTGCTGATGCACTAAAAAAAAATATTTTTTGTGGTTGTGAAATTTGCCTGATTCTTATACTCTTTACTTTAGATATTAACACTAGCACTTTTTGCACAATTTGTTTTCAGCACAAGGGAGAGTCCAAGGATGGTGTGCTGTAATAGGCTGTATAGCCTGTGTACAAGTTAAGTGTTGAACGCTACTGTGCTCACCTGACTGCAATCACACTGAGGACCTCCTGTTTCAAAAATATTAAAGTAATTAATTGATGTAAGTTTTAAATTGTTCAGAGCGGAGTATGTTTTTTTCAAACCACTTTATTTTTGTTGAGAAGAACTATATAGATTTGTTCAGGATTGTCAGGGTTTTTTTGTATTGATTGCCCCAAGGATTGGTAGCATAGAATATTGATACTATTTGTATTTCTGAAAGGTACTTGTGACCTGGACTGGCCATTGTGGAAATAGCATACTGGGCTAGATGGGCCATTGGTCTGACTCAGTATGGCTATTCTTATGTTCTTATAGTTAATGAGCTAGACTATGACTTGGAAGCCAGTGAGTTTGTGTTCCTAAGCTGACATTGACAGTTTTCTGATTTCAGGTGCTCCTCCATTCTTGAGACCCCCACCAGGACTCCGTGGCCTACCACCACGTCTTTTACCACCAGGACCTCCACCAGGCCGTCCTCCTGGCCCTCCACCAGGACCCCCTCCAGGTCTTCCACCCGGTCCTCCTCCTAGGGGACCCCCACCCCGCCTGCCTCCACCAGCTCCCCCAGGTACAAAGGTCTTTGTTTAGGAAGATTTCTTTTGTAACAGTTTGTTTCAAGTAGAGCTACTGCCATTATACTAATACTTATGTGTTAAGTCTAACAAAATAATTATTTTTATTTTTTTTTTAGAATTTGGGTAGCCTCAAGCACCAGGTTTCAAATTGTAGGAACCTGTGTGAGTTTGCATCTAGAAGTTTTGAGAGACAGTTTCCATGCAGAAGTTTTATTTATGTCATGACTTATTACATGCTCAGTTGCCCTATAAGTTTCTGATCATGGAAAAACAACCGTCGGCTCAATGCGTGGCAGCAGCAAAGAAAACAAACTGGATGTTGGGCATGATAAAGAAGGGAATCACATCATAATGCCGCTTTACAGAGCAATGGTCAGACCACACTTGGAGTACTGTGTCCAACACTGGTCTCCCTATCTAAAGAAGGATATAACCCTACTGGAGAGGGTGCAAAGGCGAGCCACGAAACTAGTTAAAGGTATCGAGAATTTGAGCTACAAAGAACGCCTCAGAAAACTGGGATTGTTCACCCTCGAGAAGAGAAGACTGCGAGGGGACCTGATAGAGACTTTTAAAATACTAAAAGGATTCAACAAAATAGAGCAAGAAACACCGTTATTCACATTGTCAAATATGACTCAGACAAGAGGTCATGGACTGAAACTGAGGGGCACCAGGCCCAAGACAAATATCAGGAAATTCTGTTTCGCACGAGTGGTGGACGCTTGGAATGCTCTCCCGGAGGAGGTCGTGATGGAGACCAATATTCTGGGATTCAAGGGCAAGTTGGATGCACACCTTCTCGCAAATCACATTGGGGGATACGAGTAAACAAGGTTTCTCAGCAGAGAACACCTGGCTTGGCCTCCGCGAGTGCGGGTTGCCGGACTGGATGGACCTAGGGTCTGATCCGGCGAAGCCATTTCTTATGTTCTTATGTACATTACAAAATAAATATATAATAAAACAAATATAAAACATTAAATAAAAACTCCCTAATTAAAGAGCAATGCTCAGGTGAAAATGACAATAAAAAATAACTGCTATTAACTAAAGACAGCTTTTAAAAGTCAAGGTTTTACTTCCTTGCTAAACAAAGTAATCCTGCACACCAAACACTTTTTTGGAGGCAACCAGCAAAAACTGTTGCTTTTCAGCCGTAGCATTTATAGAAACATTATGTATGCCTGATAATGTTCGTTCCTTTAGTTACAGCAGATGAATCCAGACAAATGGGTTAAGTCCAACTACCAGCAGGTGGAGATAGAGAGCACAAAGTTGAACTCTGCCATATATGCGATGGTCTGCTCACTGGTACTTCAGTATTCCACATAACAAAGCAGTAGGATCAACCGAACATGCCCATCAGTAGAGGACTCCCTCCTTGAGGCCGCCCACCAGGCAAATGCCTATAGAGCAGAAGTAAAACATAAAGCAACCCAAAGGTTGGGGCTCTGGATTTATCTGCTGTGACTAAAGGAGCAAACATTATCAAGTAGGATACATAATGTTTCAGCAGCAGATGAATCTAGTGGGATGTAGCAAAGCAGTCCTTAGAAGGGAAGGAGACCTGCATCATAGTCCTCCCAGAACGGATAAGCCCTCCGCAGACAACAGCTCAATGGAGCTGTGCGCCAGCCTAGAGGAGCTATGAAGAGATTAGCGCTCACTAAAGTAGTTCTACCTCCAGAGAGGGAGACACAGCCAGAGAGTGGCCAAAACTGCAGTCCACCCAAAAACCAGGGGAGACACCTAGAGATGCATCCGGCAAACATGACGGGTGACTTTCCAATAAGAAGATGCTAGAAGTGGGTGGCCAATGCGGTGGTCCATGTCAGAAAGTGGAGGTACGCGAAACAGGCATCCAGAGAGGCATAACACATGTGAAGAGGGAGAGGCACTAAGTAGGCATCTAAATGGTGCCATGTCCAAAGATGGAGACACCCCAGGTAGGCATCCAAAGCAGTGTTACACATCTGAAGATGGAAACACACTAGGCAGGCATCCAAAGGCATTCAATGCAGCAGTCAACATCCAAAGATTATGATGTTCTTGGCAGGCATCCAAAGCAGCATTCAACATGTAAAGATGGAGACGTGCTAGGGAGGCATCCAAAGCGGCATTCAGCATCCAGAGATGAAGACACACTAGGCAGGCATCCAAAGCAGCATTCAACATGTAAAGATGGAGACGCACTAGGCAGGCATCCAAAATGTAAAGATGGAGATGCACTAGGCAGGCATCCAAAGCAGCATTCAACATCCAGAGATGGAGATGCACTAGGCAGGCATCCAAAGCAGCATTCAACATGTAAAGATGGAGACGCGCTAGGGAGGCATCCAAAGCGGCATTCAACATCCAGAGATGGAGACGCACTAGGCAGGCATCCAAAGCAGCATTCAAAATGTAAAGATGGAGACGCACTAGGGAGACATCCAAAGTAGCATTCAACATCCAGAGATGGAGACGCACTAGGCAGGCATCCAAAGCAGCATTCAAAATGTAAAGATGGAGTTGCGCTAGGGAGGTATCCAAAGTAGCATTCAACATCCAGAGATGGAGACGCACTAGGCAGGCATCCAAAGCAGCATTCAAAATGTAAAGATGGAGACGCACTAGGGAGACATCCAAAGTAGCATTCAACATCCAGAGATGGAGACGCACTAGGCAGGCATCCAAAGCAGCATTCAAAATGTAAAGATGGAGACGCACTAGGGAGACATCCAAAGTAGCATTCAACATCCAGAGATGGAGACGCACTAGGCAGGCATCCAAAGCAGCATTGAACATGTAAAGATGGAGACGCACTAGGCAGGCATCCAAAATGTAAAGATGGAGACGCGCTAGGCAGGCATCCAAAGCAGCATTCAACATCCAGAGATGGAGACGCGCTTGACAGGCATCCTCTTTTTTTTTTTAATCCTTACATGAGCAAGGCCTGTGCCTATCAAGGACCTGAAGCGAGAAGCGAATGGCACCACAGCTCTTGAGAATCAAGTTCCTGACAGCTCAAGCTAAAGGTTCCCCCCTCCCCACCTTTTTTCAGTTTTGCCTCCTATGTATAGCCAGGCCTCTAGGGCCTGCGGAGAGCTCATGATAGTGATACTTGGATTACGCCAATAGACTGCTATCAAGCGGTCCTGTCCAGAGTGGAAGCTAGCAGAAATGGTAACCAAATTGGAATCTGCAAAGCACCGGTACTAGCCACCAGAAAAGCCCCCAGTTTTGTTTTTGGTCTTATCCTTTGAGATGTCCTGATGTATGATCAGCTTTTCTGCAGTTGTTAATTCTTTGTATTTGACAGTTCTGTGATTGTTGTTTTTTTCCCCTGCCTTGATTGGCTAGTTTTTTTTATCCGTGTGATTGGTCATGTGCCATGTCACCTGACTGGCCTGGATGTGATTTAAGTACTGAACTGTTTTTTTCATCCGTGTGACTGGTCATGTGCCATGTCACCTGACTGGCCCGGATGTGATTTAAGTACTGCACAGGTGGCAAGCAGGAGTTTTACTTTGCGAATCGTGAGTAAAGGAAAACAGTTTTTGTTCCTTTCATCTGCAGCAGATATCTGAGTATGTTTTGATTATAGTTCTGTATTATTGCAGGATAGTCTGGAGCATTGGTGTCACGGCCCTGAAGCATAGGCTTAAAAGCCACAAAATGATCGTCAGCCTGGCTCTTTTCTAACTAGCTTGTTTTTTTTCTAGTTAGTTTTGACTATTTTCAGGCCAGTAATAAGTTATATACGAAAGTTTTTTGCTAGTGATGCTTGCTTGGGTGGAAGAGAGTGGGAACACCTCTCCGTGTCTGAGGCTTTTCTTTCGCTTTAAAATACTTTTTCTGGTATTGGTGTGTACTGACCAAATGGAGTGAGTTGTTTTCTAGTATATTGTACATTTTCAGCTGATCCACATAACACTTCATGAAAGTACTTCATGGAAGTACTTAGGAACCATCTCCACTGGAGCCACAAGTGAAGATTTTAGAAAGTTCAGAAACCTTAAATTGGTCTTCCTCATCTGATTTTACATATGCTCCATTTTTTTTTGCTGTAAGGCTTCTCTTTCCTTTATAATCATAAGTTCCAGTTGCTTTTACTTAATCTAATCTCCTCCTGATTTTCCAAACATTTTTCATGTTTCAACACCTGTAAATATTGAGCTTGAACCTTGGCTTGCACCATTCCAATCTCATTCTTCATTCTTAACAGTAAAGCTTTCAGTGAGTCGTCCAGGGTTTTAAAAGCCTTTCACAATGCATTCATATCATTGATTGCTGGTTTTGTAACTCCCCAAACCCTTCTCCGGAACAAGATGAAACTCTTAGCCTGGGTTAAAACTTTCACAGTCAAACGATCTCTCGAAGGGGTTTCCAAAATCACCATTCCTCCACTCTCAGGATCAATGTTACCCTCTCCTCCACTTAGTGGGGTATCTTCACTCCAGGCAACAGTGCTTCAAGGGCACAGGGGTGCAGAGCGCTGTTCTGGACTCAGCAAAGCTCAATCCGCACTGATGTCCACCCTAGAGACATGTTTCCTCCCCAAAGTAGAAACAGTTGCCACATCGTGAGAACCGAGCAGTCCCAGAATTATACCCTGATTCAGGTGCATCAGAGCTCCAGTGAGTGGAGATTTCTAGACATAGGTTTTTCTCTTTCCTATCGAAATTCCACAGAGCACGGCACACTGAGCTGATCCACAAATGGAGCACTCTTCAGAGCCCGAGTGACCTGTTATATATTATTCCCTACACATTTACATGCCTTACATGGCTAGAGAAATCATGACAAACAGAAAGGCAAGGAAGGTGTCTTTTCAACCAATGATCGAATGGCTGAAAAGACGCCTCCCTTGCCTTTCTGTTTGTTTGCATATATCCCAAGACGAGATGTTCTTCTGTTTGCCTGCTTGCTATAGAAATCATGAAATATGGAAAGTAGCAGCAAAGCCTCATAATTTCAAAGCAAACTAGTTGGACTGAACTCATGGTTTGTATGTTTTCAAACAGATTATTACCATATTTAATTTTGTATAGTTTGTCTTCAAATTAATTTAAATTTGAATCTTTTTGTTCACTGCCAGACTTGATTGGGTAGGAAGAAATAATGTTGTTCAGGCCTACTGTCAGTCATTGTCTTAGCTATAAGAGATGGTCTCAAATTGTGTATACCAGTGAACCTGAAACTGTGAACTCCTAGGGCCGGATTCTGTATAGGATGCCCAGTTTCAGAAGCCACCTAAGCGGCTTTTGAGAATCGCATGTGGGCATCCTACATAGAATCGCGTCTGTCCTCATGGACAGACGCCTAGGCCTAACACCATGATTCTCTAACCGGTGTCCATGTCACAGGTGCCAGTTAGAGAATTGGGTTGCCGCGCACAATAAGTTTAATGACAAACGCCCACCCCCACCGGGAAAGGGCAACCCTGCCATTCAAGTGAATGAGGGCCAGCCAGCAGGAGGCAGGAAGGATGCCATCAGCATAAGGTAGGGGGGTCCAGGGCGGATGGAAGAGTGGGGGGTGGGGGGGTTCCAGCAAGAGTGTTATGGTCATGCCTACTGCCAGTAGGTTTAGTAGCTGCCCGTTTTCCTCCCTCCCCCCCCTGAAGACTATCGCAGCAGGGAGGTTCCTTGCTGCGATAAGCTCAGCGGCCTCGTCTGCTTGAAATGTAGGCCAGTATTTTGCTGGCCTATATTTCAGGCACGTAAGGCCACTTAAAGCCACTTCCGGGCAAAGCCACACCCAGCCTTAGGTAAGCTTAGGCGGACCTACATGCCTCCCTAGGCTCCCAGAGGCGCCTACAATGTAGGCAGTCTACCTCAGGATGTGTTTTTCTTTTTAAAAAAAAAAAAAAAAAAACACCAAAAACGTGCGTCCCAATTGGGTGGTTAGGCAGCAGTAGGCTGTTTATAGAATTTGCCCCCTAGTGCACTGTTCTTCAACCGTCGGTCCGCGGACCAGTGCCGGTCCGCAGGAAATTTCTGCCGGTCCACACAGGGCCAGCAAGATTAAGCTCCAGGGACAGGCGCAAAAAAAAAAAAAAAGCCTCCCTCGGTCTGCTGCTCTTACCGCCCTGCTTCTGCTAAAGCCAACAGGAAGTCTTCTGACGTCAAATCACTGCCTGGCTGGCCCAGAACGTCCTCTCCGACGTCAGAAAGAAGACTTCCTGTCGGCTTTAGCAGCAGCAGGGCGGTAAGAGCAGCAAACCGAGGGAGGCTTTTTTTTTTTTTTTTTTTTTTTGAGCGGCAGGGAGGAAAGGAGGTAGGCAGGCAAGCAGGCTGGCTTTGGCCAGGGAGGGAGAGAGGTAGGCAGGCAGGCTGGCTTTGAGGGTGGGGGGGACAAATTGTGGAAGGCAGTGAGAGGGACATAAGAAGGAGGCATTGCGGGCACTAAAGACATGGGAAGGAGGCACTGGGGCACTAATGACATGGGAAGGAGGCACTGGGGGCACTAAGGACATGGGAAGGAGGCACTGGGGGCACTAAAGACATGGGAAGAGGGCACTAAGGACATGGAAAGGAGGCACTGGGGGCACTAAGGACATGGAAAGGAGGCACTGGGGGCACTAAAGACATGGGAAGGAGGCACCTGGGACACTAAGGACATAGGAAGGAAAGAGGGAGGGAATAGAAAGGGATAGACAATTCTTGGGCCTGAGTGCAGAAAGAAAGAAATGATACACAGACAGAAGGAAACGCAACCAGAGATTCATGAAATCACCAGACAGCTAAGGTAGGAAAAATGATTTTATTTTCAATTTAGTGATCAAAACCTGTCAGTTTTGAGAATTTATATCTGCTGTCTATATTTTGCACTATATTTGTCTATTTTTCTATAGTTACTGAGGTGACCGAGCTCGCGGAGATGGGGCGGAAACGGGTTTTTTTAATTTTAGTCCTAGTAGTTTGCCGGTCCACAAAATAATTCTTTTATTTCTGCTGGTCCACGGGTGTAAAAAGGTTGAAAAACGCTGCCCTAGTGCACAAATGTAGCTATGTTATCAGCACTTAAGAGACAGATCATATAACCTTGTGTTCTTGTCCTTCAGGTATTCCACCACCTCGCTTGTTGCGACCTCCTCTGGTACCTCCACCTGTTCCTCCAGGCCTTTTCCCACCTGCTCCCTTGCAGAACCCTGGAGTCCTGAGTGCCCCACCCAGCTTGATCCAACGTCCCAAACAAGATGAAAGTAGTGCCACCATTGAGAAGAAAGCTACAACCACCATCAGCGCCAAGCCTCAAATCACTAATCCGAAGGCTGAAATCACCCGCTTTGTGCCCACCGCACTGCGAGTCCGCCGAGAAAACAAAGCAACTGCTCCTCCAAAGAAACCTGAAGAGGAATCAGTTGTACATGTCTCCAAAGCAGCACCAAAGGCTGGTGTGGCAGTGCCCGTGCAGACCAAGGACGATATGTATGAGGCATTCATGAAGGAGATGGAAGGCCTTCTTTAGAAAGTCTGGGGAGACAAATCTCTGTAGAAGAGGGATTATCATATCTCACTATATGCCAGATTAAACTCTAAAAGGCAGACATTTAGCTCTGAATTAATTTAATTTGTATTGAAAAGCCTGGTAAGGTTAATTTAAAAAAGGACACTCGGCTTTACTGTTAATTCTATTTTCCATCTACTTCTGTCCTTATCTGCTGTGTGCAGTGACATTGACAGGCATGTCTGAGAGAAAACCTTGAGCTTGAAAGTTCAGATATAAACTCCTTTGAAAAAAGGTGGTACTTTTTTTAACTGTGTCCAAATGCAGTTCAGTATTCATAATTTTATAGAGAGATCTTATGTTTGAGGGATATTTTTTGCTGTAAATATGTTTGTAATAATAGAGGGGAGGGGGAGGGGCTTTTAAGTTACAGTTCTTAGCAGCACATTGAAACAGGTGATTCATATCTTTCCTCTGGAGACCAGGCATTCTGAACCTGCTCAACTTCCTCAGTTGAGAGAAGGCTTTTTCAATTTTCCATGTATGTGAAGTGTCTCTGTATTTAATTTAAAAAAAAAAAATGACAACCAGTTGTTTGCCTGACCTTTCGCTATGATCTTGTTTGAAATGAAATACAGAAAGCTATTTCTCCTTTTCTTTCCTGATTCAGCCTGTATATTTCATCTAATATTAATATCAGAAATTGCTAACTTAAATGCAGGAAAAAACACAGCGATAAACAGCAAAACAGGGAGGTGCAGTTCTTTTCCTCTCTGCCCTGTATTGCTGTGTTTTATTCCTGCATTTAAGTATGCAATTTATATGATTATCAGTGATGCTGTGCTCCTGATGAAGCTTTGACTATGAGTGAAACAGAGATGCTCTGTTGAGCATTTAATTTACAACTTTACAAGATCTATGTGGCACATTGGACTGTTTCTTTTGCTGGATCAATTATAGCTCTCAGCTAAGTGAACTTTTTCTATTTGGGTGAACTTTGTTTTCTCTTTCATGGTTTCTTGTTATGTGGCAAGGACTTTAAATAAATTGCATGAATATTGATTTAAAGAAATAAGAAACAAAAAAAAAATATACAGTAAAACCTTGGTTTGTGAGCATAATTTGTTCCAGAAGCATGCTTGTAATCCAAAGCACTTGTATATCAAAGCGAATTTCCCCATAGGAAATAATGGAAACTCAGACGATTCGTTCCGCAACCTAAAAACTTTAATACAAAATACTATACGTACTTGTATTGCAAGACCTCGCTCATATAGAACAGTTACTACACTCCCACAGCATCAGAGAGAGAAAACCATTTGCTCAGTTGTGATGATGTGACACGTGTATACTGTGTGTACTCGTATTGCAAGACTTTGCTCATTTTGAACAGTCACTACACACTCGCAGCGTCAGAGAGAGAAGATCCATTGGCTCAGTTGTGATGTGTATATACTGTAAGTACTTGTATTGCAAGATATTGCTTGTATATCAAGTTAAAATTTAATAAAATGTTTTGCTTGTCTTGCAAAACACTTGCAAACCAAGTTACTTGCAATCCAAGGTTTTACTGTATATACAGAAGAACAGGGAGTTTTCAACTTAATAAAAGGTGGAGGTTTTTCTGATCAATGATTGCTCCAAGTATGTGATCAGTATGTGAATGCTATCTGGCTTCGCAGTTCTGTTTCACTGAGCTCTTGAGATTTTTCCTTCACCTATGACATGACATTTGTCACTCCCTTGATTTTGTTTGGGGTTTGGAGCTCGCAGCTTGAATATTTTTGGGATTTTAGTGTGGTGATTTTTACAGCACCATAAAGTATACAAAGGGCAGTGTATTCTACATTCTCTTTGATAACAGGTCTACTAAATGCAGATGCACTTGTGGCACTGTGTCCAAGTCGCACATAAGGAAATTTGTTTGGGTTCCTGGTATCTTTGAATTGTTTTATTTATAGAAACACAAAAATGTGATGGCAGATAAAGGCCAAATGGCCCATCCAGTCTGCCTTTCCATAACATCCACTATCTCTTCCCTAAGTATCCCTCAAACTGTGCGCCACGACACAATGGTGTGTCCCAAAGAGATTCCAGGTGTGCCATGAGAAATTCCAGAATTTTGCTTTATTTTTATAAATTCCCTTCATAAGTTTACACTAGAATAGATGACATGTATGACAGTCTCTTGCATGCATAACGATGTTATGAGTGTCTGCGTAAGGATACAACCACCCAGACAAGCATCAGTCATTGACTTGATTGGTCCTTGGAAACTAACAGCAAGTAATTTTATTTTTATTTTTTTATGCAGTAGTTATTCTAATTTGAGCAACAAAGCAATCGAGGCCTTGTTACCATTTGGATCTTCTTTGCAAACTTGGATTTTCGGCTCTGACAGAAATTAAATTGAAAATAAGAGCGACTGGAGATGGTGGATGATGAAATGTGTGTTTGCTTGTCAACTATCAAGGCACATTTTGAGTTAATTTGCACTCAAACATCACATCCATTGCATTGATTAGCAATTCTTGTACAATCCCACTTTATTCAGAGATCAGTGAGTTATTTCCCTCCATGCGCCAGGATCTGAAGGTAGCCTCAAAACTTCAGAGGCTTTTACCCCCTCCCTCTCTTACTTTATCGCTGAACATGCTCCTGGGTCATTCCATGTCAAGTGGACCAATACTGAAAACCACCCACGCTCGACTTCCTTGAAATCCAACCAAATTTTACATGGGTGTTGTCTAGGATCTCGAATGAAAGATCCAAAAATTTTTGCAGAGTATCTTAATTTAGTCAGGAGCGAGGGGTGGTTGAATAAAAGCAATCAATCCACTCTCATGCCTCATGTGACCTAAAATGCCAACTTTGTTTAAGCACTGCAGCAGAAGGAAACTACCTAGGAGTCTGAAATTTTGCAGTTTAGTATAACACCTTGGGGCAAGTTTCTGTGCCAAGTTTGAAATCTTTTGCAAACATGCATCCATTTCTACAGGTCAGCAAAGTAGGCAAATAAATTCACGAATGAAAAATTTTGGCAAAGTTTGGCTCCATACTGCTGCTGGTAGGTAAGTCAGCTGAGGGTACAACTTTACCAGCAGACATGTACCATGAGGTACTTCCAAGATTTGCAATATGAGCTTTTACAGTCAAGCTGAAGAAATGACCATCCAAAAATATGGCTTTATGCATTTATGCAAATTTTCACTATTTTTCAGATTCAAATATCTCTATTGTATAGGGTTTTTTAAATATCATTTGAAAGAACATGTCTTTTTGCTACAGAAGCTATCCTGTTTCATCTTGGACCCAATATTTATTTGATGAGAATTGATGGTTTAAAGATAAGCATTACTTGCTTGCTTAAACATGTTATGTTGAAGGGTCATTGGCACTTCATTGTGAATGTGCAGTAGAACTATATTGATCTGAAAACTCATAACCAAGCTTTGTCAGCCACAAGTACTCGTCTCGTACTATGTTCAGCGTTTGACAAACTTACTGTGCACTTTTGCAAGATGACAGTTAAAACATTCATTGGCTTGCACAAACTACTTACTACGTGCAAGCCCAAACACATAATCATGTGATTCACAAGAATGTACGCGTTGCTGTAGTAGTATGTCTGATGCATGCAGCTTTTCTGAACATGACTTGCAATTATCACAGCACAGTGGCTGTATGAACAAGTCTGGCTTTAAGGTTCATCATAACCTTTTAACACCACATGACTTCATTATTTGACAAAGCTTGCCTTTGGTGTGTTGCTTTCCATCTATTCTTTCTGTGCAGCATCTGGTTCTTTCCCTAGTTAACTAGGCTATGCCTGTGTGGATTTTGGAAACTTACTCTATACTTGCTGACATGTATAAATTGCTTTTCTCTATTTTCATTGTGTTCTCACACTGATATTTTTCACCTTTTATTCTGTATTTTTAGGTGACTCTTATCTTATGGAGACTAATAATAAGCTAGAGCCCTGCAGTATTGGAATCTATGATTGTTCTGAGTGCCAGAAACCATTCTGGAGATAGCTGCTTGAAGCTTTGTTCTGATTTCTCTTTGCCTGACCAAAAATTAATTAAAAGAAGCTCTGGACTTTCTTCGTTGTCCGTGGAATTTAATATCTGTACTCATCATGAAGCCTTGATTCTGACGAAGTTTGAATTTCTACAGAAAAACTTCTGTAATCCGTTCAGAAAACAGAATCACAGCAATATCAAAGGTCTACGCCCAATTGATCTTCTTGCAGCTGATCATTTAAAAGCTATCTCAAAGCACAAGTTTAAACCAGGCCAAAAGCTTTGCCCAAGATGCAGACAAGACGCGTGTCAAACTGCAAGATCTAAGTCTGATTCTGACAGTGATGACCCTACCAATGCATCTGAAAACCTCAATGCCAGCTTTTCACCCTAGGAATCTCTCCTCTAAAGATTCAATGGATTAGCAAGCAAAATTCCTTAAGTTATGCTAAACGCAAACTCTCTGAAGCCCATAATGCTATTGCAGACCAAATTGCAGTTATTGGTGACTTAACTCCAGCTGATATCAAAGCAGAACCAGAAAGTGGCCAATGTAAAAGGTGTTCTGACTATGACCTTCTATTGACTGAACTGAAGCAGAAGTTGGAACTATCTAGTAATAGGGAGGAAATACAAATTCTCACTCTTGCTCCACATAGCTGGACTATTAAGAAAACTGCTTTGGAATTTGGCATTTCAAAAAGAATGGTTAAAAAGGCCAGGAAGCTGAAACAGCAGGGTGGCATTATTGCTGTTCCAGCCACAAAGAGAGGAAAAGTGCTTGCTCAGCAGATTACACTGAAAGTCCTGGATTTTTATGAAGACGATGAAATCTCTAGAATATGCCCAGGCAAAAATGATTATGGATCTGTTTGGATCAGTGGTGAAAAAGTGCAAAAGTAGAAAAGATTGCTATTAGGCAATCTGAAGGAACTGTACACCACCTATCGCAGTCAGCATGGGCCTGAAATTGGGTTCTCGAAGCTCTGTGAGCTTCAGCCAAAGTGGTGTGTCACAGTCAGTTCATCAGGGACTCATTAAGTCTGTGTCTGCACAATCTACTAGAATGTGAAACTTATGCTTTCAGCAATTGCAATTCCAGTTGACTACAAAGTGCTTCTGAATAAAACTGTGATATGAACTCAAAAAACTGCATGTTGCAATGGTGTGAAATATGTCCTGGGCAGATCCCTCTAGAAAAATATTTTATTGAGTTCTTTGGTGAACATGATCCAGATGATATCATTGAATTTAAGCAGTGGATTCACACTGATCGGGATACACTGGAAACTTGACAGTTATCCATAGAGGACTTCACTTCCGAATTAATTGGAAAAATTTCTAATTTGGCCAGCCATCATTTTATTTCCAAGTACCAAAATGCTTATCTGAAGGAACTGAAAGCAAATATAAAGGAGAGGCATGCTATTGTTTTGATGGACTTCACTGAAAATTATTCCTTCATCATTCAGGATGCAGTACAGGGAAAATAGCCAAGCAACATTACACTCCTTCGTTGTCTACGTCTGCAATCCTGATATCCAAAGCCTATGCATATGTATGATCAGTGACTACTGATGCTGTTCATGCATTTTTGAGGAAACTTATTCTGCATCTAAAGGAAGTCTTGCCTGTCTTAAACATAGTAACATAGTGATGACGGCAGATAAAGACCCGAATGGTCCATCCAGTCTGCCCAACTTGATTCAATTTAAATTTTTTTAATTTTTCCTTCTTAGCTATTTCTGGGCAAGAATCCAAAGCTCTACCCGGTACTGTGCTTGGGTTCCAACTGCTGAAATCTCCGTTGAAACAGACTCCAGCCCATCTACACCCTCCCAGCCATTGAAGCCCTCCCCAGCCCATCCTCTCCCAAAAGGCCATATAAAGACAGACACAGATCATGCAAGTCTGCCCAGTACTGGCCTTAGTTCAATATTTAATATTTTCTGATTCTAGATCCTCTTGTATTTATCCCAGCTCCACCCATGTAAACCCCCTCCTAGACTCACTGTTGCCTCCTCCCCTGCCTATCTGTAGGTTGCCATTGCCACCGGCAGGCCTATCTTACCACACTTGTGGTTTTTTGGCAAGAGTGATCCCCCAGTTGCTTCTCCACATTCTATTAAGCCATATTCACTACTTTAGTGATGGTTCTGCTGCGCAATATAAAAACTTCAGGAATTTCATTAACCTCTGAGTGGAACTTCTTTGGAACCAGCCATGGCAAATCTCCATGTGATGGGATTGGGGGAACAGTCAAGCGTTTAGCTGCCAGCTTACACCCTCTCAATAACCAAATTTTGACACCAAGGGATCTATTTGAATTTTGTGATAAATCTGTCTCGGTAATCAAATTTTTCTTCATTGCTAAGGAAGATATTGAAGCAATAAGACCTGCTCAGGAGCAAAGGTTTAGTATGGGCCACACAGTGGCTGGAACGAGAGAAAATCACCAATTTAAGCCCATAGACACTGCTAGACTCTGCATTAGCAACATTTCAAGTGACACCAGCTCATTCATTGCCAATGTCTTAGAGTCTGATACTGATCCTGAACATGTTCCTGCCTTTCAATTATCCAGCTTTCAACTTGGACAATACTTAGCTTGCATATATGACAATTCTTGGTGGATTGGTCATGTATGTGAAATTTCAATGGAAGAATGTGAAATCCTGGTTAATTTTTTGCATCCACAAGGTCCTGCACAGTCATTTCACTGGCCTCCCTGCAGAGACATATGCTGGATCCCTGAATAGCATATTATTGCAGGCCTTAATGCACCTATGACCACTTCATCAGGCAAACAGTACACTTATCCACAAGCTATTTTGGCAAACATTGACCAGACTTTCAAAACCATGTGCAAGAAACTGAGTTAAAAGTTGAATTTATGCGATTTCCTAATCTTTGTCAGTATGTATGCGCACTTTAAGTGTGGTTTTTGCACTTTTCTTTTTTATCTTTAATAAAACTTAGAAATATATATGGTATTATCTGACTATTGGGAAAGTCTTTCAGATAATGGATCAATAACTGATAAATATGTGGTCTCAGTGTATAATACACTTGTCATGATCTTCACGACCAGTGGCAGTGGGTATATGAAAATGCATGGATACAGGGAAGGGGATCATAAAACAGTAACAATCTGAACTTAACTGTGAAACTTCATGTACCTTGTTCATTTGCATACAACATGGTTTGTGTTAAACAAGCCTCTTTTCAATATTAAACATTTGTGTGCATATACAACTGTGTACAGCAGTCTTTCTTCCTACAGGTCAGGCTGTAGGAGATATCTTTTTTGCTCATGTTTTATTTTGTTATCTTTCAGTGTTTTCATTCGCGGTTTTTGCTCACGCTGTGGAGGTTCCCTGTGGGGACATCCTTGACGGTGAGAGATCGCAGACTATTAGAGAATGTCTGCTTCTGGGGGGATTCCCTTTTTGTCAGTAAACCCCCTAGATATCCTGCACATCAGATCGGGGCTCTGTGACAGTTCCCGTGGGAGCTAGCTTATCTCAGGTTTGTCCACTAGTTGGGTGGAGCATAAGCTGAGCGGTTCCGTGGAGGTGCAACCGGGATCGGAGCTAGACTGCAGTCCTCCACCAGGCACTTGCGTGATGTGTCAATGGGTGGCAGAGGTCTCCAGCTGATGGGGCAATCCAAAGACTTGAAATCCAGTTTTCCAAGTTCCCTGAGGCACAGAATCTCTTTGTGAGCTGTTTAGCTCTGCCTGCAGTTTCATTCAGCACATATAGTGAGACTGACAGTCTAAATCAGCGATTTTCGGGGGGGGGGTTCTTAGAGGATTTGGGGTGGTTTCCCTGCATGCCCTATCCCTCCCCATCTCTATAATCTCAAAATTGCAATTTTGGGGGGTTCCTGTGGTGTTCCTGGGCTATTTTTCATCAAAATCGGCACCCACAGCAGCCATCTTGGTTTTTCCTGATTTGAATTTAAAGTTATTTTTCACCCTTCCCAGCTTTGTTTTGCAAGAAAACCTCATGGATGGCATCCCCAGGGCAGAATGGGATGGATTCATGCCTCATTTACAATGGATGGCTGTCAGATACGCAGCCATGTTCCACGTGTGCTGCAGCCCTCGAGGGGGATAAGATTTACTCAGATGCGATGCCTTCGACCTCTTGGGAGAATCTTCAAGCACCTTGCCCATCTGTCTACTGCAGGAGGCTCTGCTTTCATCCTGGAATCCAGTTGGACCTGTTGCATACACCCCTGCCCTGGACAACTGTGGCGTGCATAGGCTAGCATGGTGGTTGCGGCCTTTCTCGCTGTCCAGGGGTGCCTTTCACACCAGATCTCGGATTAGGTGATCCTGTTGACGGATACAAGCCTAAAAGGCTAGGGACCAGTGTGCATGACCGTCTTTGTTCAGGGCCAGTGGGCACCATCAGAGCACAAGTGTGTCGATCATTCGCCTGTGGGCGAGTCAGCTGGCTCTTCTCCGCTTTGAGGGTCATCTCCGTCATCGAACCATCCCTATGTTCTCGGATAATGCTACGCCGGTGGCTTACATCAATTATCAGGAGGCACGAAGAGTCTCTGAGCATGGAGGCTCAGCTACTCTTTTGATGGGTAGAGAGACACCTTGTGGCACTGTCTGCCATACACGTGGCAGGAGTGGGCAACTTTCAAACCGATTTTCTCAGTCATTGGGCTCTGGACCCCGGGGAGTGGCCACTCTGAAAAAGCGATTCTATAGCCAGTGGTTCCCAAACCTGTCCTGGGGGACCCCCAGCCAGTCAGGTTTTCAAGATATCCTTAATGAATATGCATGAGAGAGATCTGCATATAATGGAAGTGACAGGTATGCAAATCTCTCTCATGCATATTCATTAGGGATATCTTGAAAACCTGACTGGCTGGGGGTCCCCCAGGACAGGTTTGGGAACCACTGCTATAGCAGATCAGTGGGGGTACCCCCCATTCACTCATGGCGATTGCGGACAACAAAAAGGCCGATCAGTTCTTCAGTTGTCATTGAGAGGCAGGCAGCGAAAGCCTGGATGCTCTGGTTCAGCCCTGACCCCGGGACAGTCTTCTTTATGTCTTCCCTCCATGGCCTATGATTGGGCGCCTACTGAGGCGGATAGTGGACCATGAGGGTCCAGTGCTTCTGGTGGCACCCGATTGGCCAAGGCAATCGTTGATGCCAACTTGGTTCAGCTCCAGCAGGATCGGGGACTCCAGTTTTCTTGTCATGCTAGCCTCCTCACACAGGGTCTGATTACGATGCAGGATCTTACGGCATGGCTCTTGAGTGTGCAGCCTTGACTGGCCGGGGCTATTCTTTGGCAGTTATTGCCACGATGCTTCATAGCAAATGGAAGTCCACAGTGGTGGCCTATTTGAAGGATTGGAGGTGTTACCAGGCTTGATGTGCTCTGAGACAGGTAGACTCTTCTCTTTCATCGATTCCTCAGGTCCTGGAGTTTCTGAAGGATTACCTAAAAAAGGGTCTAGCAGTAGCTTCGCTCTGGGTTAAGATTGCTGGTATTTCATGCCTGGGCCCTCCTTCCCTGAGGGAATCATTGGCAGTTCATCTGGATGTGGTTTGTTTTCTGCAGGGCGCACTACGACTGAAGTCTCTCTTGTGTCTTCCCTGTCTGACCTGAAACCTTAATATGGTGGTTCTCTCTCTTGTTCGACCCCCTTATGAGCCTCTGGAGCAGGCGTATCTGATGGATCGCATGATCAAGACAGTCTTCCTTGTGGCTATTACTTCAGCCCACAGCATTTCGGAGCTTCATGCTCTCTCCTGAAGGGATCCCTTTCTGCATATTACAGATTCGATAGTGATGCTGCGAACTGTTCCTTCTTTTTTTTCTGAAAGTGGTTTCCGCTTTCCATGTGGAAGTCTGGCTTCCTGCTTTTGCTTCTGGTATGAGGGAGCAGGACCAAATGTTGCAGTCCTTGGACATGTGTAGACTTTTGTTGCGATATCAGGTGGTCACTGAGTTTCGCCTCTCTGACCACCTGTTTATTCTGGCGGGTCCTGCACGTAAACGTAGGCCAGCCTCTAAGGCTACCATTTCCAGGTGGATTTGCATGGCCATTTCTGTGGATTACGTGGCAGCTGGAACGAAGCCACCCCCCCCCTTGAGCGGGCTCATTCAACCATAGGAGTTTCCTCCTCTTGGGCAGAGTCGTCAGCTGTGTCTCTGGATGAGATTTGTAGGGCCACTATCTGGTCCTTGCATACATTCAACAAGTTTTACAAGATCAATGTGGTGGCCAAGCAGGATGCTGCTTTTGATTCCTCTGTATTGGCAGCGAACTCAATCCAACCCTAAATTTTCAGGACAGCTCTGTTCCACCCCTTCTCCTGAAATAAAGTGGGATTGTTCAAGAGCGAAAGAGATTAAGTTCTTACCTTTGCTAATCTTTCTTGTAAATCCTCACTTTATTCCAGGACCTGCCCCATTCTTAGTCAATTATCTGCCTAACAAGTACTGGTAAGCTGGATTTCTGTTTCTGACCAGCCTTCCTAAGAGTGCCATCAGACTGGGTTTAGCACTTAATTTGGAAGGGTTGCCTAGTTCAAGCGCCCCCTTCTGACAGTTTAGGTTGTGTCTCCTTATAGCACTATTTTGTCATCCCGTTTTCAGTGTTTCATAACCTGTTATTTTGTGTTGCATTTGTTAATAGGGGCAGAATTTATTTGCTCACCGGGGAGTTACCCATTCCTCTCTCTTGTTCTTATCCTCTGGAGATAGTTGCGTTAATGCCTGGCAACTAAAATTCAATGCAAAGAAATGCAGAGTAATGCATTTGGGGATTAATAATCGGAAGGAACTGTATATGCTGGGAGGTGAGAAGCTGATATGCACGAACGGGGAGAGGGACCTTGGGGGGAGAGTGTCCCAAAATCTAAAGGTGAAAAAACAGTGTGACAAGGCGGTGGCTGCTGCCAGAAGGATGCTGGGCTGTATAAAGAGAGGTATAGCCAATAGAAGGAAGAAGATGTTCATGCTCCTGTAAGGTCATTGGTGAGGCCCCACTTGGAGTATTGTGTTCAGTTTTGGAGACCGTATCTGGTGAAGGACGTAAGAAGACTTGAAACGGTCCAGAGGAGGGTAATGAAAATGATAGGAGGCGTGCGCCAGGAGACGTATGAGGAGAGACTGGAAACTCTGAATATGTATACCCTAGAGCAGTGGTCTCAAACTCAAACCCTTTGCGGAGCCACATTTTGGATTTGTAGGTACTTGGAGGGCCGCAGAAAAAAATAGTTAATGTCTTATTAAAGAAATGACAATTTTGCATGAGGTTAAACTCTTTATAGTTTATAAAACTTTCCTTTAACAGTTAAAAGGAAAGATATATAAACTATAAAGAGTTTTACCTTATGCAAAATTGTCATTTCTTTAATAAGAAATGAACTATTTTTTCTGCGGCCCTCCAAGTACTCTATTTTTTCTGCAGCACTCACATATCTTTTCTTTCTCAAAACTAGCACATTTCAATCACTAAATTGAAAATAAAATCATTTTCCTACCTTTGGTAATTTCATCAGCACTTTATTCTTCTGACTGTGCATCCAATATTTCTTCCCTTCTTTCAGCCTCCTGTATGCTTCCTCTCCTCCAGACCTCATTCCCTCCCCCAACTTTTTCTTTCTTTCTCTATGTCTGTCTTTCTCTGATTCCGTGTCCCATTTTTTGCTTTGTTTCTGGCTCCCTGTCCCCCCTCTTCTTTCTTTTTTCCTTCCTACCCTCCCCCATGCCACTGCCGCTGGGGAATAGGCTGCTGCTGCCGCCATCTGGAACAGGCCGAGATATCCATGCTTCTCTTCTCCACGGGGCTGACCTTGATGTGATGTCAGAGAGGCTTCCGATGCAGGAGTGGATAGCGCAAGGAGCCGCCAACCTGAGGTTTTGAATGGAACGAGCCAGCCAGACACGCTTCTGCTCCAAAAGGAAGAGAATGGTCCAGTCCAGACCGCAAGCCGCAAATAAAATCTGGAGAGCCACATGCAGGCCGTGTGTTTGAGACCGCTGCCCTAGAGGAAAGGAGGGACAGGGGAGATATGATTCAGACGTTCAGATACTTGAAGGGTATTAACGTAGAGCAAAATCTTTTCCAGTGAAAGGAAAACTGTAAAACCAGAGGACATAATTTGAGGTTGAGGGGTGGTAGATTCAAGAGCAATGTTAAGAAATTCTATTTTATGGAGAGGGTGGTGGATGCCTGGAATGCGCTCCCAAGAGAGGTGGTGGAGAGGAAAACGGTGACGGAGTTCAAAGAAGCGTGAGATGAACACAGAGGATCTAGAATCAGAAAATAATATTAAATATTGAACTAAGGCCAGTACTGGGCAGCCTTGCATGGTCTGTGTCTGTATTCTTTACCCATGGAACTTAAATTAGTATGTAACTTGTTTATGTAACTTTTCTATTTTAGGCTCCTTATCATTCGCTGACTGTCCAGCCTTCTTCCAATGTGAACCGCCTAGAAGTCGCCTGACTGTGGCGGTATAGAAAAATAAAGTTATTATTATTATTATTATTATTATATGGCCATTTGGGGAGGATGGGCTGGGGAGGGCTTAATGGCTGGGAGGGTGTAGATGGGCTGGAGTAGGTTTTGACAGAGATTTTGGCAGTTGTGACCCAAGTACAGTACTGGATAGAGCTTTGGATTCTTGCCCAGAAATAGCTAAGAATAGCTAAGAAGAAAAAATTAAAATTTTTTAAATTGAATCAGGTTCGGCAGACTGGATGAATCATTAGGGTCTTTTTCTGCTGTCATCTACTATGACCACTGTACACAGGAGCATGCTCAGTGATGAGGTATAAGAGGGAGGGGGTAGAAGCCTCTGAAGTTTTGAGGCTTCCTACAGATCCTGGTGGGTGGAGGGAAATAACCCACTGGTCCCAGAATAAAGTGAGGATTTACAAGAAAGAAGATTAGCAAAGGAGGATGAACCTAATCTTTTGTTCTATTTAGTTTCATGTGACAGAGGCTATGCAATGTCCCTTCCTCGAGTTAGTTTAGTTCCTCAGATAGGTTTCTTGGAGTAACCTCCAGCACCCCCCCCCCCCTTCCTGGCCAGCTGGAAGAAAGGCAAGGACAACTCAGGGAAACAGCTGCAGGAGAGGGGGAGGGGAGGAAAGTGCCAAACCAGGAAGTAGAGGAGGAGATTTTAAAAGGTAGAGCTAGGATCAGAACCACAGGTCTCACCTCTGAATCACTTGAAAATTGTCACTCTTTCAAACTCTTTTTAAAGGTTTGGAAACAGAAAATAGTCAGATGGTCTATGCAATGAAACCCAAACTCAAAACATCCATCATTTTGCCAGCCTTGTGAGCAATTGCATTGTCTTGAAAATAGATAACTCTTTTCTGGGGCTTCTCCATTTTTCTTTCAATGTCTCCTTTAATCAGTAGAGCAAGTTACAGTAATCATTACACCACCTTGATCCCAAATCACTGAGGCCATGACCTTTCCTGCTGACTTTTGTGTCTTGAATTTCTTTGGCATTTCATTTGCCTTTCATTGCCACCGTTGTATGTACTGTTCTTTTGTCTTAGCATCATAGTGGTGTAACTATGTTTCATCAACAGTAACTAGTCATTTAAAAACAGATGGCACCTCACTGAAAAAGCTGCAAAAGCTACTTGGAAGTGTCCACTCAATGTTGTTTCTTGTCAGCATTCAAACATTTACTCAACTACTAGGCTCTGCATACCTAGCTGCTCATGGATTATAAACCCAGCATGTTCCCTATAGTGTCTCAACAATTGTTTTAGCCAATATTCGCAAAGCTGCCAAAATCAGATCATGGACATGGTCAACAATTCAGGAGCTGATACTATTTGAGGCCTCCCAGACCATACTGCATCTTCGGTCTCAAAATCTCCATGCTGAAAGTTTGCATACCACTCTTTCATTGTGGAGTATGATGGGCATTTGTCACTCAATGGTTGCAGCATAGATTCATGGGTTTACTTTGAAGTTTTCTTCTACAGGAATAGGAACGTCATGGCAGCTCAGAGTTCCACCCTTTTCATTGACACAGTTCAATCAATGATCTGAAACAATTTCAAAACATAGCATTACGATTCTGAAACCTGGCACTTTGCAAAATAAAATAACACTCTTTTCAGCTACAGTAGCAAAATAACACTCAGAATTTAGGAAGCTGGTTGTGCTGATAACTTTTCTGCACCCCCTCATATATGCTGATGATTCCCAGATCTACCCCTTTACACCTGAGATTCCATCTAAAATCCAAGAAAAAGTATCAGCCTGTTTGGCTGACATTGCTGCCTGGATGTCCTCTGCCACATAAAACTAAACATGTCTAAGACTGAGCTGCTCCTCTTTCACCCTCCACTCCCTCCATGCTCCGAATCTGTAAATAATACTGTTATCATTTCTGTCTCCTCTGCGAGATGTAGGAGGCACATCCAACACTTAAATCCTGTTGCTTCTATCTCTACCTAAAGTAAATGAAAATATAGGGTAGATAAACTACAAATCATAAAAACCATAACAATAAACTTTTCAATCATGGGGATTGCATTTGTGCAAAAGATAAAAATATAAATAGTTCATCTTTAAATATTCAAAATGCAATAAATGCTATAGTGCACAAAAATACAAACACAAAAGAGGGATAGAACCATCAACCTTATCTTTTGTCAAAGGATCATCAGGCTTCCTATAACACAAGGTTATTCCAGGTACTGTTCCACAGCTCCAAGTCTCTAAACATGTGGTTCTCTACACATGGTACCATCCTATGCCCCACATATACATTGTTAAATCATTTTTAAAGGGGCCAAAACCACTAAAGCAACACCAAGTTCTAAACTGTGAGGCAATCTACTTAGCTTATTCACATGGACTCCAGCGCTGAACGTATGTATGTTCACTCTCAACACTAAATAACCAGGCATTCATATTGATCAGTGAAGTGTTTTGGTCCTAAGACATAGTAACATAGTAGATGACGGCAGATAAAGACCCGAATGGTCCATCCAGTCTGCCCAACCTGATTCAATTTAAATTTTTTTTTTATTTTTTTTTTATTTTTCTTCTTAGCTATTTCTGGGCAAGAATCCAAAGCTTTACCCGGTACTGTGCTTGGGTTCCAACTGCCAAAATCTCTGTTAAGACTTACTCCAGCCCATCTACACCCTCCCAGCCATTGAAGCCCTCCCCTGCCCATCCTCTACCAAACGGCCATACACAGACACAGACCGTGCAAGTCTGCCCAGTAACTGGCCTAGTTCAATATTTAATATTATTTTCTGATTCTAAATCTTCTGTGTTCATCCCATGCTTCTTTGAACTCAGTCACAGTTTTACTCTCCACCACCTCTCTCGGGAGCGCATTCCAGGCATCCACTACCCTCTCCGTAAAGTAGAATTTCCTAACATTGCCCCTGAATCTACCACCCCTCAACCTCAAATTATGTCCTCTGGTTTTACCATTTTCCTTTCTCTGGAAAAGATTTTGTTCTACGTTAATACCCTTCAAGTATTTGAACGTCTGAATCATATCTCCCCTGTCTCTCCTTTCCTCTAGGGTATACATATTCAGGGCTTCCAGTCTCTCCTCATACATCATCTGGCGCAAGCCTCCTATCATTTTCGTCGCCCTCCTCTGGACCGCCTCAAGTCTTCTTACGTCTTTCGCCAGATACGATCTCCAAAACTGAACACAAAACTCCAAGTGGGGTCTCACCAATGACCTGTACAGGGGCATCAACACCTTCTTCCTTCTACTGACTACGCCTCTCTTTATACAGCCCAGAATCCTTCTGGCAGCAGCCACTGCTTTGTCACACTGTTTTTTCGCCTTTAGATCTTCAGACACTATCACCCCAAGGTCCCTCTCCCCATCCGTGCATATCAGCTTCTCTCCTCCCAGCATATACGGTTCCTTCCTATTATTAATCCCCAAATGCATTACTCTGCATTTCTTTGCATTGAATTTTAGTTGCCAGGCATTAGACCATTCCTCTAACTTTTGCAGATCCTTTTTCATATCTTCCACTCCCTCTTCGGTGTCTACTCTGTTACAAATCTTGGTATCATCTGCAAAAAGGCACACTTTTCCTTCTAACCCTTCAGCAATGTCACTCACATACATATTGAACAGGATTGGCCCCAGCACCGAACCCTGAGGGACTCCACTAGTCACCATTCCTTCCTTCGAGCGACTTCCATTAACCACCACCCTCTGGCGTCTGTCCGACAGCCAGTTTCTGATCCAGTTCACCACTTTGGGTCCTAACTTCAGCCCTTCAAGTTTGTTCAACAGCCTCCTATGAGGAACTGTATCAAAGGCTTTGCTGAAATCCAAGTAAATTACATCTAGCATATGTCCTCGATCCAGCTCTCTGGTCACCCAATCAAAAAATTCAATCAGGTTCGTTTGGCATGATTTACCTTTTGTAAAGCCATGTTGCCTCGGATCCTGTAACCCATTAGTTTTAAGGAAGTGCACTATCCTTTCTTTCAGCAACACTTCCATTATTTTTCCAACAACTGAAGTGAGGCTCACCGGCCTGTAGTTTCCTGCTTCATCCCTGTGACCACTTTTATGAATAGGGACCACATCCGCTCTCCTCCAATCCCCAGGAATCACTCCCGTCTCCAGAGATTTGTTGAACAAATCTTTAATAGGACTCGCCAGAACCTCTCTGAGCTCCCTTAGTATCCTGTCTGGTCCCATCGCTTTGTCCACCTTCAGTTTTTCAAGTTGCTCATAAACACCCTCCTCCGTGAACGGCGCAGAATCTACTCCATTTTCTCGTGTAACTTTGCCAGACAATCTCAGTCCTTCTCCAGGATTTTCTTCTGTGAACACAGAACAGAAGTATTTGTTTAGCACATTTGCTTTCTCCTCATCACTCTCCACATATTTGTTCCCAGCATCTTTTAGCCTAGCAATTCCATTTTTTATCTTCCTCCTTTCACTAATATATCTGAAAAAAATTTTGTCTCCCTTTTTTACATTTTTAGCCATTTGTTCTTCCGCCTGTGCCTTCGCCAAACGTATCTCTCTCTTGGCTTCTTTCAGTTTCACCCTGTAATCCTTTCTGCTCTCCTCTTCTTGGGTTTTTTTATATTTCATGAACGCCAACTCTTTCGCCTTTATTTTCTCAGCCACTAGGTTGGAGAACCATATCGGCTTCCTTTTTCTCTTGTTTTTATTGATTTTCTTCACATAAAGGTCCGTAGCCTTTTTTATCACTCCTTTCAGCTTAGACCACTGTCTTTCCACTTCTCTTATGTCCTCCCATCCAAACAGCTCTTTCTTCAGGTACTTTCCCATTGCATTAAAGTCTGTACGTTTGAAATCTAGGACTTTAAGTATCGTGCGGCTGCTCTCCACTTTAGCCGTTATATCAAACCAAACCGTTTGATGATCGCTACTACCCAGGTGAGCACCCACTCGAACATTAGAGATACTCTCTCCATTTGTGAGGACCAGATCCAATATCGCTTTTTCCCTTGTGGGTTCTGTCACCATTTGTCTGAGCAGAGCCTCTTGAAAGGCATCCACAATCTCCCTACTTCTTTCCGATTCCGCAGACGGAACATTCCAGTCCGCATCCGGCAGGTTGAAATCTCCCAACAGCAGAACTTCCTCTTTCCTTCCAAACTTTTGGATATCCACAATCAGATCCTTATCAATTTGCTGCGATTGAGTCGGAGGTCTATAGACTACACCCACGTAGATAGAAGTTCCATCTTCTCTTTTCAGAGTAATCCATATTGCTTCTTCCTCTCCCCAGGTCCCTTGCATTTCGGTCGCTTGGATATTGATCTTTACATAGAGAGCTACTCCTCCACCTTTATGACCATCTCTGTCCTTTCTAAAAAGATTATATCCCGGTATGTTTGCATCCCATCCATGTGATTCACTGAACCATGTCTCTGTGATAGCAACAATATCTAGATCTGCCTCTAATATCAGGGCTTGCAGATCATGAACTTTGTTGCTTAGACTGCGAGCATTTGTGGTCTTCGCTTTCCAGCTATTTTTCAGCGATAATCTCCTTTTTCGTATGGATTTTTGTGTCGTTTCACTTTCCGTTGCAATACTAAGAAATGAGTTGCTGATATTGCTTATGTTGCAGCCTTTACTACTATCACATCTTTTCTTTTGCCGGGGGTGGTCTCTATAATTGTCCTTCGTACATACACCACCCCTACCTTCTAGTTTAAATGCCTAGAAAAATATTGTCTAAATTTCTCTGCAAGGTTTCTTTTTCCTGCTGTAGTAATATGTAGCCCATCAGTGCAATATAGCTTCTTGTCCTTCCATGTATTTCCCCATCCTCTAATGTACCTGAAGCCTTCTTGATGACACCAGGCTCTGAGCCATCTATTAAAGTCCTCTGTGTTTTTCACTCTTTGCTCTCCCTTTCCATATGCAGGCAGTATTTCAGAAAAAGCTAAAGTCTTTACAAAAGGTTTCACGCCCTCACCAAGCTCCCGAAAAGCTTTCTGTGCTGCAAGTGTGGAGTTGTTGGCCAGGTCATTTGTTCCCAGATGGATAACAACATCAGTGTTAAAATCCTTAGTTTCTTCCTTAATTATAGTCAGTATTTGCCTGGAACTCCTGGTAGCTGAGGATCCTGGAAGACATTTCACTATTTTGGTCTCCTCGCCCTGTGTTCCAAGGTTAATGCCTCTGATGATGGAATCCCCCAACAGTAATAGTTTTCTGTTTTTGGCTTTTTTATTTGTACTTAGGGTGCACTTGTTCTCTTGAGTTACCTTCATTGGTTCCAGTCCCACCTCCCTTCTGTTTTCCTGAGTATCGCAGTGCACTAGTGGAGCGAAGGAATTCTGTAGAGGTAATATTAGTGAAGGTGGATGTTTCTGTGTTATATGTCGCAGTCTTCCTGAGCCTACTGTGACCCATTTATTCCTGGGCTGTTTTATTCTTTGAGGTAGAGGTGGTAAGTTGGTATGATTTTGTGGAGTGATGGAAGCTGCTTTAATTGTATTCAATTCCTGTTTAAGTTTGCAGAGCTCCTCCTTAATACTGGCAAGTTGAAGACAGATGGGGCAAGCCTTAAGCCTCCAAATAGTATGTCTTGGAATTAAAGCACCACAGTGATTGCATAGAATAAAGGTCATCTTGATTGGTTGTGAAGTGACTTGATTTGAGTAGTCCTGATTATATGGATCTCTATATATGAATAGTGGTCCCTGGGGTTGGTGGGACTATAAGTCTTACCCTTATTCCTATGAAGGGAAAGGGAAAGAGGAAATAAGATTTAAAAGAGGAAAGAGAAAGGTTTATTTTTTGTGCTTTTTTTTTTTTTTTTTTTAAAGTAAGAAACAGGGATGAGAAGAGAAATTAAACAGATATAATGCTGAAAACCAGTGAAAAGAGCAGAATATGAAATGCTGAATAACTTAGCTTTTAGAAGTTCACAGGGCAGCCTTGTTTCAGCAGACTTGCTTCAGGGGATTCATAGTGCCACAGGGCAGACTTGCTTCAGGGGATTCATAGTGCCACACACATCAGTGAATCAAATGCTCCTACTGCCCATGTCTCATGGTGCAATCTATGCAAAACTCTGCTGCATGACTTATCTTCTGACGACCTCGCTACGCACTTATTATACCCCTCTCCTCAAATCACTTCACTGGCTTCTTATCCACCTTTGCATACAGTTCAAACTCCTCTTACTAACCTACAAGTGTGCTCATTCTGCACACCCTCAGTATCTCTCTTCTTGTCTCTCATACGCCTCCCCCAAGAACTCTATTCCTCCGAAAAGTTGCTTTTATCTGTACCCTTCACTGCCAGTTCCAGACTTCGTTCCTTTCATCTCACTGCCCCATATGCCTGGAATAAACTACCTGTGTGTTATGCCCCTTCCCTTGTTCAAAAGTAGACTGAAAACCCACCATTTTGAGAGAGCCTTTAACTCATTACCCTACTGCCCTCTGCTAACCACCCTAACCAGTAGTTTAACCATCCCTGCTAACTGTAACCTTTACCTGGCATCCTCTTTCTTTGTCTTGATTCATTAGGTTATGAGCTCATTTGAGCAGGGACTGTCTTCTGACTGCACAGTGCTAGATCGTATAGCTCTTTACAAATAAATAATAATAGTAGTAGTAGACAGCAGTGGCGTACCAGGGGAGGGGGTGGGGGCGGACCACCCTGGGTGCTAGCCCTAGGAGGATGTACAGCTGGCCGGCGCTGCTCTAAATAGCAGCACCTTCACCTCAGCGTGGCTGCCGTTCGTATTCTGAAGCAGAGTCGGCAGCCACGCTGAAGTGCAGGAAAGGTCCTGTGATGACTGCTTCTGCTGTCTCTGCTCTGGAAGATGTAAGTGACATTGGAGGGGGTGGACCAGCAGCCGCAGTCATCGCGGCACCTTGCCGCAACTCCCTTCGTCTGCTGGCCCACCCGTTTATGTGGTGTTGCATTGTATGCAGTAGTGCTGACCGATTAACTTTGGGTGAATCGATTCGAATTGATTGAAAACAAAAAAAAAATCGGCTTCCCGATTTGGATGACCCTCCCCCCTCACCCCCTAAAGCAGGAGCGGCAGCACTGCTCTTGCTGGCCAGCCGCTGCCACACCTGCTTTAGAGGGTGGAGGTAGGGGGGGGTCAGTTGGGAAGTGCTGGTATCCGGCTTTTCCCCCTGGCATCCGATTTCCGCCCTGGCCTCCCCGCACCGTTTACCTTATAAGAGCAGCCTGCAGAGATTGCGGTGCTAGTGATCTTTGCAAACTGCTTCAGAGCTGTTTCCTCCACCATGATCCTGCCTCTGACGGCTCAGAAGCAGTTGCAAAGATCGCTAGCACCGCGATCATCTCTGCAGGCTGCTCCTATAAGGTAAACAGTGCGGGGAGGCCAGAGGGGAAGCCGGACACCAGTGGGAGGCCAGGGGGAACATGCAGGCCTTCCGGGGGGGGGGGGGGAGGACAGGCAGTCAGGCAGGCCTTCGGGGGGGGAAACAGGCCTTCAGGGGTGGGATGCAGGCCTTCAGGGGAGGGGGGCCCTGGTGTAGAAGTGTATGGAGGGAGGGAGGGAAGGAGGGTTCAAAGAGACGTGCATATGCCGGACTTTGGGAGGGGAAGAAATAATGGGTCTAAAAATAGAGGAGTGAGAGAGAGATGATGGACAATGGGATTTAGGGAGGGAAGGAACAGAAAGGGAGAAAAGTTGGACACAAGGGATGGTGTGGAGAGGGGATAGAGATACTGGATAAGAGGGTAGTTGGGGAAAGAAAGAGAGAGATGGTGGACCCTGGGGTGGTGGGGAAGGAGGGAGAGATGCTGGATGAAAGGGTAGTTAAGAAAAGGTGGATCTGTGGAGAGAGATGAAAAAAAGGAAAGATGCCAGACCTGGGGAGAGAAGGGAAACAGAAGGGGAGGACAGAGATAGCAGATGGATGGTTAGCACGGAGAAAGAAGAAAGGAGACCCTGGCAAGCAAGTTATCAGAAGACAACCAGAGCCTGGGACCAACAAGATTTGAATAATGACCAGAAAACAAAAGGTAGAAAAACTAATTATATTTTCTGTTTTGTGATTACAATATGTCAGATTTGAAACGTGTATCCTACCAGAGCTGGTGTTAGACCATAAACGTGAGCTAGGATTTAACAGAGAGAGGAAAAGTCTTTATCCCAGGACAAGCAGGCATGATATTCTCACATGTGGGTGATGTCATCTACGGAGCCCCGATGCGGACAGCTTTTCAAGCAAACTTGATTGAAGATTTAAGTTTGCTCTGCTGCTCCACGCATGCGTGCCTTCCTGCTCCACTAGAGGGCGCATCCCCTCCTCGTGGTCTCCAGTTCAAATTTTTCCGCGGAGCCTAGAAGTCGTGTATTTTTAGGCTCTGCCCCAACTGCCTTCTAGCACCGCGATTTTTATTTATTTTATCGATTAAAGTCGATGTGCGAGTTTTTCTGTTAGTTTTTTCCTGCTCGTCGCGAAGTTACCTTCGTTTTGACCGACCCGGAGGCTTCCGGGTCGTCGCGGCCGCGTGGCTACATGGGCCGCGGCCGGTTTCGTTTTCTATGTCCCGGCCTTTGACCGGTTTCAAAAAGTGCACCCGGTGTGAGCGGCTTCTCTCAATCACAGACCCGCATCGCCGGTGCATCCTCTGCCTGGGGGCCGACCATCCAACCGATTCTTGCCCCCAGTGCGCTACTTTCCAGAATCAGGCCCTCCGTCGAAGGAAAGCCCGCATGGCGGACCTTTTCACTGCCGACCAACCCTCTACCTCGGCCTCGAGATCGGCCTCGGCCTCGGCCTTGACCTCGGCCCCAAATACCTCGGCACCGCCTCGAGACTCGACCCCGAAGTCCTCGGCAACGCAGAAGTCCTTGGCTCCGGGTAAGTCCCTTCTTCCTTCCTCAGGTTCCGCGCCGGCGAAGAAGCCAGCCTCGGGGACACCGGCAGCGCATGGTGGAAGTTCCATATCTTCGGCCCCAGTGAAGTCCTCCAAGTCCTCGGGACGTGCCTCCACCACCCGGGAATACTCAAAATCGAGGTCGCCCTCGGTGGAGTGCACTGCGGCTCCGGACATGCCCTCGATGCTGTCCGTGCCTGTTTTCCAGGACATGCGCCAAGCGATGATCTCGTCGGAGCTGTCCGCCGCACTGGCCCACCTCCAACCGGCCCCGACCTCGACCTCGTGTGTGCCGGACCAGCCTGAGCCTCGCGTCGAGCCCCCTCGGGGCAAGGTGCACCAGCCTCACCGCATCTCATCCTCCTCGGATTCCTCACCGAGGCGCCCGAGACGCTCTCCCCCCACGGACCGCCGCGGGGTGAAGCGTCACTCTAAACTGATCGAGCCCTCGAACCGCCGGACTTCTAAGAAGGCCCGGGGTTCCCCTACTCTACGGGGCCGCTCCCCGACGCCTCGTGCGGGACCGCTGAAGGTGGCGGAGTTATCACTCGCCAACCCTCGGATTCTTCTAACTCCCCCTCCAGGCTTTCGCCGAGGGAGTCCGGGTCCAGGTCTCCGACCCGACATCGGTCGGTACCTCGTACCCTGGTGGCGTCCCCAAGAGGCTCCTCGAGACGACGCAGGTCCTCGACCCCGGAACACTTTCGCAGTGTCTCCCCGGTCTCGGAGCGCGGGTCGGAGCTTGAACCTCGATATTCAAGGGAAGCCTCCCCGTCCTTTTCCGCCCGACGGAGGTCTCGTTCACCGTCCCCACACGGGGCTCCGGGAACGTCCCGCCCCTCCTTCACTCGCTATGTCCAGGACATGGGCCATGCTCTTGACTTAGACCTTCAGTCCGACTCAAGGTATTCTAAGGAGTACCTGGCGAAACTGGACATACCGTCGCCTCCCAGAGAGTCCCTTCGCCTACTGCTCAACCCGGTACTCCGGCAAGCTTTCATCAGGAATCTGGAGACCCCTTACATGGTGACGGCTGTCCCCTCCAAAATGGAGTCCAAATACCGTACAGTGCCCTGCCCGGGGTTTGAGCATCCACAGCTCTCTCACCAATCACTGTTGGTGGAATCTTCTTTAAAAAAGGCTCACCCCTCCCGAGTCTCAGCGGCGGTCCCCCCAGGTCGGGAGGGTCGGACCCTTGACAAGTTCGGCAGGAGACTGTACCAGAACTCCATGATGACCTCTAGGGTGCAGAATTACACCTTCACCTTTACATCCTACCTGAAACACCTCATTGGACTGTTAGGAGCCTTTGCGACTGACTTACCGGCCTCCCGCTAAGGAGCATTTGGCCTGCTTCTGGAGGATTTCTCCAACCTACGCCTCCATTTATTCCATGCAGCCTATGATGGCTTCGAACTTTCCTCCAGGGTGGCGGCCTTTGCTATCGCCATGCGTCGCCTGGCGTGGTTGCGCCTGGTCGACATGGACCCCAACTTACAGGACCGGTTGGCTAACCTCCCTTGTGTGGGCAAAGAACTTTTTGATGATACCATCGAAGCGGCTACGAAACGCCTCTCTGAGCACGAGCGCTCGTTTGCGTCCCTGGTCCGGCCTAAGCCTAAGCCGCCCACGTCCAGGCCGTTCAGGGGCCCTCCACGCCGCTACCCACAAAAATCTACTCCTGCTTTCTCGCGGCCTCCACCCTAGCGTCCGCAAGCTCACCACCGGGCTCTGCCCAAGTCCCAGCCGCCTACGGCTGCTAAACCGCCCCCGTCCTTTTGAAGGGATACGCGGATGGGGGCTGGCCCCCTCCGCCACAGTCCCAGGCCTCTTCCCATCGGGGGTCGCCTCAGAGCCTTTTACCCTTGCTGGGGGCAAATCATGTCAGACGAATGGGTCTTTGGTGTGATCTCATCAAGATACTCTCTCAACTTTCGGGAGATTCCTCCAGACAGCCCTCCAAGTATGTGCCCTCCCAACTGGGCTCAGTTGCCCCTCCTTCTCTCAGAAGCTCGAGACCTGCTTCGCCTGCGGGCAGTGGAGGTGGTTCCCCCCGACCAACGGGGGCAGGGTTTCTACTCCCGCTACTTCCTGGTACCGAAGAAGACGGGAGACCTGCGCCCAATTCTAGACGTGAGACGCCTGAACAAATTCCTGGTGCGGGAAAAGTTTCAGATGCTTTCCCTCCCGATTCTCTACCCTCTGATGTAAAGTAATGCACCTGGGTAAGAGAAATCCATGCAGAACTTACACACTAAATGGTGAGACCTTGGCTAGGACCACGGCGGAACGGGATTTAGGGGTGATCATTAGTGATGACATGAAGGCTGCCAATCAAGTGGAGAAGGCTTCCTCCAAGGCAAGGCAAATGATGTGTTGTATCCATAGGGGTTTTGTCAGCAGGAGACCTGAAGTCATAATGCCGCTGTACAGATCCATGGTGAGACCTCATTTGGAGTATTGTGTTCAGTTCTGGAGACCACACTACCGGAAAGATGTGCTGCGAATTGAGTCGGTTCAGCGAATGGCCACCAGGATGGTCTCGGGGCTCAGGGATCTCACGTATGAAGAAAGGATAAATAAATTGCAGCTGTACTCACTTGAGGAACGAAGAGAGAGGGGGGACATGATTGAGACGTTCAAATATGTTACGGGCCATATTGAGGTGGAAAATGATATCTTCTGTCCTATAGGTCCCTCGACCACCAGAGGGCATCCGCTGAAAATCAGGGGAGGGAAGTTTCGTGGTGATTCCAGAAAATACTTCTTCACAGAAAGGGTGGTTGATCATTGGAACAGTCTACCTCTGCAGGTGATTGAGGCCAGCAGCGTGTCAGATTTTAAGAGAAAATGGGATATTCACGTGGGATCTCTAAGGGAGTAAAGTCAGGGGGGTGGGTCATTAGAGTGGACAGACTTGATGGGCTATGGGCCTTTTCTGCCGTCATATTCTATGTTTCTATGATCGACGAGGGCGATTGGCTCTGCTCCCTCAATCTGAAGGAGGCCAACACACATGTTCCAGTGCATCCCGCTCACCGCAGGTTCCTGCGTTTTCAGGTGGGAGACCTTCATTTACAATACCGCGTCCTCCCCTTTGGCCTGGCATCGTCACCTCGGGTCTTCACGAAGTGCCTCGTGGTGGTCGCAGCTGCCTTGCGCTCTCAGGGCCTTCAGATATTCCCCTACCTGGACGACTGGCTGATCAAAGCCCCATCCAGGGAGGGGGTTATCTCAGCGACCCGACAGACTATTATTTACCTTCAGGGTCTGGGGTTCGAGGTAAACTTTCCAAAATCCCAGCTTCACCCCTCTCAGTCCTTACAGTTCATCGGGGCTGTGCTGGACACGACTCGCCTCCGTTCCTTCCTCCCCCCTCCGCGTCTGGAGACGTTAGTAAGTCTGAGTCGATGGATTTCGCTGCTGACCTCGGTCTCAGCACGGCAGATGATGACGCTTCTAGGCCACATGGCCTCTACCGTCCACGTCATACCCTTCGCCCGCCTCCATCTGCGGATCCCTCAATGGACTCTGGCCTCTTAATGGCATCGGGACCGGGACCCGATCAACCGTCCCGTGCAAGTGACGCCTTCCTTGCAATGATCACTCCGCTGGTGGGCCGACTCTTCAAATCTTTCCAAAGGTTTGCTCTTTCTCGCCCCTCCACACAGCAAGGTACTCACCACGGACTCGTCGGAATACGCTTGGGGGGCTCATCTGGATGGCCTACGCACTCAGGGGATGTGGTTAGCAGAGGATCGTCGCTGTCACATCAACGTGCTGGAACTTCGGGCCATCTATCTCGCCGCTGTGGCCTTCCAACATCTGCTCCACGACCGGGTGGTTCTCGTCCGTACCGACAACCAGGTGGCAATGTACTATGTAAACAAGCAAGGCGGGACGGGGTCCTGGTCCCTCTGTCAGGAAGCTCTGCGCCTCTGGAAGTGGGCAGTTTCCAACAACACCTTCCTTCGAGCGGTGTACATACAAGGAGAGCGGAATTATCTGGCGGACAGACTCAGCTGCCTCCTCCAGCCGCACGAGTGGTCCCTGCATTCTCAGACCTTGTGACAGGTGTTCGACAAGTGGGGAACTCCTCAGATAGATCTGTTCGCTTCCCCCCTCAATCACAAACTGCCTCACTTCTGTTCCCGGATGTACTCCCCGGACCGTCTCGAGGCCGACGCCTTCCTCCTGGATTGGGAGGGAAGGTTTCTGTACGCGTTTCCGCCTTTTCCTCTGATTCTGCGGATGCTGGTCCACCTCAAATCGGTGCGAGCCACTCTGATCTTGATTGCCCCTCGGTGGCCGCGCCAACCTTGGTTTTCCCTTCTACTTCAGCTCAGTGTCAGGGATTCTCTGCTTCTGCCTCTGTTTCCCTCTCTGCTATCTCAGAGTCAGGGTTCGCTGTTACATCCCAATCTTCAGTCTCTTCATCTGACTGCTTGGTTTCTTTCCCCCTGACTTCTCTTCCGGTGTCTCAATCAGTCAGGGAGATATTGGAGGCTTCGCGGAAGGCCTCGACTAGAATCTGCTATTCCCAGAAGTGGACTAGATTCTCGTCCTGGTGTTCCCCTCACTGCCAGGACCCGGTGTCGGTCCCTGTGTCTTTGGTTCTGGAGTATTTGCTTCATTTATCTCACTCCGGCCTGAAGACCAACTCCATTCGAGTACATCTTAGTGTGATTGCTGCCTTTCATCAGCCCCTGGAGGGGAAGGCTCTTTCACTCCATCCCTTAGTTTCTCGTTTCATGAAGGGTCTTTTGAATGTTCATCCTCCTCTCAAACCTCCCCCGGTGGTTTGGGGTCTTAATGTGGTTATGGCTCAACTCATGAAACCTCCGTTTGAGCCTCTGGACAAATGCCATCTTAAGTTTCTCACTTGGAAGGTGATTTTCCTGCTTACACTCACTTCCACTCGGCGGGTTAGTGATCTGCAGGCTCTGGTGGCGGACCCGCCTTTCACTGTATTCCATCATGACAAGGTGGTTCTCCGCACTCATCCTAAATTCTTGCCTAAAGTGGTGTCTGATTTCCATCTCAATCAGTCCATTGTTCTGCCCGTATTTTTTCCCAAGCCCCACTCTCATTCCGGAGAGGTGGCGCTCCACTCTTGACTTTAAGAGAGCGATGGCCTTTTACCTCCAACGCACTCAGTCTCATCGGACAGTTCCACAACTATTTTTGTCCTTCGACCCTAATCGCTTGGGTTGCCCAGTGTCCAAGCGCACCTTGTCCAACTGGTTGGCTGCTTGTATTTCTTTTTGCTATGCTCAGGCTGGTCTCGCGCTGCATGGTCGAGTAACGGGACATAAGGTCCGAGCGATGGCAGCTTCTGTAGCTTTCCTCCGGTCCACGCCTATTGAGGAAATCTGCAAGGCTGCCACGTGGTCTTCGGTTCATACTTTCACCTCCCACTACTGTCTGGATACATTGTCCAGGAGCGATGGCCGTTTTGGCCAATCGGTATTGCGTAATCTGTTTTCTTAAATTGCCAACTTCCCTCCAACCCTTTTCAGTTAGCTTGGAGGTCACCCACATGTGAGAATATCATGCCTGCTTGTCCTGGGATAAAGCACAGTTACTTACCGTAACAGGTGTTATCCAGGAACAGCAGGCATATATTCTCACAACCCGCCCCCCTCCCCGAGGTTGGCTTCTTTGCTGGTTACGTGAACTGGAGACCACGAGGAGGGGATGCACCCTCTACTGGAGCAGGAAGGCACGCATGCGTGGAGCAGCAGAGCAAACTTAAATCTTCAATCAAGTTTGCTTGAAAAGCTGTCCGCTTCAGGGCTCCGTAGATGACGTCACCCACATGTGAGAATATATGCCTGCTGTCCCTGGATAACACCTGTTACGGTAAGTAACTGTGCTTTTTTGTTTATTTTGTTTACACCACAGCGCAGTGTGGTTAGAAGACAAAGGGGGTGAAGAGGCTATAAAATAAACCCACCAGGATGTTTGATAAAAACACCCAATTGGGCAGGAAAATCGAATCGAATTGAAAAACCAATTCAATAGGCTGAATCAAATCAAATCAAAATTTTTTTCCTGAATCGGGCAGCACTAGTGTGCAGAGACCAGCTTCATGGTGGTTCAATTTAATCTTTGTCTACGTATGTCTATTTTATCCCTCCCCCCCCCCTTTTTTTTACAAAACTGTAGAGCGTGGTGGTAACAGCTCTGATGCTCAGAATTCTAGGAGAGTCTGAGCTGTTACCACCATGGCTACAAAACACTATAGTTTTGTAAAAGGGGGAGGAGTTAGTTTGTGATTACATATTCCATAGTAGGCGAAGGTGTTTTCTGTGTTCGAAAGACATGGTTGTCTGTTAGGATTGACTGTGCAGAAATGATCTGTACTAGTCTTGCTTGTTTAGTTTTACAGTGATGTATTGCTCACTGCAGTATATAAGATGCTGCCTTTTCCTAGGTACAGTCTTGTGTGAGGTTTGGATTGTTAATAATGTTTTTCATACAGATGGGGGGAGGGTTGTCAAAAAAATGATGGGCCCCGGGTGTTACATATGCTAGGTACGCCAGTGGTAGACATCATGGTGGGGCAGTGGCAGTGCATGAACAGAACCACTGGCTGTAGCAAATGTGAGAGGAAGCTTATGCAGTCCTAAGTGGGAGAGGAAGAAGCTCTTGGCACCAGAGGACCCTAGCAATTGGTGGGACTTGGGGATCCCCTCCATCTCGGGTATTTTTAATAGTTGGTGGGGTGGGGGAGACAGAGACCACATGTGCCTATCCAATTTGCCCAGTGGCCAACTCAAAATTTGAGGTGTAGCTACGCACAATTTTTTTTTCAGCTTTCTTAAATGCACCCTGATATGAAAAACAAGTTGAAAATCATTGTTATCAGACTAATACGGCAACCCATTTAAAGATATCAAGTTAAAACAAAAATAAATAAAACACTCGTGAGATCTCCAGGATTGTGGGAATAGGTACTGCAAGGATTGGTGTTTCCAGTTCAAGAGACCCTTTACCGTAATTAAGTAGCTGACCTTGAACATCAAAACATGATTAGTTTTTAAAAAGGGCAATGAATTTATTTTTCTAGCTTTGACTAGTTCCAGCAAGCAGCAACCAAGGCTCAGCATGGACGCTACCCGCAAAGGAAATGATGCAGCTGAGATAAACAATGCTCGATGCCGCCATTGTGAAGCCGAGCGAAAGAGCAAACAGAATGTTCGCGTTCCGTAGTGACGTCTGAAAACGTGCGCTCCTGCACTGCGCCCTGTCCTGTCCCCAAAGTGCCTTCCATACAGGTCATTTCCTTCGAGTAACTGAACAAAAGGGGGCTCGGCAGGCCCACCAGGAAATGACACGTTCCCGGTGTGAGGTCATCGCAGCCCTGGCTGGAGTTGGCTCGCCTTTTCTTGCTGCTCTATAAATACGGCACAGCAGAGCAGTTTGTCAGACAGCTTTAACAGTCAAACTTTTGCTCTAAGATGCCAGCAACGGAGGAGAAAAGGTAAGTTTAGAATATCCTACATTTGCAATGGGAAATTAGATTGTGCAACTATTTTAAAGAGGAAATAACGGCTCAGAAACACATTTGTATTACATAGTTAATTAAAACAAAAACAGTCTGGTCCTTATTTTTCAAAAATGCATGGATGAGCATAAAATCTACCCTTTAGTGAATAGGTAGAAGAGTCTTAGGATTTCTTAATTTCTGGAGATATCACACACTTCTGTCAATACACAAATATGAAGTCGGTACCAGATAAAGGTGACTCAAAACGTGCACAGGGCAGAAAGCTTTCTAATTGCTTGAGCTTTTTTGTGATTGTTTAAAACTCTTTTTATGTTTTCCACATCTATTTTAATAAGTTTTTGAAATTTGTGTTACAACTTAGTGCATAAAAATAAGCCTATCATGGTTAAAATCAAGTTTACACACGTTACATTTTTGACGGCAACAAATAATTCCTAAGGAATAAAAAGCCTGTTATATTAAAAAAGTAAGGTGAAGTGGTAGTAATGAGGTTAAAAAGAGGGCTGTGATATTTATTTATCTGATATACCGTACTTTGTCATTTTAATTTCACTATCAACTATGAGAGATGACACGATCCCGGTGTGAGGTCATCGTGCCTATTTCCTTAAATGTATTTGAGCCACTTTTATTGTGAAAGAATCTGTCATTGGGAAGGGGTGGAGAGAGTTTGCAGAGAAGGGCAAATTACCTCTCTGCATACCCATACCTGGCAATATGATTTTTCTACCTCTTGCTGGTGTGCTCTCTCAGAAGTCAGAGTTATGCTTCTGGTACTGCAACAGAAAGCAGTGGAAGCATTGTTGATAATCCCTGCTTGGGGGGTGGGTTTCATTTCAGTTTCTCATGTTTTGTTTTCAGTAAGTTGTATTGTTAAATGATATAAGCTAAACACAAAACAAAGCAAAAACAATTTCATTGTGTTAGTAATGGGGAGAGGGTTTAGTTAATCTTTCATTTTCATCTTTTGAGCTGAATGCACATTCTTTTTTTTTTTCCTCTTCTTTATTCATTTTTAATCTCTCAACAAGTGTACAAATTAAACCATACCTATACATGTATTGTATGTAATGAATGCACATTCCTAGCAGAAAGCAGTTGTTTGGCACAGGAAGTGGTGGTGGTGAGGGTGTTTTAGGGTCCTGGGGTCATCTATTACTACTACTATTTATCATTTCTATAGCGCAAAAAGGCAAACATAGCGCTGTACATTTAACATGTAATAGATGATCCCTGCTCAGAATAGCTTACAAACTAATATAATAAGAACATAAGAAGTTGCCTCTGCTGAGGCAGACCAGAGGTCCATTTCGCCCAGCGGTCCGCTCCCGCGGTGGCCCATCAGGCCCATTGCCTGAGCAATGGTCCCAGACTATCCCTATAACCTACTGCTACTCCTATCTGTACCCCTCAATTCCTTTATCCTCTAGGAACCTATCCAAACTTTCTTTGAAGCCTTGTAACGTGCTCCGGCCTATCACAGCCTCCGGAAGCGCGTTCCAAGTATCCACCACCCTCTGGGTGAAAAAGAACTTTCTGGCATTTGTTCTAAATCTGTCCCCTTTTAATTTCTCCGAGTGTCCCCATGTACTTGTGGTTCCCCATAATCTGAAAAATCTGTCCCTGTCTACCTTTTCTATACCCTTCAGGATCTTGAAGGTTTCTATCATGTCTCCTCTAAGTTCATCTTGGTGAACTTGGAACCCAAACAGTTACATAGGTATGACAATTGTGCACAGGACAATTGCCCCGACAATTGTGCCCCGTCAAATGCGCGCACCAATAAGTGCACACATGACAATTGCGCCCCGTCAATTGCGCACAGCAAAGAGAGAACATTTGAAACAAGAGAATTATTCCCCCTAAATATATTATACATACATTGTGGTGCTCTGAATGTGCCCTCGATGACGACAATTGGCCCTCCCTGGTGCATGAAGGCCCTGATTGGCTGAGGCACCTCAGGCTCCTCCCCTAAGGAGTCTGAGCCAATCGGCCTTCCAGATACCCTAACACTAGATACTTTGTAACCCTCAAAAAGACAAAATAGGATCCAAAGAACTGCACTAGTTAGTAAGTGAATCTTTTATGTGTAGTGGGGGGAGGGGTTACCCCCACCCTCAAAAAGAGAAAATAGTATTCAAAGAACTATATTACTTCTTTACTGTCGGGGGTTTAATTGTCGGGTCACCTCCCATTCAGTGCACACAGATGTCGGGGTGCAATTGTGCGCGCATTTGACGGGTCACCGTTACATAAGGTGGGAGCTCCTGGGATGTGAAGGTGGAATCATCATTTGTCAGGTGATCTAACAGACTATAATACTTCATCTGGTCTCTTCCAGTCCTATCTTTCTCTCTGATTCCATGTCTGATGACAGTTGTAATGATGTTTGTTTGTTTTCCTGCAGAATGCTAGATGAAACTGCAGCCCTGTCCTGGCATGCCACCTCCAGTCCCACCAGCCAGTCTGTGCTGTTTCTGATGGACCAGAGAAACCAATTGTATGACCAAGTAATGCGCCTCCACAAAATTGCTGCGCGAATTGACAAACTTCACAAGAGGTCTGTTGTCACCACCTTGATGGGGAATTGCCTGAGTATAGCTGGTGCGCTCACTGCCATTGTTGGCCTCTTGCTCACTCCCATCACCTTTGGGGCATCCCTCTTGGCCTCCTCAATAGGCCTGGGGGTTGCAGCAGCTGGCGGGGCAGCTAATGTCACTTCGGACCTGTCTCTGTCATTCTCCAACTCCAAGGAGCTGAGAAAAGTACAGGAAATTGATGAGGCCTGCCGCAAGCAGCTGAAGGAGATCTGGGAATGCCTGGCACTGGAACAGCAACTGACGGGTACTGTTGGGTATGATCCCTGGGCCACAAAGGAAAGTCCTGCTGACTCTGTCCGCTTTATGATACTCTCTGGCTCACATGACTTCCTAGTGCCAAAATACTCAGAAGAAGCCACGAAAGGGAGCCAAGCAGTGCTAAGGGCCAAAGTTCAGAAACTGGCCATGCACCTGGAATCCTGCATACATGTCCTGGACACTATGTGTGATCGGTTACAGCTGGAAAAAATGGCACTGGACACTAAAGCACTCCTGAATTGTAACTGAATAAAGCAAGCAAGAGCTGGACAATTGTTTAAAGACTATTAAGGCTTATTCAGTGAAAATAGTGGGGGAGAGCCCCTTGTAAAGGCCTGAATGGCCAGATTGATATGGTTCAGCTGTTGATGGCAGGTGCGGGAGCATAGAACAGAGTACATGAAGTTGCCAGACAGCTGGTATATTAATTTGTGGTACAGCTGTTGTCTTTCAGCAAAAATGAGTTATTGATGTCCCAGTATAAGAATTATGACAAGACCTCTCTTAGTCAAAAGAAAGGGGAACCTACCATAAATTGAATATCACACACATTTTATATACTATTTATTTAATATATTTTTTAAACGGTGAAATTTTGAGATTCATAAAGACTGAGATGCTCAATTTGATGTGTATACAGTCTGTAGTTCTGTTTTGAGCTGTGGACATTAGATCTGAATAAAGATATTTTATATTTTCTGTACTGCCTTCCTAGAACATTAATAATGTAGTTTCTGGGTGAGGGCAAGCTTACATAAATGACTGCTACTGAGGTCAGTGCCTCTGTCCTTTACACTGGAAATAAATTAATGGTGATGGTGGGGGGGACCTAGTTGTAGTACCAGAAGACTACCGGTTGCGGTTAGGGTTCATAGACGAAAGTACGCAAGGGCAAATCCGCTAAGACAAATGCGCGCAGGACGTCAGCGTGCCGGATTAAAAGGTAACTTTAAAGCGCTCTGAGGGGGGGTGTTTTAGTGAAAAATTAGTTTGCTTTGTAAGTGGGGGGGGTTCCCCCCACTTACAAAGGCAGCGGCAACACTTCTAAGTAAAGTGGTGGGATTCCCCCCCCCCCTCAGAGCGCTTTAAAGTTACCTTTTAATCCGGTGCTCTGACTTCCTGCATGCGCCGTCACCGAGGTTAGTGGCGCCATTTTGCACCGAGTGACGGATGGGGTGGGAGCAGAGGGAGGCTATTCCTGCGCTGTCTCTCTAGACTAGCAGGAATTGCCCTGGGTAAATCCTGAAGGTTATCAGGGGGTGGAGAGGAAGGTTTGGGGGAAAGATTTAGGTTTGTGTGAGGAGGGGCTTTCCGAAGGGTCAGGGCTTCCTGATGGCTTACAGTTCAGGTGGGAGAGTTTCCACAAAGATAGGATTGGGTGGGGAGACCTCTGCCTTAGGAGGTTCAGATCATGTGAGGGGAGAACAAATCAGGTAGGGGGGGTTCTGCTTGTGGGTCATTGGATTGGGGGAAATGGTAAGGGTGGCTCAGACTGGGAGGGGGTGCAGCTGAGACAATGTGTTTTTGGGCCAGCACTGTTACTGTGCCATATAGTGCAGTTCCTTCCCTGTTATCTGGCACTCCATATGATATGATGCCCATGCAATAAGTGTCTGTCCTGTGCAGTAGATGCAGGACAAATACTGGACACACCCCCTGCCTTTACTGCACAGACTTTAGCTTTTCCACCTAACACACAATAAGTGCAAAAAAACCCATAAGTACTTCAAGTCACTTCATTGACTCCCTATCCATTTCCGCATACAGTTCAAACTCAATCTCACCAGGAAGTGATTTCAGAGGGGAACCAGGTCAGTGTGAGCAGCAGGCCAGAGAAGTTGCTCACGCTGGCGAAGACTGAAGATTTAAAGAAGTATGGGGGGGAAGGAAGAGTGTGGAGAGTCAAAGAGGTGCCAATGCCCCACCAAGATGGCACCTGGGACGGTCCCATCCCCCACTCCCCTTACTCCACCACTGCTTCTCTTTTTATCATTTGTTGAAAGGCAATGGCATAGCCAGGATTTTTTAACAAGAGATTCATCTCTTGCCACCCCGCCCCCACAGTGTACCTCTTTCCAATTATCACACTCCATTTCCTAATAAATAAAATACAAAGCATTCTTCCCCACCCCAAAAAAAACCCCTCTTGAATTGATTGTTGCAGTTCTCCAGGTCTTGCTGCATCTGAATAAGTTGAACCAACATTTCAGACATCATGCTTTGGCTTTCTTCATACCTTGAAAAAATCCACAGCACAATGGATGACATGTCAGTTACATTTATTAAGATGCAGCAAGACCCGGTCATCTGCAACAATCATGATGCCTTGGATTTTTTTTTCTTTTATATCCAGAACTGAAAGAATTAAGAAGTGTACGAGGGACCACTGAAAAGTTCTCAGTCCAACCACAAAGTTGGAGCAGCCTCCACTTAGGGCTTAGTCCAGCGATTTTCCACTTTTTCCGTTCTGTATTTTTCTGATAGAATGAAAAAAGTGGAAAATCACTGGACTTTAGTGTATAGCCCTCAATGGAGAACTTTTCAGTGGCCCCTCATACTACATAGTTGCATCTTTAAGGATCCAAGAGAATGTATTAAAAATATATTAACTATTTTATCTCCAGAATGGAGCAGAGACATATGATCTATTCATATGAGCTCGTGCATCTGATTTCTTCATGTTATATTTCCTGATGGCTCTTGCTTTGACAAGTTTACCAACCAATAATTGTTCTATGGACTGAAGCTCAAGATCATTGCTATGGTACAGGAAACACACCTTTGGGGTCCTAGGCAGTAACCCCCTCCCCCTTGCAAATCAAAAAATTCCAGATATGCACTTATGCACAAATTCTATATATAGGGCTAGATTCACAAAACAAACCAATCATGTACCGACCGGTTTGTAACCCCGGCCCGATTCACTTACCTCTCTTCCGACCATCCACCAATCCATGCATGCAAATGAGGGCAACGGCATGCAAAGTAGGCAGGGACACGATTCACTACACCAAACCCTGCAACACCGACTGTGCTGGCCAATCAAAAAAAAAGCGACTGCTGAGGACCAGTCGCTGAAGCCCTTTCCGAATGCCCTGCCTCATGCCGCCCTGCTCTCTGCCCTGTCAGCCCCGATCTCCTGCTGCCCCAAATGCCTCCTGCAGCCCCAAACGCGCCTGCCTGCCTGCCCCGACTCTCCCACCCTTCCCCGCGCTGCAAGCCCGTGGTTTTAATCTGCAGGCTTAAGCAGGTTAAAACCAAGGGCTCCAAAAAGTTCCTCGATCGCCTATTTTAAAAAATCTATGCCGGCCCTGAGGTCCAGCACTTTTCAGGTTCCCTGGCTGCGCTCAGTGGTTTAACAAGCAGATCCACCTTCCATTAAAAAAATAGAAGAAAAAAAAACCCAAACAATTCTGACGGCCTGGATGTCCAGCGCATGCTCAGACCATCTATAAATGGTCTGCGCATGTGCGGGGATCGCTATAGAGCGATCCGTGCCTGCAGATGGGGGTGCTTAAAGGTAACAAAGGAACTTGCAATGAAGAGGTGCTAAGATGTGTTAATGTCTGGGGCTTAAGATGGACAGCTTAAGATATACAATAGGTCCAGGTGCACAGATAGCTAAGATTAATCAGAAACCATTGTCAGAGGCATACTGGAAATTACATTTGACTCCAGTCGGTAAGGGACAGGTTCATCCTCTATTCTTCTCCAGTCTCTCGACTCACACTTCACTCACCTTCCTTATCAATGAAACTAACCATTGTTTCAAACAGTTTACAAAAGATAGGGGTACTTAACTTCAATAGATTCTATTTTTTTAGAATAAGACTCCAATCTATGAAAACCCCCTCTCTACATCATCCCCTCTCTTGCCCTCTCTACAACATCTCTATCTCCCTGGAACATCACCTCTCTCTTGCTCTCTGTCTGGAACCACTTTCTTCTCTGTCTTTTCCTCTATACTCTGTAAGGTAGGGAAACTAGCTTTTCTCTCTCCTTAATTGTAATCTTTATGAATCTTGCTTTTCTGTAATATTAAGCTTATTTCTGCACAATATATATATATACTTTATGCAAGCACTCTTAGCGGTCTTTGTCAGTAATTTTACTTCCTACTGAATCTTCAACGAGGGTATCGAGCCCGGGACCTGGCAGATTGTAAGGTCGCCTCAACATTACCCCTCCAAACCTTATATTTGGGGGGGGCTAAACAGTAGTATGTTTTCATGTATGGGCGCTCAGGACTGGAATAAGCTCCCAGGGTACATAGGACAGCAAACAAATTTGAACAATTTTAAGAAAATGCTGAAAAAAACATATTTTCTGTAGGATGAAATATGGGACCAAAACTGGTATGTGTCTAGGGGAGGTACTGGTAGCCTCTTTGTGATTTTCAAGGGGTTTTACATTATTTGTATGTGTTATGATGTTTGTTCAAATGTATGTGATTTTTATTGTTTGTATCTTATTGTGACCCGCCTTGGGAAAGGCTGGATATAAATAAATAAACTCTACTATATACAGTATAAACACTCAGCTAGTGTTTACAAATGTGTAATCATTCACTACCAACTTTAAAAACTAACCCAATTCTGTTTTTCAGCGATTATTTTGTGTAAAGTTGGCCAATGCACTAACAAGTCATTAGCAGGGGAGTGACAGTACTGGTTCTAAGCACCTAAATTAAATATTTTATTGTTTGTGAACCGCTGTGAACTTCAGAGGCATTGGCAGTATACAAATAAAAACTGTATTGTATTGTAATGTAATGAAAAACTTATAAATAATGAAACTTTCTAGATTTTGGCATGTTTCAGTAAGATGTAAATGCAGTCTCAAAAGGCTGATCTCCCAGCTGTACATAGGTGGAGACCCAACTCTGACATGCTTTAGGGAGAGTCCTCTGGTGATGGCTTTCCTGAACCAGTTTCTGGCTGTTTGTTGCTCATTATTCCAGCAGGGTGGAATTTCCTCTCAGCTTAGATCTGACGCTGGGAACAAAAGAAGTTGCATGTGAAGCATAACAAGCCTGGCATTTCCAAAACATAGTAAAAAGCTATGTGATAGGAAAAGAGAGGATAAATATGTGTACAAATGTCTTTATATGTTATAATTGTCAATGCTGTTAGACTGAATGTTCTCATACAGAGTTTGATTGACCCAAATGTAGGTCCTGGAAAAATATCCAGCAGAAAGTTGTCTGTCAGATTCAATGAATCTGACAGACAACATTGCAGACAGACAATATGAGCATTCCCAGCTCATATTTTAAAAGACTTCCAGTGGCATACCAAGGACGAGGTGGGGGGGGGGCAGTCTGTCCCAGGTGCAGGGAGCTCAGGGGTGCTGGAGTGGTTGCAGGTCTACAGTCTGCCTGCATGTGGCCATCAGCTCCTGCCCTCTCTGACGTCAAGTTCCTGTTCTGGGGTGGGGGACCAGCAGAGCCGATGAAGGCAGCCCACAATCCTGTGTCCGATACATGCATCTTCCCACTGCCTGGAGGGGGGGTTGGGGGTGCTTTGGCCAGAGGAGGGGTTGCTCCGCACTGGGTTTCCACCCTGTCAGGTACGCCACTGAAGACTGCAGCTCAGACACTATATTTCAAGAAAACCAAATAATTTTTGTTCATAGATCTTCCAAGGAGTTAAGCCACCCAGTTATTTGCTATAGCCAGAAATGAGACCATAGCAAATAGCATTCAACAGGTTGGACAAGTAGTGAAAATGCTACTTCTCAGTCAGTGGCTTTATTATTAGCACCCTGCAGATGGTTGTGACAATGCCACTAGATGACGGATTAGAGAGTTTTGCCGGGACAGAAATCAAACCAGTCCCTACCTGTCCCAGCTGGAATCAAACCTGTCCCCACTCATCCCCACCGGAAATCGAATCCATCCCCGCCTGTCCCTGCTAGAATTGAATCTGTCCTCACCTGTCCCTGCAAGTAATCTCTTCCATCCCCGTAAACTTCAGAAGTACTGTAGTTATTTCATTTAATTATGCTACTGAATTAAAGGCTCTGGTAGAGACCCATTTACAAATAAGCAAAGACACTTTATTAATTTGGAAATATTAATTGGGAAGAATATATACTTGTAAAGGGGTCTCTGCCAGAGCTTCTAATGCAGTGTCTTGCAAACTTAGTCAAGCTGCAGTACACTAAACATAATGGCTGCGGCTCAAGGCATCCATAAGTGCGCCATGATGATGTCCACGCATGTGCGAAGGCCCTCTAGATGGATCCTGAGCTGCCAGTAGGGGGTGCCAGCAGGGAAGAGGGCCGGAGGGAAAGATAGGCGCTAGCGCCAGCTGATTGCCTACAGGACGTGCCTCTTGCTGTGTCGCAGCACACCTGAAATCTCAGGAGCCACACTAGTGTGTCACGGCACACAGATTGCAATATACTACTCTAATGCAAATATTAATAGTCCAGCTGATGAAGACCGTCAAGCTATGTCAGCTGAATACTTCCTCTGAAGGTGGTCAAAAATCCCTTTTACCAAGCTTAGCAGGCGGCAGCAACAACATCCCTAAGCCACAGATGCTGGCACCACAGTGGCTCCAGGATGCTGACAATGACTGCTACACTTGGAGAAGGGAGTTCTGGCCACCTTTTGAGGAGATCCTCAGCTGGCGGTGCTTGGGGATCCCCACCAGCTACAGCAAGGGTCAGTAAGTACTTTAACACTGGAGAAACAAAGCCATCAAGACTTCCCCTTCCAGGGGTACTTGCAATGGAAGCCCCGTCATACTCGGCTGTTCCTGAGGCCCCTCAAAGCGTCAGTCTTCCATTAACAGTCCTCCTGGATCGGAGGTGGGTAAGATCCTGACGGGCTGAGCGATATCTTGCCCTCCAAGCTAAGTTGCTCCTGGGACTCAGCAGAGGAAACGCCCAACGCCAAATGAACTGTAAATGCTGTTATTACAGTTTGTTGCAGCATTGATGTTGCCAGCAGAGTTAGAGGGAAACTCCTCTGCCTACTTCTTGTCTTAGGCATCAAAAAGTAAGTATACAATCGTATTGGCAGGAAAAACAGCAGCGCTGATGAGAGGGTTCACGCTCACGCAGCCTGCTTGGTTGCCATCTTGCCATCATTCCACCATTTCTATTTCTAACCATTTATCAAAACAGCTACAATACTACTTTATCCTAAAGCAATAAAATAAAAAAATAGATTTTTTTTTCTACCTTTGTTATGTGGTTTCTGCTTTCCTCATCTTCTTGTCATTCCTTCCTTCCATCCACTGCCTGCTCCTTCCAGAAACTCTGTCTCCCCCTGCCATCTCTCCTCCTGCCCCTCCCCCTTTGGTCTAACATCCATCATCTTCCCTCTGTTCCTCTCATGGTCTAGCATCTCTCTACTTCCGTCTCTTCTTCCCTCCCCCTGTGGTTTTTAGCATCTTTCTCTTCTCATTTCCTCCACTCAGATCTGATATCTCTGTCTCTTTCCCCGTTCTTTGGCATCTCTCTCTCCTCTCTTCCCTTTCCTTTTATCTCTGGTCTTCCTTCTCTATTTTCTGCCTCCATCTAAATTAAATTCTTTCTTACTATTCAGTCCTCATTTTCCCTCTTTTCACTGTGTCTACTCACAGCTTGCCACCCCTTTCCTTCACCCCTCCACTATCTCACTATCTTCTTCCCCCCATCCAGCATGTGGGAAAGCAGCGGCAATGTTAAGGAGGTGAGGCCCCTCACATCCTCACCGCTGCTGCTGCTGCTTTCCCATATGCGCCTGATGCTGACAGCACAAGTTCTCCCCACTTCCATCATATGCCCCCTTCTCTCTCGTCTCCCCACTTCCATCATCTGCCCCTTCTCTCTCTCCACCCCAGGTAATTCCATTGCGTTATCCTGCCCCCTTCCCTCCATCCAGCATATGGGAAAGCAGCAGCAGTGGTGAGGGCCCCTCACCTCCTCACTGCTGCTTTCCCATATGCACCTGACACTGACGGCACAAGTTCTCCCTACTTCCATCATCTGCCCCCTTTTCTCTCGGCTCCCCACTTCCATCATCTGCCCCTTCTCTCTCTCCACCCCTCCCCCCCCAGATCGGCGGCAACCATCCATTCTGTTGCAAGCGGTGCTGCTGCTTGGTCAAAGCTGCCCTCTGATGCGAACCACCCAGGCAGAAACAGGAAACTGCGTCAGAGACCACAAGTTCTCTCCACTTCCATCATCTGCCCCCTTCTCTCTCTTCTCCCCACTTCCATCTTCTGCCCCTTCTCTCTCTCCATCCCCCTATCCCCCCCCCCACCGTTTCAGCGGCAACCATCCGTTCTGTTGCAAGTGGTGCTGCTGCTTGGCCAAAGTTGCCCTCTGACACGAACCACCCAGGCGGAAACTGCATCAGAGGCCACAAGTTCTCCCCACTTCAATCATCTGCCCCCTTCTCTCTCCTCCCCACTTCATCTTCTGCCCCGTCTCTCTCTCCATCCCCCCTAGTCTCCCCCCCCCCCCCCGTTTCAGCAGCAACCATCCTTTCTGTTGCAAGCTGTGCTGCTGCTCAGCCAAAGCTGCCCTCTGACGCAAACTGCCCAGACAGAAACAGGAAGCTGCTTTAGAGGGGAAGCTTTGGGATGAGCAAGGCTTGCACCAGAACGGTTGCCACCGGTGCAGGGGGGGGGGGCACGTTGCTGATCTTTCTCGGGGGCCCGTCACTGTTTGAATAAAAAAAAAGCTGAGTCCTTACTTCTTTCTTCAGCAGCCCCCCACCTCCCCTGGCAAGTTCGGGCCCTAGGCACATGCCTACTGGGCCTACCTGTTAATTCAGCCCTGCAGACATGACCTCTTTTTTAGGGAGCCTGGTTGGTTTTTGAAAAATGGGGGAGTCTATCTGGGTTTAGCTAGCTCTCCCAACTCTTCCACCTATTTCTCCAGTCCCCTACCCTCCCTCCGACCTCCAATGCTGCTTCCCCTCACGATCTCTCTATCTCCTGACTCCCTCTCCTCCCTGGCCAGCCGCTATAATTTAATATTCGGGCAGCAAAGAGATAAGCCTGCTACGGCCCCAGAAGCCGCCTCTCTGCAAGTCCCGCCTGTGCGGAAACAGGAAGTCGCTGCTGAGAGGCGGCTTCTAGGGCCGGCCGGCAGTAGCAGGCTCATCTCTTTGCTGCTGCCCGAAGATTAAATTATAGCGGCTGGCCAGGGAGGAGAGGGAGTCAGGAGATAGAGAGATCGTGAGGGGAAGCAGCATTGGAGGTCGGAGAAGGGAGGGTAGATTACTAGAGAAATAGCATGAAGTCAAGAGAGGGGAGCTGAAGAAACAGGAGGGAGGGAGGGAGAAGCATTATGGAAAGGAGAGAGTGCAGGAGAAAAGAGCATGGTGTAGTGTTGGATGGGAGGAGAAAGACAAACAGGAGAGGAGGTTGGAAGGAGAGAGAGAGAGGATCACCCAGGGGGGGGGGAAGAGGGGAGTTGGAAAGAAAGAAAGAAGCACTAAAAGGGTACAGAGGATAGGAAGGGGGACCAAGGGTATGGATGAAGTATGGGCGGGGTCATGTGAACTCTGTTTTGTAGTTTGATTGTTTGGGGTTTTGGTTGGGGGGGGGTTGTCTTCACAAATATGGTAACCCTAGGCAAGGGGCGGGGCAAGGCAAGCGTCAGGTCTTTCGTTGCCAAAATGTTAGCAGCAACCCTCGGAGGAAGAACCCTGAGACAAAGGAACAAACAAGATCAACGCACGCGAGAGACGAAGAGCTTCAACCAGTACTACATCTCCCAAGCTTCCACATTTTCGTGTCCGGAAAACTACTAGTACAGTACATTTCCCCCGACTCGCGCCCTTACTTCCGGGTGAAAGGTCATGCTCAGGATGGCGGCGCCGGAGGTCGAACGTGAGCTTAGTGAAGAAGTGCAGGAGGAGACTAAAACATTCAAAGAGCTGGTGAGAAATGATTCAGTGGCTAGGGAGACGAACGCCTCCCTCCCGCACCCGAGAGACGACCACATGCAGAGGCAGGAGGGGTGGGAGGTGGTATGGTCTGTCTGATACACATGGCTTCTCTCTGCCTGTCCCTGATTGAAATCTTAGGGTCGTGTACTGCATGAATTATGGAGCTTCACCCCCATCTTCCTATGCACTGAGTGGATGCAAAGACATCCCCCCTCCTCCTGCCACTATTTTGGGGATGGAGGGGGCACAAGTCGCAGCCTGTTCATTTACTGTGGAACACGTGTAGCATTTCAAACAAACAAACAAACCGTGTTTCTCTCCTTTTAACGAGAGGCTGAATTATTTGCAGAACCCAGCATCCTCTTTTTGGTAGTGGCTAATGTAGTTCTTGAGTATCCGGCAAGATGTGGCTCTCAAAGAGTACAGAATACCTAATGAGAGAGATAGAAAGCTTGGTCTAGGATCAATTCAAGTTTCTGTTTCTCTCCATACTTCTGTACAGAGAGGCTTGAACTGGTGGCCCTGGTATTTATTCCTCCTTGGCGTCGCCACCCCTGGTACAGGTTTTGCCCTGGAAACGTTAATGAGATGTCCTAGAGCAGTGGTCTCAAACTCTTTGCAGGGGCCACATTTTGGATTTGTAGGTCCTCAGAAAAAATAGTTAATGTAAAACTCTTTAAAGTTTATAAATCTTTCCTTTTGGCTAAGTCTTAATACAGTAATAATATTGTAATTTATAGCTAGAGACACGTATGATCAAGAAACTGTTTTATTTTACTTTTCTGATTATGATAAACATACCGAGGGCCTCAAAATAGTACCTGGCGGGCTGCGATTTTGAGACCACTGTCCTAGAGTCTTTAAATATCAAGAGCGCATTCATGTTTTTGTCATAGGAATGTGCCATCGGTATTCAGACAATGGGCCTTAACAGGGCTAACAAGTTGGCAGCTAAAATCTCTGGTATTGAGCAAACCTTCTTTAGAAACATAGAACATGACGGCAGAAAAGGGCCACGGCCCATCTAGTCTGCCCACCCCCTAACTACCTCCATGAAGAGATCCCACATGCCAATCCCATCTTTTCTTAAAATCTGGCATGCTGCTTGCCTCAATTACTTGTTGTGGAAGATTATTCCAGCGATCAACCACCCTTTCAGTGAAGAAATATTTTCTTTGGTGGTAAACCTTTTTGTATGCTTAATCTTTTAATTGGCAAATGGTGAAAACTGCTTTTTTTTTTACGTAACTTGATGTTGAACCAGAGCAACAGTGCCAAGTAACACATTTGGAGATGCAGATCTCCCATATGAGCCATAGAAACATGTTATTTCTGAGCAACAATGCCAAATAAAGAGTTAAAAAAAGGACAGTCACAACCCTGAGTTTAGGACAGGTATTCTAGCCTTCAGGACAGCCAGGGATCAATTTTTATATATATATATTTTTTTCATTCTCTGTCTTACTCTCAGATCTTTTTCTGTTTGATATCCTTCTTTATTTTGGAGTGGTTGGTTTTTTTAAATGCCTCTTCATACTTTTATTCTGCTCTTGCTACAGTTCATTTGACTGTGCTCCTCAGCAGTGGCGTACCAAGGGGGGGGGGCGGTCCGCCCCGGGTACCAAGCCCTGAGGGGGTGCTCCCGGTCCGGTCCAGTTACCCCCCCTGCGCCGGGTGTCGCGTCTGGAAACAGCCTGCAGCAAGATCGCGATGCCAGAGATCTTTGCCTGCTTCGACTGTTTCCTCCGCCACGGTCCTGCCCCTCCTCTGATGTCAGAGGAGGGGCGGGACCGCGGCGGAGGAAACAGCCGAAGCAGGCAAAAATCTCTGGCATCGCGCGATCTTGTTGCAGGCTGTTTCCCCAGGGCAGTAGTGTACCAAGGGGGGCGAGGGGGAGGTCCATCCCGGGTGCCGCCTTAGGGGGGGGTGCACAGCTGGCCCGGTCCCTATCGCGCTCCTACCCTCCCAGCGAAAGCAGCATCGGCGCCATTATCGAAAAAGGTAATGGCGCCAGGCCTTGGAGCACCAAGGCAGACCGCTTCTCCCCCCTCCCAGCCGAAACCCCGCTGACCATCCTATCTCTCTCCCCCCCCCCCAAGTGAACCTTTCTGACCCTCCCAGCGAAAGCAGCAAACCTCCCTCCAGTAGCGTCGGCTTTATCCTCCCTCTGCCGCATCACTGATGACGTCATCAGTAACGCGGCAGAGGGAGGAGAAAGCCGCGAAGGAGGTTTGCTGCTCTCGCTGGGAAGGTCGGAAAGGTTCACGGGGGGGGGGGGGGGAGATAGGAGGGTCAGCGGGGGTTCGGCTGGGAGGGGGGAGAAGCGGACTGCCTCGGTGCTCCATTACCTTCTTCGGGCAGCAGCAGCGTTTACAATTCGCTGCTGTTGCCGGCTTCAGGCCTTGTTCTCTGCCGGGTCCTGCCTACTTCCAGTTTTCATGAAGACAGGACCCGACAGAGAGGAAGGCCTGAAGCGGGCAACATCAGTGAATTGTGAATGCTGCTGCTGCCCGATGAAGTTCAGGACATCGGGGAAGGAGCAGGGAGAAATCGGCTGCTGGCTTGGGGGTGAGGGTAGGGAAAGAATCGTGGAAGTGGAGAAATCGGCACGATGGCTTTGTGCAGGCTAGGGGGAGAGAGAAAGAAAGGAAAAAATAAAGAGGGGGGGCCAGGGGGAGAGAGAAAGAAAGGCAGAAAGAAAGAGGGGGACCAAGGGGAGAGAAAGAAAGGCAGAAATAAAGAGGGGGGCCAAGGGGAGAGAAAGAAAGGCAGAAATAAAGAGGGGGTCAAGGGGGAGAGAAAGAAAGGCAGAAAGAAAGAGGAGGGCCAGGGGGAGAGAGAAAGAAAGGCAGAAAGAAAGAGGGGGACCAAGGGGAGAGAAAGAAAGGCAGAAATAAAGAGGGGGGTCAAGGGGGAGAGAAAGAAAGGCAGAAAGAAAGAGGGGGGCCAGGAGGAGAGAGAAAGAAAGGCAGAAATAAAGAGGGGAGCCAGGGGGAGAGAGAAAGAAGAAGGATCAGAAGAAGGACCAGAGACTCATGAAATCACCAGACAAAAAAGTAGGAAAAATGATTTTATTTTCAACTTAGTGATCAAAATGTGTCCGTTTTGAAAATTTATATCTGCTGTCTATATTTTGCACTATGGCCCCCTTTTACTAAACCGCAATAGAGTTTTTTAGCGCAGGGAGCCTATGAGCGTCGAGAGCAGCGTGGGGCATTCAGCGCAGCTCCCTACGCTAAAAACCGCTATCGCAGTTTAGTAAAAAGGGAGGGGGAATATTTGTCTATTTTTGTATAGTTGTTACTGAGGTGACATTGCATAAAGTCATCTGCCTTGACCTCTTTGAAAACCCGCGGAATATAAATGATAATTAACATTTTCTCTGCGTACAGCGTGCTTTGTGTTTTTAAAATTTTATTGTTGGTAGATCATTTTGACTTGGCCACAAAGGTAAGGGGGAGGGAGGGAGGGGAACTGCTGAAAGACATCTAATAATCCTTGCAGGCTTGACTGCAGGGAATTATTTTTGTAAAATCATGTTTTGTTATGTGACTGGCATTATCTAGACTTTAATTTCTATGAATGAATAGAATGAAAATGATATAAAATTACTTGCTTGTTTTTATGTGCGTGCGCTGAAGGAAAGTGGAGAGAGAGTGGGCTGAGGATGCTGAAGGGAAATGGGGAAGAGAGTGGGGAGAAGACGCTGATTTATAAATTGACAATTGTACAGAATATTGTTTCTTTTTATACTTTAATATAAACAATTCAAGGCTTGTGTGGATGGAATCAGGTGGTTTGCGGGGATGGGGACCGAGCTTACGGGGATTAGTCCAATAAAATTGTATTTTTTTATATCTCATTATTTGTTTTATTTTTATTTGTTAATTTATAAAGTGGTGATTGTTATGTATCAGTTTTTTCAAATTTACATCTACTGTCTTTATATTTTGCACTGTTTTAGAGGACATGTGTTACTGTTTTTTGTGGTGTTGCATTGTATCCAGGGTCTGGTTTCTTGGCGGATCAGTTTAACTTTTGTCTACATATTTCTATTTTTAGTTTGTGATTATTCCATTTTGGGCGAGGGTGTATCTCTGTTCTGTGTGTATGAAAAAGACATAGTTTTCAGTTGGCATTGACTACAGGACCAATTGACTGTGCGGGATCTGGCTTGTTTAGTTTTACAATGTATGTGTTGGTGTTCTAGTGCTCACTGCAGTGTTTAAGATGCAGCCTTTTCCTAGGTACACTCTTGTGGTGCGATATGTAGATTGGTACTAAAAATCATATTTTTCATATAGATGGGGGGGGGGGTGTCAAAAAATGATGGGCCCTGGGTGCCACATACCCTAAGTACGCCACTGCCTGCAACTACTCCATATGTACCGTATTTTCGCGGATATAACGCGCACCATTGTAAAACGCGCACAGGGGTATAGCGCGCAGAAATCACGATGATATGTACAAAAACTTTTCTATACCGCGCTCAGGAATATAACGCGCATGCTGCCCGACTCTCCTCTGGCCACCCCGACTCTCCTTTCGCTCTCCCCGACTCTCCTCTGGCCACCCCGACTCTCCTTTCGCCCTCCCCGACTCTCCTCTGGTTGCCCCGACTCACCCTGACTTTCGGTGCACTGCCCCGACTCTCCTCTGGTTGCCCCGACTCACCGTTCACCCGCCCTGACTTTCGGTGCACTGCCCCGCCTCTCCGTGCCTGTCCCCCTTGAAGATCTGCCTGTCCCCCCTTGAAGTCCTGTCCCCATCCTGAAAGCCTGATGCCCCCCCTCGACGTCCGATTCTTCTCCCCCCTCGGCAGGACCACTCGCACCCCCACCCCGAAGGACCGCCGACTCCCCGACAATATTGGGCCAGGAGGGAGCCCAAATCCTCCTGGCCACGGCGACCCCCTAACCCCACCCCGCACTACATTACGGGCAGGAGGGATCCCAGGCCCTCCTGCCCTCGACGCAAACCCCCTCCCCCCAACGACCGCCCCCCCCCAAGAACCTCCGCCCGTCCCCCAGCCGACCCGCGACCCCCCTGGCCGACCCCCACGACACCCCCACCCGCCTTCCCCGTACTTTGTGTAGTTGGGCCAGAAGGGAGCCCAAACCCTCCTGGCCACGGCGACCCCCTAACCCCACCCCGCACTACATTACGGGCAGGAGGGATCCCAGGCCCCCCTGCCCTCGACGCAAACCCCACGCCCCCCCGCCCGACCCGCGACCCCCCTGGCCGACCCCCCCACCCCCCTTCCCCGTACCTTTGGAAGTTGGCCGGACAGACGGGAGCCAAACCCGCCTGTCCGGCAGGCAGCCAACGAAGGAATGAGGCCGGATTGGCCCATCCGTCCTAAAGCTCCGCCTACTGGTGGGGCCTAAGGCGCGTGGGCCAATCAGAATAGGCCCTGGAGCCTTAGGTCCCACCTGGGGGCGCGGCCTGAGACACATGGTCGGGTTTGGCCCATGTGCCTCAGGCCGCGCCCCCAGGTGGGACCTAAGGCTCCAGGGCCTATTCTGATTGGCCCACGCGCCTTAGGCCCCACCAGTAGGCGGAGCTTTAGGACGGATGGGCCAATCCGGCCTCATTCCTTCGTTGGCTGCCTGCCGGACAGGCGGGTTTGGCTCCCGTCTGTCCGGCCAACTTCCAAAGGTACGGGGAAGGGGGGTGGGGGGGTCGTGGGGGTCGGCCAGGGGGGTCGCGGGTCGGCTGGGGTGGAGGGGGGTTTGCGTCGAGGGCAGGAGGGCCTGGGATCCCTCCTGCCCGTAATGTAGTGCGGGGTGGGGTTAGGGGGTCGCCGTGGCCAGGAGGGTTTGGGCTCCCTTCTGGCCCAACTACACAAAGTACGGGGAAGGCGGGTGGGGGTGTCGTGGGGGTCGGCCAGGGGGGGCGCGGGTCGGCTGGGGGACGGGCGGAGGTTCTTGGGGGGGGGCGGTCGGTGGGGGGAGGGGGTTTGCGTCGAGGGCAGGAGGGCCTGGGATCCCTCCTGCCCGTAATGTAGTGCGGGGTGGGGTTAGGGGGTCGCCGTGGCCAGGAGGGTTTGGGCTCCCTCCTGGCCCGATATTGTTGGGGAGTCGGCGGTCCTTCGGGGTGAGGGTGCGAGTGGTCCTGCCGGGGGGGGGGGGGATGTATCGGACGTCGGGGAGTCGGCCGGGCAAGAGGGCTTGGGCTCCCTCTTGCTCCGATCGTGGATGCGGGTGCGGGTGGGAGCGCGTGCGAGCGGTCGTTCGGGGTGGGGGTGCGAGCGGTCCTGCTGGGGGGGTGAATCGGGCGTCGGGCGGGGTGGGAACTATGTTTAAAAACTTTTGTATACCGCGCTCAGGCATATAACGCGCGAGGGGTATGCGCGGTACGTAAAATCACGTATAACGCGCGCGTTATATCCGCGAAAATACGGTACTTCTAATGTCATGACAATTTAGACATAATTTATGTTTTGTTATGTTTGGAATAATGGTTACATATATGAGGTTCAATAAAAGAAAATTTTCACTGCCTGTTTCTATTCTGACCATTTATTCCATTTCATGGTTATTGCAAAAAAAAAAAAAAAAAAAATTTTTTTACATGGGGGGGGGGGGGGGTGTCAAAAAATGATGGGCCCCGGGTGCCACATACCCTAGGTACGCCACTGCTCCTCAGTAGATCCTCTTTTTCCTTCCTTGCCCTTTATGCAGTCCTTTCTATTTTTGCTTCTTCCATGCTGTCATACTTGGGTGCAAACATTTCAATTATTGCGGTGCCAAACAATACAATTTTTTCTTTCCCTAGACTCACTGAAAGGATATGCTCAGCACCCAATCTGACCCTCTCAAAATCTGGATGCTATGCTGTCATACCTCCTTTTTTCCTTATTCTTACTTCTGAATCTCAAGCTGGAAGCTACTCTTCTGTACCCATTCACTTCTGTTGCAGCTTTTCTTCTTAGCTCTTCAGTCTCAGGAGGATGGCGTTAATACTACCAAATCCCTGTAAATCAAGCCATCAGCCCCCAAAGTAGCAGCGGTGATGTTTCAGAGAAGACTGGAGGGTGGCAAGTGGAGTCCAGAGCACTGGTCGAGGGGGTGGGATAAGGAAAGGGAGAATAAAAAAGGACTAGAAAGAAAAAGGTGGGAGCAGGCAGCATATTCAGTTCCTGTGAATCTGTGGCAAGGGGAAAATGCAGCAGCTACAGGATCAAAATAATTCAGAATTGTGATGCTTATGAGCCTTATTAGACCTGCTGCTGGTTCTCATGTTACTTCTTTCTTGTCTTCTGTTATTACCTCTATTTAGTAGCATTCACAAGAATTCTTACTATCTAAATCTGTATCAGAATAGGATTTGAACTCTGGCATTCCTAGTTCTCAGACTGCTGCTCTAGCTGCTAGTATAGTCCTTCAGATTGTGCCTGACATGTTGGCTTGATAACAATGTTGACGCTGCAATCTATTCAGAATTCATGATCTAGAACAGGGGTGTCGAAGTCCCTCCTTGAGGGCCTCAATCTAGTCGGGTTTCAGGATTTCCCCAGTGAATATGCATGAGATCTATTTGCATGCACTGCTTTCATTGTATGCTAATAGACCTCATGCATATTCATTGAGGAAATCCTGAAAACCCGACTGGATTGCAGCCCTCGAGGAGGGACTTTGACACCCCTGATCTAGAAGCACTGATCTTGTAATATAAACGATAGAAGTCTATAAAATCCTGAGTGGAGCGTAATAGGCGAATGTGAATCAATTGCTTACTCTCTCAAAAAGTACAAAACTAGGGAACATGCTGTGAATTTACATAGCAGCACAAAAAGAACATATTTTTCACTCAACCATAATTAAGCTCTGGAACTCATTGCCAGAGAATGTGTTAATAGCAGGCAGCATAGCTGAGTTTAAAAGGTTTAGATAAATTCCTGGAAGTAGAGGTTATAAACTGTTAAGGTAGACCTGGGAAAAGCAACTGCTTATCTCTGGGGATTAGGTAGCATAGAATGTTGGTGGGGGTTCTTCTTCTACTTTTTGGGATTCTGCCAAGTACTTATGACCAAGGTTGGCCACCATTTAGAAAGAGGATGTCTGGTTTGACCCTTTATGACAGTTCTTATGTTTCTAACTGGCCCAAGAGTTTTGAAAATACTTGCAGCGCTGGTATTGTACTGTATGGCTGACACATCACAACAGCACTTGACATGAAAACAGTTTCAAAGCAAATGTTAAGATGGTGTTTGGTGCATCACCAAAATTCATTGCTAACCCCTATTGTGTACTGTATAAGTTAGAGCTTCACATACCTAAGGCTCTTGTTCTTTGTATACTTATGCTTTTTTGTCATTTTATTTTGTGTAGTAGCTCCGCTGTCTGCACAGGATTTTTGGATGTTTGCAATTAATATGTAAGAAATCTATTTAGGACTTATTTACCACATTTTGAAGAAATTTACCCAAGGCAATGCACAACAAGAATAAGCCGGAATTATGACATGATGTACTGCTTGCAGTGTCAATAAAATACACATTACATTAAACATCACAAGAACATTAGAATAGCCTTACTGGGTCAGACCAATGGTCCATCAAGCCCAGTAGCCTGTTCTCACGGTGGCCAATCCAGGTCACTAGTATCTGGTCAAAATCCAAGGAGTAGCAATATTCTATACTACCGATTCAGGGCAAGCAATAGCTTCCCCTATGTCTTTCTCAATAACAGACTATGGACTTTTCCTCCAGGAAATTGTCCAAACCTTTCTTAGGTTGCACAGGTTGTAAGCAAAAGTGGAGCATATAGACAAATAACAGAGCGTCACAGGAGTTAGATGGAATAAGGGTGACTAAGTTAAGGTTTGTGAACATAACATAACATTACATTACCTTGCAGATCTTTGTGATTAAATTTAAAGAGAGCTGAACATTGACAGTGAGCTACAAAGTTAATCTATACAAAACTTCACATATGAAAGATATTACACAAACTTTTTATATAAGTAAGTTTTTAGTAGTTTCTTAAAATTCATGTAGGATGTGGAGATAGAAAAAATCTTGCGAAAATCCAAATCCTGAATGGCTGTTTGATATAACATTCAGCTATGATATCTTTTGTATTAACAGCCCCTAACCAATGGGAATTCAGATAATGTTGAAATGCATAAAGAACACCTCATATTTGGAAAATTGAAGAGTTCTGTCAGATAGCCAGGAGCTAACCATGTAAGACTTTATAACATTGGCATCCTAGCTTAAAACATATGATCTCTGCTAGAGTGGGAGTGGATATACCAGGTTTTACATCTTGTATGTTCACTGTGCATATTCTAAAACCCCATTAGCTGAGGGGTCACCAGGACAAGTTTGGGAAGCCACCACTTTGCATCATATCCTCCTTGCATGAACAATTTTGATCTTCTGTATACTTGCTCTTGGAATAGTTAAATACTTTATGGAGTAGGGAGTTATATAAAATACTTTTTTTAGGGGATACTTGGTGGTACTGAGTACTACTACTTTTTCCATTGCCTGCTAAAATGGATCCATGGTCCCTAGCTAGAGAATGACACAGGACAAAGTTTGTCCCCGTTCCTGTGGGCACCTTCTCCATTCCCTACCGGCTCTACCACCCCTATCTCCACCCCATATCTGCGAGCTCTGTCCTCTTATGAATAAGCCTTGAACCTCAAAGCATTAACCTATCAGATTCTCAACCCCCAACCCACACATGAAAAAGGCCACCAATTAGATATCGCAGCATACGTGACCCAAGACCCTAACAACCCTGAAATCCACATCTCAAACGGGGCCTGGCATCCCTCTCTCTGGTCAGACCACCACAAATACACCTTTAACATCAACTGGGCTCAACGCAACAACAAACATCATCCCCTCAAAACCCCCTTCAAAATACGCCAAAAATTGAATCTACCACATTCTGGGACAAAGCAGATCTTGCAATCGATACCATAGCCCCCAACAAATCCATATCCCAATGGCGAACCTTAAGTGAATCCATCCTGAATGAGCTTGCTCCAGAAAAATCAAAACACAGAATCTGCAGACCGTCAGACAAATGGTTCGACTCTGAACTTCTCCAAATCAAAAAGCATTGCAGACAACTAGAAAGAGAATGGAAAAAAAAGAACCTAGAACACACTAAAATAGCATGGAGAAGCCTAATTAAACAATACAAGATCAAACTCAAGGAAAAACAGAAAACCTACTACTCCAAAATGGTAGGAACGGAAACCCAAGACACAAAAAAGCTATTCAAACTAGTAAAAAACCTCACTGATACCAAACCTTTCCGAGCTACTCAAGGAAACCATCCACCAACAGCCACCCAACTTGCAGACCACTTCAAAAACAAGATCACCAAGATCAGGACCACCTTCAACAGCACACACACACACCTCGACAAGATAACTACAAACCCTACAATAGGAGAAGCCATTGCTGCGGACAGAAGCTGGACCAATTTCCCATTAGTACACTGGTCTGACATGAATCGACTCTTCAAAAAATATAGCCAAGCATCATGCGACCTAAACAACTGTCCCACATACCTGATAACAAAATGCCTCCACCAAATTCAGAGCGAGCTTCATGCAATGGATACAAACCACGTTAATGGAAGGACAATTCCCACAGAACCTAGGAGAGATCATAATCACCCCAATTGTGAAAGATCACAAAGCCCCAATTGATACCCCCTCCAACTACAGACCCATCGCTTCAATACCAATATACGTTAAAATAATAGAAGGTGTAGTTGCACAATTCCTCACTAACTACCTGGAAGACCACAACCTACTTCATCCCTCACAATCAGGATTCCGAACCAACCATAGCACAGAGATACTACTAGTAACCCTACTAGACACAGCTCGACAACACCTTAGCAAAGGCAAAAAGATGCTGATAATTCAACTTGATCTCTCTGCGGCATTTGACCTGGTTGACCACACTATACTACTACAGATACTTGAAGCTATAGGGATCTCAGGTAGGGTATACAACTGGTTCCAAGGATTCCTCAAATCAAGAACTTACAGAGTAAAGTCCAACGATCTCAAATCTGATCCATGGTCCAACCCCTGTGGAGTTCCACAAGGATCACCACTATCACCTACACTCTTCAACCTCTTTATTTCCTCCCTCGGAACCACTCTAGATAATTTAAATGTTACATCTTTCAGCTACGCAGATGACATCACCATACTCCTCCCCTTTGACTCACCAGACCTTACCTCAACAGTAAAATTGGAAAATACTCTAGATGCAGTGAAAAAATGGATGATAGACCACAAACTGAAACTAAACTCAGATAAAACAAAATTCCTTCTGCTCGAAAAGTCCAAAACCCCCACCATCACAGAATTAGAAATCAAGGCCACCAAATACTCATTACAGCCCGATCTTAAACTCCTAGGAGTAATGATAGACAGATGCTGCACAATGCAGGTTCAAAATAACAAGACAACCCAGAAAGCTTTTTTAATCATGAAAAATCTATCTAAAATAAAAAATTATTCGACATAGAGCAATACAGGCTCATCGTCCAATCCCTAGTCTTAGGTCTACTGGACTGCTGCAACTCCCTCTATTTGCCATGCCCTGCCAACATGCTAAAACAACTACAGACTATATAAAACACTGCTCTCAGATTGATCTACTCACAGAAAATATGACCACTTCACTTCTGCCTACCTAGACTCATACTGGTTACCAATACAAGCACAAATTCAATTCAAACTTTACTGTCTATAATTCAAAGCATTAAATGGCTCTGCCCCCTCCTACCTAAACAACCGCCTAAATCAGATCCGCACCACTAGACAAAGAAGATCTATGACCCCATTTGCCTACCCTCCACTCAAAGGTACTCAACGCAACCTACTTGCGACGCAAGCAGCAAACTCGACCACTCCATCTCCAAACTGCTGACAACAATGTGCGACCTCAAAACATTTCGAAAAGAAATCAAACCCTTGCTATTCAAAAAATTTATCCGGTCACCTTAACTCCATCCTTCTTCCCTCCCCTCCCTGAGAAAACCCCTCTCAATTCCACCGCTCCTCTGGTATTCTTTTCCACTCTAAAATATCAACCAAGAATACAGTACCCTAAAATGTAATGCTCCTGGAAATGTCCAGCTATCTTATTTGTTACCTTATCTGTTATTTTATTTGTAATATTGCCTAGAAATGTCCAGTTGTCTTACCTGTTATCTAATTTGCAATATCTCCTGGAAATATCCAGCTATCTCATCTCATTTGTAACCCAAAATTGTAACTTTCCTGGAAATGTCCAGTTAGCTCTTTTGTAATCCGCCTAGAACTGCAAGGTACAGGCGGAATAGAAATCACTAATGTAATGTAACTTATGATTTTATATTTAAATCTTTTTATTAAAGTATAAAAAGAGACAATATTCTGTACAAATAGAGCCTTCCATTTCTATCTGGTTTTAGTATAGCCTTCCCAAAGGTTCAGTTGCCTATGTTTTTACATCATCTGGGAAGGTAATTGGATTGTTTTTCAGACATGAGTGTAGAAGAGAATCTAAACTATGTAGTGGATGAACAGGAAAATAAGTGTCTATTAAATGTTCCTTAATTCCAGCAACAGTGAATGAATCTATTGCAGTAAGAGTAAGATGCTTGAGCAGCTGGGCACATAATGGAAGGATGTCGCAGATGGCAGACTGCCATGTAACAATAGTTCATTGAAATTTAAAAGCGGCTTCTGCAGTTTTTTTTAATCATTGAATTCATTTGCCAGTTGTCTAAGATGTGTTAAGTTTTTACATATTGATACTAGTCTCAAGTTTTTAGAGAATGACATGGGACAAAGTTTGTCCCTTTCCCCACGGGCTCGGTCCCTGTCCCATCCCCATGTCCAGACTCTGCACACCAACACACACATCAAGTGTGTCTTCAGCTAGGACCCCATATTATCATGAGATAATGCGGTGGTGAATTCTTCAGTCGGCATGCTCAACCCCTGCAAAAAACAATAAAGATAGGAAAAATATTATAGTTTTGGTTTAGTGATTGAACTATATCAGCAGCCCAATCTCTGATGTTTATATTTTGCACAATACAGGAAGGAAGGTACTTCTGATTCTCTGATGTACTGCAAGCAGTCTGACTACAAGGGATTTCCAGTTCAGTATTCTATTTTTGTAAAACCAGAATAATAAGAGTAGGTCTGCACAACTCTCTCAATAATCTAGCAGTCCATTTTACTTTGTGGTACCTTCTGAAACCCTTGTATCATGTTCACACTTTCCCATCCAAGTTCTAAGGGTTCCCCAGATTCTCTCAGAAGTCCCCAGTTTCTTATTTTTTAGGGCTGTCATCTAGGACAGGGGTGCCCATACTTTTTGGGCTTGCGAGCTACTTTTAAAATGACCAAGTCAAAATGATCTACCAACAATAAAAATAATAAAAAAACACACAAAGCACACTGTACGCAGAGAAAATGTTAATTATCATTTATATTTGTTTTTTTCCCAAAGAGGTCAAGGGAGATGACTTTAAAATATGCAATTAAATTTACCAAGGCACTCTAATTTTAAATGGCCTTCTGTGAAATAGATCACATCAATAGCTATTAGGTGGCTGTTTCTATATTCAAACAACAGCCATTAGAATTTCCCAGTGTCAATATCTCACAGTCCTTAGCGACACCACCAGGGACTCAAAAATACTTTCACAGTCCGTGGCTTTAAGTGTCCTTTCTTCATCGGACTTAATAAATTTACATTTTATTTTGGTTTTTAACTTTATAACTTAGATTTTTTTGATAAATAGTACTTAGCTTAGTGGTCAAAATATGTTTCTCTTCTCTTGTCAGGGTGTAACAGAAGTACTCTGTGAGACGTGTGAACAGCTCGGATGGAAGCGGCCAACAAAAATCCAACTGGAGGCTATACCTATAGCTCTACAAGGTAAGTGGTAGGGAAAAAATCTGTGATCATTAAACTTGATTTCTTTAGCAATTCTACAGACCGGTATAGGTATCTTACAAGCGGGTATATATCTCATCATGACCAGCAGGTGGAGACAAACAAAACTGTAGAATAGTACATAATAGGTGCCTTTCCCTATTCCTATCAGTCTTCTTTCAGTTTCAGCAGGTGTGAAGAGCTGTACCCATCTCCCTTGTTAGGGCTGTTGGAATTTGTTTAGGGATCCTGGTCCCCATTTTTGTGCCGGATTGAACTTGGGTGGGCCCTGTTAGGGGGTCCATCCGACCTCAGGGGTGTCAAACCCAGCGGGTCTTGTGCTGGGTTCTTCCCCCCCTTTCCTCCACCTCCCCAACATTTTTTTAGAGGTGCCTCAGCAGTAAGCCTTGCCCCCTAATTCAAGCAAGGCATACTGTTTTGAGAGCCAGTGGTCTGTTCTGTAAAAAATTAAAAAAATCCTGAGGTAGTGCCGGTCTGAAGGGTTGCTTTCCCTTTAAATTTGCTGTATTTTACTGTATTTTTCAACTAACCAGCACTTTTTCTTCTAGCTAGGTCACGTATGGATCAATTGAGCACTACTCAGGGAAGAGGTGCACAATTTGGTCCAGATGTGAGGCATTCGCAGCCAGCCTGAAAACAGTTGTTCGGGCCGGTACGGTGCTGGAGCCTCGTCGGCAGCAGCTGCAGGCATCCAGGGCTCCCCACCGCTAGTGCCTCGTGAGTCGGCAGGGAGCAGAGAGGAAGCCCAGTTTTCCCCCACCGCCCAAGGAGGGATTCCCTCAGCTGTTTCTTTAACAGCTGATGCCGGCTTGTCTGTTTTAGGGCTGGGACAGTTCAGGCTTCCCAGCCGCTACAGCCCTGGTGGGAACTTCACCATTTTTACAGACAGGCCCCTCCATTTTGTCTGCAACCTCAGGTGACCTTTCCCTGTATTGGAAAAACAGGGACAGATTTCTGCTGAGTCCCCTGCTTTAAACAAACAAAAAGTCACTCCATATGTATTGAATCAGAAAAAAAATCTAAAAATGTTCTTCTTTACTGTTTTTAGGAACTGTGCTCAGAGACATGAAGGCTATAAAACTGCCTCACCACCCAATCATAGTTCAATACAGTGTCTGAAGAATGGTATATATATCTCTAGTTGATTACACAAAACCAAACAGGTTATAGCTTTATCATTTTGGGTATGAAACTCTAAAAAGAATAAAACTTAGCTTTAGAGAATCGCTGGCTCCGACGTGCACGTTTCGATACTGTGTCAGGGAACCGAAAAGCCACTGCTGAACCCTTCCAAAAAAGTGGGCAATGAAGTCTCTAAGACAAACAAAGTTAAAATCCAGCATTACTTTATTTATACACAATTGTTAAAACCAACACATCTTTACTAACCTAAAGTTACATCCTGACTTCAAAAGGAAAAAAGGAACTCACCATATATTATTAGAACTCCGGTGCTAACTGCAAAAATTCATACCTCATTATCCAGCGGCCAAAAGAGTGCCGGTGGACAGGCCTATTTTAACCCTTTCAGGACCAAGGGACATATTTGTCCCATAACTTTAAAATCCTATAAATTTTGATTGGGATAGTCTACAGTTCTAAATTTGATATGTACGGATTCCATATGATACTGCCTTTATGTAAACAAACTGGTTCCGACATTCATTCATTAGCGTCGTTGCCAGATTGACGAGAAGATTCACTTGCCACACTGTCCATAAGCCAGAAGTGTGATTTTTTTAAATAAAAATAATGATATTTCACAAACAAAATCAATTTTTTGGCATCTGCAAGCCCTTTTTACCATAAAAATGTCGTCAAAACCACAAAAATTGGCCTACGATCCTTATGGTCCTGAAAGGGTTAAACCCCAGCTAATTTACGCCCCAAGATGACATCAGCACAATACAGACTCCTCCCCATTCCAACCAAGCACATACACTGAAACTACTGGTCCCACAAAGGACAAAATACTAAAGTTCTCAAACTGCCAGCAGAATATTAAGCCTGGCAAGTCAAACTTTGGAACATAAAAATTTATTCACCAAATGCAGAATGTTATAACAGAGGGGAGCCTACCATTAAACCTAACCTAAACCCATAACTAAAAGGAAACACAATGTAGGACTTTTTGACTGAGTCCCCTGCTTTGGCAGGGAGTCCCATGGGTCCCCCGGGGTTTTTTTCCCCTGATTTAAATTTTGCTTTGTGCAGAGCCTATTTTCAGGCAGCTGGGGGTTCCGCATGTGCCCAGGGGGTTTCGGGGTGTCCCCTCTTCCTCCTCCCTTGTCCAAGCGCCTGAGGGTGGCTTGGGATGAGGATTTGTGGTCGAAGGAACATGTCAGCCTGGCTGAGGACCTGGACCCTTTTGAGGAATTCCAGGATCCTCTCGAGGGGACGGCCGCTGGTGGCAGGGCAGCAGGTTTCCGGTAAAGAAGCGTCCGTGGTGTGCCTTTTCTAGAGGGATGAGCTGCCAGACCTGATTCAGCAGGTCTTCTCGGTGCTGCATTTTGAAGAGGCGCCACCGGAGATCCCATTTGTGGAGGACCTTCTTTTTAGGGAGATCCACACTGCTTCCCCTATGCATCAAATTATGCTCTTTTCCTATGCATCAGGTTATTCAGGATATCGTCCTGGCGCAGTGGAATAAGCCAGAGGCGCCATCTCAGTTAGCGCGCGCCATGGCTCGTTTGTATCCCATCCCGGAGGGGGATAGAGATACCTTGAAGTTGCCAGTGGTGGACACGGTGGTCTCAGCGCTTGCTAAGCAGCATGCCATGCCTGTTGAGGGCGGTTCTGCCTTATGGGACTCTGAGGAGCTTAAGTTAGAGCCCATTTTTAAACAGAATTTTGATGTCTCGAGCTTGGGGGACCAGGCAGCTATTTTGGAGGGGCTGGTGGCTCGTGCCGTTTTTTGGTGGGCCAAGCATTGACGTCGGGGGTGGGGGGGTTAAGGCTTGTGGGCTGGTGGCGTGCAATCGCTGCATGTGCCTGGCCCTTCCTTGCCTGGAGTTGCGGTGGGGGATGATTGAATGGAGCTGTCTGGTGGCGGATGTAGAATATCGGCGGCGGCTTCAGTAGGGGGCTGGCAGGGAAAGATCTCGGGTGGCGGACAGCTTGCATACCCCCAATAGGTGGCCTGTGTACCCCCTAGGGTACGCGTACCGCAGGTTGAGAAACACTGCTATAGAGTATACATATTTAGGATCTTTAGTCTCTTCTCATATTTCTTCTGATGGGATCTCCTATCTTTTGGTCATTTTCTTCTGTACCTACTTCAGCCTCTTATGTCCTTAGCAAGATATGGTCTTCAAAACTTAACACTCTAGCAAGTGAGGCCTTACCAGTGTCTTGAAAGAGTGGGCATTATAACCTCCTTTCTGCTGGTTGTGCCCCTTTCTGTGCAGTCTATCATCTTTCTGACTTTGGCCAACACCCCAAGATCTTCCTCTCAGTCCATGCACATCAGCTTTTTCTCTCCTATCCCATATATTTATTTTTGGTATTGCATATCACTCTTCATTTATTGGCAGTAAAGGTCAACTACCAAATGTTCAACCAGTCTTCAGGTTTTGTCTTTTCCCGTCAAGATATTTGTTCTGTTGCAGATCTTTGTTGAAACAAGCAAAGAAGCAGACCTTGCAGAGGACAGTAGTCTTTATTAAAATTTAAAAGCGCCCAGGAATGAAAATTTGATAAAACATCTTGTTAAGGTTGTTAGGGTCATTCTACCTGGTCACGAGCCTCCTGAATATTTCATTGTATTTTACAAATTTCCTTCTGATGACTTTTTTTTTTTTGTGCCCCTCTTCTGTCCTATCTCTTAGGTCGGGACATCATTGGATTAGCAGAGACAGGTTCTGGGAAGACAGGTGCCTTTGCGCTGCCTATCCTCCAGACACTTCTGGAGACACCACAGCGCCTCTTTGCCCTGGTGTTAACCCCAACCCGTGAGCTTGCCTTCCAGATCTCTGAGCAGTTTGAGGCTCTTGGCTCTTCCATCGGCGTGAAGAGTGGTGAGTGTGTAAAGATACAAAGCGCTCAGGCAGAATCTTTGTATGTGGGTGGTGGGGGATGACTCGTAGCAGAAAGAGATTGTACAGAACTTCTTTTTCTTTTTTTAAATCTTTATTCATTTTCAAACTTACAATAAGTGTGTCAATATGTTAAAACAGATTAACAATAAGTATATCACTTAATAATCATCAATAGTACAAATGATATGCTCTTATCTTCCACCCTTCCCACCCTTTCCTATTATATAATCAAATACCTTATACAATATGTAATATTAAAATTACCCCCCTCATAATTGAACCTGTAAATTTAAAGGAAAAAAATGTCATCTAATCTAATCAGTACAATATTTTGTTAATGGCTCCCACACATCTTGAAATTTCCTAAAACATTCTCGCTGTATTGCAATAAATCTTTCCATTTTATAAATATGACACAAGGAATTCCACCATAAATTATAATTTAATCTATTCCAGTTTTTCCAATTATACGTAATTTGTTGAATGGCAACCCCAGTCATTATAAGTAATAATTTGTTATTATTTGAAGAAATCTGACTTTTTGCTCTCATTGCCAAACCAAACATCACAGTATCATGTGATAATGCCACTGGGTTATCTAATAAACAATTAATTTGGTCCCAAATTGATTTCCAAAACTTCATAATAAATGGACAATAGAATAATAAATGATCTAAAGTCCCTGCTTCGAGATGACAGTGCCAACATCCATTAGACTTAGAGCTATCCAATTTTTGTAACTGAACAAGGTCCATAATGCTTTATGTAACAGAAAAAAACAAGTTTGTCTCATAGATGCCAACATTGTACACCTCATCCTCTAAATCCAAATTCGTGGCCATTGAGACGCAGAAATTTGATGCTTAATCTCAATACTCCAAATGTCTCTCAGACCAGTGTTTGGTTTCTTTTTAATAAATCCAGTCAGCAATTTATACCACTGGGCGGCCTGGTGAACCCTGTTCTGGAGGACCACCAGGCCAATTGGGTTTTCAGGCTAGCCCTAATGAATATGCATGAGAGAAATTTGCATATAATGGAAGTGACAGGCATGCAAATCTGCTCCATGCATATTCATTAGAGTTATCCTGAAAACCCGATTGGCCTGGTGGTCCTCCAGGACAGGGTTGAGAACCACTGCTTTAAAGCATTGAATTGTAGTTTTGTCCCTTTTTACCTTGTGTATTGGTTGGTCTGTAAGTCTATTTGTCTAACCAATTACAGTGGTACCTTGGATTACGAGCATAATCCGTTCCAGGAGCATGCCCGTAATCCAAAATGCTCGTTTATCAAAGCGAGTTTCCCCATAGGAAATAATGGAAACTCGCTTTGATGCGTTTCCCCCCCCCCTGAGAACCGGCATTGCTCCCCTCGAAGGCCCCCCCCCCCCGCGATCAGGCACCCCCCCCTGCGATCCGGCACCCCCCTGCCTCGTACCGGCACCCCCCCCTGCCACGATCCGACCCCCTCCCTGACACGATTGGGCACCCCCCCGACATGATCCGACATCCCCACCCGACACAATTGGGCACCCCCCCCCGCCGCTTCTTACCCTCATCTGGGCACTCTTGAAAATCGGCCTCCTCCTCCTCTGCTGGGCCTTGAGCATCTGAGCATGCTCAAGGCCTGCGAGTTCACGTTCACGTTCAGAACGTGAACTCGCAGGCCTTGAGCATGCTCAGATGCTCAAGGCCCAGCAGAGGAGAAGGCCGATTTTCAAGATTGCCCAGATGAGGGTAAGAAGCGGCGGGGGGTGCCCAATTGTGTCGGGGGGGGGGGGGTCGGATCGTGTCGGGGGGGGGGTTTCCCAATCGCGTCGGGGGGGTCGGATCGTGGTGGGGGAGGGGTGCCGGTTCGAGGCAGGGGGGGAGTGCCGGATCGCAGGGGGGGGGGTGCTCGTAAATCGAGGCATGCTCGGTTTCCGAGGCACCGATTTTGCAAATGTTTTGCTCATCTTGCAAAACATTCGCAAACCGGTGCATTCGTAAACCGAGGTACCACTGTATTTTAAATTTTAAATGGTATGTCTAAATATATGCTTATATTTTTTATTAATGTTGTATCTCATTTAGTAAAACTAAATAAGCGATTCATCAAACTAAAATAAAACTTGAAGCTTGATTTTAACAGCCTCCCCCTGGTTTCTCTCCTGCAGCTGTTATTGTGGGTGGGATTGACATGATGTCTCAGTCATTGGCCCTCGCCAAGAAGCCTCATATTGTGATTGGTAAGAGATGAGTTTGTGTTCTCCCTAAGCCTGAGATACTCTTGTCTGAGTGTAATGCTGTCATGATAACCCTCCTGCCTCCCATTCTCCCTTCTTTCATGGGTGAGTGAGGGTCTGTGCCCTCCATTCCACCTATTTTGTTACATCTTGCCCCCCTCGATACAGATTCCCTCTTTTCATATCTCTCCTTTTCTGTTGGCAGCAACTCCTGGCCGTCTGATTGATCATTTGGAGAACACAAAGGGTTTTAACCTGCGGGCTCTGAAATACTTAGTGATGGATGAGGCTGATCGTATTCTTAATATGGACTTTGAGACTGAGGTAAGACCTGTGCTTTGCCTTTCCATGGGACTGAGGAACATTTTATATAAAGAGTGCCTGTAACCATGAGGTAAGCAGTTCCAAACTAGGCATGCTAGTGTTCCACCATGTTTATTTGTGCACAGTGTGACTTCATTTTTCTCTCTGGTTCTGTGGCTCCTCCTTTACACTATTTTTTAGTCTTCTTTGTTATATGCTTAAACCCCCTCCCCCACCACCAACTTTCTCATGTCTCCCTCATGCTTTATGTCACTGTTGCTAGGGCCCTGTGGCGACCCCATACACTGCCCTTTCTAGCTCTGCAGTCTTCATTGTAGCTGCCAACCAGTTATTTTTGGGCAGAGCCACTGGAGAACTGCTTAGTATGAGTCTCCAAGCAAACAGACTCAGGAGCAACATTAGGAAATATTTTCTCACATGAGACGTGATGAATGTATGGAACAGACCTCCAGGGGATGTGGCGGAGACAAAACTGAAGCAGAATTCAATAAAACCTGAGATAAGCAGAGAAGGTGCCTGATTTTGAAATGAGGGGAGAGCCAGAGGTCAAGGCCTATGGTATTGTATCAGGAATGAAGTTGGGCAGAACCAATGGGTCTCCTGGTTCTTATCTGCTCTTGTGTTTTGTTTTTGTCAAAAAAAAGAAGGAATTTTCTTACAGAGACTCTTGCTTTTTATCGGATTGTTTTTATTTATTGTCATTTTTCTGGATCACATTTAAAGTCAAAAGTTGTGAGAAAGCAGAGCAAAATGATTTATTTTATTAATTTAGGTATTTATATACTGCCTATCAGGTTATCTAAGTGGTTTACAATCAGGTACTCAAGCATTTTCCCTATCTGTCCCGATGGGCTCACAATATTTCTAACTTACCTAGCAATAGAGGATTAAGTGACTTGCCCAGGGTCACAAGGAGCAGCGTGGGATTTGAACCCACAACCTCAGGGTGCTGAGGCTGTAGCTTTAACCACTAGGCCACTCTTTCCTCTAATCAGAAGTAAGAGAGAGTGGAGTAGAGGGTAACCAAATTTTGGATTCAGCACCAAAACTGACTCAAAATCTGGGTTAGCATTTTCAGCAGAAAACAAAATTCAGCTCTCTGATGGAGGCCTACAGTACATTGACCATGAGACGGAAAAGCTTAGTTCCGCAAGCTTGATTCTTTGTTGTCACAGTACCTGCTGCTTTGTGTTGATGCCATACTAAGGCTGTTTTTCCTTTTCTCATACTGATATCAGTGTGTGCCCTTCTTTTGCAGGTGGACAAAATCCTAAAGGTGATTCCCAGAGACCGAAAGACCTTCCTCTTTTCAGCCACTATGACCAAGAAAGTGAGTATAGTGCCTGAGGTGAACCTGTGCAGGCCCTTCTTTCCTGAAGCACCACCTGTGGACGTCTCTTTCTAATGGTATATGGTGACAGAGAGTTTGACTTTCCCTGTTGGGGATGTGCCCCAGCTTATCACACTGTGCCCCCTTTAACAATTATTACAGGTATTAAATAAGGGAAGGTGACACTAGTCTAGGGATGGACTGCTGATTGTGACAAAATGTTGTTAGCTGCATGCTCTTAAAAGTGTATGCTCTCTTATACATAGTGTGTATTCTTGATGGCATTCTTTCCAAACAAACAAAAAATTGAAGACATGAAAATTGTTTGGCTGTCCATCTCTACACTAGTTTTTAATGGTAAAATTATCTAGCTACTCTGCTACAGTATAAGACAAGTTCCAATCAGAACATGCAGTGCCAGCAATAGGGACATTACAGAAATTGTGTTTAGCTTCTCGGGGAGGGGGGGGGATTTATTTATATTTGATATTCAGCATTGCTTGGTAAGGTACCCTGGGCTTTAGCTGTGGTGTCCTTGTAGCTGAAGCAGATGAATGTAATTATATTCTGTGTTCTGCTTGAATGAGGGTTTCCTGTGAAACGGACCTCTAAAGCAGTGTTGTCATGGAAGTACCCCAATTAATATTAGTAATATCAGGCTACTGATACTTATTTTCTGGTGGAGAATGGCTAATTCTGCAGACTTACTATGGCCATGAAGAAGAAGCTTCATGAAGAGAAAACAGCTCGACATATCAGCGAGAAGGCTCTGGGACATGCTTCACGTGGTGTAGGGTCGGCTGAAGATGCAAACGGGAGGCAGACAGCGTTAGCTGTGTTTGTGGTGGAGGGATCAGCAGCACTCACCAAAGCGGACGTGCAGGGCTGGCTTGAGGAGGTAAAAGCCAAAATCTCGGCAGTGGCAGTACAAATGAGAGAGGCCCTGCAGGAGATTGTCTGATTTAGCAAACATAGTTCCCGTGTGAATGCAGTCAAGACGCAGATGGACACTTGTGAGGAGGGCATAACTGGTGCGCAACGTAGCTTAGAAGACATGTAAGCAGAATTTCAGGGGCTGTTGGACAAAGTTGAAGATTTAGAGAACCGCACCTGTAGAAATAATCAGCAGTTGGTCCTCTACAGAGATGTTGTTACCAGATTGCTGAGGTGGCTCTTACAGGATGAGTCATTGGAGCCTGGTATTGAGTGGGCACACAGGGCTTTTGGCCCTCGCTCTGCAGATCAGCCCAAGGACATAACAGTATGTTTGCAGAGCTTCACCCTAAAAGGACATGTGCATCAGAGTGCCTGGGAGCTTGCTGGCTGAAATTATACCAGGATTTGGCAGCAAGTTTGCTACAAAACGGGCCACATTTCGGGAGTTGTGCTTTGATAGATGGGCCTTTCCCTTTGCAGCCTAGTTGGACCTTTCCCTTTGGTCTGCTGGTACTGATTAATGGCATCTGTGTGAGTGTCGCCACTCTTTGAGAGGCCTGGGCATTGCTGCCTTGAGCTTTTGGAGGCCAGAAAGGACAGTGCAGTGGCCCAGAGTGCTCATCAACAGTTGACCAGTTTTCGCGACAAGGTTCACAAGGTTAACTTTGAGTTCTTGATTGAATCACCACCGCCTCTCCCATCCGCCCCACGACCCTCTGCCGACCCCTACCGCCTTCTCTGAAATCATGTAGGAGGAAACTGCACATCTATTCTCCTTCAAACTCACTACCTGTTCCTCTGATCCCATCCCCACCCATCTATTGATTACCATCTTTCCTACTGTCACCCCCGCTATCTGCCTTATCCCCAATCTATCATTCTCTGCTACAGTTCTAACTGACACCCTCAAACATGCTGTCGTTAGCACAGCTCCTCAAAAAACCCTCCCTGCACCCTACTTGCCCCGTTTCACTCCTCTCCTTCTTATCCAAGCTTCTTGAACATGCTGTTCACCATCATTGCCTTGGCTTTCTTTTGTCTCGAGTTGTTCTTGACATGCTCCAATTGGGCTTTTGCCCTCTCCACTCTACGGAAGCTGCCCTTGCTAAAGTGTCCAGTGAACTGCTCCTGCCCAAATCCAAAGGCCTCTAATTGTCATGCAATTTCTTCCATTCATTTTTCATATATACACAATATAATCTTATTAACAATGCATAATGGTAACCACAAAATTAAAAAAACACATACGCAGAGAAAATGTTAATTGTCATTTATATTTGGTTTTTTACAAAGAGGCCAAGGCAGATGACTTTAAAATATGCAATGTCACCTCAATAACAACTATAGAAAAATAGACAAATATAGTGCAAAATATAGGCAGCAGATATAAATTCTCAAAACTGACACATTTCAATCACTAAATTGAAAATAAAATCATTCTTACCTTTGTTGTCTGGTGATTTAATTAGTCTCTGGTTGCATTTCTTTCTGTGTATCCAATATTTTTTTCTTTCTGCCTCCTACATGCTTCCTCTCCTCTGGACCTCATTCTCTTCACCCAACCAACATCTCTCTCTGTCCCTCCATGAGTCCAACTTTTCTTCCTCTTTCCTTCACCCCCATTGGCAACATGTCTCCCTCTCTCACTGTCATTCTCTCATTCCTTCCCTTGCTGCAAAGAGAGTGGGAAAAGAGAGAGAGATCCAGGGTGCATCTCTCCCACGCCCTCTACTGCCACATCCAACATTTCTCCTTCTCTCATCCCCCGGATCATGTGCAGCATTTTTCACCAATGCCCACCAGCCCCATGCCCAACATTTCTCCTTCTATCACCCCTCTCCAGCACCATGCCCCATCTCTCCCTCCATCACTATGTCCAGCATTCCTCTCCCTTCCATCCCCTTCAATCTGTCCCTCACCACTATATCCAACATTTCTCCCTCTCATCCTTCTCTTCCCCTTGCATCTCTATATCACTCTCTCTCTTTCACTCTCTCTCTCTCTCTATGCCCAATTCTCCCTTTCTATTCCCTCCCTCCCTCCTATGTCCCAAATTCATGCCCCCCTCCCTGTATTCCAACCTTTGTCCCGAGTTCATGCCACTCCCTTTTCCAAATGCGCTTCTTCCCCCCATCATTCTCCCACATTAATATCCCCTCTCTCCCTTACTTGCTCACTCCAGGGCTGCACTAGCTCCCTTCAGAGTCGTCCAGAGTCGTGCAGCCTTCAGATGCACTTATTATCAGGGACGCGGGCAGTGTCTTTTGCATGCTGCATGTGGCTGACCCACAAGCCTTCCCTCTGACATCAGCTTGTGGGAGACAAGTGGTTCACGTACCCCTAGGAGTACACACGTACCGTGTGTTGAAAAACACAAACCTAGATTACTGCAACTTGCTTCTTGCAGGTCTTCCCGTCAATCTGTTCAGAATCGTATTCTGTCAGAGTCGTCATGCTCATGTTACCCCTCTCCCTTTGTCACTTCTTTGGCTCCTTGTCTGTTTCCGCAAACAGTTCACACTCCTCTTACTGACCTACAAGTGTATTCACTGCAGCTCCTCAATATCTCTCCCTATGCTCCATCCTGGGAACTCCGCTCTTAAGTCAAGTCTTTCTTGTCTATAACCTTCTCTTCTACTGCCAACTCACGACTCCATCCCTTCTGGCTCGCTGCACCGTATGCCTGGAACAGCTTGCCTGACTTGGTTTGTTGGGTTCCGTGTTTGGCGGTATTCAAATCTAGGCTGCAAGCTCACTTTTTCAAAGCTGGTTTAAGTCCTAACCCTACCAACTTGTAAATCACCATATTTGTTTGTCATTCCCTCTGTAGTCCTCTACCCTCTCTATCTCGTCATTCCTTTGTATTTCCTACATGATCAGCTTATATTGATTCACCATTTTTGTCCAATGTGTCTGTCATAATAAGATTATAAGCTCTTTTGAGCAGGGACTGTCTCTTGGCGTGTTTAATGTACAGTGCTGCGTGCGTCTGGTAGTTCTATAGAAATAATAAATAGTAGTAGTAAATAGTAATGGTACTGGGTGACACCCAGGAGAGAAGTATTGTCAGCTAGAGACGTTCAGTGCCAGAGATGAGAGATCAGACACCCTAACGAAAAGCCTTGCAGCAAGTCCATAGTCTGTTATTGAGAAAGACATGGGGGAAGCCACTTCTTGCCCTGGATCATTAGCATGGAATATTGCTACTCCTTGGGTTTTGGTCAGGTACGAGTGACCTGGATTGGCCACCGTGAGAACAGGCCAGTAAGGCTATTCTTATGTTCTTAACTGTTGCTGTTAGAAAGCCAGCATTAGAGGGATAATTGGATCGTGATTAATATCTGAGCAAATGGAGGTGGGGCGAGAAGGGGTTTGGAGCTCCTCTAAGAGAAAAAAAAAGGTAAAGAGAATCTATCTCTCTCTCTCTTTCTCCCTCCATTCCTAGGTTCAAAAATTGCAGCGAGCGGCTCTCAAGGACCCTGTGAAATGTGCTGTGTCTTCCAAGTACCAGACCGTGGAGAAACTACAGCAGTACTATCTCTTTATTCCATCTAAATTCAAGGTAAGGTACCCCTCTGGCACACATCGCTAGTCCTATGCATACCACCTTCCTTCTCCATTTTTTATCCCATCCAAATTCAGCATGTCCCTCTGGTACACACCCACAGCCTATACAAACCACCTCCTCACTTCATCCCATCCAAATTCAAGGTAATGCATTAATCTTATACTCACTCTACACCCTGTCCATACCTTCCCACCAGTGTTCCCTCTAAGTTGTGCAAATGTGTGCACACACATGGGTCAGAAAGGGAATGCATATGCCTAGCAACTACACACACTTTTTGATGGCTTTCTTTATTGTGAACATAAGCTATACCACACATGTCGAGTTGAGGCTGAAAACCTGCACACACAATGTTTTTCATGTGCACATGGTTTATTAAAAATTAACAAAAACATTGCTTCCCGTATCTCATTTCTTCATCCTTTTTCCAAATTTTAAGGTAATATTCCACTCTTTCACAGATCCACACCTTGCACAAACTTGCTTCTATCCCATCCCATCTCTTCTCACTTTCTAGTGGCTACATCTGCACGAGATGCTCTGTTTCCCTTGTTTTGTGTAGGACTGGTTTCTAGTATATTTATTTGTTTGTTCAACAGGTTTTATATACCATCTGACTGAACAAGCTCATTCAAAGTAGTTTACAATATCGAAAAAAACCCAAACAAAAACCCTAATAACAGATGAAAACTAAGTGCTTAGAAAAGTAAGCCCCAAAACTCCCACCCTTCTTCCCAAATGGGATTAAAAATCAATTAACACTTTTAATGAATAGAACAATGTCACATAAACACATAATTGACCCAAAAAAATTCATATCTGCTGTTAGTGAATACAGCAATATAATATAAAACATGATTACCATATCTACTTGACTATAAGTCGATTTCATGTATAAGTCGAGGACAGTTTTGGCCAAAATTGGTGTGACCCATGTATAAGTTGAGGCCAAACACATAACCAAATTTGACTCCCCTTTCCCAGCCAACAGGTCTTTGTCCCTTGCACACTTCTCTGCCTCATTCATACCCCTCCACAGCCAACATGATGTTTTCCTTACATTACTCACACCCCACCACACAGATCCAGCATGCCTTCTCTGCTACACCAGCAACCACCTCCAACATGCCCTCTCTGCCCCTTCCCCCCCCCCACATGGTATATATGTATCCCTCACTCTAAACTTTGGCAAGTTCACTAAAGCAAAATGTATTTTCACAAATCACTCACCTTTCCTATCCAAGGAGGATGTTTTATTTTTATTCAGGAATCAGTATTTCTCAGCACACACACACACAGTTCTGCTTTTGTTTGAGCCATCATCCATTCAAATGGCTTCTAGCTATCTCCAGGACTCCTGGTTATTGAGATGGAAATTCCTGCAGACATGCCCTCCCCTCAATGTATATGATCAGCGCAAACTTTTAACCAGCCAGAACATTTACAGATTTTAAACAATCGCTACTACCAGTGTTTATTTTTATCACTCCCAGTCTCACTTGCATACCTCTTCCAAGCTACTTCTCTTTAATTTGACACCGTACAAACTCACCCTGGATTAAGAGTTCTTCCTGCCAGGGACATACATAGCACTGGTTCTTCCCTGTAAAACAAGTGTAGTACAGCCAGACATAGCTAACAATAGCAAAATTGCTTTAGCCCAGATAAGACAACCTATACACAAAGTTATTTCTATATACAGGGTTTGTCACCATGCTTATTGCTTTTTCCAGCAGTCCTGTCTAAATCAGTGTGATAGTTAAATAGGAGTTACACAAAGGTAAAGTACTGAGCAAGAGACAAATAATTCCCATGGTCATCTGCTAAAGGTCTCATACTTTTATGAGGAAATAAACCCAAACTACAGACACTTAGTGTTCTGCAAAAGGTAGCTAAGTACTATGCAAATGAAAATTTAATTTGTTGGCTCAAACCATCTTTTAATGTTAGATCAGTATTAAATAACAGTGGTTTGAGAATAACTTTAACCAATAATGGGGTCCTTTTATTAAGGTGTGTTAACCAATTTAGCACACCTTAATAAAAGGACCCCAATATTGTAATCAAAACGGGGCATTTCTTAACTTTAACCTGGTAAGCAGACTGGATTGTATACTAGTGAAACTACCTGGCATCTCCCTGGTAAACAGGGTTCTCTACTCCTGCCAGGAGGGTGAGCAGATACACATTTTTTTCTTTTTTACTTGCAGGACAGTTACCTTGTGTACATTCTGAATGAACTGGCTGGCAACTCCTTCATGGTTTTCTGCAGTACTTGTAACAATACACAGAGGGTGGCCCTGCTCCTCCGCAACCTGGGCTTCACTGCCATCCCACTGCATGGCCAGATGAACCAAGTGAGTAGCCCTGTAGAACTGGAGAAGAGCACTTGTTCCTCTTCATAAAAGTGGAAGCAAAGAGGAGCTTGGAAACTAGAGTCCGGTTAGTCTAACTTCAGTAGTGGACAAATGAACAGGGATTCAGCTGTGAGAGAAAATGGTGAAGTAGCGGTGTAGCAAGGGAAGGAAGTCAATGATGTCAGAAGGAGAGCTGAGGCTGGCACAAGCTGCAGCCAGGAGATGCTGCTTGCTGCTGCGAAGATTTTGAAAAGGTGGGCAGGCGGAGAGGTGCTGATGTCCCCGCCAAGATGGCACCCAGGGTGATCCACCACCTCCGCTCCCCCCACTATGCCACTGGGTGAAGTATAAGTATTTACAAGTTGGTTATATCCCAGGCAACATAGTTTTCCCAGCAGAGTGTCGTATAGAATATATCTAATCAATTTCTTTGACTGCATGACCAGAGAATTAATGTGCTTGGATTACACCAAAGGTTTTGATACTGTCTTGCACAGGAGGCTCATAAATAAACTGAGCAGCCTGGGGTGAGCCCCAAGATGTTGGACTGGATCAGAGACTGATTGAATGATGGGCAAAAGAGGGTAGCTGTAAATGTCCTAGCAGAATGCAGGCATTAAAGTAGTCAGATCTGTCTGGCAGGTTATGCAAGGGAGCTGAAAGGCTCACCTAGTAATAGTTTCAGTTTAGAACAGGTGGTGCTAGGCAAACTCAGCTGTTAAGTTCTGCAATAACTAGAAGTCCTAGTATACATACATACAGAGAAATATAGATAAAATGAAGGCAGATAAAGATCATATGGTCTTTCCCAGTGGTTCCCAAACCTGTCCTGTCTGGGTTTTCAAGATAGCCCTAATGAATATGCATGGAGCAGATCAGCATTCCTGGCATCTCCATTATATGCAAATCTCTGTCATGCATATTCATTAGGGCTATCTTGAAAACCCGACTGGCCTGGGGATCCTCCAGGACAGGTTTGGGAACCACTGGTCCAGTCTTCCTATCTGTGCCATGTACTCTCCCTTTGAGAATCTATGCACTTGGCCCAAGCTTACTTGAATTCCAGTATGGGTACAAGATCCTTTATCCGATATCCTTGGGACCAAGCATATTTCTTATTTTGAAAATTTTCATTTTTCGGAATGATAATGTTAAGTCAGAAAAAGACAGACCATAAAATTGCCATCAAACTTTTCTATTTCAAAATAAGGCAAACGTTAAGCACTTCAAACACAAACTTGCCTGCACTAGCTGACGTCCCTGCCTCAAATTTTCATGAAAGACAGATATAAAATTGTAAACTATAGGAGTGCACATCCCAACAATTTTCTTAGTCTTTATTTTCCATGTTTAGTAATGTTCTTGATCAATCTTCTTCAGTACCTCAATTTTCTGTGCTATTGATAGAGAGAAACACTTCCTTTTCTGCTTCTCACTACCACCTTGGAATCTGCAACTCTCCACTTTTCAGCCCTCCGACCTGAAGGAGCAAAGCATGCACCTGTGTTGGTTTCAGTGTGTGTCACATCGGAGAAATCAACTACTTCCAGTTCACGTCAAACTTCAGTTTTTGGAATTTTGGATAAGGATCTTGTACCTGTACAGTCTTCATCTCCATCAGGAGGTTTTTCCATGAGCTCATCACCTTTCTGCTTTCTGTGAAGATGCATTTCCTCAGGTTATTTCTTAGTTTGTCCCCTTTCACCATCATCCTAGGCCCATTCATTCCAGAGCTTCCTTTCAATTGAAAGAGATTTGCCTCTTATAATAATAATAATAATTTATTTCTTATATACCACTATACCGTGAAGTTCAAAGCGGTTTACAATAAAGATACATTTTGACAGTACATAGGATACAAACGATTTACAATAAAGATACATTTTATCAGTACATGGGATACAAGTGGATTACAATACAAATGGTTTACTATAAAGATGCATTTTGTCAGTGCATGGGATACAGGTGGGCAGTGGCGTACCAAGGGGGGGGCGAGAGGGGCGGTCCGCCCCGGGTGCCAGCCCTGAAGGGGTGCTCCCGGCCTTGCCGTTCAGTCCCCCCACACCCCCGAAGGACCGCTCGCCCCACTGACCTTCCTGCACCACCTGTGAAGCAGCAAGCAGCAGGATCGCGAGGTCAGCTATCCCTGAGCTGCTTGGGCGCTGCTTCCGGCGCTGCGGTCCCGCCCCTCCTCTGACATCAGAGGAGGGGCGGGAACGCGGCGCAGGAAGCAGCGCCTAAGCAGCGCAGGGATAGCTGACGTCGCGATCCTGCTGCGGCTGCTTCATAGGTGGTGCAGGAAGGTCAGTGGGGCAAGCGGTCCTTCGGGGGTGGTGGTGGTGGTGGGGACTGAACGGCAAGGCCGGGAGCATAGGTAGTGCTGCTTCATAGGTGGTGCGGGGAGGCCAGGGGGGCGAGCGGTCCTTCGGGGTGGGGCGAGTGGGCAGGCAGGCAGGCATTCAAGGGGGAGGGGGTGACAGGCAGGCAGGCCTTCAAGGGGGAGGGACAGGCCTTCAAGGGGGGGGCAGGCAGGCCTTCAAGGGGGGACAGGCCTACAAGGGGGTGGGCAGGCCTACAAGGGAGTGGGACAGGCCTTCAGGGGGGGGTGCAGGACTTCGGGGGGGGTGCAGGCTTTCAAGGGGGGGACAGGCAGGCAGGCCTACAAGGGGGGGACAGGCCTTCAAGGGGGGTGCAGACCTTCAAGGGGGGGGGACAGGCCTTCAAGGGGGGGACAGGCAGGCAGGTCTTCAAGGTGGGGGGACAGGCCTTCAAGGGGGGGGGACAGGCCTACAAGGGGGTGGGACAGGCCTTCAAGGGGGGTGCAGGCCTTCAAGGGGGGACAGGCAGACCTTTAAGGGGGGACAGGCCTTTGGGGGGGACCCTGGTTTAGAAGTACACGGAGGGAAGGGGGTGTTCAAAAAGACGTGCATATGCCAAACTTTGGGGGGGGGATGAAGAAATAATTGGACACAAGGGATGGTGTGGAGGAGGGATAGAGATACTGGATAGGAGGGTAATTGGGAAAAGAAAGGGAGAGATGGTGGACTCTGGGGTGGTGGGGAAGGAGGGAGAGATGCCGGATGAAAGGGTAGTTAAGAAAAGGTGGATCTGTGGAGGGAGATGAAAAAAAGAAAAGATACCAGACTTCCTGGGGAGGGAAGGGAAATGGAAAGGGAGGACAGAGTTGGCAGATGGATGATAAAGGACGGCATTTGCGAGCACATTGAGAGAAATGGCCTACTGAGAACAAGCCAGCACGGATTCTGTAAGGGAAGGTCATGCTTAACGAACCTTCTGTACTTCTTTGAGGGAATAAGCAGTCGGGTGGACAATGGGGAACCCGTCGACATCATTTACCTCGATTTTCAAAAGGCTTTCGACAAGGTGCCACATGAAAGGCTGCTTAGGAAGCTGTGGAACCACGGGGTGGGAGGGGATGTGCACCGATGGATAGAGCACTGGTTGTCGGGTAGACTGCAGAGGGTCGGAGTAAAGGGCCAATATTCTGACTGGCGGGGAGTCACGAGCGGTGTGCCGCAGGGATCGGTGCTGGGGCCGTTACTCTTCAACATATTTATCAATGACCTGGAAAAGGAGGCAAAGTGCGAGGTTATAAAATTTGCAGACGATACCAAACTGTGCGGCAGAGTTAGCTCCAGGGAGGAGTGTGAGGACCTGCAAAGGGACCTAGACAAGCTGGAAGACTGGGCGAACAAATGGCAAATGCGCTTTAACGTGGAAAAATGCAAGGTCATGCATATAGGGAAAAAGAACCCGTTGTTCAACTACAAATTGGGGGGGGCATTGTTGGGAGAAAGCAGTCTTGAGAGAGACTTGGGAGTGCTGGTGGATGCATCACTGAAGCCATCTGCACAGTGCGCAGCGGCCTCAAAAAAAGCCAACAGGATGCTGGGCATCATAAAAAGGGGCATAACAACCAGGACGAGGGAAGTCATCATGCCACTGTATCGAGCGATGGTGCGTCCGCATCTGGAATATTGCGTTCAATATTGGTCGCCGTACCTCAAGAAGGACATGGCGGTACTCGAGAGAGTCCAAAGGAGAGCAATGAAACTGGTAAGAGGGCTGGAACACTGCCCATATGCCGAGAGGTTGGATAGGCTGGGGCTCTTCTCTCTGGAAAAAAGGAGGCTCAGGGGTGATATGATAGAGACCTTCAAGATCATGAGGGGCATAGAGAGGGTGGATAGGGACAGATTCTTCAGGCTGAAGGGGACAACAGGTACGAGGGGGCATTCGGAGAAACTAAAGGGAGATAGGTTCAAAACGAATGCAAGGAAGTTTTTTTTCACCCAAAGGGTCGTGGACACTTGGAATGCGCTACCGGAGGACGTGATTGGGCAGAGTACGGTACAAGGATTCAAACAGAGACTGGACGGATTCCTGAGGGATAAAGGGATCGTGGGATACTGAGAAAGCTAACCAAAAAATAAGTATAGAAACCCGACCAGGTCGTGCATGTGCAAGACCGGAGGGCTAGGACTTTGATGGGAAGATAGCACTCAATGGGAAACCAGGGTGGCATGGGGGCCCCTTCTGGTGATTTGGACAGGTCGTGACCTGTTTGGGCCACCGCGGGAGCGGACTGCTGGGCAGGATGGACCTATGGTCTGACCCGGCGGAGGCACTGCTTATGTTCTTATGTTCTTATGGTTAGCACGCAGAAAGAAGAAAGAAGGAGACCCTGGCAAGCAAGTTATCAGAAGAAAACCAGAGCCTTGGACCAACAAGATTTGAAATATAACCAGACAACAAAAGGTAGAAAAATTAATTTTATTTTCTGTTTTGTGATTATAATATGTCAGATTTGAAATGTATATCCTGACAGAGCTGGTGTTGGACTGCAAACGTGAGCTAGGATTTAACAGAGAGAGGAAATGTCCTTTTTGTTTCTTTATTTTATTTACACCACAGTGCCAGTGTGGTTAGGAGAAGCCAAAGGGGGTGAAAAAGCTATAAAACCCACCAGGAGTTTTGAAAAAAATCACCCAACTGGGCAGGAAAATCGAATTGAAAAACCAATTCAATAGGCTGAATCGAATCGAAATTTTTTTTCCTGAATCTGGCAGCATTAGTTTGCGCTACTGTCTTAGACTTTAGGACCTGGGATTGGGGAGAGATGGCATCCTCAGTACTTTATAATGCAAGTGAAACGAGGATTTGGTCAGACTTTAGAAGGGTCTGCAGAAAAAAAATATTGTATAGGCCGGGGACATGAAACAGCAGGAAATGGGAACTTTTCTTCCTTCTATTTTTGTGAATGGAAAGGCTGAGGATGTCAGAGAGTTCAGTTAAAATATGTGCTTTATAAGAAAATATAATAATGTGTTTTATAAAGTTTATAGCATAGCTGGCCTACCCAGTGAGGTGTTTCTAGTGGTGGTGGTGGCAGCAGCGTGTCAATGTGTTGAGAGGAAGAGGTGGTCTGGGAAATTCTGCTGAGCAAACTCCGGGCCCATTTCCACCCCCCAGTTAGTCCACTCCACTCAACTGGTTCACACACTGAGTGGGTCTTTGGGTGTTGTGTTGGGATCTCTTCCAGTGGTTTATCAGTATCTCCTTCTGGTCCAAGGAAGGAAACTTTGTTATCCTTAGCATTGACCTACAGAATATGTTTGTAACAGCGCTGCTTGTGTGGCATTAGGCTATGTAGTGATCGAAAGAAAAAAAACAGACCTTTGCACATTTTTGCACTATATGGTGGGTGTATGAGGAGATTCACATTTCCTGCACAGCTAAGTCCATGTGAAGTTACCTTGTGCTGTATTTGACATCTAGCAAGGTCTCTGTTTGAAAGGAAAGATCTAAACTTAAAAATGAAGTGGCCAGAAGTTATGGTAAAAGCAGATAGTGTAGCTGGTTTTAAGAAAGATTTGGACAAATTCCTGGAGGAAAAGTCCATAATCTGTTATTAAGACATGGGGGAAGTGTCTGCTTGCCCTGGATCAGTAGCATGGAATGTTGCTACTCTTTGGGTTTTGACCAGGTATTAGTATCCTGGATTGGCTACCATGAGAATGGGCTACTGGGCATGATGGACCATTGGTCTGACCCAGTTAGGCTATTCTTATGTTATGTTCTCATCTGTAGGGGCCTTTGTTTTCACTTCTTATTTTAATGTATTTTTTTTCTGGGAACTTATCAGTGTTTTTTATAATGGGAACAAAAATGGAAGAGAATTAATGTGTGTGGGATGAGGGGGGTAACTAATTTCTTCAGCTAAATAATTCAATCCACTTCAAACAGACATAGGAGAACTCACGCACCATTCACACACCCTCCAACCAAAAACGTCAAAAGGAAAAAAACTGTTCGACAACCTCTTAGCCATTCGAGCTGCAACACTCGACCCCCAACCCTACAACCAATTGACATCGACCACATACTGCAAAACCTTCAAAAAGAAATAAAAACCCTTCTTTTTAAAAAACACATAAAACCGAACTAACACAATCGGAACTGTCCCAAGCATCACCTGCAACTACTCCATATGTACTTCTGATGTCATGACAATTCAGACATAATTTATGTTATGTTATGTTTGGAATATAAGAAAATTTTCACTGCCTGTTTCTATTCTGACCATTTATTCCGTTTCATGGTCATTACAAAAAATATTTTTTTACATGGGGGGGGATGTCAAAAAATGATGGGCCCCGGGTGCCACATACCCTAGGTACGCCACTGCAGGTGGGTTACAATAAAGTTGCATTTTGTCAGTACATGGGGTGCAGGTGGGTTACAATAAAGATGCAAGGTGCAAAGTATAAGTTAGTTTCGGACCTTGGATTGGGGGACGAGGTGTGGAAGAGGGTCGTGGTGAGGAAGAGTTGGGTATGGGAATTTAGAATTTGTTAAACAATCGAGTTTTCAGGGATTTTCTAAAGTCTGCGTATGTAGTGGCCTCAAGTATGGGTTTTCCAAGCCATGTGTTTAACCTAGCTGCCTGGAATGATAACATTCTATCTAGAAACTTTTTGTATTGGTAAGATTTCAAGGAGGGGTAATTAAATAGATTTGTTCTGCGAGTGCTCTTGTTGGACTCGTTGGGGGAGAACTGGGAGATTAGGTAAGATGGAAGAATCCGAAAGACAGCTTTGTAACAAAAACAAGCAAACTTGAAGAGGACTGGATTCTGTGGATAACCAGTGGAGTTTCTCATAATAAGGGGTAATGTGTTCCCATTTTTTTAAACCGTGGTTTAGTCGGATTGAGGTGTTCTGAATTAATCTCAGCTTGTTGAGGTTCTTTTTATAAGCTCCTAGGTATATGATGTTACAGTAATCTAGGGTGCTTAAGATGGATGATTGTACTAGTAAACGGAAGGACTTTTCATCAAAGAATTTTTTAATAGTGCGAAGTTTCCATAGAACCGAAATACATTTTTTAAACAGTAGGTTTGTGTGGTTTTCCAGGGTTAGGTGTTTGTCAAGTGTTACCCCCAGAATCTTTATGGTTTGGTCAATTTTGTATTCTCGGCTCTGTAGGTGAATTGTATTTTCTTTTATCTTTTCATTGGGTGATGCCAGGAAGAATTTGGGTTTTTCTGTGTTGAGTTTCAGTTTGAAGGCCATCATCCAGCGCTCTATTTGATTTAGGATGTTGGTTAAGGAGTTGGTGAATTGTGACAGGGCGGTTAGCGGAATCACTACAGTAATGTCGTCTGCGTAGATGTAGAAGGTGAGCCCTAGGCTTTGTAGCAGGTTTCCTAATGAGCTGAGGTGTATTTATGCCACAGAGGTATTTAAATTTCTCAATCAAATCTCCCGTCCTGCATTTCTTTCAAAGTATACATATTGAGATCTCTTAGTTTGTCCTTATAAGCTTTAAGATGAAGGCTACTGACCATTGTAATAGCTGCCCTCTGGACCGACTCCATCCTGTTTATATCTTTTTGAATATGTGGTCTCCAGAATTGGGAATGAGGTCTCATCAGAGACTTTTACAGAGGTATTATCCCCACTTTTTCCTGCTGGCCATTCCTCTCCCCTTACACCCAAGCATTCTTCCAGCTTTTGCCGTCACCTTTTCTACCTGTTTGACCATTTTAAGAAGATCACATACGATCACACCCAAGTCCCACTTTTCTTTCATCACAAAAGTACATTAAGAACATAAGAATTGCCATACTGGAACAGACCGAAGGTCCATCAAGCCCAGTATCATGTTTCCAACAGTGACCAACCCAGGTCCCAAGTACCTAGTTATATCCCAAGTAATAAAACAGATTTTATGCTACTTCCCTTAAGAATAAGCAGTAGATTTCCATAAAGCCATCTCAATAATGGCCTATGGATTTCCCTTTTAAGAATTTATTTAAAACTTTTTTAACCCAGCTAAGCTAACTGATTTTACCACATTCTCTGACAATGAATTTCAAAGGGGTTACCTTCAAAAGCTTATCATAAAAAGCATTGAGTTAGTCCAATAAAAAAAATGTATTATCTTATTTCCTCTGTTTTCTGTTTTATATATTACCTTGCAAAGTGGACTAACACGGCCACCACACCATTTCACTCACATTGTATGAAGAAATATTTTCTCTGGCTTGTTTTAAATCTACTACTTGGTAGCTTCATTGTATGCCCCCTAGTCCTAGTATTTTTGGAAAGAGTAAACAAGTGAGTCACATCTACCCTTTCTACTCCACTCAGCATTTTATAGACCTGTATCATATCACCCCTGAGCTGTCTCTTCTCTAAGCTCAAGAGCCCTGGCCTCTTTAGCCTTTCCTCATAGGGAAGTTGTCCTATCCCTTTTATCCTCTTCATTGCCCTTCTCTCTGCCTTTTCTAATTTTGCTATATCTTTTTTGAGATATGGCAACTAGAGCTGCACACAGTATTCGAGGTGCGGCTGTTCATAGAGTGATGCAAGGGCATTATAACATTTTCGTCTGATAATTCCTAACATTCTTTTTGCTTTCTTAGGCACTGCCGCACATTTTGCTGAGGGTTTCCACGAATCCTCAGTGATGACACTTAGATCCTTTTCCTGGGCAGTGACTCCTGACACAGAGCCCAGCATTGCGTAGCTATAGTTCGAGTTCCTCTTTCCCATATGCATCACTTTGCACTTACATTGGGCATCAAAATGGCAGATGATGTTTAGTCTCACAAGGTCCTCTTTCAATTTTTAATTAGGGCCAACCTAAGATTCCGGTTGGCCCAGGTGCCTAAGGCCCCTCGGCCAATCAGGGTTAGGCCCCTCCCCGGTACATCCCATAATGCACTGGGAAGGGGCAGGTCCACCTCATTCCGATGGAGGTGGGCCTGCCGGACAGACATAGGAAAGACCCAGACGGCCATACTAACAGGTTAGAAGGGGGTCCGGGGGGGTTAGGAGCACTGTTCCCTCTAAGCTGTGCGCTTGTGCACGTGCACACATCTTGCCGAACCCACGCACACAAATTAAAATAGCGCGCACTATAAAATAAATTTTTGCCTAAAATGATTTTCACTGCTAAAATGAAATGTTACAAAAGACCAGCTGTTCCGATTTCCGATTTATTACATTTATTGAAGCGCTATGATATAAATTTTAAGTCATTCACTTGATTCCGCTATCTTTGGCAGTTGAACTTGACACGTCATGTGCCCCATAGGGCCATAGCCTATGGCCCATAGGATATGAAACACTTCTGATTCTTTGACTTCCTGAAGTTCCACCATATTATTTATTTCGTGGAATCATAGTGTGCAGCGTGGTACTGCGGTTGTATAACTGTATTCGTTTATTAAATTGCAATCAGATATAACTCTTAAAATGTCTAAACCACGAATGGTGAAAAGTGTAAAACGCAAGAGTGCTGCAACAGCTTTTAGGTCTGAATGGCTTGAAGAAATTGTTGAAACGGAGACACCAGAATCTCGAAATACAATGCGTGTTCAACTGTGTGAAATATTTATCTATGACGAAGACAATGGAGTTGTGTGTTGTTATTGTCAAGATGCCAAAGCAACTGGAAAATTCTCTACTGGAAAAATATGGGATGATGTTTGGAAACTGGACTTTCTGAAACGCCATCTATCAAGTAAGTCTCATACTGACAGTATTAGGAAACTCAGAAGTAAAAATCCGAATTTAAGAGGGGGACTGGTTAACATGTTGCTTGAAAGCCCAACCAAAAAAGAAAACAGGCATATTAGTAATGAACGGAAACGTTCCAGTCCTGATGAAATTAAAGTTCTTGTCAACAGTGTTGTGCTGGCCATTAAGATGAATATCTCAATGCTCTCTGTTCAAGATATCAATGAGCACATGGCGAAATATGTTAGTATACCTGATAGCTGGAGAAGCAAAAACTATGCGTTTGAATTTCTTGGAATTATCAATGGCATCGTACAAGATGATGGTATGGCAGACATTAAATTAGCAACGTATCATACGTTAACTGTTGATGAAAGCACAGACATTTCTGTCAACAAGTATTTAATACTCTACTTTAAGTATCGGCCAGTCAATTCAAATGAGTATAGGACATCATTTGGTGGGATGCTACAGTTGGAAGCATATGATGCTACATCAATAGTAACAGCAATTAGGGAATTCTATAGGAAACATGAACTTGACCTGAATAAAATGGTTATGTTCACCTCTGATGGTGCCTCTGTTATGGTGGGCAAAATAGATGGTGTTGCAGCACAGCTGAGAAAAGACATTCCACATTTAGTAAAACAACATTGTGTTGCACATCGGGAAGATTTGGGACTTTCTGATTCATGGAAAGAAGTAAAATTGATGAAAGAAGTAGAAACTGTAATGAGAACTGTGTACACGGTGTTCTGTCCGTCTTCTACTAAACGATGCAAATTTTAAGAAATAGCAGATGCATCTGAATGTGAATCAATTGCTTTCAGACCTCTGAATGAAGTGTGCTGGTTATCTAGACACTTTGCACTTAAAGCAATTATTCGAAATTATGATCCCCTGTTAAAATATTTTGAAGAAGACAAAGATAATGATCCTATTGCAAAGTAAGAAGCTGAACAGTGAACAATTTCATATTACACTTGAAGTTTTGAATGATGTCTTATCAGAACTGGCTTCCTTAACCATGGCATTTCAAAAACGTGGTTTGACACCATTAGAAGCTTATCATCTTGCACAGAGTGAATTGAACAAACTTCGAATGCAATACTTAGGCGACAAGGTTAAGTGGAGTGATAAAGTCAACAGTCTTCTTGACAACAGGATGAGGTCTGGAGAAAAAGTTTCAGTGGATAATAATTCCATATTAACCTTCATCAACATCCTATGTTTGCATCTGGGTGAAAGATTTCCTGAAAATGAAGTTGAGGAATGGTCTGCTTTTGACTGTACAGCAATATCACAATGCGACTTTGACTTCGGAAATGGACATATCAGATCTCTTTGTTTAAAGTATAAACAATTTCTTCTGGAGGAAAGTATTATTATTAAGCAATACAATGACTTTAAATTCCTTGTTGCAGAAAAAATCAAAAGCAATCTGATAAATAGCTTTCCAGATATGACAAAATTTGTATTTCAGAATGATCAATTTGCAGATTTAGCAAAATTGATGGACATTGGTGCCACATTCTTAGCATCTAGTTCAGATTGTGAGCGTGGTTTTACTCTAATGAACAATTTGAAGACTAAACAAAGGAATCGTTTACATTTAAAGCATTTGAAAATGCTGATGTGTGTTAAGAGTCACCTTCAAGATGGAGGCTCAACAGATCTTGACAGAATTTATTCGGACTGGATAAATATGAAAGATCGCAGGGAAAACTTTGAAAACTAAATTACTGTTATTTTCTAAATTTTAAGTATAAAGTACAGTGATACCTTATTTATAGGTAGCGCTCAATGAAACATTTCAGTGAAACATAATTTATGTTTATTGAAATGAGACTTTATGTTACATAAAGTGTAACTAAAATTACATTGTGTTTTCGTAATTCAGACTAAACTCAAAGACCTGCCCATAAATGCCCATAATTGAACTCCGGGCCCTCTGGCAATCATTTTTATAGCGCACACAAATTTAGTTTTTCTTTAAAATGTGCACAGATGAAATTTTTTGCACACACAGCCTATGAAAAATTAGAGGGAACATTGGTTAGGAGGTGTTCTAGTGGGGGTGGGGGGCCACACAATCTACTGGGTGTGTTTCCAGCAGGAGGGATTGGGCATCCCTCCTGCCGCGTTCAGGCGAGTCAGGCGGCCACTGATGTGGTCGCTAAACTTTTCGCGGCAGGGAAATCCCTTGCCCTGGTAAGCTTATCGGCTGCATCTACTTATAACCCGATTCTCTAACCGGTGTCTGTAACATGGATGTCAGTTAGAGAATTGGGTTCACTTTAGGCGGCCTTAGGCCCGATTCTATATATGACGTCCGTCGGCTTCTGAGACCTGGCGTCGTATACAGAATCCGGACCTTAGTGTGCTGTGGCTCAAGAAGGTTTGCAGGACACTGCTCTAAACTGTACTGTTTATTCAGATTTTTGTAATCCAAATGCATAACCCTGTATTTTTTTAGCTTTAAAACTTTAGCTGTCAAATTCCAGACCATTCTTTAAGCTTTGTTAGGTCCTTCCTCATATTATGCACACCATAGAGGGTATTTGCTGGCCACTCATTGCCATAATCTCCTTCATGGCAAGATTGAAAGCTCCATATTCATGCAAAACTGCAACTACTTATGTCATTTAGCGCACTGTATATTTTGCTGGTTGCATCCTTTTGATGTGTTTTATCACCGTTCTCTGTATATATTGCAAAGACATTACCAGGCATATTGCATAGACATTACCAGGCATATTGATGCAATATAACCTTTACTTTAAAATGATTTCTTCCCCAGAACAAGCGATTGGGCTCCCTGAATAAATTCAAGGCCAAGTCTCGCTCCATTCTCTTGGCCACAGATGTGGCAAGCCGTGGATTGGATATTCCTCATGTGGATGTGGTGATAAACTTTGATATTCCCACGCATTCCAAGGTGAGCCCTGCCATTGCTAACTGCTGAGCTTTGGCATAGTTACAGTGCTGGGTGTCATGTGGTATAGAGAGCACTTGTTTCTTCCTTTTTGAAAGAACTGCTCCTACAAATACTTGTAAACACCCTTACTCCACATGGGAGGGATTATACTGTAGAAAGAAAAACAAAAGAGACGACCTGTGGTACTCAATCTTTTTATTCATTCAAGACCCGACATGTACATGTTTCAGCCGTTTGGCCTGTCTCAGGGGTCTACAAATATAAAATAATTCATAAACCATAAAAACCATATACAGTGGTACCTCGGTTTACGAGTGCACCGGTTTGCGAGTGTTTTGCAAGACGAGCAAAACATTTGCAAAATCGGTGCCTCGGAAACCGTGCATGGCTCGATTTACGAGCACCCCTGCAATCCGGCACCCCCCCCTGCGATCCGGCACCCCCCCAGCCTTGAACCGGCACCCCCCCGCCACGATCTGACCCCCCCGACACGATTGGGCACCCCTCCCGACACGATCCGACCCCCCCTCCCCCGACACAATTGGGCACCCCCCCCCCCGCCGCTTCTTACCCTCATCTGGGCACTCTTGAAGATCGGCCCTCGTCTGCTGGGCCTTGAGCATCTGAGCATGCTCAAGGCCTGTGAGTTCACGTTCTGAACGTGAACGTGAACTCGCAGGCCTTGAGCATGCTCAGATGCTCAAGGCCCAGCAGACGAGGAGTCCGATCTTCTAGAGTGCCCAGATGAGGGTAAGAAGCGGCGGGGGGGTGCCCAATTGTGTTGGGGGGGGAATGTCAGATCGTGTCGGGGTGCCCAATCGTGTCGGGGGAGGAGTCGGATCATGTCGGGTTGGTGCCCGATCGTGTCCGGGGGGGGGATCGTGGCGGGGGGGGTGCCGGTTCGAGGCAGGGGAGGTGCCGGATCGCAGGGGGGGTGCCTGATCGCAGGGGGGGGGCCTTCGAGGGGAGCAATGCCGGTTCTCGGGGGGGGGGGGAACGCATCAAAGCGAGTTTCTATTATTTCCTTTGGGGAAACTCGCTTTGATAAACGAGCATTTTGGATTACGAGCATGCTCCTGGAACGGATTATACTCGTAATCCAAGGTACTACTGTATATATAAACACAGGATTAAAGATAATAAAATATTTAAAAAATGAGACATCACTTATATAAAACAAATTAAAAACATATTACATATATATGTCAAAACTATTTTATATGTTGTATTTTATATGTTGTCCTATGAGTTCATAATTTAAAAAGAGCAGTAGGTTCATTAATGTTTTCCTATATGCCACAATGTATTAAACATTTAACAATATGTTCTTGTGATTACAACGTTGCAAGACAAGTTTTGATTCATTATATCATGATCTGTACCACAATATTGTATTTATAATTCACATTTGTCTATATTCTCACATGAGCTGTAGTTTGCTTTATCTGTGGCAAACTTGTGTTATGTTTTTATATTTATATTCATATTTGTCTTTATAATTATTTTTGAACCTTTTAAGCATTAGGCAATCACTCTATGCAATTTCCTATGGGTATTCCCCTTTTCTACCTTCCTTCTTTCCTTTCTCTTCCCTCTTTCCCTTTCCCCCCTCTACTCCTTCCTCCACTTCCCCTTCCTCCCTCCCCATTCTTTTTCCTCTCCCCTCCCTCCTTTTCCTCTCCCCTCCCTCTTTTTCCTCTCCCCTCCCTCTTCCCTTCCTTCATCCCTACCCTTTTACACCCCCACCCCTTTTCCCTCCCCTTTTTCCCACCATCACTAAATACCCTCCCCTTTTCCCATTTTTCTCCTTTCTCCTCTTTTTTTTTTCCATCTTCCTTCCCCTTCTTCCTTTCCCCCTTTCTCCCCTTCCCTCCCCCTTTTTCCCTCCCTCTTCCCCTTCCCCTTTTCACCCTCTTCTCCTTTCCCCCCCTTCTTTTTTAAGATAAGATAGTTTGTTTTTGTTCTTAATTGTTTTAGTTTTTAAGATATAAAATAGTTTTGATATATATATGTAATATGATTTTAATTTGTTTTATATAAATGTCTCATTTTTTAATATTTTATTTTATATATATATATAGTTTATATATATATATAGTTTTTATGTTTTATTAATTATTTTATTTTTGTAGACCCCCTGAGGCAGGCCATATGGCCGAAACATGTAAGTGTCGGGTCTTGAATGAATAAAAGGATTGAGCACCACTGGTCGCCTCTTCTTTTTTTCTTTGGTCTACCTCGAGGAGGTAATATCTTTTGTTTGCATGTATGGATTATACTGCTGCTGGCTGCTCTCCCATATGTGATGGTTGTCTCTGGGAAAACATGGCTAAAGTCTAGTAACTTCAGCCATGTTTTCCCAGAGAGGGTCACATATTTTCCAGCTGTTGTGACCAATGGATTTCCGTCTCTGGTCACAAACAGTTTTTGGCTGGGCTCAGTTCTAGCTGGTAACCTAAAGGTGAGTGCAGATTATCCCTTACGTGAGCTCCACAGACCTGTGTTCATACATGATAGATGATAATCTTCCCTGGAAGAGAGTGGGATATTATAACATTAGTGTTGAGAACATTAAACTGCATCTTGAGGAAATGGGTAGAGAATTCTGGTGAAAGTTTTTCCTTTTTTTTTTCTTTCTTTTTTCAATATCAGATTGTAATCTTTTACAGGATTTCCTTTCAGTTCCTATATGGATTAAACTGAACCTCTTATGTGTTATTCTGTGCCCTGCTGCTTGCTGGTGGCACTGTACTCTGGGGGGGGGTAGGTTGCCAGAGTAGTCATGAAAGAGAAGATCGGGCTGGTGCTGCAAAGCACTGGCTTGCCTCCCACCATTTTTCTTTTATGTCCCTATTAAATTGGTTTCTCTCGCTGCTTGTCGAAGGGTAACATGCTGTGCAACATAGAGTATTATCCTCCCCCAAACAGCATGCAGCAGACTTGCCGACCAGAGAATATAACATTCAGAATAAGAATGTTAAAAAAAAAAAAGTTTACACTTCCTCTCCCCTGGACTCTTATTCTTTTTGCCAAGAAAAAGGGACCGTTATGTTTAAATTGTGAATCTCACTATTATAACAAAGGCCCTGAGAATTTATAAGAACTACTAAATTGGGTCAGATTGTAGGTCCATCTAGCTTGGCATCCCATCTCCAACAGCAGCAAGCAGCTGGAGCTTACAGAAAATGAGCAAGAAACTTAGTGTTCAGGGTGCACCCGATGAAGTGAACAACTCAGATTGTTCTGGCTCTTCCATTATTTTGTTTTTGCAGGATTATATTCACAGAGTAGGGAGAACAGCTCGAGCTGGCCGTTCTGGAAAGTCCATCACCTTTGTGACACAGTAAGTTACGTGCTGGAGGAAGACCAGCAACACTGATCAAACTTCCTTTGGAGAAAGGAATGGCCCATCCAAAAGCTGCTTTCTGTGGAAGCCCCTCCTTGTCATCTCCACTCATCTTAGTTTTTCACTTATGTCCACCCACTTAAGAAAGGAGGGGGGATTCATTTAGCCACATATACCCCTGCTATTTTGTTTGACTCAGCTCTCTGTTTACACAACACTGCCATTTACTATTTTGCTGCAATACGAGTTGTTTTTCAGTGTGTTTCTCAGTGTTTTGGTGAAAGTACTATTCTGATGAAAATTTAGCATAGGTGAGCAAAATGGCACAAGCAAAAAATAGCAGGTTGTACTTAACCAGCCTGGATGTCAGGTACGGAGTAAAGTAGTATAAGAAACACGGCTCCTGTTATGTGCTAGGAAATTGAAAGAAACAGATTTACATTGGAACTTTGCAAATGTGAATTTGCAGTTTTGATGAAGAAATGCCTGAAACAGAGAGAGTTTTTATTATAATTGTGTTACAGGAGCACACTTTATCCCAGGACAAGCAGGCAGCCTATTCTCAACAATGAGTGTCGTCATCCACGGAGCCCGGATGTGGACAGCTTCGCAAGCAGATTGTTGAAGAACTTTTAGAAAGTTTGCGACTGCCTTACCACACATGCACAAGTGCCCTCCCGCCCGACGCAGGGCGCGCGTCTTCTCAGTTTTCCGCGGAGCCAAGAAGTCCTATTTCAACGTTCTGCACTAGACTCAGTTCTGCTTCGTGCCTTCTCTCACCACGGCTCGTGTTTTATTTCTTTACAGGATTGCTGTGTTTTTCTTGCACGTTTTATTTTTAAAAAAGTAAAACTTAATTTGACTTTCCTTTTCTGTCACAGTGGGGCCTGCCTCGTGGCCTCAGCCTGCGTGCTTTGATCTGGCTAAGGCTATTTTTTCGTTTATGTCCCGGCCGGTCACAAGCTTCAAGAAGTGTAGCTGTTGCCAGCATGCAATCTCCCTCACAGATCCACATAGGTGGTGTCTTAGGTGTTTGGGACCTGACCATTGTCCGGAGTCGTGTGCCCGCTGTGCTACCCTACAACCTCGAGCCCTCAAACATCGTCGAAATCAACTTTCCCAAGTCCCAGCTACAGCCCTCTCAAAATCTACAGTTCATCGGAGCTGTCTTGGGACACTATACAACTCAGAGCATTCCTTCCTCAGAAGCATCAGGATGCTCTCATTCACCTTTGTCACAAAGTGTCAACCCTCACTTCACTGTCAGCGAGACACATGATGGTTCTCCTAGGTCACATGGCCTCTACAGTTCACGTGACTCCTTTTGCCAGACTTCACCTCAGAATCCCTCAGTGGACCCTGGCATCTCAGTGGGCTCAAGTTTTCGACCCACTCAACACATCAGAATGACTTCTTCGTTGAGACAGTCTCTCCTCTGATGGATGCTCTCTTCCAATCTCTGTAGAGGTTTACTGTTTCAAACACCTCTTCATCAGAAGGTCCTCATTAGAGAATGACACGGTGACGGTTTACCCGCGGCCACCGCATTTAAGCCGCGGGTCACCGCCGAAAACGGGGAAGAAAACTAGCAGTCGCTGCGGTGACGGGGACAAGGCCATTCACCGACCGCGGAAACGGTGAACAGGTTTGTCCCCGCGGGCCAATGTACCCCCTTCTAGGAACCGCTATTTACCGCCCGACGCCCGATTCACCCCCCCAGCAGGACCGCTCGCACCCCCACCCCGAACGACCGCTCGCACGCGCTCCCACCCGCACCCGCGATCGGAGCAAGAGGGAGCCCAAGCCCTCTTGCCCGGCCGACTCCCCGACGTCCGATACATCCCCCCCCCCCCCCGGCAGGACCACTCGCACCCCCACCCCGAAGGACCGCCGACTTCCCGACAATATCGGGCCAGAAGGGAGCCCAAACCCTCCTGGCCACGGCGACCCCCTAACCCCACCCCGCACTACATTACGGGCAGGAGGGATCCCAGGCCCTCCTGCCCTCGACGCAAACCCCCCCCCCCCCCAACGACCGCCCCCCCCCAAGAACCTCCGACCGCCCCCCCAGCCGACCCGCGATCCCCCTGGCGACCCCCACGACCCCCCCACCCCCCTTCCCCGTACCTTTGGTAGTTGGCCGGACAGACGGGAGCCAAACCCGCCTGTCCGGCAGGCAGCCAACGAAGGAATGAGGCCGGATTGGCCCATCCATCCTAAAGCTCCGCCTACTGGTGGGGCCTAAGGCGCGTGGGCCAATCAGAATAGGCCCTGGAGCCTTAGGTCCCACCTGGGGGCGCGGCCTGAGGCACATGGGCCCAACCCGACCATGTGCCTCAGGCCGCGCCCCCAGGTGGGACCTAAGGCTCCAGGGCCTATTCTGATTGGCCCACGCGCCTTAGGCCCCACCAGTAGGCGGAGCTTTAGGATGGATGGGCCAATCCGGCCTCATTCCTTCGTTGGCTGCCTGCCGGACAGGCGGTTTTGGCTCCCGTCTGTCCGGCCAACTACCAAAGGTACGGGGAAGGGGGGTGGGGGGGTCGTGGGGGTCGCCAGGGGGGTCGCGGGTCGGCTGTGGGGGGCGGTCGTTGGGGGGAGGGGGGTTTGCGTCGAGGGCAGGAGGGCCTGGGATCCCTCCTGCCCGTAATGTAGTGCGGGGTGGGGTTAGGGGGTCGCCGTGGCCAGGAGGATTTGGGCTCCCTCCTGGCCCGATATTGTTGGGGAGTCGGCGGTCCTTCGGGGGGAGGGATGTATCGGACGTCGGGGGGGGGGCATCAGGCTTTCAGGATGGGGACAGACCTTCAAGGGGGGACAGTGCAGGGAAGTCAGGGAATTTATATTAATTAATTTTTTCTCTGCGTGTTTTGTTTTTGTATAGTTATTAACTAATATTTAACTAAGTTTTAAAGTTTTAAAGAATGTTTCCTTTATACGTAAATAAAGAAAAGTGAATGGGATTGCAGTGGCGGTGATGGGGCGGTGAATGGGGTGGCAGTGGCGGTGACAGGGCGGTGAAGAGGATGGTGAGACGGGGATGGTGAGACGGGGACGGGGCGGTGACGGGGATGGTGAGATGGGGACGGGGCGGTGACGGGGACCAATTTTTTCACCGTGTCATTCTCTAGTCCTCATGACAGATTCTTCGACCTATGCTTGGGGGGCTCATCTCGATTGTCTCCGTACTCAAGGCCATTGATCCAGCACAGATCGTCAGTCAGTATCACATCAATCTGTTGGAACTCAGAGCGATCTTCAATGCTTTCAAAGATTTTCAGCATCTTTTTCACAACCAGGTAGTCCTCATTTCGACAGACAACCAAATCACTATTTACTACGTCAACAAGCAGGGAGGAACGGGATCTCTCTCTCCTTGCCAGGAAGCTCTGAAGGTTTGGAATTGGGCAATCCTTCACAACACCTTCCTGAAAGCTGTCTACATTCAAGGAGAGGAAAACTGTCTGGCGGACACTCAATTCCTCGCCTCTTCATCAAATTTTTTCTCAGTGAAGAATTCCTCAGTTCTATTTGCGTCTCCCCACAACAACAAACTGCCTCAGTTCTGTTCCAGGATACACTCCCCTCACCAACTTGAGGCAGATGCTTTTCTTCTGGAATGGACGAATCTGTTTCTCTATGCGTTCCTTCCATTCCCTCTCATTCTCAAGACACTTGTCAAACTCAAACAAGACCATGCCACCATGATTCTCATAGCTCCTCGGTGGCCAGGCAACCATGGTACTCCTTTCTACTTCAACTCAGCAGCAGGGAGCCAATACTTCTACCAGTTTTTCCCTCTTTGCTTACACAGAGTCAAGGGTCTCTGCTTCATCCCAAACTGCAGTCTCTACACCTGACAGCTTGGTACCTCTCAACTTAACTGCCACTCTACAGTTTTCTCAATCTCTTTCTTCTAGGAAGCCTACCACTAGACAATGCTACAATCAGAAATGGACTAGATTTTCTGCTTGGTGCACCATTCATCACAAGGAGCCTCAATCTACCTCCTTGTCTTCAGTTTTGGATTACCTGTTCCATTTGTCGCAAGTCAGGCCTCAAATCCACATCCATTCCAGTCCATCTCAGTGCAATTGCTGCTTTTTATCAGCCTATCAAAGGGAAACCCCTTTATCCCAGGACAAGCAGGCAGCATATTCTCTACATGTGGGTGATGTCACTGACGGAGCCCCCTAGCGGACGTTTTCGCAAGCAGACTTGCTTGAAGACCTTCAAGCTTGCGATTGGCCCGCGCATGCTCGTGTGCCCCTCCCACCCGGTCTAGGGCATGCGTGTCCTCGGTTCTCTGTTTTCCACGGAGCCAGAGCACTGCTCCCTTGCTTCGCGTGATATTGTTGTCCCTCTTGCACCACGGCTTGTTTCATTAGTTTAATCTGAGTCGCTGTGCTCGCGTCTGTGTTTTGTTTGTTTTTTCAGTTCGTAATCTTTTTGACCGGGTTCCTGGTCTTAATCTGGCCGCCTGGCCTCGCGGGGCCGCGGCCATATTTTTTCTTATGTCCCGGCCTCGTTCCGGGTTTAAAAATTGTACTCCATCACCGACCCTCGTCGTTGGTGTTTGGAGTGCCTGGGTGCAGAGCACCACGCTGAGTCGTGCCCCTGTTGTGCGACTTTGCAACCGCGGGCTCTTCGTCTGAGGGTGGCCAAGATTCTCCAACTCTTTGGCCCCATGGATCTTGTGGGACAGGCCTCGAGCTCGGCCTCGAAGTCCTCAGCCTCGAAGTCCCCGTTGGCATCAAAGGCTCCGGCCTCGGGTAAGTCTCCTCTTTCCTCCTCAGGTATGCCGGCAAAGAAGCCTACCTCCGAGTCTCATGTCAGTGCTGCCTCGTCGGCATCTTCGAGACATCAGTCTAAGCGTGCCTCCTCACGTAGGGATTACTCTTCCTCGAGGTCGCCCCCGAAGGAGCGCACTGCTGCACCTAAGACCCAACCATCCTTGGTCTCGTGCCTATGTTCGAGGACATGTTTAAAAGGCTATTCTTACCACGCAGCTTTCCTTGGTGGTGAGCCAACTCGTCCCGACTTCGACGCCTCTGACCTCGGTTTCGACCCAGTCTCGGTCTGACCAGCCTGAGCGTCCCCTCGTTTCTCAAGGCTCTGTCCACAAGACTCACCAGGTTCCCTCAAGCGATTCTTCATCCCTCGAGTCACCTGTAACTTTTCGGGGATCCAGGCCAGGGGGCCGTTTTTCCCCCGCTACGTTGTCGAGGATTGCCCCTCCTAAAAAGCCCCGGTCTTCTCCGCCTCTTCAGGCCTTCTAGACACACGCTTGTCCTCGAGTTGGACTCTGGGTTGTGTTCCCCATCGAGGCAACTACCAGCCTCTTAAGGGGTCTTCTTCAAAACCGGTGGAGGAATTTTCCTTTACCCAGTCTTCCCTGAGGCATCGCCAGCTAATTCCTCGGACCCTGGGGTCTTCCCCGGCCCACCTAGCATGGGGTCGTTCCTTGATGCCCCCCAGACACTTTAGTAGAGCCTCTTCAATCTCCCATTCGCGGGACTCTGAGGCCCCGGCTTACTACTCAAGGGAAATTTCTCCCTCTTTCTCGGCTGCTCCCAGATCTTGCTCGGAGTCTCCTCAGGAGGATGAGTCTTCTTCTCGAAACTCCTCCTTTACTTGTTTCATCTCTGACATGGGTAGGGCCTTGAAACTGGACCTCCAGTCTGAGTCCCGTTATACCCGGGAATATCTGGAGGAGATGGTGTTGATCGTCCACCCCGTGAGGCGTTGCGCTTGCCATTGCACCAGGTTCTCCGGCAAACTTTTCTCCAGAAACTGAAGACCCCCTATGCAGTCATAGCCATTCCCTCCAAGTTGGAGTCCCGTTACCGGACGATTCTGGTTAAGGGGTTTGAAAGTTCTCAGCTTTCTCATCAGTCCTTGGTGGTTGAGTCTTCCTTGAAGAAGTCCAACCCCTCTAAGGTTTACGCTGCCGTCCCTCCAGGCCGGGAGAGCTGTACGATGGACAAGTTTGGTCGCCGTCTTTACCAAAACTCAATGATGGCAAATCGTGTCCTTAACTATAACTATCTTCACGTCCTACCTCCGGTTCTGTGTGGACGCCCTCCGCTTGTTCCGGGAGGAAGTACCGGATTCTTGGCGTCAGGAGTTTCGTCTCCTCGAGGAGGCCCTCTCCCAGCTCCGCCTCTATATGTTTCAGGCGGCCTACGACGCCTTCGAGTTGTCCTCGAGGGTCACGGCCTTTGCGGTTGCCATGCGTCGTCTCGCTTGGCTCCGCATTGTGGATATGAATCCGAATCTACAGGATTGTCTGCCAATCTCCCGTGTGTGGGTCATGAGCTCTTCGATGATTCCATCGAAGTGGCCACCAAGCGCCTCTCAGACCATGAATGGTCCTTCGCCTCTCTGGTGAAACTTAAACCGAAGGCCCCTCCGGCTCAGCAATACAAAATTCCTCTCTGGAGGTACCCGCAGAAATCTACACCTGCCTTCTCTCGGCCTCCTTCGAAACGGCCGCAGCAGCAGCAGCAACGTCAACCTAAGACCCGGCTCTGGCGAAACCTGGGCCGTCTTTTTGACAATTCCGGTCGGAGCCTTCGGGCTCCCTTCCTCCTGGGGCCTTCCCCCCTCCCCATCAGGGGTCGTCTCCACCATTTCTATGCCCAGTGGGAAAGTCTTACCATCAACAGTTGGGTGCTTTCTATCATCCGGGATGGGTACTCCCTTCACTTCAGTCACGTACCCCCGGACTTGCCTCCAAGAGAGTTTCCTTCTGCTCGGTCTCAGTTGCCTCTGCTTTTGCAAGAAGCTGAGGCCCTTCTTTGCCTTCGGGCGGTCGAGGAGGTTCCCCCGGACCAGTGGAACACCGGATTTTATTCCTGGTACTTTCTGGTAACCAAGAAGACGGGGGGGATCTGCGTCCGATCCTGGACCTCCGTGCTCTGAACAAGTTTCTGGTTCCAAATGCTCACTCTTCCTACTTTGTACCCCCTCTTGGACGAGAGGGACTGGCTGTGCTCTCTGGACCTCAAGGAGGCGTATACGCACATTCCGATACACCCGGCCTCTCACCAGTATTTGAGATTCCGGGTGGGGGATCTCCATCTCCAGTATCGTGTTCTTCCCTTCAGCCTGGCGACCTCTCTGAGGGTCTTCATGAAATGTCTAGTTGTGGTAGCTGAGGCCCTGCGTCTCCGCGGCCTGCAGGTGTTTCCCTACCTCGACGACTGGTTGATCAAAGCATCCTCTCGCCACGAAGTTCTGCGAGCGATGAATCACACCATCTCGCTCCTTCAGAGCCTCGACTTCGAAGTGAAATTTCCCAAGTCTCAGGTCTGTCCATCCCAGTCTCTGGGATTTATCGGAGCGGTCCTGGACATGGCTCGTCTCCGCTCCTTTCTGCCTCGGCCTCGACGGGAGGCCCTTGTTCGATTGTGCCGGAGGGTGTCCCATCTGCCCTCAGCCCCGGCTCGGTTCATGATGGTCCTCCTCGGTCACATGGCCTCCACGGTTTACGTGACTCCTTTTGCCAGACTTCACCTCCGTATTCCTCAATGGACTCTAGCGTCCCAATGGAACCAGGATCGGGACCCTGACTCTCTACTCATTGTCGTGACTCCTTTGTTGAGGCAATCTCTCCGTTGGTGGATGCTCTCTTCCAATCTTTCCAGAGGTTTTCTGTTTCATGCTCCTCCTCCGTAAAAGGTCCTCACGACGGACTCGTCGGCCTATGCTTGGGGTGCTCATCTGGATGGTCTTCACACTCAGGGTCTTTGGTCCAGTGCCGACCGCCTTTGTCACATCAATCTGCTGGAGCTTCGAGCGATCTTCCTCGCCCTGAAAGCTTTTTGTCACCTGCTTCGCGATCGAGTGGTGCTGGTCTGCACGGACAACCAGGTCGCCATGTATTATCAACAAACAGGGGGGTACGGGGTCCCGCTCACTGTGCCAGGAGGCGATGCGGCTCTGGTATTGGGCCATCCGCAGCAACATATTCCTTCAAGCGGTCTACAATCAGGGCCAGCACAATTTGTCTGGCGGACAAGTTGAGTCGTCTTCTTCAGCCTCACGAGTGGTCCATCCATTCCTCGACTCTGCGTCAAGTATTTGCTCGCTGGGGGACTTCGGACGTCAACCTGTTCGCATCCCCCACAATCACAAGTTGCCCCGCTTCTGCTCCAGGGTTTACACCCCGCTCAGGCTCGAGGCGGATGCTTTTCTGCTGGATTGGACGAACCTGTTTTTGTATGCGTTCCCTCCATTCCCTCTGATTCTGAAGACTCTCGTCGGGCTCAAGTCCACACGTGCCACCATGATTCTGATAGCTCCTCGGTGGCCGACAGCTGTGGTTCCCCCTTCTGTTGCAACTCAGTTCCAGGGAGCCTCTTCTTCTGCCTGTTTTTCCTTTTCTGCTTACGCAGAGTCGAGGTTCTCTTCTTCATCCCAACCTTCAGTCTTTGCACTTAGCGGCTTGGTTCCTCGAGAACTAATGCTCTCGTTCCAGTTCTCTCAGCCTGTGCTGGACGTCCTGGAGGCGTCTCGGAAGGAGTCCACTCGCCAATGTTACCATCAGAAGTGGACCCGCTTTTCTTCCTGGTGTGCTACTCGACAGCAGGAGCCACTCTCTGCCTTCTTATCTGCTGTCCTGGATTATCTGTTACACTTGTCTGGTGCTGGACTCAAGTCCTCTTCGGTTCGAGTCCACCTTAGTGCAATTGCTGCTTTTCATCAGCCGATTGACGGGAAGCCTATCTCTGTTCATCCTGTGGTTTCCAGATTTATGAAAGGTCTTTTCAATGTCAAACCTCCTCTCAAACCTCCTCCAGTAGTTTGGGATCCCAATGTTGTTCTTGCTCAATTAATGAAGCCTCCTTTTGAACCAATGGCTTCGGCTCATCTCAAATATCTCACTTGGGAAAGTGGTTTTTCTTATTGCTCTCACGTCTGCTTGCAGGGTCAGTGAGCTACAAGCTTTAGTTGCAGACCCACCTTTCACAGTATTCCTTCATGACAAGGTGGTCCTCCGTACTCATCCTAAATTCTTACCTAAAGTGGTTCCAGAATTTCATCTCAATCAATCCATTGTATTTCCAGTGTTTTTTCCAAAGCCTCATTCTCAACCTGGAGAAATAGCTCTTCATACTCTGGACTGTAAGTGTGCTTTGGCTTTTTACTTGCAAAGTACTAAGCCACACAGATCTGCTCCTCAACTTTTTGTCTCCTTTGATCCAAACAAGTTGGGACATCCGATTTTCACGTGCACCATTTCCAACTGGTTAGCTGCTTGCATCTCTTTCTGCTATGCTCAAGCTGGACTGCATCTACAGAGACGAGTCACATCCCATAAAGTCAGAGCCATGGCAGCATCAGTAGCTTTCCTTAGATCTACTCCTATTGAGGAAATCTGTAAAGCTGCCACTTGGTCCTCGGTTCATACTTTCACCTCTCATTATTGTCTGGATGCTTTTTCCAGATGGGATGGCCATTTCAGCTATGCAATGTTACAAAATTTATACTCCTGAATTGCCAACACTCCCACCATCCCATTCTGGTTAGCTTGGAGGTCACCCATATGTTGAGAAAAGGCTGCCTGCTTGTTCTGGGATAAAGCACAGTTACTTACTATAACAGGTGTTATCCAGGGACAGCAGTCAGCTATTCTCACAACCCACCCACCTCCCCTGGTTGGCTTCTCTGCTAGCTATCTGTACTGAGGAGACGTGCGTCGGGCGGGAGGGCACTCACGCATACGTGGTGCGGCAGTTGCAAACTTTCTAAAAGTTCTTCAAGCAAGTCTGCATGCGAAGCTGTCCACATCCGGGCTCCATGGATGACGTCACCCATATGTTGAGAATAGCTGCCTGCTGTCCCTGGATAACACCTGTTACGGTAAGTAACTGTGCTTTCCCTGCTGAATTATCACACATGAGAAACATAATCTGGAATGACCGTTATAATGCAGCGGTGACAGTCACTCTGAATCCCATTCCTTTTGCATGTATTATCTGATATGAAACAGGCAGGAGCCTTAGTGTGATCATGAAAACATCACATACTACCCACTGCCCGATAAATGCAGTGTCACTGCGCCCAACATGTTTTTATGGCACATGGAGCAGACAGAATCTTTGTATTTCACTTGCTTTAAATATGGAGGAATGGCCTTATTTTTGTGCTGCCTAAGGCATGTCATGGATCAGACTGACCTTATGCCTTTAGAGACTGTTTTCTCTCATGGATAGGTAAGGCTTCTGATTTTAGAGTTTAGCTGATAAACACTGATTAATTATTTCCAATGCAAAAAAAAAGTGTTTCTTTTGGTAATCACTAAAAAGAAACCCCTTCCCCCCCCCCCAGGAGCCTGTCGCCCCTCTCCTGGCTTACCTTGTATCCTCACTTATTGTGTTTTGTGCATTGACTCTTCCTAAGCAATAATACCTGTGGCACAAAACCATCAATAACTTTTTTCTTTGATTTTGCACTCTTAAAGAACCTCTAAATAGCTGGCAAATAAACCATCTAAATTTACAATTTTTCAAACTTATACACACCTAAGAACAGAAGCTCTATGTATAGAATGAGTATTGATGTGTTTGTGGGTTTTTTTTACTGTCACTAAGAATTTTAATGTTTAGAAGGAGTTCAGCCCTATGGTGAGGTCCTACTCTCACTGGAGCATGTTTCTGATCTAGCTAATATGGCTTCTGTAAATGGAGAATGGGAAATGCAGTTTTTGCAGTGATGCTTGTGGCTAATCAGAGAACCGGAAGTAGAAGTACCCCTAGGAATCATCAGCATCCTGCTATCTGACACATGGAGTTTACTGCAGTGATAGTCTGCAAGAAAGAATACACTAGAAAACATTGAAGATGCCAGACAGCAATGTAGGTTGAGGTATAAGACTGGAGATCTTGGAGAGAGAGACTAACCTGTCTCAATAGAATAGTGAAACTGACCTAATAATGATCCGCTTTCAGAAATGCCTCTTTTAAATAATTTCTATTGTATAAGATGTTGCATACTCTTTTGAGAGAGTTGACTATAAGTGTTTATACATTTTTTATTTCTGATAGATATGATGTGGAGCTGTTTCAGCGGATTGAACACTTGATTGGAAAAAAACTCCCAGAATTTCCCACACAGGAAGAGGAAGTGATGATCCTGAACGAGAGGGTGGCGGAGGCCCAGAGATTTGCACGACTAGTATGTTGTATTTCTATACCTTGCTTTGACATTTTTCTGTCTTAGAGGAGGGGTTTAATTCCTCTACCTTTGCCTTGGATACTTCTGGGTCATTAAGGATGAAAGACTGGTTTGCACTTATTTGCCTGAGTGTAATCTATTCTGTACCTTATGTCTTCCTTGTGAGCTGGAGCAGGGTGTCCATAAATGAGATGAGCCATGTACTAGGTTTTTGTCTCCTAGAGTGAGCCACAAGATGCCCTTATAATTACATTTCTCTCTCTCTCTCTCGTTGTCTTGTTCACCATTACCTTATTTTGCTTATCACCAATGTGAACAGCAGAGACAATTGTGATGTCTGACCTCCTGTGATTTTTTTTTCTATAGGAGCTAAGGGAACATGGCGACAAGAAGAAGCGGCCAAGAGAGGAGGATGCAGATGATGCAGAGAGCTCACTGAGGGTCAGGAAGAAAGTAGCTGGAGGCAAATTCAGAAAAAAGATTCATTAGAGAGACTGTAAGAAACTCCATTCCAGCCGTATGCTAAGAATTAAAGGGAGCAGTATTGTGGCCGCAGCCTCGGGGTCCGCTGTGGATACAGGCTGTTTCACAGGAGGTGAAGAGGAGCCCAAGCAGGAGTTCAAAGAGTGAGATAAATCTATATCCCACTCTGCGGTATGATCACATTTCTGCTTGCACTGTTGCAGCCTTCTGCATGTCAATTGTCATCATCTGAAAACCTCAGTGTTTGGAGAATCTGCTGAGGCCAGTCTGTTCCTGTGGACTTAGCTGTGTTTCCCTGACTTTATGTAACCCTTTATTGAAAATCAAGGAAAAATAATTACAAACTACAATGCAACGTCTGTACTCCAGACAGGACGAGGGGGTGGGAGAATTTTATTTTTGTTGCAAGTCTATAACGTGCTTCAAATGCTGAAAGGAGTAAATTGTTTGTTTACGGAGGAATTTTCCAGCTCTTTCTTGTGTAATAGGTGACAGCAGGTTAAGTTTCATTTGGCCTGTTCAGTCTGCCTAGGTGCCTTGCTGTCTGGTTCTCTACCATTGTATAAAGACATGTTGCCAGAATAGGCATCTGCTTTGGATAAAATTAGAAAGAAAGAAATTGGTAACCTGGATAATGCTAGTTCTTCCCTTTTTATACCATCATCTATCCATTAGCACAGGTAGATTTCAGTCATATAACGTCTCCTCATCCTTTCAGTGCTGATTTCTGTTCCCTCTCATCCACCTTTTGCAGGATGTTGCCCTGGGGTGTAAAGTAGCCCCTTTTTACCCATGTCCTTTGTCTTTTCATCACTATCACAGTAGAGCAGATTGAAACATTATACAAGTTGAGCCTGCATGAAAAGCATCAGGTTTGTACCTACAAGCACTTCAGCAGATGGCCTGTGCTAGTGGCATGTGTTTCATAAAAAGATGTACCTACCAGAACAGAGACAAGTTAGACAATATCTGTTGTAAAGCCAGAAAATAAACCTGCTAGTGAAATGCAAGACAGTCTCTGTAACAGCCAGAGAAATACTTTTTTCTGTTGTCTGTAGTTACAGTGCGGAGCAGCAGGTGGCAGTAGAAGTACTGGACTAGTGACATCACATTGGATACGTTTGTGTGGTGGATTACTAAAGGCATAAAGGTTTGGGTGAAACGTTCCAAACATTTTATTTCCTTTATTGAACAGGATTTCAAAATGAAATATTATAAAAAGGTTATTAGGAGTAAGAATGATGTCCCTCGCCCTATAGGACATGTCATCGTATCCAGTTAGAACAACAAGATTGAGATAAAGCCAAATGTGTCTTCCTGCTATAGCCAAGTTTGCTGAATACAGATCCCTAACAAGAAGTTAATGTGCAGAGGGAGGGGATCATTTAGATTTCTATAGCATCTTGGAATATCACAGCACAGTATAAATGCAGTAAGAAACAGAGCAGCATTTACAAGTTTCATTTAGATGAAATCAGGAAAAGCTTAGATATTGAGGTGTCTTGGCTTTAAATTTCTGACAAGTTATTCTATTGATTTTTTTTGATGAGTTCATGTGAAAGGAAGTTCCAGATTCTATGTAATGCCTCAGTCTTTGCACGCTGTGCTGTGATATTCCTTGAATTCTTTTGAATCAAGTGCACCTTCCATTATAATCACATGGTTTGCTGCCACTCTTGTGAGTAGTATTTATTATAATACCTTTTGAAAAAGGGTGTAGCCCAAATAAAGATGAGAGTTTTTCTATATACTTCTGCCTGTTCTTTTGTAATTTGTTAAAGATGAAATGTTTACTGATGTCTGCTGAGGTGATTTCTTGAGACTTTCAAATGTATGAAATGTTCTGTGTGTAAAAGAGAGAGTGGTTCAGATCTGAAAAGAAGGGATCTAGTTTGTAGGAGCAACGGCTCTTAAATGAGTTGTCAGCACCTCAAGCTGCATCCTGCTGTCTTTGGAAAGCAATCTGCCTGTCAGAAAGCAAGTGGCCAACCTTCTTCAAACCTGATTATCTCTCCACTTCGGTACTCTTCCTGTTCATTAACACATGTATATCTGTTTCACTAGCTCCTGGAGAAGAACAGTAAGAACTTGGAAGATAATAAAAAGATAGCCAAGTAGGTGGATGGATTATAGAAAGTAAAATTAAGTTAACAAGGTCTAGCATCTCTTTAGACCCATCTCATGTTGAAAGAATTTATTCCTGTGTGCCATTTTTGGGGGGGTCTTTTAACCACAAGAGTGTGGGCAGTAGGCCTTTTGTGGCTCAGTCCATTACAGTATTTGCTTTTGTCAACCATTTATAGTTCCTAATGCAAGCTCTGAGGCACCTCATAGTTTAAAATGTGGGGAAATGTCTACCTTGATTCCTAAAAAATTTACTTTCTGAAACAAGCAGTGATGTTATCCTGACACCTCACATTCGGTCAAGAAGAGTTAAAATACCGTTTATACTTTTGTTATGTGTCTTATTGGGCCACAAAGAGGCAGTTCAGTGTCGGGCTTTACCACAACCCAGATGAATACTAATATTGAAGAGGATGGTATTGTAAATAAACTGCAGAGAAGCACTGAAACTGATTCTACCAGTGAAAAGATGTCCATGGTTGTGGAGCAAATGCTTTGACAAAAATGTTGCAAGGAGCAAGAGGAAACTACTGAGTTGAAAATAAAGGTAGAAGGTCCTATCATTATGGTAAAATCTTGCTTCTAAACCAGGATGTGTGATGTTTGATATCAATTTGTCACATTTACAGCTAGTGCTTGCTGTCTGTCTTGCATCATTGCAGGAAAAAGGCAAAGGAGATGCTTTTCAACCGAGCAAGGACTTTATTCATAAAAACAGTCCCTGTCTAGATGATTTTATTTCCTGTTCAAGCTTCTGAACAGAAGAATTAGAAGCAGTCATTTCATTTTTCAATTCTTTAAGTTCAGTAGTGTGTTGAAGCAATTTCCCATCAATTAGGTGGAGTTTGGGGCTTATGGTCTTCACTAGGCCGGCCATAAGATCCTATAGTGAGTCCAGGGTTACCTCTGAAGGTTTTTCCAGAGAAATTAAAGAAATTGTAGTGTCATAGTCTCACCATTCTGTTGTGTTTCCCAAGAAGGATCCAAGTTTCAGTGTGTCTAAATGCCTTCCTCAGGGGACACTGGATCAAGCAATTGAAATAACAAGGGTAATTTGGTAGGACAGTCAGGCAGCAAAAACAGCACTTGAAATCGACGTGTTTCGTATTCCAAACTGTCATACCAGAGAAAGCTTCCTTTTAGAGTTCATAATAATATGGATAGGGAAGCTATTGAAGTGTACTTTAAAAATGTTTTTAATCACCCAGTATGATTTACAACACTGTTGTACCAGGAAGAAGTCTGCTACCTCTTTCTGCATTTCTCCCATCAGACCTTTGTAGCTAGCTATGAGATGAGTCATTTTTAACTTTTCTATACAGAATCTACGTCTTTTTTTACCATATTTTTTTTCTATGCTTTTTGTGAATCATCTCATCTGTAATTTATGTCCTTTAGTTCACCTCTTCTTAACCATTCATCTATCAAGGTTTGATAAAGGTATAGTTTCTGGAGTAGTTTTGTATTTCCTTGTGCATTTGTCACTTGTTTTTCCTCATCTGGTGCTCTAATTTTTTAAAGGGTGTTTTTGGGGGGGATTTTCAAATTCTGTTGCTTCGCTTCCCTGTGGATAGTGATGAATTTTCACTCATTCTTTCTACTTAATCATAATTCTTGCCCAAGGTTAAAAATGGATATACTGTAGATTCTGGAGTTTGCATATTTCAACATTGGATCTGTTGATGGCTGTTAATTAGGAAGCCTATATGATCTATTTCTATAAGGCTCTTAGCTCTAGGTATGTACAGTCTCAGCATACACTAATTTATTTTAAAGATTTTTACACTGCCTAAATACCTAGGTGGTTCACAATCAACATACATAATAAAATAAACATAAATACAATCAGCCTAACCAAACCCAGCAATCAAAATACATGTCATTGCAATACCCTCAAGTCCTGCCCCAGGTCTTAAAACATACAAGCTTTTGCAAAGAGTTAAGTTTTCAACATTCTCTTAAACTTCCGTCTGGCATTGCATTGTCGTATTAAACCAGGTAAATGATTCCATAACTGCACTCCTGATACAGCAATTGTAGATGCCTGTGTACTTGCATAAAGTGTTTTCATCATTTTCTCCTGCGATAACAACATAGCATGCTCTGATCTTAATGTTCTACAAGGGTGCAGGAGCATACAATGTTTGATGAATAATAGACAAAACCTTGCAATGAATGCGATATGCTACCAGTAACCAATTAAGATGCTTTGATACAGGAGAAATATGCACTGTTTCTGTACTCCCATCACCAAGGGGTTCATAATTGAAACTGAAATACATCTAAAAACCCACCTAAATTGGTACTTGGACAACCTAAAACACAGGTCGTCCAAGTGCCGAGAATCGAAACGGGTTTTAGACATATCTAAAAACAGCTTAGGCTTTTTCAGTTCCGCTGTATGCCCAGAGCGAAAAGGGTTTTGTTTTGGTTTTTTTGAAGGAGTGATTAGGGCAGGAGGTAGGCGGGACGTGGGCTGACCTAGACTTAGTCGTCTTGCAGTGATTAATCGAAAGTTCAACGAGACTTCCTAGATGAAACTTATACGTTGTAAGTTAGACGATTTAAAAACAGGTCTTAAGTGGTCAGAAGGTATCCAAAGTGACCAGATAACCACTGTAGACATAAAGTACAGACCCCCCCCACACTCCCCCAGTGATCACTGATCCTCCCACCACCACCATAAAAATCGGAATAAAATAAGTACATACCTGCTTCCAGAACATCAGCACCTGGCATAGGAAAGCCTAGTAGAGCTGCACAGAGGTGTCTTATGTAGTCTGGGGGGTGAACTAGTGAACCATGGAGAGGAGGACCCAGGCCCATAAGTCACTCTAATCAATGCATTCATGGTAAAAAAAAAATGTGCACCCACCAAAACCTCCCAAAACCCTACTGTACTGTCATGTAAGTGGCCCCTGCAGCCAAAGCTCCTGCAGCCAAAAGGGCTATTGGGGTGGTAGACAGGCAGGTATAGTAGGTTTTGGGGGGCTCACCATGACCTATAAGGGAGTTGTGAGATGTTTATGTGGCACCCTTTTTGTGAAGTTCATAGCAGTGCTCTGTAAGGTGCCCTACTACTATGTTGCCATGTCTGGGTATCCAGTCCATCATTTTGCTGTTACCTCCCACGTCCAAAAGGTCTTTTTTTAGGCGTATTAGGCTTGGATGATTTTTTGGATTTTTTTGGATTAGAATGGGGTATAAAAATAGACAACTTAGCGGTCTGGACGATCAAATGGCTGAACGTAGAAGTAGACGATTCTCAAAAAAATACATATTTTGGATGTATTTTACGAGACTAGACTTTGGATGACTAGTGACTTAGGCGCCAAATGGACTTAGATGGTTGTTTTTTTTTAGTATGCCACTCCAAACGTGCAGTCACATTTTGCACCAATTGCAATGCCTTCTCCATACCCATGAAGTACTCTTTTGCATCTCCAGTTTTTAAGATCATGGGGGACTGGTCCAAATCTGTAACCCCAAAGCACTATGAGAGTATGTGAATTCTAAACTGATTAATGGTTTGTATTTTTTTTCTGTTAAGCACAATACACTTTTCCCTCGGTATTTGCGGGGGTTAGGTGCAGAGCTGGACTGCGAAGTGTGAAAAATCACGAATAACTTCTTAGCTGGCTCTGACCCACCCCCGCTTCCCTCCTGCCTGCCCAGAACCTTACCTGGTGGTTTAGAGGTGAAGCAGTTATCAGAATGGCTGTCTCGAGACTACAACGGGAACTCATGGCAGCCATTCTGTTGACAGCTCTGCACGGGGCAGGAACATAGGAAGATTGCTTCTGCCCTGCTTCACTGCTAGACCACCAGGTAAGGTTCCAGGGAGGCTTTGACGGCTTAAAAATAGCCAAAAAATGAAAATAGTTTTTTTGCAAAAAAAATTGTGAATAACCGAATCCGCGGATACTGAAACTGCGGTTTCAGAGGGAGAAGTGTATCGGTTTTAATCTCCTGCTCTTTTCTCTCTACTAGCAGTTTGTGCTGGATCGTAGTTCATTCCTGTACTCTTAGGTATTTATATACATCTTCCTGTTCAAGTTCCTTTAAGTTGCAGTCATCAGTCAGAGAGATGGCTTTAGTTTTGCTCAATTTTCCTCTAAGGAAGGTTGCATTACCACCCTTGGCCAGAAAAGAAGTCATCCTGAATTCCTGATGTCATGAAGTATGTGCTGGTGGTGCTCTCAGCCTAGTTCTTATCATAACTGGCATTCTTTAGTTCCCCTGGCTAGCAACTACAGCAGTAAGGCCAAAATATGAATGGACAGGGGGAATAGACTCATTTATTCTGGAATAAAATAGTGGTGGTATGGTTTTGGTGGTGTCAAGTCAAAAGTGCGCCGGGACAAAGGCGCGCCCAGACAATTGAGCGCAGCGCGAGGGTGCGCACCACAGAAAATTACTGTTTTTAGGGCTCTGACAGGGGGTGTGGGGGGGACCCCCCCCACTTTACTTAATAGAGATCGCGCCGCATTGGGGCGTTGTGGGGGGTTGTAACCCCCCACATTTTACTGAAAACTTCACTTTTTCCCTGTTTTTAGGGAAAAAGTTAAGTTTACAGTAAAATATGGCGGGTTACAACCCCCCAAACCCCCCATAACGCTGGCACGATCTCTATTAAGTAAACTGGGGGGGCTCCCCAACAAAAAACCCCGTCGGATCCCCTAAAAACTGTAATTTTCTTTGGCGCGCGCCTCTATCTTGTGCTCAGTTGTCGGCGCGCGCCTTTATCTTTCGCGGGATTGTCTATGAACCGGTTTTGGTAGGGGTGGGTCAGGAGCAATGTAGATAATGAGAGGTTTGCTGTTGAGCCCTCCCCCCCCACACACACACACACCCCACCACCACTGCAATTAAAATGCAAAGATCGAAGGAAATAGAAAACAAAGAACGAGGTCGACCATTTCGATATAAATCCAGACAGCCCATCCAATAGAGCCCTACCCAAAACACACCTACATTCCAGTCTGTGCTGCATCTGTAGGATGTGTGTATAACCCATGCTACCTAAGCTCAAATAAAATTCTCTTTGTGTAAATGCCAGAGCTAACACTGAAGGTTTACAGGGACTTGTGTATTCCCACCCTTGTACATTTTTCACATTCTGTTTAAAAAAATACAATTCAAAGTGCATTAAAGTAGTAGTAGTAGTTTATTTCACTGATCCTACTGTCAGTGTGTAGAAAAAACCCCAACTCAAAAAATATTCATTAATTGGGAAAGCATGTACAGCATAGCTCATGGTGTTCTTCCAATGACTCTTCTGTGCTTAGGTCTGTGTGTTTCTCTGGGCCTGTCACTTGAAAGGGAGAGTGGAGGGCTGGTTTGAAGGCGTGGTATCCTCTCACCCCCTCTTAGAATCATCTCATCAAAATTGCTTTAGACCTTACGCCTTCAATTGTATTCCTTTACTGGAAAAGTCCAGCTATCTTTTTTGTTGTACTAGGACCAACTTCTTTAATTGTATTTCTCTTCCTGGAAATGTCCAGCTATCTTTCTGATGTAATCCGCTTAGAACTGCAAGGTACAGGCGGAATATAAGCATGTAATGTAATGTATCCAAAAATCCCATTGGTTTAGAAAGTGTGATATATGCTGACCATTAGATATCACTATCAACAAATCTGAAAGGATGAGGTTTGTATTTATCCATAAAGCAACAGGTATTGCTGTGTTTGTTCAGCTCTAGTAGATAGTATACTTACCAACAAGTTGCAAACTGCATGATTTTAATCACTATAATTCAGTACCCAGAGGACACATGGTAGTAGCTTACTTTCCTTTACAGCAGTGTTTTGCAAACCTTTCAGCACCGGGGCACACTAAACCTGGTGCCACTGCCGGAAGACACCCGGAAGTGCACAGACGTTGATGCGATGACATCACACACATGCATGATGTCATTACATTGACGTCCGCACATGCGTGGAGGCCCTGTGGCTGGACCCTGAATCTGTCCCTTAGCCAGTGGAGGAGAGACACTACAGGTATCCAGGGAACATGGGTGTATAATCCATGAGCAGCTGGGTATGCAGAAGCTGTCATCCAAGTTGGTGCCCAAATGGTTGAATGCTGACAAGAACCAATGTCGAGTGGACACTTCCAAGTTGATTTTGCACTATTTTCAGTGAGCTGGTGCCAGCTTTTTGAAATGACTAGTTACTGTTGATGAAACATGGTTCCACCACTATGATTCTGAGATAAACCAACAGTCCATACAATGGTAGCACTCAGGTTCTCCAAGGCCAAGGAAATTCAAGACCCAAAAGTCAGCAGGAAAGATCATGGCCACACTGTTTTGGGATCAGGAAGATGTTGTAATGACTATAATAATAATAATAACTTTATTCTATACCGCCATAATCGTGTGACTTCTAGGCGGTTCACATTGAAGAGAGCTGGACAATCAGCGAGTTACAATATGCAGATAGTGAAATTACAGTATGCAGAATCTTAAAATGCAGCGAATTACAATATAGCATACAGTTTGTTAAGAATTTCAGAGGGGACATATTAGAAATAATAGAATTGGATTTAGTGTTTGGTATAGTTACTGTTTAGGTGACATATCTGTCAAATAAGGCAGTTTTTATGACTTTTCTAAAAAGCTCCATTAATGTAGTTGTCTAGCCAGTGTTGTTGTTTGTTTGCTTGGTACATAAAAGTTATATCCAGAAATGACCAGAACAGAACCTAACCACACCATATTCTGGAAGAAACTGAAAACTCATCTATTTGGCACTGAATCTCCTGTATCCCCTACCCCTCCTACCTACTTCTTCTCCCTTCTCTCCTCCCCCCTTCTCCTTCCTTGCCCCTCTCTATGTCGCCTTGAGCCTGCCTAGGTATAAGCGATGCAGAAATAGAAGATTAGATTAGATTAGATCTTCCAAGGGACCAAACAGTTAATTCAGAATACTACTGCAATTTGCTGTGCTGAATAAAGGAGGCATTGAAAGAAAAAGGGAGAGGGAAGCTGCAGAAAGGAGTTCTCTTTTTACAAGACAATGCACCTACTCATAAGGCTGGCAAAACGATGGATGTTTTGACGCAGTTGGGGTTTTAGTGCATAGATTCACCCTACTCACCAGATCTTGTTCCATCTGACTATTTTCTGTTTCCAAACCTTAAAAACAGTTTGAAAGGGTGACAGTTTTTGAGTGGTTTGGAGGTGATTGCAGCAGTGGAGCAATATTTCAGTGACCAGACATCAGAGTATTTTTGGAAGGGTTACAGAAACTTCAGACACACTGGAATAGCTTGTAAATTTCATGGCTCCACATCATTCCTTTCTTGGTTGGGCTGAGAACTTTTCAGTACCCCCCTCATACAATTCTTAAGACTGGTTATACACCAATAAGTCCCAAGCCTCACCTGCAACTATTCCATATGTACTTTTAATTTCCTTGACAATTTAGATGTAATCCTTAGCAACTCAAAGAACTGTACAAACTACTCCCTAAATACTTCTAATGTCCTGACAATCCATTTGTAATCCGCCTTGAACCGCAAGGTAATGGCAGAATATAAATCCCTAATGTAATGTAATAAATTATAAAATTAAAAGCAGATTCAAATACAGATTCAATATTTAGTTATCACTGGCAAAATAAAACTTTCAGAGCACAGCAAGAACTGAAGGAAGAATAAATTTGTCTTTTGATTTACCAGAATTTATCTATCATGACATATATTTGTACTACAAGAACTGAATTTGATTTCTGCACTTAATATTTTGCCCTTGAAACTGTTTAGAGAGGCCAGACGAGCCTCTGAAGGAATGCTCTGCTCTGGACCACAATCCAATCAGGAAAAAGCAATCTTGCCATTCAACTGTTCACAAACCTTTTCCTTGCCCTCCATCTTTCTCTATGCTGACACCTGACTGTATTTGCACACTTTCAGTCTCCCTTCAAGTGAGTTTTCAAAGTTTGTATTTTTCTGTTTGAATGCAGGTCTGATGGGCATTTTGTTTCCCCTTAGCATGCCTTTTTGCCTGACAGGAGTAAGGCACCAGGTTTTGCCAGCAGGAGTGACGTTACAGCCCGTCAGTCCCCAAAGTCTCTAAGGTAAGACAGTGAGTGTTGCACTGGTTTTACTGTTTACAACAAGCATTAAGGAAGTGGCATACTGTCGAAAATGTCTTAATGGTCACTGTCTTAATTAAATTCCGTGGCCTTTCCGGAAAGACAGCTCAGCAACGGGTGATGATAGGTCATAAAAAAAATGAGATTCTGAAGTAATAGCACATGGTTCAGAGGTATAAGAAGAAATGGATTATCATTTTGTGCAGTGATCAGAGTTTCTGGTTTTAGGTTTAACCAATAAATGCTAAATCTGCTTTACCTTGGACAATCAATCTGTCTTCACAGCTGGTTTATGGCACCAGTTCCTCTGCTAGACAAGGCCACTGCCGAGCTCTTACCAGTGGAGGAGAAAAAGACAGATTGTAGAAGGGAAAGCACCATAAAACACAGACTTTGTCTGTTCTAATAAGTATTTTATTTTCATTTCCATTTATATACTGCCTTTCTAAGCAAGGTAATGCATGGGATATTTTTAAAAAAGCATAAAATGAGATAAAACACAAATTCAAGTTGTAATTTATAAACACCTAAAAACGGATGCCCTTTTGATAAATTTGCCGACTGTTATTACAAATTTTAATGCTGTTGCTGTACTATCGCTGTTTTGTTCAGCTTTTCATTACTGTTAACCGCATAGAACTAAGAGGTACTGCGGTATAAAAATAAAATGTATTATTAAGTGCAAAGGGAGACCATTCCATGGAGACCACTTGGAATAGGAAAGATAGCTCAAACACTCACTGCCAGCTAAAGCCTCAAAGCATATTGAAAGTTCTACAAGTCACTTTAAAGAAAATATGTGCCCGGACAAAATATGCCTCAACACACCCCCTGGTCGTGCCCTTCAACTGCAAACCGCAAAGCAATGGTCTACTCCCACTTCATACCGAGTCACTGGAATTGACTGCCCCTGCAGATCAGATCCCTTGAAGGTCTCCTCAGCTTTAGGAAAGCAATAAAAACATACCTCTTCACCTAAGCCCCTACCCTTGATCGATAAACTACAAAGAGATATATATTAGTACCTTGTTGTTCCTCACTTGTCATTCCAATTTCCAGATCATATATAAATAAGTACCAAAACCAGTATGTGTCGCATAAGGATAACTTGTATCATACACTATAACTTGCTGTGCGTCAAATTAGGTATAACTTGTATCTTACACTGTAACTTTATGTCAAATTAGGTATAACTTGTACTGGAAACCTTGCATTGTAAGGACAACCAGTAAACTCTAGGGGGCTCATAATAAAAATTAAAAAAATGTTCAAAAAGTTCTAAATCCCAAGCCCTCCTGACAAAGGCGCACACCCAAACCCCTCATCCTCCCATGAATACCAGCAGGAGGGATCCAAAGCTCTCCTACTGAAGGCACACCCCCACCCTCCCAGTGAACCCCCCGAACGTGCCCCCCCCCCCACTATCCCGGACTCCCCTACCCCAGATACCCCCTCCACTAACCTGTAAGTTGGACGGATGGATGGGTCCCTTGTTCGGCCGGAAGGCCCGCTATCCTTGGAATGGTGGGCCTACCCCTTCCCGGTGCATTGTGGGATGCACCGGGGAGGGGGCTAGGGCCTGTTTGGCCCAGGCACCTAAGGCCCACCCATAGGAGGGGCCCTAGGCACCTGGGCCAGCCAAGCATTCGGTTGAGATAATGGTTACTGCAGATGGACAGACTGGATGGGCCATTTGGCCTTTAATTGCCATCATGTTTCTATCTTTATTTAGTATTATATGAAGGAAGTGCATCTCTGTGTCTTTTATTCTCTTGTACTGCGTGAGGAGTCTGGCTCCTTGCGTTTCAGTTTAATATTTGTTTACACAGATTTCTATTTTTAGCTTGTGAAACTTCTGCATTTAGTGAAAGTCTGTGTGTTCTGCATATGGAGTTTTTATATAAGGATTTGTATTAATCCAGCTTATTCAATAAGTATATTATGTTCTACAGCCTACTGTAAAATTTAAACTGCAGACATTCCCTAGGTAAGGTCATTGATGTATAAGTTTAGTTTAGCTTATTACAATTTGTTATCCCACCTTTGAATAAAACATCAAAGTAATTTACAATAACATTAGGATAGACAAAAATAAATATTGCAATTACAACGAAATAGAAACAGCAGAGATTTAAGAAAACAGAGAGATTGAACACCACCCAATTCTCCACACTAAAGCCCAAAGGCCTACTCAAAGAAGTAGGCCTTAAGTCACTTTTTAAATCATGGGAGAGAGTTCTCTAAGATTTAAAAAAAAAAAGGCATAGAATTTCATAGCACTGAGGCTTGATAGAAAATGTGGAGCATATGTAATATTAAACTGTACACACACAGGATGTGGAGGTTATAGGACATTTGCCCCCTGGTACATTTCACCCTCAGGTACATTTTGCCCCCAGAATTTTTGCTCCTACACATTTCACTCCCGGGATCTTTTGCCGCTACATCTTTCACCCCCACACGTTTTGCCCCCAACATTCACTGCTGTACTAAATTACAATATCATAATCATTACTGACCCAGCATTGACCTCTCATTTTGCAAATGTTTGTTCTTCTGAATATCCATTCATATTAAGGCCACATTGAAATTTTATTTTTCATCAAAAAGTAAAAAATACATAGTAAACACAAAACAATCAAGTAAAAAAAAAGCACAATCAATTAATTCAAACCAAAACTGAATCAAATAAAAATAAAATCTGACTAAATTCCTTATATAAAGGTACTTTGATCAAAATTTGATGTCACATCAAATCATTTGCAATCCAGGCGTTTGATATTGAGTTCCTCAGTATAGAGAACACAGGTTGCTTCTTCCACCTATCACAGGCAGTTTGGCATAAAGTTCAGAAAGAAGGACTGAAAGTGCAATACGAAGGTGATCACAAATTTGCCTGTTGGATCTGCATGATACCAGCCCTTGCCTTTGTCCCGCCTGAAAATGTTGTGCAATTATTTGCAGAATTGCAGGAAGATCCCAACTTTCCTCAAGAAGCAGTACCACCTTTATTGGCTGAATGAATCGCAGGGGACTTCAACTTTGGAACATGTGTCAACAAATGTTAAATGATCAGTATCAAACAATAATATTGAAGGATGACACTGCAGCTTGCAAGAGACATGTGGTACCCATTCTCCAAATATATACCGGTTCATGAACTGCCTGAAACGTCAGCACAGTCTTCATGATTTTGAAATCACCCTAATTATATCCAGCAGTCTTGTCAATACAAAACAAATATGCTGCAATTTCAGGAAGGATTAAACGTAGTGTGAAAGATTTTGAGAATCGGAATTTGATTGGCTATCTGAGAGACATTGCATACAATTTTGAATTTTAGTTTGTTATGACATGTTTTCTTGTGTTTTCTTTGATTTTTTTTATTTTACAATTATGATTTTACTATATATTTATGACATGATTTTTTAGTGCTAGTTCATTTTAATTATTGTACTTTTTTACTTGTTTTGTGCTTACTATGTATTTTTTTACTTTTTGATGAAAAATAAAATTTTGTTGTGCCTATGAATGGGTAAAAATGGCTGAACCCCTGCACAAGATAAGTAGTTTGTATCTTTACCTTGTTCGTTCTATACTGCATCGCACAGAGCTTTTTTTCAATAAACAGGAGGTTTTTTATGCCAATGAGGTTTGCCACTTTAGCCTTTTCTATGGTTGGCAAAGGTTTGGGTTCTGAGGCTTTTTCCTTCTTTTGAATAAGCCTGTGCTTGCTATGTATGTATTTATATTGATGTGAAGATCGCACCCAGCACATTTTATGGTGGAAGAGTGACATTGTGATTTCTGCTTAATTTCACTAACTTGTGTTTTGTTGGCTATATGGTCAGATGATGAAACATTCGCAAAATGAGAGGTCAGTGCTTGGTCAGTAATGATTGTGATATTGCAATTTAGTACAGCAGTGAATGTTGGGGCAAAACATGTGGGGGTAAAAGATTGTGGGAGCGAAATATGTGGAGGCAAAAATTCCAGGGGCGAAATATACCTGGGGTGAAACTTCCTAATCCCAGATAGGAATCAGCAAATAGAAGTGCTGGCTGAGAGCAAAAAAGCTTAAACAGGAGTGTATAGGGGTCTGTTATGCCTATGGCTGGCCAGGGCATGGCAAGTGGTCACTTTGGCTATTAGGTGTGAATCTTCATGTCTGCTTGCTTTTTAGCTGCAGTCCTTGCCTTACATCTGTGCCAGACAATTAGGCAGCCTAACAACTTAGAGAGAGCAAGTTGTTTTTCACTTTGTTTTAATGAGAGCAAGTTGTTTCAACTTGCATCCTGTGCTGTTTCATGTCTTGCCGAGGAAGGGTACTCATGCTACTGTGATAAGGGAGGGTTCGAGCAGCGGTTAACATTCCATCTGTGAGAGTTAGGAGATAAGGGAGACACCTGTTGTTATTGCAGAAACAGAAGTGTCTGTGTGTGTGTGTGTGAAATTCAGCACTTTCTGTGTTATATAAGACTGAGAGTCACATCTTAGAATTTGAATTCAGCCATGGCCCTGGGAACTATGTACTGTACCGACCTATTGATCGCTCGAATTCCCGATCAGGATCAGGCAGAATGTGGCAAATTTAGTGAAGTATTCTATTTGGTGTATATAGATATTCTCTGTTTATATCCTATATATTATCTGATGTCTATTTGCATTATTTGGCATTATCTGATGTTTATGCAATAAAGAATCATATTTCTCTGAAGCTTTGTTGGAGGTGACTTCTATATACCCTTGTTACATAAACACGTGGCAGAACAGGGTCTTAGGCTGAGAAAGGTATTTTGGTGTCCTGACATGCAGGATTTTGGATATAAGTAGAATTTAAATGAATATTTAATGTGCAAAGTTGGAGAAATGTCATTAAACTTTCTAATATAGTGAAATAGGTATATAGCTGCATTTTGAACAATTTGAAGTCTCTTAATTGATAACCAAAGACCAAGGGAGAATGAATTGCAGTATGGCAAAGTACTACAGCATCAAGAAAATGGGGTATCCTATATAATAAAACCCTAAGCGCGCACTTAGAGTTTTGTGATCCCTGCCGCCGTGTTTTCTGATCCTTGGCCGAATTCTATTTTAGAACGCGGCGGCAGGGAACACTCTGGCCACTCTGCTCCACCCGCCCTGACTCACTGTAAGGCCCACTGTTCATCGTCATCGCCACCCCCCCTGCGCGCAACCCTCCCTGCCGCATCCGAACCCCCGTTGGCCCTCCCATCCGACCCTTCCACTGTGAGACCGACAAACCTCCTGGCTCCAGCAGCGTCCGCAGCATTCTAAATACGTTGCTTCGGGGCCTTCTACTGCCCTGATTTCCTCTGCTGCGTCCCGATGACGAACAGCGGGCCTTACAGTGAGTCAGGGCGGGTGGAGCAGAGTGGGCAGAGTGTTTCCTGCCGCCGCGTTCTAAAATAGAATTCGTCCACGGCGGTAGTGGGACTTGAATTGAAGTTAAGCTATAATTTTCTTATTACGGTTGACTATATTAGTACAATTTGTATTGTATTTTACTTTTTGCTTAACTTTATCGTTCTGTACAAGTGGATACTTGATATGTTATTGAAAAATGATAAGTAAATAATAATAATAATAAAAATTTTAAAGTTACCTTGAAGTCACATTTTTTTCAAGCAGGCTTTTCAGTTGTGATTCTGTTAGAAACATGATGGCATATAAAGGCCAAATGACCCATCTGCAGTAACCATTATCTCTTCCTCTTTCTAAGAGATCCCACATGCCTATCCCAGGCTTTCTTGAATTCAGACAAAGTCTCTGTCTCCACCACTTCTTCCAGGAGACTGTCCATGCATCTACCACCCTTTCTGTAAAAAAGTATTTTCTTAGATTATTCCTGAGCCTATCACCTCTTAACTTCATCCTATGCCCTCTTATTCCAGAGCTTCCTTTCAAAGGAAAGAGACTCAACTTATGCGCATTTATGCCACATAGATATTTAAATATCTCTATCACATCTCCCCTCTCCTGCCTTTCCTCCAAAGTATACATATTGAGATCTTTAAGTCTGTCCCCTTACGCCTTATGATGAAGACCACGCACCATTTTAGTAGCCTTCCTCTGGACCGACTCCATCCTTTTTATATCTTTTTGAAGGTGCAGCCTCCAGAATTGTACTCAATATTCTAAATGAAGTCTCACCAGAGTCTTATATAGGGGCATCAATATCTCCTTTTTCCTACTGGCTATACCTCTTCCTATGCATCCTAGCATCCTTCTAGTTTTTACCGCCACCTTTTCAACCTGTTTGGCCACCTTAAGATCATCATATGCAATCACACCCAAGTCCCACTCTTCTGTCATGCACATAAGTTCTTCACCCCCTAAACTGTACCATTCCTTCGGGTTTTTGAAGCCCAAATGCATGACCTTGCATTTCTTAGCATTAAATTTTAGCTGCCAAATTTCAGACCATTCTTCAGACCAAGTTTTGCTAAGTCTTTTTTCATGTTATTCACACCCTCCGGGATGTCTGTTCTATTGAAGATTTTGGTATAATCCACAAAGAGGCAAATCTTACCTGACAGCCCTTCAGCAATATCTCTTACAAAAATGTTAAAAAGAACAAGCTCAAGAACAGAACCTTGAGGCACTGGTACCATCCCTTTCTTCAGAGCGATTTCTATTGACCACTACCCTCGGAGGGTACAGCTACTGTACTTTGGAAGGATTGATTGAGTTTGAAGAGGATGATTTGAATGGTATGCATGTGTTGGTCTGTCATTTTAATAGATGGAGTTCCTTTCTTATTTTAATGTATTTCTCTGTAATTGTGAATCACTCTGGTCTGACAAAGGAGGGGCAGTATATAAAATTTTAAAATAAACATAAACATCAGCATAACTGACAGTATGTAAACCTGAGAGATACACTGAATAATTCTGGAATAACTTGTAGATAAAGAATTATGGTTTACTGGACTTTAATATACTGCTTTTCAATACCAGATTGCTAGAAACAAAGCGGTTTACGATACATTTTTTTTTTTAAAAAGAGCAGAACTCCATTATAATGATAGAATCTAAAATAATAAAATGCTAGCCACGCATGCGCACTCAGACCTGCGTGATCGGTCCATGGCTTTGCAAGAGTGCACATGCGCGGGTCCCCGGCCACTCCCCTCCTCCCGCCCTCACTCAACATGGAAGCCAGGCAAGCTCTCTCCCTGCCCGTGTCCTCAGCAGGGAACACACCTCCCGCCCTAACTCGCCGCTGCTGCTGATCCTCCTGTAAAGAGCAGCCTGCGATGGTGTCCGGCTTTAGCGAACCTCGCAGGCCGCTCTCCAACCTCGGTAGCACGTTCCCTCTGATGCACGGGATCGCAGGCTGCTCTTTACAGGAGGATCAGCCACCACGGGAAAAGCCGTCGAAAAAAAAACTTCAGTCGCAGCAGGCCAGCCCACAGGAAGGGAAGGAGGAGGAGCCGAACGGAGCAGGGCAGCTCACGGTAAGAGAAGGGAATGGGGGGGGGGGGAAATGCTGCTACTGCTTCAGAAGGGACCTGGAGGGGAAGGGAAATATCACTGCTGCTTCTGCAAAGGAAAGTGGGGTTGGGGAGACAGACAGAAAGAAAGACAGACAGACAAAGTGTGCCAGGGAGAGAGAGAGAAAAATAGCAGGAGGGAGAGAGACAGAAAGAAAGGAAGAAAGAGACAGGAGCAGGGAGAGAGACATAAATAAAGAAAGACAGACAGGTATATATTCTAGCACCCGTTAATGTAACGGGCATAAACACTAGTTAATCATAAAAGACAATATGACACCAGCAAGAAAAGAACTATGAAACAAAGTTTCACAGACAGGAAGTTGCATCATAAAGAGGGGCCCAACAGAGGGAAGGTTACAGCATTGTCGAGCAAACCTGTGTAGGGATCGACTCCCTCTCCCTCATAGAAAGGAATGTGCCAGCAGCCAAGAGGAAGGGAGGGAAGTGCAGTAATTGTAGAAGCAAGACATTTTACCGTTCCCGTGGAGCGGTAAAAATAAACTCTCCTTGGGTGAGGGGGAGGGGGCATGGGCACACACATGCACAGGTAGAAAGTCAAAAACTTTTATTCATGTACATTCAAGGAGAATGATCAACCCTGTTTTCTCACAAGATCAGTATGTCCAATTCAAGTCTCTCAAACAGAGTCCCAATTCCAGTAGCCTGCCAATGGCTTGGAATCTTCAGTATGCAATAACTTCCTTTATCTTAACCACAGTTCCATTAATGAAGGGCTAATTAGCCTGCCTTGGCAGTATCACACATCCCTGGAGGCAGTGGCGTACCAAGGGGGGGGCGGGAGGGGCAGTCCGCCCCGGGTGCCAGCCCTGAAGGGGTGCTCCCGGCCTTGCCGTTCAGTCCCCCCACACCCCCGAAGGACCGCTCGCCCCACTGACCTTCCTGCACCACCTGTGAAGCAGCAAGCAGCAGGATCGCGAGGTCAGCTATCCCTAAGCTGCTTGGGCGCTGCTTCCTGCGCTGCGGTACCGCCCCTCCTCTGACGTCAGAGGAGGGGCGGGAACGCGGCGCAGGAAGCAGCGCAGGGATAGCTGACGTCGCGATCCTGCTGCGGCTGCTTCATAGGTGGTGCAGGAAGGTCAGTGGGGCGAGCGGTCCTTCGGGGTGGGGCGGGTGGGCAGGCAGGCAGGCATTCAAGGGGGAGGGGGGTGACAGGCAGGCAGGCCTTCAAGGGGGGGGACAGGCCTTCGGGGGGGGTGTGCAGACCTTCAAGGGGGAGGGACAGGCCTTCAAGGGGGGGGCAGGCAGGCCTTCAAGGGGGGACAGGCCTACAAGGGGGTGGGCAGGCCTACAAGGGGGTGGGACAGGCCTTCGGGGGGGTGCAGGACTTCGGGGGGGGGTGCAGGCCTTCAAGGGGGGGACAGGCCTTCAAGGGGGGGACAGGCAGGCAGGCCTTCAAGGGGGGGACAGGCCTACAAGGGGGTGGGACAGGCCTTCAGGGGGGTGCAGGCCTTCGGGTGGGTGCAGACCTTCAAGGGGGGGACAGGCCTTCAAGGGGGGGACAGGCAGGCAGGTCTTCAAGGTGGGGGACAGGCCTACAAGGGGGAGGGACAGGCCTTCAAGGGGGGGGACAGGCCTACAAGGGGGTGGGACATGCCTTCAAGGGGGGTGCAGGCCTTCAAGGGGGGACAGGCAGACCTTTAAGGGGGGACAGGCCTTTGGGGGGGACCCTGGTTTAGAAGTTCACAGAGGGAAGGGGGTGTTCAAAGAGACGTGCATATGCCAAACTTTGGGGGGGGATGAAGAAATAATGGGTCTGAAAATAGAGGAGAGGGAGAGAAATGATGGACCATGGGATTTAGGGAGGGAAGGAACTGAAAGGGAGAGAAATTGGACACAAGGGATTGTGTGGAGGAGGGATAGAGATACTGGATAGGAGGGTAATTGGGAAAAGAAAGGGAGAGATGGTGGACTCTGGGGTGGTGGGTAAGGAGGGAGAGATGCCGGATGAAAGGGTAGTTAAGAAAAGGTGGATCTGTGGAGGGAGATGAAAAAAAGGAAAGATACCAGACTTCCTGGGGAGGGAAGGGAAATGGAAAGGGAGGACAGAGTTGGCAGATGGATGGTTAGCACGCAGAAAGAAGAAAGAAGGAGACCCTGGCAAGCAAGTTATCAGAAGAAAACCAGAGCCTTGGACCAACAAGATTTGAAATATAACCAGACAACAAAAGGTAGAAAAATTAATTTTATTTTCTGTTTTGTGATTATAATATGTCAGATTTGAAATGTATATCCTGACAGAGCTGGTGTTGGACTGCAAACGTGAGCTAGGATTTAACAGAGAGAGGAAAAGTCCTTTTTGTTTCTTTATTTTATTTACACCACAGCGCCAGTGTGGTTAGGAGAAGCCAAAGGGGGTGAAAAAGCTATAAAACCCACCAGGAGTTTTGAAAAAAATCACCCAACTGGGCAGGAAAATCGAATTGAAAAACCAATTCAATAGGCTGAATCGAATCGAAATTTTTTTTCCTGAATCTGGCAGCATTAGTTTGCGCTACTGTCTTAGACTTTAGGACCTGGGATTGGGGAGAGATGGCATCCTCAGTATTTTATAATGCAAGTGAAACGAGGATTTGGTCAGACTTTTGAAGGGTCTGCAGAAAAAAAATATTGTATAGGCCGGGGACATGAAACAGCAGGAAATGGGAACTTTTCTTCCTTCTATTTTTGTGAATGGAAAGGCTGAGGATGTCAGAGAGTTCAGTTAAAATATGTGCTTTATAAGAAAATATAATAATGTGTTTTATAAAGTTTATAGCATAGCTGGCCTACCCAGTGAGGTGTTTCTAGTGGTGGTGGTGGCAGCGTGTCAATGTGTTGAGAGGAAGAGGTGGTCTGGGAAATTCTGCTGAGCAAACTCCGGGCCCATTTCCACCCCCCAGTTAGTCCACTCCACTCAACTGGTTCACACACTGAGTGGGTCATTGGGTGTTGTGTTGGGATCTCTTCCAGTGGTTTATCAGTATCTCCTTCTGGTCCAAGGAAGGAAACTTTGTTATCCTTAGCATTGACCTACATAATATGTTTGTAACAGCGCTGCTTGTGTGGCATTAGGCTATGTAGTGATCGAAAGAAAAAAACAGACCTTTGCACATTTTTGCACTATATGGTGGGTGTATGAGGAGATTCACATTATCCCAGGACAAGCAGGCAGCATATTCTTAACACATGGGTGACGTCACCGACGGAGCCCTCGGTACGGACCTTTTTAACTAGAAGTTTCTAGTTGGCCGCACCGCGCGTGCGCGAGTGCCTTCCCGCCCGACGGAGGAGTGCGTGGTCCCCAGTTTCTTCGTTTCCGCGGAGCGAAGAAGACGCGTGTGTTTTTTCAACCGCCGTTGAAACCACTTTTTTGCCTTCCCGCTCGCGCTTTTTTCCTTATTTTTTCTCTCTTTACCTTCGGGTTTATTTTTCTTTGATTTGCAAAAAAAAAAAAAAAAAAACTTTGCTTTTTTCCCTTTTTCTTTCGTTTTTGCCCCGGCGGGGCCTGTTGCCAGTATACAGGCCTCGGGCTTCGATTTTGCGGAGGCTATCTTCCCCTTCATGCCCCCGCAGGTCGGTTTTAAGAAGTGCCAGCGGTGTGCACGCCCGATCTCCATAACTGACCCACACAATTGGTGCTTGCAGTGTCTGGGTCCGGAGCATCGGGCGGACTCCTGCACCCGCTGTGCCACTCTTCAGAAGAGAACTCTTAAAAACCGAAGAATTCAACAAACTCTTCTCTTCGGCACCGAGTCGGCGATGGACTCCTCACCTTCAACGGCGGTACCTCAAAAATCGGCACCGTCGACCTCGACACCGACCGACCCCACATCGGCGTCGCTGGCGCCAGGTAAGCCGGCTAAGAAGCCTTCCTCTTCCCTTGAGCGCCCTCCAGCTACGGTGGCGACACCGTCCCTACCGGCATCGCACCGGTCCCGCAAACGCTCCGCCCCGATCTCGGTGAGTGCCTCGTCATCGGCCTCCTCATCGCCGGGGCGTGGAGCGGCATCTAAGGAACCGAAGAAAAAGAAAGCGGTTCCGATGCCACCCCTAGATGACCGTATCTCGGCCATCTTAAAGGCTCAACTCCAAGAACAGTTGAAGAAACAACTTGAACAACTGTTGCCCACTATCCTGGCACCGCTCCTTCCGGTACCAGACCGGCCCGAGCCCCGTACCGAGCCCCCGGTGTCCACCCCTTCGGTACCGGTGAACACATCCATGCCGATCCTTTCGGCCCAACAACTTCAGGGCGATCCGGTGGTTCATTCTCAGGCCACATTGGATCCTCCTCGGCACCAGGCGGTACGGCATTCTTCTCGGGACCGAGATAGACGCCGGTCGTCCTCCCCTGGTACCGTTTCGGTGCGCTCTGGAAAGTCTTTGTCCAAAACTCGCCATACCGCGCCCTCCACCCCGGTGTCTCGACATGCACCAGAAGTCAGGGACCCTGACTTATGGGAGGAAACTCCTCTCGGTACCGAGGAGGATCCCTCCTCATCTGATGAGGAACCATCGGCACCCGATGCCACCTCTAAACCAGAGCAGTCCTCATTCTCTAAATTTCTGAGAGAAATGTCTGCTGCCCTGTCCCTTCCTCTGGAATCTGACTCCAAAAAGTCTCAAGCCTTTCTAGAGGCTTTAGACTTTGAGCAACCCCCTAAGGAGTTCCTCAAGCTTCCCGTGCATGACATCCTACGGGAAACGTTCTACAAAAACTTGGAAAATCCCCTCACGGTACCGGGAGCCCCCCGTAAACTGGACAACCTTTACCGTGTCATTCCCATTCCTGGATTCGACATATCTCAATTGCCCCATGAGTCCCTTCTGGTGGAATCCACCTTAAAAAAGACTCAGGGCTCCAGTGTCTATGCCTCTACTCCTCCTGGCAGAGAAGGTAAGACTATGGACAAGTTTGGCAAGAGGCTTTACCAGAATGCCATGCTTGCCAACAGGGCAAACAACTATTCCTTCCATTTTTCTTTCTATCTGAAACATTTGGTTCAACAACTGTCTGCCCTCCAGAAGTACCTTCCTGAGCGCAAGGTCCCGCTATTCCAACAACACATCTCTGGTCTTCTCCAGATGCGAAAATATATGGTCCGCTCAATATACGACTCCTTCGAGCTCACCTCTCGGGCCTCTGCCATGGCCGTAGCCATGCGTCGCTTAGCCTGGCTCAGAGTCTCCGACCTGGACATCAACCACCAGGATCGTTTGGCCAACGCCCCTTGTCTCGGGGATGAACTCTTTGGAGAGTCCCTGGATTCCACCACCCAGAAACTCTCGGCCCATGAGACCAGGTGGGACACCCTAATCAAGCCGAAAAAGAAGGCTCCGCCTGCTCGACCCTATCGGCCTCAATCATCTTACCAGCGGAGGTTCTCAGCCAGGCCACTCAATCCGCCTCCCCAACAATCTCGGCGACCCCGTCAACAGCAGCACCATGCCCAGGCTCGGTCTCAGGCCACTCAACCCTCCAAGCCTCCTCAGCCTGCTAAACAATCTCAGCCCTTTTGACTCTTCTCTCCAGGGCATAGCCAGTCATCCACCCTCGCTGCCTCTTCCACAGCCTATCGGGGGTCGTCTCACCATTTTCTCAAGCCGTTGGGAGGTCATCACGTCGGACCAGTGGGTCCTCAACATCATCCGCCATGGCTACTCTCTCAACTTCCAGACTCTTCCACCGGACAACCTCCCCGTAGAGTCTGCTTCACACTCATCTCAAACCCCCCTCCTCCTGAGGGAGGTTCAATCCCTCCTCCTTCTCAATGCCATCGAAGAAGTACCTCCAGATCAAAGGGGTCAGGGATTCTACTCCCGCTACTTCCTAGTACCCAAAAAGACGGGAGACCTCCGTCCCATTCTCGATCTCAGGGACCTCAACAAGTGTTTGGTCAAGGAAAAGTTCAGAATGCTCTCCCTTGCCACACTTTACCCTCTACTTTCTCAACACGACTGGCTATGTTCCCTGGACCTCAAAGAGGCCTACACTCACATCTCCATCCATCAGAACTCTCGCGGGGGGTCACGTGATGCTGCCTGCTTGAGCGGTCGCACGCCGGAGAGCTCCTGCCTCACCCTTGCTAAAACCGGCCAAACTACCGACTCCTTCGTGTCCCCGCGGCAGAAACGAGCGGGCGGGACAGGGACTGACACCCCGCTTTTCTATTTGTTATTTTTTTGACCATCGGGAGTGACTGCAACGGCGGGGGGGTCCCGTGAGGTTGCCTGCTTGGACGGCCGCGTGGCGGTGAACTTTGGCCTCATCCCCGCTAGCCTCGGCGCTCCTACCGAAGATTTTAAGACCCCACGGCAGAAACGAGCAGGCGGGACGGGGACTGACAATCCGCCTCTCTATCCCTGTTCCTTGGGGGCGACTGCGGCGACGGGAGGGTCACGTGGTGCTGCCTGCCTGGAAGGCCGCGTGGCGGACAATCCCGGCCTCACCCCCGCTAAGCCCGGCACACATATTAATTATATTGAGTCCCCGCGGCAGAAACGAGCAGGTAGGAAGGGGATCTCCACCCAGTTTTTTGCTCATCTTCGGGGGAGAAAGCAGAGGCGGGGGGGGGGGCCACGTGGTGCTGCCTGCCTGGGTGGTCGCGCGCAGGAGAGCTCTTACCATACCCCCGCTCACAGTGACGGGCGCTACAGGCCTTTCAGCGCCCCCAAGGCAGAAACGAGCAGGTGGACCGGGGACTAACAGACCGCTTTTTCCCTTCCTGGTCCTCGGGAGCGACTGTTGCGGCACGGGGCATGCCCATAAAAGCGACGAAAGGCGCCCGGGACAGACCCTCTCTTACCCCCTCCAAGATGGCGGCGGAACAGGCCACGTTCACTATCCCCGCTGGCGACTGGATCACAGACATCACGCGGTCGGTCACGGCGGCGCTGGCAGATAAACTGAATAAAATTCAATCAGCGGTGGATGAAATGCACGAGAAATTCGATTCCCACAGCCAACGCCTAACAGAGGTAGAGCAGCGCGTGTCCGACCAGGAGGACACGTGTGTGACGCTGACGGCCCAGGTGGAAGAACTCACGCGGACGTCTCGGGAGTTGCAGGCGGCCCTAGAGGAGCAGGAGAACAGGAGCCGACGGAACAACCTGCGGCTGGTCGGGCTCCCGGAGTCGGTGAGTGACCAGGACCTCTACATGATTTTCAGCAAATGGCTCCCTGAGACCTTGAATCTGTCGGGGGGAGCGGAGGCCTTCGCCTGCGAACGGGCGCACCGCATTGGAAATCGACCTCTGGAGGGGGGTAGGGCGAGGACCGCCATAGCCCGCTACTCTAACTGGAGGGAAAAAGAACTCATACTCCGGGCCTTCCGAAAGGCGGGCACCTTGGATTACAACGGATCCCGAGTGCTTATATTCAATGATTACTCTGTGCGGGTGGCGGCCCAACGCAAGCTTATGGCGCCCTCCTGCACTGACCTTCACAACAGAGGAGTTAAATTCGCGCTGGTCTATCCGGCGAAGCTCCGAGTCTGGCATGAGGGCAAAACTCTCACCTTTAACAGTGGAGAGGAGGCCAGGGCGTTTCTGGCAACTTTACCTGCCTAATGTTACCCTACACCGGAAGTGGCTGCTTTGCGGCTCACCTGCAGATGCGGCTCAGTACTCCTGGGAGCTGTGTTGGAGTCCTTTTGAATTTATCCCCTGAGCGTTCAGCGGACCCGTGAGATCAAGCCGCCATTGCGGTGGTGGAGCTCCTTTCCTCGACTTGGATATGATTCCCGAATCCGAGCGGCTGGAGTGCCTGAGTGATACGCGCTTGGCATTGAGGGGCAGTGGTGCTTACGTCTTTCCAGTGGACTCCTGTATCTCCGCCGGCTACACTAACCTTTGATTGACTCTCTTTGATCTTGGTGCGGGCCGCCCTGGCTGGAGGGGATTCCTTTTGAAGTGGCAGGCGGCAGCTCTGGAGCACTTTCTTGGACTTCTTGGTATCACCTATTCACTGTTCACTGTTTGTGTTTAACTTCCTGCTTTTGCATTCACTGCGGGGACTATATGTTAGGAGTATTGTTCAGTGGGTGGGGGGGGGAGGGCTCCGGGCAGGTTGGGGGAACTGTATGGGTTTGTATGCTGATGGGATGGGATCAGCCTGGGGGGCAAGAATGGGGGGGGGAGGGTGGAGGGAGAGTTTAGGGGGGGGAGTGAATGGGAGCGTGTGGGTGTGTATGGGATGAGTGAGCAGGGGGGAAGGGTGGGGGTCTGGGGGGTGGGTCTGGAGGGCACAGAAATACCAGGGACAGCGAAGCTTAGCTGGGAGGCTTCGCCTGGGCCCACTTATTCTTTTTGTATTGGACGAATGCGTATTTGGCTGGTGGAAAATGGATGAGTTCACACGTTTTGGGAGGGGTGTTTCTTTCTGGATTACTGTGCTGCATAGAGCTACTCTCTCACTGTTATGGCTGATTTAAGAGTTGTAACCTTTAATGTCGATGGCATCAGGTCCCCGGTAAAGAGATCCCGTATTCTTACCAGCTTGCGACAGTTGAAGGCGGAGGTGGCGTTCCTGCAAGAAACTCACCTTACTCAGATCGAACACTCTAAGTTGCGAAGAAATTGGGTTGGGGATGTTTATTCCTCCTCCTCCGGGGGCAGGAAACGCGGGGTGGCGATACTGTTGCACAAGAGACTACCTTTTACCTTGCATAAACAATTGACCGATCGGGAGGGGAGATATGTACTTGTGCTGGGGGAACTTTGGGGTCTAAAACTGTTACTCTGTAATTTGTACGCCCCCAACTCTTACTGTCATAAATTTTTCTCCTCTGTTCTCTCCCTAATTTCGGCTTACCCGGATTATCAGGTGGTTCTGGGGGGGGACATGAATATCACTGCAGACCCGGGGGTGGATTGCAGACCTCCCAGGAGCAGTCTGAGAGATCATGATAATAAGGGGGTGGGCTTCCTGATGCAGCATTTAGGTCTGGTGGATGTATGGCGAACACTACACCCATATGACTCGGAGTTTACTTACTACTCTCATGTGCATAAGGTCTATGCCCGCCTGGATTATATACTACTAGACCAACGGCTGTTCTCTAGGGCTACTAGATCGGAGATAGTGGATTCCACGATCTCGGATCATGCTACTGTGGATCTCACACTGACACTGGCAGCTGGCAGGAAGGCCTCCTCTTGGAAAATGGCATTACACCTGTACCAGGACCGGGAATTCCGGACGTATCTTCGGGCACGATGGGCGGATTACCAGGCTACAAATGACACCCCGGATATTGGACCAATATCTTACTGGTATGCTTCCAAGGCAGTCCTGAGGGGGCATGTGATCGCATACACTGCGGCTAAACGCAAAGCCCGGGGCGCTGAGCTTCTCTCACTCACGAGACGGCTGCATGGTTTTCGCAGGGCCCACATCTCCTCTCTCTCGGATACGGAGCGACAGGAATACAAGACTATACGTGACCGTATTGAGACTCTGCTTCATCAAAGAGCGGAGCAGACCCTTGCGTTTCAACGGTATAACCTGCATAGATGGGGAGGGAAGACGGGGAGACTTCTGGCGAACCTAGTGAGACCTTATAAGAAACGTCAAATTATTACGGCAATCCGCGATGCTGGGGGCACTCGACATGAAGGGGAGAGACAAATTGCGGAACAATTTGTTAAGTACTATGAAACTCTATACGGTAAGAGACCGCTAGATGAGATGGCCCTTCAGGATTTTTTCAGGGGGTTATCACTACCTCGCCTGGAGGAGGATCAGGCTGCATCTTTGAGCCTGCCGATTTCCGAGGCTGAACTCCGTGTCACCATTCGGTCCCTTAAATTGGCAAAGGCGCCCGGCCCGGATGGGTTTGGGCCCGAATACTACCGCATCCTAGAAGATCTGGTGGCGAAGCCCCTGAGTGCAATGTATAACGAAGTGGCAACATCAGGGGGCTCCTTTCCGGATAACATGGCTCATATAGTTCTACTCCCTAAGCCGGGCAAGGATCCGGATCTGGTGGGGTCGTTCCGCCCAATCTCCCTACTAGATCAGGATATTAAGCTTCTGGCTGCGACTTTGGCGAGACGTTTGAATGGCCTTCTTCCCGATCTCATTCACCCAGATCAGGTTGGGTTTGTGCCGGGTCGATACGCCTCTATGAACTTAATGAAGGTCTTGGGAGCGATTCATGACAGGGTAGGCAGGGGGGGTCAAGAGGCGGTGGCGGGACTGGATATGGAGAAAGCATTCGATAGCATCTCTTGGGATTATCTCTTTTGGGTCTTACGGCGGGGCGGATTTCGGGGTGCCTTTCTGGCCTGGGCTTCTGCCCTATATCACAACCCCAGGGCGCGCCTAATGATCAATGGGGGTTTGACGGAGGATTTCGGTCTGCAGAGAGGAACTAGACAGGGGTGCCCGCTCTCACCGCTCCTCTTCCTACTGGCTATCGAACCCCTTGCGGCGAAAATCCGGCAGGATGGGTCAATTCAGGGAGTTGCGGTACGGGGACAGGAATGCAAGATCAGCCTGTTTGCTGATGACATCTTACTCTACTTGGATCATGTTTCCGTGCATCTGCCCAGAGCTCTGGAGGTGATTCGAGCCTTTGGAGCACTGTCGGGATTACAAGTTAATTGTAGTAAATCGGATCTTCTGCTACTGGCTGGGGGCCGGGCGGAGACCTGGCACGCGGTGTTACCTATCGCACCCACGACTAAACCAATGAGATACCTCGGCATATACCTCAGCACTGATCTTCCCACGCTTTACAACGCAAATATCCGCCGGCCCCTTGAGGCCATCGCAAAACTGTGCCAAGCTTGGCAGGACCTGCCGCTGGGGATTCTGGGTCGGGTGGCCTTAGTGAAAATGAGTCTGGTACCGAAGCTCTTGTATCCATTGCAGGCCATGCCACTTTGGCTCACCAGGAGGGATGAACTTGTCTTTAAATCTACTATCTCTCGATTTGTTTGGAGGTCTCGCACTCCTCGGATAGCGATGGCCAAGCTTATCTTGGATAAATCATTGGGGGGACTTAATGTCCCGGATATTCGGCTTTATAATGTTGCCTCCCTCCTCCGTTGGATTCACGAAGACTATAGTGAGTGCCCCCGCTACTCCCCTCGAGGATGGTTGGCGAGCTGGAGTGCCCCCTTTCAATTTATGAACCTCATACATCGACATGATGATCCTGGGAGGCGTTATACGGTTTGTTCTCGTTTTCTGCGCCCGTTCAGACTGGCTTGGCGTTGGTGGAGGCGACGACAGCAACTACCACCGGACATATCCCCTTTTGTACGCCTGGAGGGCAACCCCAGGTTCCCACCGGGCAGGGGGCGATCTGTGTTTCAGCATTGGTCGGCCCAGGGTTGTAGGTTGATGGAAAACGTACTTGACCTATCTCCGTCTGGATTTCCCTCCTTCCAGCAGGTCCGGGACGCGTGGGGCCTTCCCTCGAGCTATATGTTTTCTTATTTTCAGGTTCGTCACTACTGGGAGACGGAACGTAGGGGAGTGGCGGGGGCCTGGGTCAGGGGCCCTCTGGATATCTTGTTCTCGGCCACTCGGCCCGCGCTAAATTCCCTGGCGCGCTGGTATCGTGTCCTTAAGTTGTCTCTTGTCACGTCGGTACTTACACCGGTGCGTACATCCTGGGAACGAGACCTGGGGCAGGATATTTCTGAGTCACAGTTCACCGCCTGCTTTACAACATTATATTCCTACACTAAATCAGCAGACTTCCAGGAACTCCAATATAAGATCCTTCATAGGGCATACTTCACGGCACAGAGGGGAGCGCGAATGGGAATATGGGAGAGCGGTCTTTGTATTAAATGCAAGAGCAGTGCTGGAACATACATACATTCCTTTTTGGAGTGCCCACGACTAGATGTGTGGAGGGAAGCCCTCCCCTTGTTGGAACAGGTGGTGCAGCGCACTGTGGAATGGGACTATGGGTTCATACTCCTGGGTCTGCAGACACCCCTCCAGGACCAGGGTTTCACCACACCCCAATGCAGGTTTCTCTATAATGCTATTTTAGTAGTAAAGAAACTGATCTTGACATACTGGATGTCTGAGGAGCCCCCTCCGCTGCCGCATTGGCGGTGCCGGCTTCGAGAGGTAGCTCTGTTTGAAATTCGATCCCAAGCAAGAACAACGAGCGTGCTTAAGCAACATTACGCTGGATTATGGGCGAGACTGCGGGACCTGGTGCCGTCGAACGCACGAGAGGGGGATCAGGGGCCTTTTTAGCAGGGAACTGATTTTCCGTTTCTTGGCTGGCCCTAGGGGTTTTTGCCTCCTTTAACTGACTCTTTATAGCCTTCTTTTTCTCTCTCTTTTTTCTTTTGCTTTCCCTTTCTATACTTTAGTGCCCTGGGATGGGGGGAGGGGAGGGGGGGAGGGAGTTTCCTGGGATATGAGTGAATGGTTTGTACGACTGGATGATGCTGAGTGCGCTTGATGATTTGAGTGTCGCGTGGGTTTTTTGGGGGTTCTTTTTATGGAAAAAGGCGGGAGATCACTGCTCCAGACGGGTGACTTTCCTTTTCGAATGTTCCTCTCAGCTTACGCCCTCATTGCTCTTTTTGCCTTGCTCTGTTTTTGTCTATCACATGCATGGGGGGGTACCCTGGGGGACGTATTGCTATTGTTGATGCCTGTTCTGAGTGTTGGACTGTTATTTGTCTTTTCAACCGGTTACTGTTGCGCCCTGCTGGGCGGTGTATTCTCTCTCGCTGTCAATAAACATATGTTTAAAAAAAAAAAAAAAAAAAAAAAAGAACTCTCGCCGCTACCTACGGTTCCAGGTGCTACACCACCACTATCAGTACAAAGTGCTACCGTTTGGCCTCGCCTCCTCCCCCAGAGTCTTCACCAAATGCCTGATAGTGGTGGCGGCCTTCCTCAGGTCTCACAACCTCCAGGTGTTCCCCTACTTGGACGATTGGTTGGTGAAAGCACCCTCATCTCAACTCGTGCTACAAGCTACTCATCACACCATCTCTCTCCTCCACCTCCTGGGGTTCGAGATCAACTACCCCAAGTCGCATCTGCTTCCCACCCAGCGACTTCAATTCATTGGAGCAGTTCTAGACACCACGCTGATGAGGGCCTTTCTCCCCTCCGATCGTCAGCAGACCCTGCTCCACCTCTGCCGTCAGGTACTCAGGCATCCCTCCATTCCTGCCCGACAGATGATGGTCCTCCTGGGTCACATGGCCTCGACGGTGCATGTCCTTCCTCTGGCACGTCTCCACCTTCGTACACCTCAGTGGACTCTCGCCAACCAATGGTCACAGACTACAGATCTTCTTTCTCATCCCATCTCTGTGACATCATCTCTTCAGCAATCTCTCCAATGGTGGTTGAACTCCTCAAATCTTTCCAGGGGTCTTCTTTTTCATCTGCCCCCCCACTCTATGATCATCACCACCGATGCGTCCCCCTACGCATGGGGAGCTCACCTAGGAGATCTACGCACCCAGGGACTTTGGACCCCACAGGAGCGTCGTCATCACATAAATTTCCTGGAACTCAGAGCCATGTTCTACGCCCTCAAGGCTTTCCAACATCTTCTCTGCCCTCAAGTCCTCCTCCTGTGCACAGACAATCAAGTCGCCATGTACTACATAAACAAGCAAGGCGGCACCGGATCTCGCCCCCTTTGTTTGGAGGCTCTGCGCATCTGGACCTGGGCCACGGACCGCAATCTCTTTCTCAGGGCGGTCTATATCCAGGGCGAACAGAACTCTCTGGCCGACAATCTCAGCCGCATCCTTCAACCTCACGAGTGGACGTTGGACCCTCCGACTCTGCTCTCCATCTTTGCTCGATGGGGCACTCCGCAGGTGGACCTCTTTGCAGCACCTCACAACCATCAGCTGCCCCAATTCTGTTCCAGACTCTTCTCTCCTCACCGTCTGGCTCCGGATGCATTCCTGCTCGACTGGAGGGATCGGTTCCTCTATGCCTTCCCTCCACTTCCTCTGATGTTGCGGACCTTGTCCAAACTCCGCAAGGACAACGCCACCATGATTCTCATCGCCCCTCGGTGGCCTCGTCAACACTGGTTCTCCCTCCTGCTTCAACTCAGCTCCAGGGAGCCCATTCCTCTTCCTGTGTTTCCTACTCTGCTTACACAGCAGCATCAGTCTCTACTGCATCCCAATCTGTCTTCCCTCCACCTGACAGCTTGGTTTCTCTTGGGCTGACCTCTCCGGAGAATCTATCTCAACCGGTCCGCCTCATTTTGGACGCCTCCAGGAAACCGGCCACTCTCCAATGTTACCATCAAAAGTGGACCAGATTCTCCTCGTGGTGTCTCCGGCATCATCAGGAACCCACCTCCTTAGCGGTGGAAACTGTCTTGGAATATCTGCTCTCACTGTCCAATGCTGGCCTCAAAACCACCTCAATCAGAGTCCACCTCAGTGCCATCACTGCGTTTCATGAGCCTATTCTCGGAAAACCCCTCACGGCTCATCCTCCGGTTTCCAGATTTATGAGAGGGCTCTTCAATATCAAGCCGCCTCTCAAGCCTCCTCCTGTCGTCTGGGACCTAAATGTGGTTCTCTCAGCACTCATGAAACCTCCATTTGAGCCTCTTGCCACAACTTCGCTCAGGCTTCTTACCTGGAAGGTGCTTTTCCTAATTGCCATCACCTCTGCCAGGAGGGTTAGCGAACTGCATGCACTGGTTGCCAACCCACCTTTCACTGTTTTTCACCATGACAAGGTTGTTCTGCGTACCCACCCTAAATTCCTTCCCAAGGTGGTCTCAGCTTTTCACCTTAACCAGTCCATTGTGCTACCCGTCTTCTTCCCTAAGCCTCACTCGCATCCTGGGGAACAGGCGTTGCACACACTGGATTGTAAGCGTGCCCTTGCTTACTATCTTGATCGTACCAGAGCTCACCGATCATCTCCTCAGCTATTTGTATCTTTCGATCCCAACCGTTTGGGTCGTCCTGTCTCCAAACGGACCCTTTCAAATTGGCTTGCTGCCTGTATTGCCTTCTGTTATGCTCGGGCCGGTCTCTCACTGGAAGGAACTGTCACGGCCCACAGAGTCCGAGCTATGGCTGCTTCTGTTGCTTTCCTCCGTTCCACGCCCATCGAGGAAATCTGCAAGGCGGCCACTTGGTCCTCAGTTCACACGTTCACTACTCACTACTGTCTGGATGCGTTCTCCAGACGGGATGGACACTTCGGCCAATCTGTGTTACAAAATTTATTTTCCTAATGGCCAACCATCCCACCTCCCTCTTTGTTAGCTTGGAGGTCACCCATGTGTTAAGAATATGCTGCCTGCTTGTCCTGGGATAAAGCACAGTTACTTACCGTAACAGGTGTTATCCAGGGACAGCAGGCAGATATTCTTACGTCCCACCCACCTCCCCGGGTTGGCTTCTTAGCTGGCTTATCCTAACTGGGGACCACGCACTCCTCCGTCGGGCGGGAAGGCACTCGCGCACGCGCGGTGCGGCCAACTAGAAACTTCTAGTTAAAAAGGTCCGTACCGAGGGCTCCGTCGGTGGCGTCACCCATGTGTTAAGAATATCTGCCTGCTGTCCCTGGATAACACCTGTTACGGTAAGTAACTGTGCTTTTCCTGCACAGCTAAGTCCATGTGAAGTTACCTTGTGCTGTATTTGACATCTAGCAAGGTCTCTGTTTGAAAGGAAAGATCTAAACTTAAAAATGAAGTGGCCAGAAGTTATGGTAAAAGCAGATAGTGTAGCTGGTTTTAAGAAAGATTTGGACAAATTCCTGGAGGAAAAGTCCATAATCTGTTATTAAGACATGGAGGAAGTGTCTGCTTGCCCTGGATCGGTAGCATGGAATGTTGCTACTCTTTGGGTTTTGACCAGGTATTAGTATCCTGGATTGGCTACCATGAGAATGGGCTACTGGGCATGATGGACCATTGGTCTGACCCAGTTAGGCTATTCTTATGTTATGTTCTCATCTGTAGGGGCCTTTGTTTTCACTTCTTATTTTAATGTATTTTTTTTCTAGGAACTTATCAGTGTTTTTTATAATGGGAACAAAAATGGAAGAGAATTAATGTGTGTGGGATGAGGGGGTAACTAATTTCTTCAGCTAAATAATTCAATCCACTTCAAACAGACATAGGAGAACTCACGCACCATTCACACACCCTCCAACCAAAAACGTCAAAAGGAAAAAAACTGTTCGACAACCACCTAGCCATTCGAGCTGCAACACTCGACCCCCAACCCTACAACCAATTGACATCGACCACATACTGCAAAACCTTCAAAAAGAAATAAAAACCCTTCTATTCAAAAAACACATAAAACCGAACTAACACAATCAGAACTGTCCCAAGCATCACCTGCAACTACTCCATATGTACTTCTGATGTCATGACAATTCAGACATAATTTATGTTATGTTATGTTATGTTTGGAATATAAGAAAATTTTCACTGCCTGTTTCTATTCTGACCATTTATTCCGTTTCATGGTCATTACAAAAAATATTTTTTTACATGGGGGGGGGGGTGTCAAAAAATGATGGGCCCCGGGTGCCACATACCCTAGGTACGCCACTGCCTGGAGGTATTGATCACACAGGAATACAAGAATATGAGCTTCTCTTCCATTGAACTCTACTTGGGTCAGTGGCTTAGTGAGGGTAGGAGGTGCCCCATGTGCCCTCCTCTCCATCCCTCCCCCCCCCGTTCCTTCCCTGCCCCCATGCCACACTATTGCACTCCAATCCCCCCATACCTAAGGTGATCATTTATTTTTTTCATCAAAAGGGGGCATCTATTAATTGTCAGTTCTGCCCCCAATCCCACCCTAGCCCCACCCCAATCCTACCCTAGCCCCGCCCCAGTACCACCCCCATCCTACCCTAGCTCCGCCCCCAATCCTGCCGCCAATTTCTTCCATTCATTTTTCATGTACACATAATATCTTATTAATTCATAATGGTAACCATTAAATTTTTAAAAACTACAAAGCACACTATACACATAGAAAATGTTAATTATCATTTATATTTGGGAGGGTTTCAAAGATGGCAAGGCAGATGACTTTAAAATACACAATGTCCCCTCAGTAACTATAAAAAATAGACAAATATAGTGCAAAATATAGACAGCAGATATAAATTCTCAAAACTGACACATTTTAATCTCTAAATTGAAAATAAAATCATTTTTTCTACCTTTGCTGTCTGGTGATTTCATGAGTCTCTGGTTGCATTTCATTCTGACTGTGTATCCTTTCTTTCATTTCTTTTTGCACTCAGGCCCAACAATTGTCCCTTTCTATTCCCTCCTTCCTTTCTTCCTATGTCCTTAGGGCCCTCATTGCCTCCTTCCCATGTCCTTCGTGCCCTCAATGCCTCCTTCCCATGTCCTTAGTGCCCCTAGTGCCCCCTTCCCATGTCCTTAGTACCCTCAGTGCCTCCTTTCCATGTCCTTAGTGCCCTCAGTGCCTCCTTTCCATGTCCTTAGTGCCCTCAGTGCCTCCTTCCTATGTCCCTAGTGCCCCCCTTCCCAAGTCCTTAGTGCCCTCAGTGCCTCCTTCCCATGTCCTTAGAGCCCCCAGTGCCTCCTTTCCATGTCCTTAGTGACCTCAGTGCCTCCTTCCCATGTCCCCTTCACTGCCTTCCAGACTTTGTCCCACCCCCACCCCCATCCCCGAAGCCAGCCTGCCTGCCTACCTCCTTCCCTCCCTTCCGCGCAAAAAAAAAGCCTCCCTCCAGCACCCGATTTAACCACCCACCCCCACCCCCGCTGCTGCTGCTGTTCTCCTTCTTATCTCCCTGGCTTCTGGGCGGCGATTACCAGCAGCACCAGGGAGGTAAGAAGGAGAACAGCGTTGGCGGTGGATGGGGGTTTAAATCGGGTGCCCATCTTCCCAGCAGCATGTCCAGCCCTAGCTCCTCCTCCCGCCCTAGCTATGAGTAGCAGAAGGAGCTGAGAGTGACGCCTTCTTTTCTATTCCTCCCCAATCAGAGCTAGAGGGCGGACCTTTCTATGACTCTTCCAGCCCCAGGAACCGTTCTGACCAATCAGCACTGAAAGAGATTGAAGACCGTGCGTCACTCAGCCCTCGTCTCTGCCCTTCTCTCCTTCCCTCCAGCGCTGCAAAGAGGCTTTTTTTTTTTTTTTTTTTTGAGCGCAGGGAGGGACAGGAAACGATCGCTTGTCCCATTGTCCCCGCGCACAGCTTCAGGATGCTGTCCCTGAAAATGGGACATATCGGCATCCCGAAGCTGTGTGTGAGGAAAATAGGACAGGGGATCCAAAAACGGGACGGTCCCATTCAAAATGGGATGTATGGTCACCTTACCCATACCTCTTTAAATTTTTGCCACCCTGAGCAGCTTCTCCGGCCTGCTGCTTGCGCCAATGTTGGCCTTTCCTCTGATGTCACTTCCTAGCCCATGACCAGGAAGTGATTTCAGAGGGGAGCAAGACCGGCGTGAGCAGCAGGCTGGATAGGTTGCTCACGCTGATGAAGATTTAATGAGGCAGAGAGGTGCCGATGCTGAAAGTTTGCACACCACTTCTTCCCTGTGGAGTATGATGGGTATTTGTCACTCAATGTTTGCATCATACATTCATGGATTTCCTTTGGAGTTTTCTTCTGCAGACATAGGAGCTTCATGATGACTCAGAGCTCCACACTTTTCGTTGACATGATTCAATCAATGATCTGAAACAATGTCAAAACAGCATTACGATTCTGCAAATTGGCACTATGCAAAATAAAATAACGCTCTTTTCAGCTACATTGACAAAATAATACTCAGAATTTAGGAAGCTGGTTGGCTGAGAACTTTTCAGCATCCCATCGTAGGCCCTTCTGGGGCCTACTTTAGAAGCCCTAGTGGTCTAGTGGCCTAGTTGGAGCTGAAGCAATATCCAGTAACTCCTGCCCTTGCCATCTCCATTGTCAAAATGGCTGCTAAGACCTTCAGTGGCAGTCCAGTGAGACTGCTGCAGAAGGTCTTGGCAGCCATTTAGAAGGTGGAAATGAAAGCTGCAATAATTGTTAATTGTGACTGTACTAATATAATAAAAATAAGAAATAAAGTAAAAAAACAATAAAACATTAGTATTCTAGAACAGAATCGGGCGTCCAGATGTCATAATAAATCTGTGCTCAGCACACTGCATTTTGGTCCTTTTGGTGCCGTTTTTAGAATGGTTTTTATGTGTCTTGTAAACTTTTCAGCCAGCGGCACACTAAACCCGGTGCCCCGGCCGGAAGACACCCAGAAGTGTGCAGATGTCAATGCGATGACGTCACACGCATGCGTGATGTCATCGTGTTGACGTCCGTGTATGCGTGAAGGCCCTCCAGCCGTGACCCTGAACTTGTCACTTCGGTGGGAGTTCCTGGAGGAAGGGAGGTGCGAGGAGAGGAGGAGAATCGTTGGTGCCGGCTAACTGCCTACAGGATATGCCTATAAACAGTCAGCCAGCACCTCTCCTCCTCACTGGCGTCTCGTTGGAGCACACCTGGAATCTGCTGTGGCACACAGTTTGCGATACACTGGTTTAGGGGGTAATTCTGTATAGATTGCCCTAAGTTAGAAATGTGCTAAGTGTGAATTCTATATCAGCAATTCTGCTAGCATTCTCTAATGGAAATTGCATGCACAAGCCCACTGTTATATGGCAGACTGCAGATGCATCTTAGCACAATGTCTTCGGGAAAGCAGCAGCGGCAGTAGCGGTCGAAGGTATTGGTCCCGACTCCACCTGCTGCGCGGTCTCCTGATAAAAGATGCACGGCCGCGCAGCTTAGTGGGAACATTGTACACAACTAAGCCAAGTTTCTCTTTTACACCTTGGTTCTAAGAGTGGGAGCAGTTAGTTCTAAGCTCCTGGCGTCCTGATCACAGCACAGTGGTTAAGGAGCTGCTGTCACTGTAAAAAGCTCCTGGGTTTATCTTCATCAGGTGCTTTGGGTGGGGCGGTCAGAGCTCTCTTCTATACTATTGCTGTGTAGCTTGTTGGCTAAGGCCTTTGTGCAGTAAAAGCTGTCCCCTTACTGTACAAATGTAAACTCATAATTTGTCTATGCTTTAAGTATGTCAACTTTGTTACCCATTCTGAGCTTGTTGGGGGAGGACGGGATATAAAATTAGCCAAATAAATAAATAAAATAAATGTAAGGTTGGGAGAGGCTTGGAGCCAACACAAAGACAAAGTGCACAGGATTTTATTCCCCTGGCAAGTTCCCTTTAAAACTAGTCTCCACCTCGCATTATAATGCGCATGAGTCGAGTCTTTTTCATTTGAAAGGAAGCTCTGGAATGAGAGGGCATAGGATGAAGTTACAGGTGATAGGCTCAGGAGTAATCTTAGGAAATAGGGTGGTAGATGCGTGGAACAGTCTCCCGGAAGAGGTGGTGGAGACAGAGACTGTGTTTGAATTCAAGAAAGCCTGGGATAGGCACGTGGGATCTTTTAGAGAGAGGAAGAGATAAGGGTTACTGCGGATGGGCAGACTGGATGGGCCATTTGGCCTTTATCTGCCATCATGTTTCTATGAGAGAACTTCTTATCTCTAGCAACCACTGATGTCATAATAAAGTAAAAGTATGCTATTCTAGTACAACCTTTTGGTGTCACTATAAGCACCTTTAAAACAGAACCCTAGGATCTCTAGACATGGAAGTTCCTTTTAATATCGGACCCTCAATAGTCAAAGACAACAACTTTACAATAGACAACAACAAATACAAAATATAATTGTTTTACAGATCTTTTAGAATAATTATCTCCTCCTGCATGTTTTCCCCCTTCTTTCTAGTGTCCTCCGGCTTCCCGGTCTCACCTTCAAAGCTGCCTGCAGAGGATCGCCGGTCGGCTTTAGTGATCCTAGCAAGCTGCCGTTGGCCTCCGCAGCACGTTCCCTCTGCCGCGATCTCACCTGTGACATCAGAGATGGGGTGGGACCGCAGCAGAGGGAACGTGCTGCGGTGGCCGACAGTCGCCTGCTAGGATTGCTACAGCTGACCGGTGATCCTCTGCAGGCAGCTTTGAAGGTGATACCGGGAAGCCGGGAGAGAGATGATGGACAATGGGATGGAGGGAGGGAAGGAACAGAAAGGGTATTTTCTCGTGGGCCAAATCTAATTACACTGTGGGCCAGATTTGTCCCGCGGGCCTGAGTTTGACACCCCTGCACTAGTACATTCAGCCATTCACAGCATCAGAACTCTGGAGAGTCAAGCAGAGAGACCCAAATGGTTGTCATGTGGTAACACAAAGAAGTGGCAAGTCCCAGGCTTTAGGTCAGCCTTGGCTTTATGAGATTTCTCCTCTCTAGATGCATTTCAGTCCCAGGAACATTCACTCCAAATGGAAGAAGCAGGGCCTAGATACCACAAGAGGCTGGGATACACACACAAAAAGCCAGAAATAGCCAGTCTCCTTCCAGAAGCTGGATCTCATCACATCTCTACTAGCAGCTTCTTTGTTGTGATCTGACCTGGATGTGAACTGTCCACCCAACTGGAACAGGTTTTGTAACCCCCATCTTGTGTTTATCTTCTTAGTCAATCGTTTGATCAACTGTTATTTTTGATGTGGCAATATCTTCTATAAGCTGGTGGAGACGATGACAATCTCTGGAACGGATATGCTATGTTTTGATTAAAAGGTTTCATCAATGACTTGCTGGACAGTTAACAATCAGTTTTTAAAATAGCATTCCTTTATCCACCCATCATCAAGTCCCCACCCTGTCAGGCTAATGCAGATTCCAGCATCGGCAGCACAGTCACATCCATCTTTTCGTTCTTTAGAACTGAGCTAAGCTCATCTGTTTGGAGGCTGAATACTATCGGCATCCCTAGTCCTAACTGATCCATCCAGGGGAAAACGTAACTCAGAAACTGAACTGGGTTCTGAAGGAATATTTTCAAGTGCTACTTAGGAATTTAAGGTTGTTGGGTTTTGTTTTGTTTTTGCTGTAAACTGACTTTAGGTGAATTGAGTAAGGGTCATAGAGTATAAAGCACAATGGGTAAATAAAATTGAAGCAATTTAACATTACGTACATAGTAAATGACGTCAGATAAAGATCAGCATACTTCCTTCTGCCATTGCAGGGCAGTAAGTCCCTCCAACACACTGAGACCAGTAAATCTAGCAGCATCATGGTCCCTTGTACTCATCAGCGTCTTTATAGGTGCATTTAGGAAGCCAAGAACAGCAGCAAAAAGAGGGTGAATGGGAGAGAGGGAGACAGAGAAAGATGTTAGATAGGAGAAGGAAACCACAGGAGAGAGAGAGAGAGACACTGTATGGGAAGAAGGAAACCACAGAGAGAGGCTGCATAGAGGAGAGAGACACTAGATAGGGTGGGAGAGAGACAGAGATGGGTGATGCTGGATTTGGGGGGTGAGAGAGAGACAGGGTAAATTTTAAAAGTACTGTCTGAGTATCTGGAAAATCCAAATATCTAGACTGACCCAATCCCCATGCAGTCTGGAGTTTTGAACTTGTACTGTAATATTTATTAAAGGTGTCAAGTAAGGGTCCCTGCTTACTTCACGGGAAAGGAGACACCAATACTCAAACTAGTTCTGTAATACAGTATAACAGTGTCCTTGGGTAGCCTGCTCCTGCAGGGCCACTGCATACAGGAATGTCTTTCTCCCAGCTGTGGTCCAACCTTACTGGACTCTGACTTGATCTTTGAATACTTCCTGTTCCCACCTAGGTGGGCTGCTGTCTGAAGATTTAAAATAACAGCGACCAGGGAAAAGGTGTGGGGAGTTGGGAGCTGAAGAGTGATGTCGTGCCACAGGGTCCTGCTGGGGGTGGGAGAAGAAGAACATACACTTCACAACACGGGCTGGGGGTTGGGAAGACAGATGCTGCACGGGCTGGTAGGGCTTTGGGAAGAGCAGGTGTTCCACAGATGGGAGGGGGTTGGGAATTACAGATGCTGCATAGGCTGGGGGTTTTAAAGGACAGATGCTGCATGGATGGGGTGCTGGGAAGGGAAGGAAAGGAAAGAGAGATGGTACCAGTGGGGGAGGAAAGAGAAAAAGAGAATTATTGGACATAGGTGCATGGAGTGGGAGGGAACTAGAGAAGGTATACATGGGGAAAGGAAGAAAGAGGGAAAATTGTTGGACAAGATAGTGGTAGAGAGGAGGGAAGGAGAAATATTATACTCAGAGGAAGGAGAAATGACCCAGAGGGAGAGATGTCAGATTCTGGAGAAGAGAGATGGAGGGAGAGAAAAAATTGTCAGACCAGGGAAGGGAAGGAGGGGAGAGAGAGATGCCAGAGTGCAGGAAGGAAAGAGATGTTAGACAATGGGAAGAGGGAGGGAAGAAGCGATAGATGCCTGACCTAGAAGGGGGAAAACAGAAATGTCAGACCATGAGAGAGGGAGGAGATGGTGCATAGGGATGGAGGAGAAGGGGAGAGAGAGGGAGGAAATGGTATACAGCATCGGGAGGGGAGGTCCTCTCTCCTGATTTAAAGATCTTACACCCGTGGTACATGGCCCACGGTCACGTGACCAAAGGGGCATGGCTAAAGGGGCAGAAGAAATGCTTCTTATAGATAGATAGGAATAAGGGTGAAGAAAGAGAAAGAAGATGGCACACATGGATAGATGGGAAGGGAAGACATGGAAAAGTAGATTTTGAGAAGAAAGCTGAAAAATGTAAGAAAGTTGAATGCTAAAAGTTAATGCCAAAGATGGATGTAGGGCAGAAAGTGAAGAAGGAGAGAAAAACAGCAAATGGATAAGAAGGCCCTGGAAACACAGAGCAAAGACAGAAGGAAGTGCAACCAGAGGCTGGGAAAAGATGATAGAAAAATGAAATCACCAACAAAGGTAGGGAATATGATTTTATTTTCAATTTAGTGATTGAAATGTGTTAGTTTTAAGAATTTATATCTGCTGTCTATAACTTGCACTGTTCGGGAATAAATTGTTTTCTATTTCTCTGGTGTTATAATGCATGTAGAGTCTAGCATCTTAGGGTTTTGTTTATGAATATTAGTTCTTTTACCTCCCCTTTTACAAACCGTAGCGCAGCTTATAGCACCGGCCGTGACGGTAACAGCTCCCATGCTCATAGAATTCCTTTGAGCATGGAAGCTGTTACTGCCACGGCTGGCGCTAAAAACCGTGTTATGGTTTTGTAAAAGGGGAGGTTAATTTGTGGTCCTGTGTTTGCATAAGGGTTATCTGTGTTCTGCATGTGTGACCAAGGCCAGGTGTTCTGGTATGAATGAATGTTGAGAAGCATACAATGTAGTTTAATTTTGTGGTTAACAATTATGTATTGTTAATAAGATTATATTGTGTGTGTGTACATGAAAAATGAATGGCATTACAATTAGTACTATTATTATGGGGGTGGGGTCTGGGGCAGAACTTGGGTTGGTTCTGGGGTGGAGCTTAGGTGGGATCTGGGGTGGAGCTTTTGGGCCCCCCAAACAAAAAAGTGTTCTGCTTATGCTCCTTCTTCAGGTCAGGAAAGGATACCATGAAGGAGATTTTGGCCTCTGAAAGCTAATAGAAAATGTATTAGTCAAATAACATGGTATCTTATCTTCCATTTTTCTTTTTCTATGTGGTGATTGGTATTTGTCAGTCTTTTCAAATCTTCATCTGCTGTGTTTATATTTGGCACAGTATTACAGGTCATGCATCGCAGATTCTGTCTTCTTAGGATGCAGTTTCATTGTCTACAAATTTTATTTTTAATATGCAGTTTCACTCTCACCCAGTATAGATAAGTATCTGTTCTGTGGGTGTGATAAAAATACATGCTTTTCTGTTAGCATTAACTGTGCAGAATCAATCTGTACTAATCTGGCTTGTTTAGGTTTACAATGAGTGTACTGATATTTTTGTACTCACTGCAAAGGTTAAGATGCTGCCATTTCCTAGGTGTGACTCATGGATATTTTTTCATATAGAGGAGAGGATGTTTAAAAATGATTGACCCCAGGTGTCAAATATGCTAAGTATGCCACTGACGGCTGGACTCGGAGTTCCAGACCTGATGCTGCATCAGTCAGCACCAACGGTTATCACAGATGCACAGCATACACCAGTAGAGGTCAGCTCAGATGACACCGGGCACCTTATCTTCTGGTGCGTGCTGTGCAACAAGCAAAAAGAGCCTCTTTTCTCCTCCGATCTTTTGCATTGCATGTAGCCGGCAGCCGCCAAGACCCAAGGAGAGGGGGAAAGATTGAAGAGGCCAGGCGGGATCCAGGAGGGACTTACTGCACAGACAGTGCAGGTGCACCAGTGCTCTGCCGCCTAGGTTAGCCTGAAGTTGGGACAAAATAAAATAGTGATCTCAGTCCTAAGATTAGCCCCAACCGAAAGGAGGATGTATCAGGAAGTTCTTCCCAATAGCCTGTTCCCTGGGAAAGAGAAAAAGAAAAGGCTATGGATTGGCTGCCAAGTCTTCAAGAAATAAACTTCAAATGGAATGGATGCTAGGAATTTAAGATAAATAGAAGAATTTTTTTTTTTTTGGGAGGGCACGTTTGACAATCAATAACTTGTGCTTTGCATGTGTTACTGAGACCCCTAGAACTGTTTGCTATTTGTGACCATCTGCTGATTGTTTTTAAGTTGGGAGGGAAAGGTACTGAACCTGACTGGTCAGGAAAGAGAGCTAGTTTCCCTGGCTAGGCTTTGAAATAAAGCCCACAGAGCCTGCTATTTTAGTGTTTTGTTGGTGTTTTCAGTTGCCCCTGATGCTTTGGATATGTTAACAGCTGGAGGACTGTTTAACAGTGGCGTACCTAGCATATGTGACACCTGGGGCCCATCATGTTTTGGCACCCCCCTCCCCATCTGTACGAACAACATAAATTTTAGTAACAAGCCACACGTCACACATGAGTACCTAGGAAAAGGCAGCATCTTACATATTGCAGTGAGCAGTACATCAATACACCCATTGTAAAACTAAACAAACCAGACTAGTACAGATCAATCCTACACCGTCAATCCTAACAGAAAACCATGTCTTTCGAACACACAGAACACAGAAAACACCTTCGCCTAGTATGGAATATGTCATCACAAACTAACCCCTCCCCTTTTACAAAACTGTAGTGTGGATTTTAGCCACGGAGATAACAGCTCTGACGCTCATAGAATTCTGAGGATCAGAGCTGCTACTACCACGGCTGGCGCTAAAAAACGCTCCACAGTTTTGTAAAAGGGGGGATAAAATAGAAATACATAGACAAAGGTTAAATTGAACCAGCAAGAAGCTGGACTCTGCATACAATGCAACACCACAGAAACAGTGACACATGTCTCCTAAAGCAATAAATAAATAGAAAATTTTTTTCTACCTTTGTCTTCTCTGGTTTCTGCTTTCCTAATCTTCTTGTTACTCTCTTCCTTCCATCCACTCTCTGCCATCTCTCTGGCCCTATATGTCATCTTCTTTCCTTCTATGCCCCTTCCAGAAACTGTATGCCTCCCCCTTCCATCTCTCCTTTCACCCCCATTGGTCTGGCATCTCTCTCCTCTCCTTCCCTCTCCCACACCTCTCTTCTGCAATCCTTTTCTTCCTTCATTTTCCTTTTCAATTTATTTTCTGCATTCATCTAGATTACGTTCTTACTTCCCTCTCATCAATTTCCTTTTTTACTGTCTACCTACAGCTCGCCACCCCTTTCCCTCACTCCCTCCAGTATTTCCCTAACTCAATCCTTTTCCCCCATCATGTGCCCTCCTTTTATTTATCCCCTCCTTCCATCATATCCCCTCTTTCTCTACCACTTCCATCTAGTACCTTCTCCTCTCTCTGTCCACTTCCATCATCTGCTCCCCTCTTTCTCTCCTCCCATTTCCTTCCTGCATTTGCTCCCTTATCTCTCCCATCTGCACTTCCATCCAGCATAGGCTCCCCCTCTACCTACCACACTACCATCCAATGTCTGTCCCTTCCAGAAACTGTCTGTCTCCCCCTGCCATCTCTCCTCTAGACCCCTCCCCCCATACACACACTTTGGTCTGGCATCTATCATCTTCCCTCTGTTCCCTCATGGTCTGGCATCTTTCTCTTTTCATCTCTCTTTCCCTCCCCCCTGTGGGTTTTAGCATCTCTCTCTTCTCATTTCCTCCGCTCAGATCTGATATTTCTGTCTTCTTCCCCGTTCTCTGGCATCTCTCTCTCCTCTCTCTCTTCCCTTTCCATCTCTGGTCTTCCTTCTTTATTTTCTGCGTCCGTCTAAATTAAATTCGTTCTTACTATGCAGTCCTCAAATTCCCTCTTTTCGCTATGTCTACCCACAGCATGCCACCCCTTTCCTTCACCCCTCCACTATCTCACTAACTCTTATCTTCTTCCCCCATCTAGCATATGTCCTTTTTCTTTATCCCTCCTTCCATCCAGTATGTGTTCTCTTTCTCCACTTCCATTCAGCATTTGCTCTCCCTTCTCTCTACTTCCATCATCTGCCCTCTTCTCTCTCTCCACTTCCATCATCTGCCCTCTTCTCTCTCTTTCCCCCCACTTCCATCATCTGCCCTCTTCTCTCTCCCCACTTCCATCATCTGGCCCTTCTCCCCACTTCCACACACTTCTTCCAATGGTTCTGCCACTGTTGGAAGCAGCGCTGGAACGCCTCTTTTGAGATTGCTCGCAACTGGTCCATCACATTCTGCATGATGACTGAAATCTGGTCCCTTTCAGGGGCATTTTCAGCTTGGGGAAAAGCCAGATGTTACACGGAGCCATGTCAGGAGAGTAGGGAGCCTGAGGAATCACAGGTCTGTTGTGTTTGGCCAGGAAACTCCATATCAAATGTGGGCAGGTGCGTTATTGTGATGGAACTGCCAATTGCCCGCTGCCCACAGGTCCAGCCAGTTACGTCTCACAGCGTTACGAAGGTGATGCAGAACCTCTTGGAAATACCCCTTGGTGATGGTTGTACCGTGTGGTGCGTACTCGTAATGAACCACACCACTGGAGTCAAAGAAGACGGTCATCATGACTTTGACATTGCTGCAGACCTGCCTTGCTTTTTTTGGCCTCGGGCATATTGAATGCTTCCATTGTAATGACATCAACTTGGTTTCTGGGTCGCCAGTGATCACTGTGCTGAGGAAGCTGGGATCGCTGTTCACAGTCTCCAGCATGTCCTGTGCGATCTCCAAACAGAGTTGCTTCTGCTCGATTGTTAGCAACTTTGGCACGAACTTCACTGAAATTCTCCTGAAGCCCAAATCCTCAGTCAAAATGGAATGAACGGATCCAACGCTGATGCTTGCATTGTCTGCAAGTTCTCTGATCGTGATTCGACGATCCTGTATCACCAGGGTCCTCACTTGGTCAATGACAATCTCATTTCTGGATGTTGAGGGCCTACCAGAACGTATTTCACTCTCCACTGATGTGCGGCCATCTCTGAAGTGGTTGTACCCATTGTTTTTTCCCCGAAGGCCTGTTGAATCTTGCTGATCGTTTCCACTTGGGAATCGCCAAGCTTTACAAAAAATTTAATGCAGTAGCATTGTTCAACTTTTTCTGTCATTTTGTCAAAAAAGAAAATCCAACGGCGCTCACTTACACTTTCTCACTCATTGGCGGCCTGCTGGTGACTGACAGCTTCCATAGGCGGGAAAAAATTCAAGCATGCGCATTAGGGTCGCTTACATATGTGCACCAAACCACGCCTCCCTAGCTTTATTTGTTTATGCAAGAAAAATTAAGGTCTGATACTTTTTGAACTGCCCTTGTACACAGACAAAACAGAAAGGCAAGGGAGGCATCTTTTCAACCAATGATCAAGTCTTGAATCAAATAGTCCCAACAAGGATCCCAGTTTGGGCATGTAAAAACCATCTTCCTCAGGGGACATTATTGGAAATATGCAACACAAAGAGAAACATTTAAGATCAAATAGCAGAAAATGAAAATATATATATCACATGTCAGAACACAAAACAATTAAAGACTTGATATTGGTTGAAAAGATGCCTCCCTTGCCTCCTTTTCTGCAGCCATGTGGTAAACCTAAGTGACAGGTAAGCAGAGAAGTTTGGGCACTAAAGATTTCTGGCCTATTATATTATGTTCCAGATGTCTAGTTTTACCCTACCCATGAACCCACTTGGTAAGAAACCAATAGAATGAGGCCCAAATTGGGGCCTAGTATCCTGTCAGCTAATAACACTGGTTTATAGTGTCTTATCTGATTTAAAAAAAAAAAAAACAAGTGAGAACTGAAAGGGAGGTAAAGTCAGCAAGTCTAAGGTAGTGTTATCAGTAGCTAATTATAAACAGAAATAGAGTCAGGACCAAGATTCAAAGAGAAGAAAAGAAAAATAGAGAACAAGGCCTGTGTTTTGTAGGGTTGCATTCTTTAGACAACTCTGATAAGGATGCCAGGTTCAGTGACATAGGGCTAGATTCACTAGGCAAACCAAACCGATCGTGTAGCGACCCGATTCACCAACCTCTGTCCCGATCATTCTCCGATCCACGCATGCAAATGAGGGGGAACGGCATTGAAATGTAGGCAGGCAGCGATTCAGAAACAAAAACCCTGCAACACTGACTGGGCTGGCCGATCACAAACAAGTGACTGCTGGGGACCAGTTGTTCACTGCTTTCCGACTGCCATCTCCTGCTCTCTACTTGCTCCCTGCCAACTTTCCGGCTCTCTGCCCCCAACTCTCCTGCTCTCTGCCCCAAGCGCTGCCCCGGCTTCCCCCGCAGTGTGAGCCCATGGTTTTAACCTGCGGGTTTAAAGCAGGTTAAAACCATAGGCTCAATGGACTGTAAAGTTTTTTTTTTAAAAAAGTCGCTGCTCTTCAATGCATGCGCAGACCATCTACAGATGGGCTGCGAATGCATCAGGATCACTACAGAGCGATCTGGGTGCTCGGTTGGGGGTGTGATTCCGATTGCCCTCATTTGCACGAGGGCAAATCATGAATCAGCCCCCCAGATACGGATCGGATTGGATCCCTCGTAGATAGGATCCGATCCATGCCCATAGTGAATCTAGCCCTGGTGCAGACTGCTTTTTACTTTTCTCAATTAACTCCCTCCATACCAAAATGCAAAACTTTGGTTCTTCTGTGTGTTTGCAATATTTAGCTCAAGAAACAAATTAAAGAGCTATTGTGTATTAACACTTCCAACAACCTGTATTTCCCTGGTTCTTAGCCTGCCACTCCAGCCACTGGGCTATCCTCTGTGGAGAGCTAAAAGCCATAGTCACACTTGACCTGGTTATTGAATTGTCCTTATTTTCAGTATCAACAAGAAATGGGATTGGCAACTTTATTTATTTAGAAAATTTCTACCTCTCCCTCATGACTTCACAAATCATCCAAGGCAGTTTTGATTAATGGAGCAGGAGCAGGTTAAGACATATTGATATCAGGGAAGCTTTCCCAGCTGTTCTCTGCACTGTAACTTCCCTGGGAATACATGAAGGCTGTCCCTTGGTCACTTTCTGGAATTTGAAACACAAAGCAGAATGATGCACAGCGGTCTTTCTATATCTGTTCCAGGATTCAACTGAGGAGATTTGTACTTTTGCTTGATGTCTTTCTTGTTTCTGTTTATATGCAAACACTATAAAATTAGCATTCTTCAGCTCCACCAAGCAAATTAACTTTCCTCTTCCCTTCATCTAGACTAGGAGTTCAACACCAGTGGTTCCACATCTCCAAGAGGTGTGGGAAAAGGTCAAATGGGGTATGGAGAAGGGTCTTGAAATCTGAGGCAATTTATTGAAACCTTCTGCGAAGGTGGTTAATAGGACAGAAACAAACAATGCACGAGACAACATAACTGATGCACTATCAAAAACCTAACCCCAGTTTTAAGCATTGGTAAAAGATAAACAGCAGCAATGCTTTCACTAATAGCGATGAAACCTAAGTTTGCTTTACTTCATTTACACACTTCTACAGGTTACACAATCATGTCTTTGTGACAAAGGCTGTGCCCTAATGACTGAAATTCTAAACTGATGTTGCATTGCTTATGAACAAAATGTTTTCTAGAACATAGTATTTGTAAATGGTCATTTTATTCAACAATCTTATGTACAATTTATATAGCATTGTTTCTTTAAAGTGGCTTCTTTGGTAATATAACTGTGTGCTACTGTAATTTTAATGACATGTTAGCAGTGACATACTGTATGTGGCTGTCAGGGATGGTTTAGGAAGAGGGTGTGAGAGTTTCATTGATCAAAGGGGTGAAGGAACCAAAAAAGGTTAAGAACCCCTGGTATAGATGTATCTCTCTCCCTCCCTTTCATTCACACTAAAACAGCTCTTCATAACTATAAGAAATTAATTAAAGACTTGGCTTTTTCAGGTAGTCTTTGGTGCTGATACCTCCTAAACTAGGGTTACCAGACATATGGCCCTGCCCCATTCAACCCAAGCCCCGCCCCCATTCTGACCCGGCCCCACCCCACCCCTCACAAACCTCGTCTCTCTTTCCTCGAGCTCGGGGCTGCATCAGGAGGTCGTCCGTGCATGCACATGGATGTGATGCGATATCACAAGCATGCGCACATGTGCGTGACATCATGGCGTCACATCCGTGCGTGCTCAGAGGCATTCTAGACTGCCCTTCGGAAACCCGGACAAACAGTTGTTTTTAAAAAAAATCCATCCAGTTACCCGGACAGTCCTTCAAAAAGAGGACATTTCCGGGTTTTCCAGACATCTGGTAAACTAGACCAGATGCAACAACCTTTTAGTGACTCCATAACGGGATGGGTTTTGTTAAGAGCTAATGCAACCTGTCCATTCCTTGCTTTCTCCTTTTCCTTGCTACACTTTGGGTGTTCCATGTTGTCTTCTGGTATTAATCTCTGTCTCCTGTTCCTGGATTAACTAATTTTTTCTCATTGTAAATCACTTTGCTGCATGTACTCTATAAATATAAATTTAGTTTTTAAGAGGGCCTGTAAAGTAATTTGTTCCCATTTCGAGGCCAATTGTGACTCCAAATCTTTAATATTTTGTTCCAAATTAGAAAATTCCATTTTAAGTTGTTTCCTAACATATGCCAAATACGATATAATTTGCCCTCTCATTGTAGCTTTAAAAGCATCCCACAATGTTTCTAAAGAGATTTCCCCTGTGGAATTCAGTTGAAAGTATTCATTCATTTTTAATTGAAATTTCTCAACAAAGTTTGAATCTGCAAGCAATGTATTATTAAATCTCCAAACAGGTCTATTACAATCTTGCTCAGCAAGTTTGAATTCAATCCAAACTCCAGCATGATCTGATAAAATGATTGAATCTATGCTGGCTTTGTAACCTGCTGAATTAGTTGATCTGAAACAAAAATATAATCTATTCTTGAAAATGACTTATGTACATGGGAACAGAAAGAGAATTCCCAAGCATTAAAATGAAGAATACACCATATATTTTTCAAACCACATGACTGCACTAAATTATCTACTCCCATTGATTTTATTAACTTACTGGGTTGTTTGTCCAACAATGGGTCCATAACAGCATTGAAGTCCCCAGCTACTATTAAATTAGAAGCCAGTGGTAGAATCAACTGTTGAAGGGTTTTAAAAAATTCAGCCTGGTTTGAATTAAGGGCATACGTATTAAAAAGCGTCAGGATATCTTTCCCTGAGCTCATGGGATCTGATGATATTTCTTTAAATGCGGCTGAGCATTTCCTATTTACCAGGATAGCCATCCCAGCCATCTTTCCTACAGCAGGAACAAAAAAGCAATATTTAACCCACCCCCCTTCCAACTTTTTCGACTCACTAGCAGACAGATGAGTTTTCTATATACGCTCCCTGCTGTTTAAAGAAGCTGAGGGCTTTCCTCCTTTTAACTGGATGGTTGAGTCCATTGACATTCAAAGAAAATATTTTTAAAGCCATATTAAGTGTTTAAACCATGCTATTAAATATTCTATTTTCCCTGTAAACACATAATAAGATGAAAGTTCCCCACACATCCAAGGACCCAATGTAAAACACCTCCCCCTCCCACCCCAAACCCCTCCCATAAAGCATCTCTTAAACTTGGGTGCGCTCATGATAGCTAGCAACTATCCCTCTCCCCCAAATTGAATCCCCTTAAGAATGATTTTTATTGTTTAACTATTAAAGTATTCTAATGACCTTATTAAATCATGGGTAATCAAATAAACAATTTACTATAGGAATCTGTAACCCCTTTAGTAATAAAATAATTAATACATGAAACAATTTCCTGCCTTGATATTAACCTATTATCATACCATATCATTTCGTATGTAAACATATTAAAGAAATAGAATTGAATTGAAACTACAGTACAAATTAATATATTGACAGATCCATGCAATCATATAATTAAATTTGGAATTAAATTCATTTATCAATTTATATTAGTATACCTCTGCTACTACCATATCGATGCATAGTCAAAAGAATAAGAAATTCATTAATACTAACAGAATACTTATTGTTGAAATATATTTAATTGTTTTCCCCATTCATACCAAAAACCAAACATACCATCTTACCATTTATGCATTTTCCCTCTTTTTGTATCCTATTAAACTTTAAACAATATACATTGAAAACCAATTATCCCTTTAGCCAATACAATAAAATATAACATGAAAGTCAATATATATATTTTTCTCTTTTCTCACCCCCCCCCTTTTCTCTCCTAATATATTATTACTTGTATATGTTAAATTATTTTATACCTTTTCAATTTCCAGTGGCTTAGGAAACTGCAGTGGTAGCACTTTTGGTAGGAAGCCCTCCAAAAATTTGATGGCATCATTACCTTCCACTCCCTCTGGTATACCAATTATTCTGACATTTTCCTACATCCCCTATTATTCAAATCTTCCAATTCATTGGACAGGCGCATGATGGGTCTTATGGTCTGATTGACACTGGACCAGTTTAATTTCACAGGCTTCCACCCTGTGTTCACAGCTCTCCAGTCTTGTGTTAAAGATCTGTACCTGCTTAGTAAGGATGCCAATTTCTTCCTGCACTGAAACGAACTTCACTGAATTAGCCTCCACTGTATCATGTACCATTTTCATCCTCTCCATGAGTTGTTCTAAGATGGCCATAGAGTCCTTGGGAAGTGGTACTTTTAAAGGATCCGCCTTCAATCTTTTGCTAATGCTAGTGCCTGCAGCAAAGGCAGTCTCAAGACGAATTTGCTTCCCTGTTGCCATAATAATGAATTATCTATCTGCTGTGAGGGAATCAATTTTAATTGCTGAAAAAAAAGCTGTAAGAGTCACCAGAGGAGGAGCTCAGCACTCACACAGCCATCTTCATCGCCTCCAAGTTCCGGAATCCCGCTCTACGGTTTTGTAAAAGGGGAGGGGGATGGTTTAACATAAATTTGTTTCTCAATTTTTTTACAAAGACAATGAAGCCTATGGAAATTAACCAATTAACTATGGGTTTTGTTCTTCTCAACAGAAATATTTCACTATATTTGGTTACCCCAGTGAATATCCTAGAGGACTTATCAGATAAGTATTTCCCCCTTCTTCATTAATCAATGAGTGTTGTGTTATTAAAACAAGAATAAATTGCTTTGTGAATAAATTGCTTTACTCTGTTTTTCCTTTCAGGTAAACCAGGTGTGGACCAAAGGAATTATAGACAAGTATAGCTTCTTTTGGAAAAATTGAGTGTTCAGTCTTTTCTTAAAAACATTGTCCTTCAAAAATTAATTTAAAATAAAAATGAATTCCTATGAATGTCGGAGCTGTTACTGCCATCTGACAATAAAAAATGTGCTACGGTTTTGTAAAGAGGGGGGGGGGCGTAAGTGTGTACACTAAAATAAGAACATAAGCAGTGCCTCTGCTGGATCAGATCAGAGGTCCATCATGCCCAGCAGTCCGCTCACGCGTCGGCCCATCAGGTCCAGGACCTGCATAGTAATCTCTATCTGTACCGTTTAATCCCCTTTTCCTTCAGGAAATCATCCAATCTTCTATCTATACCCTTCAATCCCCTTTTCTTTCAGGAAATCGTTCAATCCCTTCTTGAAACCCAGTAGCGTACTCTGTTGTATCACACCCTCTGGAAGCGCATTCCAGGTGTCCACCACCCTTTGGGTGAAGAACTTCCTAGCATTGGTTCTGAATCTGTCCCCTCTTAATTTTTCTGAATGTCCTCTCATAATTGTACTTTTCGAAAGTTTGAAAAATCTGTCCCACTCTACTTTCTCCATGCCCTTCATGATCTTGTAAGTCTCTATCATGTCCCCTCTAAGCCTCCGCTTCTCCAGGGAAAAGAGGCCCAGCTTCTCTAATCTTTCGGCATATGATAGATTTTCCATACCCTTTATCAGTCGCGTCGCTCTCCTCTGAACCCTCTCGAGTATCGCCATATCCTTCTTAAGGTACGGCGACCAATATTGGACGCAGTACTCCAGATGCAGGCGCACCATTGCCCGATATAATGGCAGGATAACTTCTTTCATTCCGGTTGTAATACCTTTCTTGATTAAACCTAGCATTCTATTCGCCTTCTTTGAGGCCGCTGCGCACTGTGCCAACTGCTTCATTGTTTTGTCCACCACCAAATAATGAATACCGTAATACTTTTTTTTAAAAACCCTCTCTCTTATTTCTTCAGGCCCACTCTGCAGTCCTGCATCTGCTGAGATCCAAGGATGGGAACACTAGACCAGGACCAAACTCCAGAAACCAGGAACAATTTCTCTTCCAGGGAAGTATCAGCAATTGTCTCCACCTACTACCTGTCTTAAATAACATAAAAGGAATAAAACCTTTTCTCTCTTAGGGCTCCTTTTACTAAGTTGCGCTAGCGGTTTTAGCGCGCGCGCTAGATACTAACGCCTCCATTGAGCTGGCATTAGATTTTCCACGTAGTGCGCGGGGCAGCATGCGCTAATCTGAAGTGTGTGCTTAAAACGCTACCGCAGCTTAGTAAAAGGAGCTCTTAGTGTTGTGTGAGCTCAGAGTTACCTCTTCCAGCAGGAACCTTGGTGGCATTAACTATTTTTTCCTCAGAAAATAAAATTTTAAATTTGCCCTATCTTGTGCCCGTCCCCATTCTGGCAATACATTTTATTACTTCAGGCAACCTCTCTCACACTTATAATGTTTCCACTCAACACAGCTTGGCACAGCCCTTCTCAAAGCTCTCACACTGTTAAAAATACTATCACTCAGCTAGTCTTTCAGTTCAGCAACTAACTGCTCATTGAACTAGTCAACCTTAATAAAAAGGGAGAAAATATTTTTTAGAAATATTTTCAGAATTTCTGTCAGTTCACTTGTAAACTCTATAGAAGCCTCATGTGGAAACTTTTTCTTTTATTATCTAATTTTCCTTTCTAACTTCTCTGGAAATAAAAAAACCCCCAAACTGACCAAAGTTCAGTAGAATAATTTAAAACTATATATCCCAGCTTCCACTTTAGTCAACAATCCCAAAGTTACTCAGATAATCCTTCTCAAGTCCTAAAGGGAAAACCCTAAGGAAAATAAAATTAAAACATGTTCCCTTTAACCACATTCACTTTTCTCTAATCAGTCTCCTTAAACTTCTTAAATCTAACCTTTTTCTATCTCAAATTAACCCCCAAACAACTCTCCTTCATACCCACTCACTCAGCAACATCTACTTTCTTTCAAAGACCAGTCCCAACTGTCAATGCCAAGCAACAGAAGCAACCATAAAGCACAGTTACTTACCGTAACAGGTGTTATCCAGGGACAGCAGGCAGATATTCCCACACATGGGTGACGTCAGCAACGGAGCCCCGCAGCGGACAGCCTCGAAAGCAAACTTGCTTGAAGATCTCGAACTTTCGAGTGCTGCATCGCGCATGCGCGCGTGTCTTCCCGCCCGAACCAGGGGGCGCATCTCCTGTGAGGATCCTCAGTTCAGATACCAAGCCAAGAAGCCAACCAGGGGAGGTGGGAGGGTTGTGGGAATATCTGCCTGCTGTCCCTGGATAACACCTGTTACGGTAAGTAACTGTGCTTTATCTCAGGACAAGCAGGCAGCATATTCCCACACATGGGTGACCTCCAAGCTAAGTAAAAAAGGGAGGAGGGAAGTTGGCAGTTTATGAGAAAAGATTTTGCAAAACAGATTGGCCAAAATGGCCGTCCCTCCTGGATAAAGTATCCAGACAGTAATGAGAGGTGAAAGTATGAACCGAGGACCAAGTAGCAGCTTTGCAAATTTCCTCAATAGGAGTTGATCTAAGGAAAGCAACAGAAGCCGCCATAGCTCGAACTTTGTGGCCCGTCACTCGACCTTGTAGAGGAAGACCAGCCTGAGCATAGCAAAAAGAAATACAAGCAGCCATCCAGTTGGAGATGGTACGCTTCGAGACAGGACGGCCCAACCTATTTGGATCAAAAGAAAGGAAAAGTTGAGGAGAAGTCCTGTGAGGTTGAGTACGTTGAAGATAAAACGCCAACGCACGTTTACAGTCCAAAGTATGTAGAGACGCCTCACCAGGGTGAGAATGCGGCTTAGGAAAAAATACTGGTAGCACAATAGATTGATTTAAATGAAAATCAGACACTACTTTAGGTAAGAATTTTGGATGTGTACGTAGAACCACCTTATCATGGTGAAAAACTGTGAAAGGTGGATCCGAGACTAAAGCTTACAACTCACTGACTCGACGAGCCGAAGTGAGGGCAATTAAGAAAACAACTTTCCAAGTAAGATATTTAAAATGAGACAAGTCAATAGGCTCAAACGGAGGTTTCATCAGTTGAGCCAGAACCACATTAAGATCCCAAACCACAGGAGGCGGTTTAATTGGAGGATGGAGATTGAAAAGTCCCTTCATAAAACGAGCAACCAGAGGATGTGCCGAGAGAGGTTTTCCATCCAGAGGTTGATGAAAAGCAGCAATGGCACAAAGATGCCAGACTGAGATAAATGAAGCAAATAATCCAGAACTGAATTCAGAGGGGAAGATTTCGGTTGAAGACTATGAGTGGAACACCAAGCCGAGAACCTGGTCCACTTATGACCATAACATTGACGAGTGGACGGTTTTCTGGACGCCAGAAAGACATCCTGAACAGACTGAGAAAATTGAGAAGGATCAGTCAAGTGGAAAGGAACCAAGCCGTCAAGTGAAGAGACTGTAGGTTGGGATGAAGTAAAGACCCCTGACTCTGAGTGAGCAGAGAAGGAAAAACTGGTAGAAGAAGAGGTTCCCTGATGTTGAGTTGAAGAAGAAGAGAGAACCACCTGGGAGCTATGAGAATCATTGTGGCATGGTCCGACTTCAATTTGATCAAAGTTCTGAGAATTAGAGGGAATGGAGGGAATGCATAAAGAAACTGACCCCTCCAATCCAGAAGAAAAGCATCCGCCTCTAGACGAAGAGGCGAGAAAATGCGGGAACAAAACAGAGGAAGTTTGAAGTTGTTGGGTGACGCAAAGAGATCCACCCGAGGAGTTCCCCATCGAGCAAATACTCGACGAAGTGTAGGGGAGTTGATCGTCCATTCGTGAGGTAGAAGCAGACGACTCAATTTGTCTGCAAGGCAATTCTGTTGACCCTGAATATATACCGCCCTGAGAAGGATGTTGTGAGAAATCGCCCAATGCCACAAACTCAGAGCTTCCTGACAAAGGGAGTGGGAGCCCGTCCCACCCTGTTTGTTGACATAATACATCGCTACTTGATTGTCCGTCCGAACAAGGACTACTTGGTCGTGAAGGAGGTGAAGAAAAGCTTTGAGAGCAAGAAAGATCGCTCTGAGTTCCAACAGATTGATGTGACAACGACGATCTGTGGCGGTTCACAACCCTTGCGTACGGAGACCATCTATGTGGGCTCCCCATGCGTATTCGGACAAATCTGTTGTGAGTACTTTCTGATGAGGAAGGTGGTGAAACTGCAAACCTCTGGAAAGATTGGAAGAGAGCATCCACCAGTGGAGAGACTTCTTTAATAAAGGCGTCACCGCTATGTGACGAGAAGGCGGATCTAGGCCCTGCTGCCACTGAGACGCCAGGGTCCACTGAGGGACGCGAAGGTGGAGTCTTGCAAAGGGAGTCACATGTACCGTAGATGCCATATGCCCGAGGAGGACCATCATTTGACGAGCCGTGAGCGTTGACATGGAAATTACGCGATGACAAAGGTGTAGTAGGGTTTCTTGACGATTGAGAGGAAGGAAAGCTCTCATGTGAACCGAGTCCAATACTGCGCCAATAAATTGGATCGATTGAGTTGGAACTAGCTGAGATTTTGGAAAATTGATATGAAACACTAGACTTTGAAGAAAAGAAATAGTTTGAAGGGTCGCTTGAGTAACCCCTGGAAGAGAAGGGGCTTTAATAAGCCAATCGTCAAGGTAAGGAAATACCTGAAGCCCTTGAGCACGAAGGGCTGCAGCTACCACGACTAGACACTTGGTAAAGACCCTGGGGGAGGTCGCCAAGCCAAACGGAAGAACCCTGTATTGAAGATGAAGGTTCCCCACCTTGAACTGGAGATATTTGCGGAAGTTCGGATGAACAGGAATGTGAGTATAAGCCTCTTTGAGGTCCAGTGAGCACATCCAATCTCCCTGATCCATGAGAGAATACAAAACTGGAAGAGAGAGCATGCAAAACTTCTCTTTGACTAGAAATTTGTTGAGAGAACGGAGATCCAGAATAGGTCGCAAATCCCCCGTCTTTTTGGGAACTAGGAAGTATCTGGAGTAAAACCCTAGATTGTGCTCGGAAGGGGGAATCTCCTCCACCGCTCGAAGGCGAAGAAGTGCCTGAGCCTCCCGAAGAAGAAGGGGGAGTTGTGAGAGACTGGAAAGACACTCTCCTGGAGGATGATCTGGAGGCACATGAAGGAGTCGTAGAGAGTATCCCTCGCGGATGACCGTGAGGACCCAGAGGTCCGATGTAATGGTTTCCCAGACAGATATAAAAAGGGAAATACGACCTCCGATGGGCAGGGAGGAGTTCGGATGCAAGGCGATTGGAATGCTCACCACTTGACCGTCAAAACGACGGAGTGGGTTTGGTCGCAGCAGGCGTCTGGGGCTTCTGAGAACGCTGTTGTTGAGGCCTTCTAGGTGGAGACCTAGAGAAAGCTGGTGTGGACTTCATAGGGTATCTACGAGCCGGAGGTTTGTAAGCCCTAGATGTGGAAGGTTTTGGTTTAGGGCGTATAAGAGAGGCGAAAGAACGTTCATGCTCCGAGAGCCTTTTAGTAGCCGCCTCAATCGAGTCATCAAAAAGCTCAGAGCCCTGGCACGGTAGGTTTGCTAACCGATCTTGTAAATTGGGATCCATGTCCACTATTCTGAGCCAGGCCAGACGTCGCATGGCCACTGCAAATGCCGATACCCTGGAAGAAAGCTCAAAAGCATCATAAGATGCCTACAACATGAAGAGACGCAATTGAGAGAGAGACTGAATAATGTGTTTATATTCAGAAAGGCGTTCTCTGGGCCAGTCTGGGCAAAAGGATGACAACTGCTTCAAAAAATAATTAAAATATGAAGTAAAGACATAGTTGTAATTCAAAATTAGATTTGTCATCATCGAATTTTGATAAAGTCTGCGCCCAAATTTGTCCATAGTGCGCCCTTCGCGCCCCGGTGGGACTGTTGCAGACACCTTAGAAGGATGAGCTTTCTTCAGGGATGATTCCACCACTAGAGACTGATGAGAAAGTTGTGATTTCTCGAAACCTTTGCAGGGAACAGTGCGATACCGAGACTCCAACTTCGATGGGATCGCTGTCACAGAATAAGGAGTTTCCATATTCCGCAGAAAAGTCTGCTTCAGCACCGGTGTCATGGGCAGACGCAAAGTCTCCTTAGGAGGATGGGGAAGCTCCATATCCGCCAAATATTCAGGCGTGTACTTAGAATCGGAATGCAAGTCGATGTTAAGTGCCTGCCCCATGTCGAAAACAAATTTCGCAAACGAAGAAGACTTCGAAGTCGAGGCTTCCTCTGGGGAGGCAGAACGAGAATGAGGCGCCACTGAAAACGATGGAGAAGCCTCGCGTGAATATTGAGAGACGGGCTCCGATTCGAGGTGCAAAGTGATGGAGGATACTCCACTCAGAGGAGGAGTGGCTGAATGCTTCCGCTTAAGACTCCGAGATGGAGAGGTGTGCGGAGTGCGAGGTTTAGCCAGAGGCGATAGATCCCGAGATAAACGCCTCGAAGGCGGAGTCCTCGACCTCGAATGCCTCAATGAAACCGAAGAGGCAACGGTACTGTGAGAGCGAGGCACAATCTTCGAAGTGAGATCCGAAGGCCTCGAGCTCTTCGAGGGAGTGAGCTTCGAAGACTGAGACCGATGCTTCGATCGAGGCAACGATAGTTTAGAAGCCCGTTCAGGAGAGGAATCTGACGAGGAAACCTTAGATCGAGACCTGTGATTAGGAGACCGTCGACGAGGCGCAGACTGCTGCTCAGGCTGGAGTTGCGAAGACAGAGTCGAGGCCGGGACCAACTGAGCCACTATCAAGGAAATCTGCGTAGTCAAAATTGACTTAAGCATGTCCTCAAACATGGGGACGGAGACCAAGTACTCGGAGTCACAGGTGGTCTCGTGCGTTCCAAGGAGGGCGACCTCGAATGAGAGTATTCCCTGGACTTGGAAGCACGGTCGAGAAGATGGAGTCGAACCTGGAGCCCCAGGTTGCGTGGACGCAGACTCCGTCGGCTTCTTAGGGATGGTACCTGAAAAGGAAGCAGGAGACTTACCCCCCAATCCAGGCTTCGAGGACACCATCGAGGCCTTTGAGGCCGAGGACCCGGAGGTCTTCGAGGCCGAGGCCTGTTGAAGAGGCGAGGTCGAGGTCTTAGCACTCGAGGATTGTCCCGAAGTCGAGGGCTTAATAGATGCCTCGACCGAGACCACAGCTTTTTCAGGCTCCATTCGAGGAAAAAGTTCTAAGAACCTGTCGCAGCGGCGCTTGAAGGCACGAGGTTGAAAAGTAGAGGCAGCGAAGACAATCTTCCGGGCGATGAGTCGACCCGAGACAGATCATACACCGACTATGTGGATCAGTGATGGAGATAGTCCTGCCGCACTGATAACACCTTTTAAACCCGGTAACAGGTCAGAACATAGATAGGACAAAGTCCGTGTCGAGAACGAGGAAGAGAGGCCTAGGCCTCAATCTCCCAACCCGACGACAAATAAAACACAAAAGGAATTGTATGTTTTTTTGAAAAGAAAAGAAAAGAACGAGAGCACAGCGACCGAAAACAACAAAGAGTACTCAGCCGCGGTGAAGAGAAGGCACAACGCTACGGGAACCAAGTCGACAAGTCTTCTCAGCTCCGCAGAAAACGTTGAACTGCGGATCCTCACAGGAGATGCGCCCCCTGGTTCGGGCGGGAAGGCACGCGCGCATGCGCGATGCAGCACTCGAAAGTTCGAGATCTTCAAGCAAGTTTGCTTTCGAGGCTGTCCGCTGCGGGGCTCCGTTGCTGACGTCACCCATGTGTGGGAATATGCTGCCTGCTTGTCCTGGGATAATGTTTATTCTGGTTACCAAGGCAACCAGTAAGTATGCCTGTGCTAATATATCTCTCATAATTCTGCAGCACTACTCAGGTAATAAAAAAAATATTTTTTAACCTTGGTTACAGAAGGGAGGGACAGAAAGAGGATAGAGGGCAGATACTGGATAGAAGGGGGAAGAAAGGACAGATGCTGGGTGAAAGAAGGAAAAAGAGCAGATGCTGAATAGAAGGGGGAGAGAAAAATGACAGATTCTAGAGGAAAAGGGGAAGAAAGAGCAAATGCTGAATGGAAGGGGTAGGAGGTAGAGAAATGCTGAACACAACAGTGGTGGGGAGTGCAGGAGGGAGGCATTATAGAGAAGGCTGAACAGGGGGAAATGATGGACCTGCCGGAGAGAGGGAGAGAGCACATGGCAGGAGGAAGGGAAGTGAAGGGACAATTGCTGGATCTGGGAGAAGACAGCAGGAGGATGGGAAGAGAGATGGAAGCATGATGACCAGTTGGGTGAGGGGGAAGGAAGAAAAATGCTGATCCCAGGGATGGACAGGGAAAGAAAAAGAAATGCTGGGATGGGAGTTGGGGGGTTGGGGGTAGGAGTCAAGGAAGCTAGATGTTGGTTCTTTTGGAGGCAGGACAAGAGCAAAGAAGATAAATGCTGGCTCCTGAAGGTGGTGGTAGGAGGATAGGAAGGAAGAAAGATGGAGACATGCTGGCCCCAGATATAGAGGTGGGAGTGGGAGGTATGGGGGGAAGAGGAGAAGATGGACACGTGAAGAAATGAAGACAAAAAAGGTAATGTTTGGAATGAGGAAGGAGGAGACATGAACACAGAGGAGAGTTGATGAACAGGGCAAAAATAACACAGAGAAGGGAAGCACTCAATAGAGTAGGAGGTTAGGGGCAAGGACACAAGGGAGATACTGGATAGTGGCTAGGGATGCAGAGAAAAGATGAATGATGGACATGGAGAGAGAAGAAATGCTCTAGCAAGTGTTAAGAAAGGAGAGAATAAAGCAGAAACCAAACAACAAAGGTAGAAAAGTAGTACCTGTGTATAAACCGCTTTGAGTGTGGTTGTGAGGAGTGTGTGGCATAGTGGTTAGAGCTACAGCCACAGGTTGTAGGTTCAAACCTTGCGCTGCTCCTTGTGACCACTGGGCAAGTCACTTAATCTTCCACTGCTCCAGGTGGTGGTGGTGGTCCAGCGGGGTCTCCTGGACAGCTAACTTTGTCTTAGAAGAGTGACGTACAACGTAGGAGCACGACCTTTGCGCTTCCTGCCTGGTCCCGCACGACTCTGTGATTGGCTGCAGTCAGTAACTGACTGCAATCACAGAGTGGCACAACCAGGCAGGAAGTGCACAGGTCACGCTCCTGCATTCTGGGTTGCTCCTCTAAGACAAAGGCAGCCATCCAGAAGACTGCGCTGGACCACCACCATTAAAAAAGGTACCGGGGGGCGCGCAGTGTATTTGGTCCATAAGACATACTCCCTTTTCCACCCCTTTTTGGGGGTGGAAAAAATGTGTCTTATGGTCTGAAAAATACGGAAATTGAATGATTGGTGTTGCACTGCAGTGTTTAAGATGCTGCATTTTCCTAGTTATACCCTTGTTGTGTGACTTTTGGATTATTGCTAAAAATATTTTTTTCATATAGAGGAGGGGGTGTTAAAAATGATAGACCCCAGGCGTCAAATACACCAGGTACACCACTGCTAAGGCTGTATTCTATATTTCTTTAGGCAACATTTTAGACATGCCCATAGCCACACTCTTTTTGAGTTTCATGCTCGTAGCATTAGGTGACATGTCTTATAGAAGAAGGCATAGACAGATGCACATGCAAATTTTAGTAAGGGCCAATTAACATCAATAATTAGCTGTTAGCAGCCACTTATTGATAGTTAAGGGCTTGTTTCTCAATTAAATTGTGCGCACAACTTGGGTACCATATATAGAATCCGGGAGTAAGTGTGCACTTACCTGTGAAAGTGCCAGCAGGGCACCTATGTACGCAAGCATAACAGGGTTATCAGATGCCCGGATTTCCCCGGACATATCTTCCTTTTCGAGGACATGTCTGAGGGTCCGGAGGGCTTTTTAAAACCCGGCGCTTTGTCTAGGTTTTGAAACGTTTCCGCTAAATCACGTCGAAGAGTAGGCAGCGGAGGGCGGGATTGCTGGCAGGACTGGGGCATAATGGGGCAGGGATGGGTGTAACTGGGCGAGCCTGGGGGCAGGTCTAGGGGGTCCAGATTTGGATCTTTTCCAGATAAGCCCCGCCAAAAGGTTAACCCCCGCCACCCAAAAAAAATTATAAAAAAGAGGCACGATCTGTAGAAAGTAAAGTGCCCCCCGTCGGAGCCCTTAAAAAAAATGGTCGACAGTTTATCCTATTTTTTTATAATGTTAAGTTTCATATCCTCTTTTTTATAATCTTTTTTGGGTGCTCCGACGGGGGTGTGTGGGGGGGAACCCCCCCATGTTACTTTATACACATTGCGCCACATTGTGGGGCCGTTGTGCTGAGAACTTCACTGGTTAAGGTTGCGTGCGCTGGCAAAAGGTGGCGGGGCTTAACTTTCGGCGCGTCCACTTTTTCTATTAGTGGCGGGGCTTATCTGGAAAAGATCCCCAGATTTTACTATAGTAAAATCTGGCAACCCTATGCATAACAAGTAAGGGGGGGAGATATACCATATTTTCTCGCATATAACGTGCGCGTTATACGTGGTTTTGACAAACCGCGCATACCCTTGCGCGTTATACGCGTGAGCGCGTTGTACAAAAATTTTTTTACATAGTTTCCCCCCCCCCCGACGCCCGATTCATCACCCGGAAAGAGCGCTCGCACTCCCACCCCGAAGGACTGCTCGCACCCCCACCCGAAGAACCGCTCGCACCCCCACAGCCTCCCCCCCTCCCCCATGGAGAAGCTGTCTACCTTGTTTCCGGATGCCAGCCCAGCTGCTTCCTCTGCCGGCGGTCCTGCCCCTTCTCAGAGCCCTGTGCTGCGCTGCTTCTTCTTCAGGCGGTCCCGCCCTTTCTCTGATGTCAGAGAAAGGGCGGGACCGCCGGAAGAAAAAGCAGCACAGCAGGGCTCAGAGAAGGGACGGGACCGCCGGCAGAGGAAACAGCTGGGCTCGCTGGCATCCGGAAACAAGGTAGACAGCTTCTCCATGGGGGAGGGGGGTGAGGCTGTGAGGGTGCGAGCGGTTCTTCGGGTGGGGGTGCGAGCGGTCCTTCGGGGTGGGAGTGCGAGCGCTCCTTTGGGGTGGGGGTGCGAGCGGTCCTTCAGGGTGGGGGTGCGGGTGCGTGCGAGCGGTCCTTCGGGATGGGGGTGCGAGCGGTCCTGCGGGGGGGTGAATCGGACGTCGGGGGGGGGGGGGGCATCAGGCTTTCAGGGTAGGGACAGGACTTCAAGGAGGAAAGGAGATTCGGGGCGGGCGAAAGGAGAGTCGGGCAGCATGCGTGGTATCCGGGTGTGCGCGGTATATAAAAATTTATGTACATAAATATGTGTTTTTTGCGCGCTATACCCGTGTGCGCGTTTTACACGGGTGCGCGTTATCTATGTGAAAATACGGTATTGAAGTTTCACTAGGAGACATTCCAGTATGTAATACAGATTAGCTTGAAGAGGGCTGCAGCATAATTGACATAGTTACATACAGGCTGAGCTCAAGCAAAAGTACAATGATTGTGTATTTGAGAAATCCAGTAACCAGTTGTACCCTTACAGAGTTGGAGTGCCATCGGGCATCCTGGGAGGATTTGTGAAGAATGTCCACAGATTATGGGGATAGGCAGTGTGCTGGCATGAAACACAGCGAGTGAACTGGGTGTGCCCATGCTAGGACCTCAGTCAAATGCAGCAAGCACAAAGACTGATCTGTTTGAAAGCCGCCAGGAATGTTTTAATGGCACTAAAAAGTTAAAACGGTATATAATCTCAGTCGAAAAGTGCACTGCATAGCATACAATGTGTTCCTTTCAACTGAAAAGGCTGAGGGGTAAACAATGAAAAGTTAACATGCTGTTGCAAACTCTGTGGGTATTTTTAGTTAGTTAGTTGGTTTTAAAGCCTGTCTTCCCCACGAGCCCAGAACGGGTTACAAGGATGCGTATGCAGTAGTTATCAGAATCAATAACATACAAGCTACAGGATCAATAACAAGCTACAGAAAATTGAGATGGTTTTTGATAACATACATCCTATGGGGGAACTAAGAACATATGCTATAGTGAATCTGCATGCTACAGGATCAATAACGAGCTACAGGAACAGTGTTACAGAAAATTGAGACAATTTTTTTAATATATGACCATTAACAAAATATTGTAAAGATTAATTGAAATTGTTTCCCTTATATTTATCAATTTAAGGTGTAGGGAGGGGGGAATTCTCTTAATACATGTTTTATATGATAATGGAATATATGGGTGGGAGGGATGGGAAAGGGGAAGGGATAAGAATTTATATGATGTACCAATGATTATTTGTAAGTGATGTACTTATTGTTAATGTGAATGAATATATTTAACACTTAATGTAATTTTGAAAATGAATAAAGAATTAAAAAAAAAAAAATAATAATATATGACACGGGCTAGGGAGGAGGGTTGAGAATACCTATGCTTTAGTTAAACTAAGGGCTCCTTTTAGTAAGGTGCGCTAGCATTTTTAGCGTGCGCACAAGATTAGCACGCACTAGCCGAAAAATTACCGCCTGCTTAAAAGGAGGCGGTATCGGCTAGTGCGCGCAGCATTTTAGTGCGCGCTATTCCATGCGTTAAGGCTCTAAAGCACCTTTGTAAAAGGAGCCCCAAGAGAATACAAACTATATAGAGTCTCAGAATGGGATCTGCATGGCTGTAGTAACCGGACAGCAAATGAGTCGGTTATGGGGATCAACAGTGCTTTGAAGTCAGCGCAGTCACTACTGAAGATAGCAGGAATAGTCACCGTCTCCTGAACAGAAGGTAGGGAAAGTGCATTTGTGCTATCTTTGCCCACAAGGTTTTCATCGATAAGCAAAATCTGCAGCAATTGTTTGGCTTTATTGCCAAAAGAAAACTTTCACAGAGGTTTACACCTGTAGAGCCAGATTAAATGACACTGGTGGTTTCCAAATCTGGTCCTAGAGGCACCACAAGTCAGGTTTTCAGGATATCCACAATGAATGTTCATGAGAGAGATTTGCAAGCAGTAGAGGTTACGGAGAAGCATGGGATGGCCAAGAAATCCTATATAAGAATGTTGCAAAATTTCAACCTTGCTCTTCATAAAATCAGAAGATATTTCAAGATTTTGTCCCCTCCTTAATATTAGTTATGCCATAAATTAGTTCCACTGAGATCAATAAGAGGTTAATTCTATTACTGTGCAGTGTATGCAAATATCTCCCATGCAGTGCTGAAGCTAGGATTCAGTGGGGCCTGGACAGGTGGACAGAGATGCCCCCCCCCCCAAGGTCTATACCCCCCATGCCACTTCCTTCCTTGTGCTCAGCTACATACCCACCCGTGGGGTCCTCCACAGCAGCAATGTCAGAGACAATGCTAAAACCTGCTTTTCTGGCCATTAGGATCTTTCCTCTGCCATTTTCCGCCCACAGGAAGTTGCATCAGTGCAACAGGATGTGGCAGAGGAACAGATTGCCAGCCAGAGAGGCAGTCTTTTGCACTGTGTCTGACACTGTCACTGTAGACACAGGAACCAGCTGTGGGTGCAGGATCCAGCGGGTGGGTAAGTAGCTGTGCGCAGGGGGAAGGGGGAGGCACTGGATCTCAATGCATGGAAGTGAGCATTCAGCTGCAGGTGGCCCCTACCATTGGACAGCCCTGGGCATTTTGTCAAGCTTGTTCAATGGTAGCTATGCCCCTGCTCCCATTGTGGTTTTGGAAATCACTGAATTATACAAACTAGGTAGTAACCCAGGGCAGCAAGAAACAAAGAGCAGCTGCAGATAAAGCAAAACAACGGGTCCTGATAGCCACAAAAACTGAAAGAACCATCAATGCATACTTTGCCCACAGGGTGGGTGAGAAATGTTCAAATAGCCCTTATACCCAGGTCAATGGTTTTTGAAAATTGTCCTCAATATGTACATTCAAAATGTGAACAAGTGCAAAGTGATGCACATGTTAAAGAGGAACCCAAACTATAGCTATATGATGCATAGTTCCATGTTAGGAGTTACCACCCAGGAAAAGGATCTCCAGTAGGTGTCACTGTTGAGGATACATTGAAACCCTCTGCTCAATGTGAAATGGTGGTTAAAAAAGCAAATAGAATATTAGGAAAGGAATGAAAAACAAAGATGAGAATGTTATGCTTTTGCATCGTTTAATGGTGCAGCAGCACCTCGAATACTAGTGCAGATATGCATGCAATTCCAGTCACCACATTTCAAAAAAGATATAGTGGAATCAGAAAATGTAAAGAGAACAACAAAAATGATGGCGGGGATGGAACGACTTCCCTATGAGGAAAAGTTAAAGTGGCTAGGACTCTTCAGCCTGAAGAAGAGATTGCTCAGGGGAGATATAATAAAAGTCAGTAGTATAGTTATATAGCTTTGGTCAAACCTAGTTTTCATATTTAACAGGTGGCCACACCCACTTCTGGTCCCATCATCCAATCAGAAGTGAGGATCCACCCATGCCCTGCCCACTCTGTCTAAGCTCCATCCATTCCATGTCCCCTGTGATGATGTCACTGGATGTGGCTCCACCCCATCTTCATAACCTTGCCTTAAAAAAAAACCTCTCCCCTTTTGATGTTATAACTCCACCCAAACCATTCCCCCTTTAAAGATGGCGGCATACACTGGGAGGGGTCTTAAGTGCCTGAGCCAATCAGGGCCTTAGGCCCCTCCCAGTATATCCTGCCAACTCAGCTGAAGCGGCAGAGAGAGCATGGGGAGATGGAGCGGGTCTGGCGCCCCCACCAAGAGGCACCCGGGGCGGTCAACCCCTCCCCTTACTATGCCACTGGAACCCCCTTAACTCCTCACTTCAGTGCATACTATTTGCCCAGGGTTACACTGACAACACAAAGTTCTTTAAAGTTGTTAAATTACAAGAGAATTAAGAAAAATTAAACAGAACCTTATGAAACTGGAGACTGGGCATCCAAGTGGCAGATGACATTTAATGTGAGCAAATTAATGCATGTAGGGAAGAGGAACCCAAACTACAGTTATATGATACAAGATTACTTATTAGGAATCACCACCCAGGAAAAAGAACTCGGTGTCATAGTTGATGATACATTGCAAACTTCTGCACAGTATGCAATAGTGGGAAAGAAAGCAAATAGAACGTTAGGAATTATTAGGAAAAGAATGGAGACCAAAACAGAGAATATTATAATGCCTTTGTTTTGCTCTATTCTTTTCCTAATAACTCCTTACGTTCTATTTGCTTTCTTTGCCGAGGAATTAGAAAAGATACAGAGAAGAGCAGTGAAATTGATAAAGGGAAATGGAATGGCCTCCCTATGAGGAAAGGCTAAAGTGGCTGTGCGACTCATATTCCGTGAGAGCCGCTACTCTCATGTTACCCCTCTCCTCAAGTCGCTTCATTGGCTCCCTGTCCATTTCCGAATACAGTTTAAACTCCTCGTGCTGACCTACAAGTGCGTTCGCTCTGAAGCTCCCAGATATCTCTCCTCACTCATCTCCCCCCCGTGATCTCCGCTCGTCGGGCAAGCCCCTCTTATGTGTACCCTTCTCTTCCACTACCAACTCCAGATTTCATCGCTTCTTTCTTGCAGTGCCATATGCCTGAAACAGGCTTCCTGAATCAATACGTCGTGCTCCGTCCTTGGCAGTGTTCAAATCCATACTAAAGGCCCACTTTTTTGAAACTGCTTTCAACTCTTAACTCCCACTATACCCACTATACCTATACCCACTATAACCTATACCCACTATAACCTCCCCAACCCTGAAATGTCCTCTCTTCTGAGCAGGGACTGTCTACTGTCTATTGTATGTTAAAATGTACAGCACTGTGTACGCCTTTCAGCGCTATAAAAATAATAGTAGTAGTTGTATTAGAAAAGAAAAGGCTCAGGGGAGATATGATAGAGGCAGTAGCGTAGTAAGGGGGATTGGGGGAGCAGTCCACCCTAGACACCATCTTGATGGGGGTGCCAGCGCCCATCATCTCTGCCCCCTGCCTCTCCCCCCCCATTGCCATGTGCGTGCAGTCCTTCCATTCCCTCGTACCTCTTAATGTTTGTGGTATAAGCAGCAACTCCAACCTTCTCGCACCAACGTCAGCTATTCCTCTGATGTCACTTCCTGAACCAGCATCTAGGAAGTAATGTCAGAGGAAGAGTCGGCTGGTGTGAGCAGCAGGTTGTGGTTACTGCTCATGCTGCAAATGTTAACTAGGTATGGGCGAAGGGAAGAGGCGTGCGTGTGGCAGGTGGGGGCATGGAAAGAGCGGTTTGGGTGGAGAATGGAGAAGAGGGCACCTAGGGTGCCTCTCACCCTCACTACACCTCTGGATAGAGGTCTATAAAATACTACGGCCTAGATTCTCAAAAAGCGTGTTAAAAAACGACAGGCTGCGATAGCAGCCATTCTGGTAGCGAATTTTAAAAAGCGAGTCGTTCTCCAAAAAACACTCATGTAAATGAGGTGGGCGGAGAGTAGTGAAGACTTGTTAAATTTCTATGTGCCCATCTCTGGTGACAACGATAGGCACAAACGCAGAAGAAATGCTAAAATAAAAAAATAAACCAAAAACACAACAGCAGGAGAGATGTTCAATATCTCACACTGCCAACCAACACTCTCCCCCAGCAGTGGGAAAGATGCTTATTCTGTCCCACTGCCACACAATGCCCCCCCCCCACCGCCTCCAACCCCTGTACCTTGAACAAGATGCCTACTCCTTCCAGCCAGTAAGCCTCTTCAAAATGGGCCTTACCCTCTCTGGTACATCTTGGGCCTGAGGCTCTGATTTTGCCCAGGTTATTTAAGGCCCCTCCTATGAACCTAATCACTAATAACCCCAATTAACAATAAAATAATCCATCTTAACGGTAGCCCACAATAGTGCTGCCCGATTCAGGAAAAAAAATTTTGATTCAGCCCATTGAATCGATTTTTCGATTCGATTCGATTTTCCTGCCCAATTGGGTGTGGTTTTTTTCTTTTTTTCAAACATCCTGGTGGGTTTATTTTATAGCCTCTTCACCCCGTTTGCCTTCTCCTAACCACACTGGCGCTGTGGTGTAAACAAAATAAACAAACAAAAAAGACATTTCCTCTCTCTGTTAAATCCTATCTCACGTTTGCGGTCTAACACCAGCTCTTGCAGGATACACATTTCAAATATGACATATTGTAATCAAAAAACAGAAAATATAATTAGTTTTTCTACCTTTTGTTGTCTGGTCATTATTCAAATCTTGTCAGTCCCAGGCTCTGGTTGTCTTCTGATAACTTACTTGCCAGGGTCTCCTTCTTTCTTCTTTCTCCGTGCTAACCATCCATCTGCCATCTCTGTCCTCCCCTTCTGTTTCCCTTCCCCTCCCTCCCCCGGAGGTCTGGCATCTTTCCTTTTTTTTGTCTCCGTCCCCAGATCCACCTTTTCTTAACTACCCTTTCATCCAGCATCTCTCCCTCCTTCCCCATCACCCCAGGGTCCGCCATCTCTCCCTTTCTTTTCCCAACTACCCTCCTATCCAATATATATATCCCCCCTCCACACCATCCCTTGTGTCCAACTTCTCCCCCTTTCTGTTCCTTCCCTCCCTAAATCCCATTGTGCACCATCTCTCTCCCACTCCTCTGTTTTTAGACCCATTATTTCTTCCCCCCAAAGTCCAGCATATGTACGTCTCTTTGAACCCCCTCCCTCCATGTAATTTTACACCAGGGCCCCCTGAAGGCCTGCCTGTTCCCCCCCCTGAAGGCCTGTGCCACCATCCCTGAAGGTCTGCCCCCCCTCCCCTTTGTAGGCCTGCACCTCCCTGACCAGGCTATTCCACCATGCCCTGCCCTCATGTACCCATTTTCGTATTTACTTCTTTTCTCCTTCTTGCTTTTCTACTTCTCCTCTTCACTGTTCTCTTTCTTTCCCTTTCTCCCACCAGACCTTTTTCTCTGCTCACTCCATCCCTCTCTCCAAATACTCTTTATCCTCTTTCTAATCCTATATTTCTCTCCCTGTCTCCTTTCTCATTCCAATCCTTCATTCAGTACTTTTTCACTCCTTGCCTCCTTCCTCTCAGCTCTCCTCTCAGGCTGCCTACACTTAATCTCTCTCTTTTTTTTTTTTTTAAATCATGCAGCAGTCTGATGGCAGCAGAAGAAATGCTGTGCTGCTGTGGGTCCAGTCATGGCCTCCCTTCCTCTCCCCGAAGCCTGCCTGCCTTCCCCTAAGCTGACCTGCCACCAATTCGGCCTCCCGCCACTCACCCAATACCCGCAGCCCCTGCTAGCTGAATCCATTTAACACACACACCCCTGCTGCTGCCGCAACTCCAAAAGGGCCAGGCGCGTGCAGCGATTGCACCCGCCAGTCCGTAAGCCTTCCCCCGACATCAATTCTGATGGAGAGAAGGCTTATGGGCCGGCGGCATGCAATCGCTGCACGCGCCTGCCCTTTTGGAGTTGTGGCAGCGAGCGGAATTAAAGGGAGCCGGCGGGCGGGTCGCAAGCAGACAAGGACCAACAGCAGCATTGTCTATCGAGGTCTGCAGTTATTGTAGCAGCACATCGGGCCCACCCTTTAATCCGGCCCTGGATGCGCGAGAGGCTAGTGGAGATGCCGTAAACCAGCACTTCCAGACTGACCCTCCCCCATCGCCCTCTAAAGCAGAAGTGGCAGGGCTGGCCAGCAAGAGGCAGCGCTGCCGCTCCTGCTTTAGGGGGCGAAGGGGGGAGGGTCAGTAAGCAAATCGGGAGGATGATTTTTTTTGTTGTTTTGAATCGATTCGAATTGATTTACCCGAAGTGAATCGGTGAATCGATTCGAATCGTGAATCGGTCAGCACTAGCCCACACTGATAGCTTCCTCCCAGTAAGAATGAGAAGGATGTATAGAAAGACCTGAAGGGATTAGAGTTGAAATTATCCCAGTTTAATAACTCCTTTGATTTTTTCCTGCACCTGTAGGCCATTTTATTATCACATTTCTATGTCATCTAATGATCCAAACATAATTTATGTGGTTTACAGAATAAATAAGCATAAAATATAACAGAGAAAAATAATCTTCAAAACCTGAGAGCAAAAACTCATCGCAATCTAGCAATCCTTCCCCGTACCTCCCCAAGAGTTTTTAACACCTACACAATCCAGCAGGAGCTTTTCACTGGAAAAATTCCATTCTCGTGGTGAAATCCCATAAGAAACAGAGATTCCACAATTCAGGGGCCATTGCTTTTTATAATGTTCTAGCTGGACCTCCTGAACTGTTAGCATAAAAAGTTAGTTCTCTTGTCTAGAGCAAAGTGCATATTTGGACCATAGTATCACAAAATATAAAATCTTCTAAAATGCTGCATTAATAAATAATATATTTTTAGAGTTACTGGACAGTTATGAACAGAAGTAGTAAATATTCAGGTACAATAAGTAGTGGACTCATTAAAAAAATATGGGCCCCATACAGGTTTCTGTGGCAGCCTCCACCCTACTCTTAATGATGGGAATGCCCTAATTTTCTGAGAACAAATAACATCCCTAGTAAAGCCTGGTTCTGTGAGTCACCAGCTGGAAGCCTCAGTCCAGCCCCAGCCTTTGTTTTATTTTCTATTCTCAGGTGTGGGTAAGATCAGACTAAGAAATTCCAGCAGGAGAGACTCAACTGACATTTTCCCTAACAACCAGTTGACTTGAGGATGACAACAGCACTCATGGAGCTGTTCCAATGCCAAATACAAAACGTGAGTCCCGCAGTGACCCAAACAGTCCTGCACAGGCCCCGGGCATTGTTAGAACGGCTTTCCACATGTAATAACTAGCATGAACAATGACTAGTCTCTATCAGAACTGACAAGTGCAAAGATGCCAAGGGTTGTCTATCCCAAAGAGTGAGACTTCCCTCCCCATTGAGGGAGGCAGATGGCCAAAGGATGAGACAATTGATGTCCAAGGTATATATCAAGAAAGGAAACAGTGTTCTCCTGCTTTGCAAATGAAATACTGGGGGAGAAGTTTTTGTGATTAAAAAAAAAAGAGTTAGAGGTTCTTCTAGATCCAGAACATTTGAAGAATTTTCTAGAACCAAGGACACCTCCTATCCCTTTGGCATTGCTTTCTCCTTCCATTAGGCACTGCAAACAGATTCTGGACACCATGGCTCAGTAGCCCGAATCTCCTACTGGGGTGGGCGATACCAAACATGTTTCCTTCACTTTCCTGAGCCGAACAGTAGTATGTGGATGTGTGCTCTTGTGATGATGGAGCACGAGGGGAGCCAGCGCTGTGTCAGCAATATCATCTATCTCAGTGTCTCTCAAACTTTCTCAAGCTGGGGCACACTAAAGGTAATGGCCACAGCTCGAAGCACCCAGAAGTGCACAGATGTTGCTGTGATGACATTACACGCATGCGTGGCATCATCACGTTGACATCCACGCATGCGCAGAGGCAATCACGACAGGCCCTGAAATGCCAATAGGGTGTGCCAGCAGGAAGAGTACCCCCAAACATAGACCTCCCAAGCTCCACCCTAGACCCACCCAAGCTCTTCCCCAGATCCCGTCCCCTTTACTAATTGTAAACCAATTCCATTCATTTTTCATATACACATAATATACACAGCAGATATAAATTCTCAAAACTGATACATTTCAATTGAAAATAAAATCATTTTCCCTACCTTTGTTGTCTGGTGACTTTATTTTTCTGTGCTTTTAACTATGTTTTCAGTGCCTTCTTATGTACTGACTGTTTTTCTCTCCATCTTCACTTTCTGCCTTGCATCCATCTTTGGCATTAAGTTACCATTCAATTTTTCAATTTGCTTTTTTCTCAAAATCTACTTTTCCATGTCTTTACCTTCCCTTTCTATCTCTCTCTGCTTCCCTCCCTATTTCCATGGTCTGACATCTCTCTCTTTCCTTCCCTTCTTCCCCCCCACCCCAGTGGTCTGACATCTCTCTCCTTCTTTTCCCCCCTTCCCAGTCTGGCTCTCTCTCCTCTCCTTCCCATAATCTAGCATCTCTCTCTACTACTAGTAATATTATTTCCATAACGCTACCAGACTCCCCTCCTTCCCTTCCATTCCCTGGTCTGGTATCTCTCCCTTCCTTTAGTCATCTCTGTCCCCCCCCCCCCAGTGTAACATTTCTCTTTCCCTTCGTCCTTTCTGCCCCCTGCAGTCTATCTCCCTTCCTTCCTCCTTTCTGGCCCCCCTCCCAGTCCAACATTTATCTCTCCTTTCCACAAATCTAACATTTTTTTCTCTCTTCCTCCTGCATGCTTCTTCTCCTCTGGTCCTCCTTCCCTCCCCTAACCAACATTTCCCTCTCTGTCCCTCCATGAGTCCAACTTTTCACTCTCTGTCCTCTCCCTCTTCCCCCGAGTGTGACATTTCTCCTTCCCTTCTTTCTGTCCTCCCCATCCATCTTGCCCTCTCCATGAGTCCAACCCTTTCTGCCTCCTCCATACTTTCTCTCTCTCTCCTTGCCTCTTCCCTCAAGTGAAATCCTTCCCACTCCCCAACCCATGTTCTTTCCCATTGCACCATTTCTCCCTCTCCTCCACCCGTGTCCATTTCTCCCTCTATCATCCCTCTCACTCCTCCTGTAACAATTTTCCTTCCTTCCCTCCCCCCAACCCCACTCACAGCTAATATCCCCCTCTCATCCCCCATCTCACCCTCCCCTCCAGTGTGTAGCATCTTTCCTTTCCCTCCCCTTCTGCCAGGTCCAGCAGCACCTCTTCTCCCTTCCCTTTCCCTGCCCCCTGTCCAGCAGCACCTCTTCCTCTCCCCATGTCCAGCAGTACCCCTTCTCCCTTCATCCTTCCCCTTCCCCAGCAGTACCCCTTCTCCCTTCCCTTTCCCTCCTCCCCTGCCAAGCAGTACTTCTCCTGTCTAGCGGCAGCTCAGTGTGCTTTTAACTTGGCCACAGAGCTGTAATGGGCTGATCTAGCAAAGGCCCCCAGGCTGTTGATGAAAACCGCGTCTACATTAACCTCGCGGCAGCTCTGTGGCCAAGTTAAAAGCACACTGAGCTGCCGCTGCTGTTCCGGCGAAGACATGGAAGGCAGGAGTCCATGGAGATATGCGGTGAGAGGCAAGTCAGCTGGCCAGCACTTCTCTTCCTCCTCTGTGAGCCGCGGCACACTTGGAATCTCAGGAGGCACATTAGTGTGCTACGGCACACAGTTTGCGATACACTGATCTATCTGGAAGTATAAGTTTTGGGGGGTGGGAAGACCTAGTGACTGGAGTGCTCCCTTTGGCTGCCCCTCAATTTTTGTGAGAGCTGAAGTGAAGAGCCAAGTCAGGAGTGGGTTTATTGGGCTGCAAAAGAGTACTATCTATGCGTCACGTCTCTTTCCTTCCCTTGTTCAAAAATAGACTGGAAGCCCACCTTTTCGAGATTGCCTTCAATGCATAACCCTCTCCCTCTGCTCATCACCCTAGCCAGCAGTTTAACCATCCCCCGCTAACTGTAACCTCTACCATAACATCCTGTTTGTCTGTCTTTATCTGTGGCATAGTAAGGAGGGGGCGGTCCATCCCAGGCACCATCTTCGTGGGGGCCCATTCCCCCCTCCTTCCTGACCCCCCTGCCGCATATGTGCACCCCTTCCTTTCCCTTGTACCTCTTTAATTTTCACAGCAAAAGCAGCATCACGAACTTGCTGCCCATGTCGGTATCGGATCTCTCTGACATCACTTCCGGGTTCCGTGCCTAGGAAGTGATATAAGAGAGAGAGCCAACGTGACATGGGCAGCAAGTTCGTGATGCTGTTTGCGCCAGGAAAATTAAAGAGGTATGGGGGAAGGGAAGGGTGGGGTCAGGAAGGAGCGGGGGTGGAGAAGAGGGCGGAGGAGGGGGATGCCACCACCCTGGTTGTCACTCACTCTCGCTATGCCACTGGTCTTTATTGATTAGATTATGATCTCATTCATGTGGGGATTGTCTACTTCGTGACTATGTACAGAACTGCACACGTCTGGTAGCGTTTTAGAAATAATAGTAGTAGCAATACAGCACAGCAGGGCTCTGCTTCAAGACTGCACAGCTCTATGAATAGACTCCCATTCCACTTCTCTAGTAGAGACATCTCCAGGTTTTTGGTGACCTGGGAAGCTGTTGTTTTCATATATTGAGGCCCATTTTCATATTTAAAACAAAGATCTTTTGGTGGAACTCTTTATGCCACATATTCAAAATGGAAAGGATAATTGCTATACAGAAGGGAAATTTAAAAAAATTTCAGATTATTTGGAAGCCATTAACAAGATACTGTAAAGATTGAAATTATTACATAGAATAAATATTAATTCCCTTTTGTTCATACACGTCCAGGGTGGAAATATTTTATGATTTTTTTTGTTTATGATTAATTGTTGGATATAAGAGAGGGGGGATATTTGATGAAAGCTATAATTTGATGATATAATAAGTAATGTTAAAGTATAAAATGATTGTATTTGTGTTATACTTATTGCGAGTTTAAAAAATATGAATAAAAATTTTTTTAAAAACAAAGATCTCTCCTGTTGTGCAACCTTAATTTTATTTTTGATTTCCAGCCAAGTTAGAAATAAACAGTGATTATCAGAATTACAGGTCCCAACCAAGCTGGTACAGTCACCTTATATATATATATATATATATATATATATATATATATATATATATATATATATATATGGGGGCAGAGGAGGGGAGAGGAGAGAAAAAAGCCAAAAAGGAGTCACTTGGAGGAGAGAGAGAAGTAGTAACAAGAAAGAGCATAAGGAGAAGGGAAGGGGAAAGAGCAAGATGAAAGAGGGGGTAGGTAGAGCACAGAAAGGCCAGGAGAGTGGAGACCAAGACAAGGAGGAGACTTGGAAAGGTCCATTGGAAACTGGGAGAGAAAGGGACCGTGAGGTGGGGGGGAGATAAAAATGAAAGCAAAGGAGAGAAAGAGGCTCAGAGGAAATGAGAAAGGAACTAAAGGGTGGGGGGCAACATGTTTTGGGGTTTTTTTGCATACAGTCCACTAAAAGATTAATTTCAGCTTGACTACAAGAAGTCATAAGGCAAAATTTCCGTGCTTTTTCTCACATAGAATTCATCCATCGGAAATTGTGCCATGATCTGAGGATTTCCTTGATGCAGCAGCAGAATCTAACTGTGAAATGCTGGCTCCCGTCAGGAGGAGCAGGGCAATGCAAGTACCGATACAGTTCTGCAGTTTGAACACTTGATTTAGACAAATTTGTTTCATAGAAAAAAAAAAATTACAATACGATGAATTAAAGAAAGGTGATGAGCACAAGGAAATGTCAATTGCAATTCAGAGAATTTTCAAGCCTTACAAAAAAATGTTTTTAAACATACCAATATTATGACACATTACCAGTCGAACTGGATAGTGTACGGTTGGTTATTTGTGATATTGGTTCATTCCTCTTTGATAGTGGTACCAGCATCCACAAGTCATACCGGCACATGGGTTTGTACTCTCAAAGGAAGGAAAAATAGCACATGAGTCATGATCATTCTATATACCAGGAAGCATTAAATCAAGCTTATCGCTGGCTTTGCTGACATGCCCCTTGTATTTACCTTCCAATGATACTGCAGCTGAAAAAAAATAGGGCTGAAAAATGCCTTGTAATAAGTTGCTGCAATATGAGGGAGCTCCTATTGCTCAAAATTTGGGGCTAATGGAATAAATTCTCATTTTTAGAATTGATTTAATAAATGTATTTATTTCAGAATATTTATATCCTGTCAATCCCAAATGCATCATTCCACGTGAATAATAATATTTAAGAGAAAAACACCATCTGTCAATGATTGGATTATTTATTTATTTCAAAAATTTCTATATGCCCAACCAAGCATGGCGGGGGGGGGGGGGGATTCCATCAAAGCACCAGAGCTAATACTAACTAGGCAATAGGGGTCAAGCTTGGGCCTGTGTGGCTGGGGAGGTCAGGTCAGGTGGGGGAATTCCACTAGACTACCAGGGCCAGTGGTAACTAAGCCATAGGGGTCAGGCCTTGCCCGGCCCAGCCGGGCATGGCTAGAAATCCGGTTGGTTGGGTTTGTCCACTCAGGCTCAGGGAAGGGGCCATGGCATGCTTTTTGTGTTTTGTTTTTCACTTTCCTGTCAGTGCCTGAGTCAATCTACAGTCAGGCACTGACAGGAAAGCTAGCCCAGAGAAATGAGCAGCAAATTACTGCCGCAATTACTGTATACTGCAGTGTGAATTTGCATGCTCATTACTCTGAGCCTGCCACACTGATATGTAGGCGCTAGATTCACAGTATAGTTTTCTCTCTACCACAAATTGTTTGAGCATATTCCCCTGCCAGTTTCTTCTTTTCCAGGTTTCACCATTATTAAATCCAGCCATTATCTTCATTATGATCCACTCTTTTTTCTCTTCCTTCCTTAGCATTGTTTCATTATCCCCATTTCCAAGCGAAGCTCTTCTGATACTGAAAGTTGCAGCATGTCGGTGGAGGAAGAGGGGGCATTCTCAAAAGAGGAACAATACAGAAATTAGCAAGGCAGAATGTGAGGGAAACTAACAGAGCATTCCCTGAAAAAAAATAGAAGAAATTTTAATGCACATTTCTGGCAGTAAAATTCAGTAAAAATAAAATCATGAGTTTCGTCTATGACTCATTTAGACTCACCAGAGCAGAGTTTTTTCCCAGAGACTGGCAGAAAACAGCAAGCTGAAAACTTCCAGAGAGATACAGTGTGCGTGTGATTGTTAATGTCCCAGTGGTCCTGACGCAGCGGATGTATGTAATTCCCGCGAAACACTGGCCGCGTTGGCAGACGGACATGAACTGACTGAGGTTTTTTTAAAAAAAGACTCCCACAGCGAAGACTATTCAACAATAAAGATAAGTTGTATGGTCTAGCTTTTCAAATTTGGACAATATGCACAGTATTTGCTGAAGATTTTTTTGAAAATGCACTATATCTTCAGTAATGATTGGTGAAGGATTTATATTAGCTTAGCTTTAAAAAATAGCACAAAAAAAAGTTAAAATAAGTATTTATTGGCCAATGATTGGAGCAGGAGTATTACATCTACGCGGATCATCCCAGCTTGTGATTGTATGGCTGTGCGTAGGCTCCATCTCTGAGGCCGTTTAGCAAGCCCTATAGTGTTAGGGTTAACAATACTGATGTGTATTGTTTTATATAAGTGGTATTCTATAGTAATTTTGTGATTGTGACATATACCGCCGGGTTGTATGATTTTAGGTTTCATTTAGAATTGCCATAAGGCTCTAGAACACGGGTGTCAAAGTCCCTCTTTGAGGGCCGCAATCCAGTCAGGTTTTCAGGATTTCCCCAATTAATATTCATGAGATCTATTTGCATGCATTGCTTTCATTGTATGCAAATAGATCTCATGCATATTCACTGGGGAAATCCTGAAAACCCGACTGGATTGCGGCCCTCGAGAAGAGACTTTGACACCCCTGCTCTAGAAAAAGGAGGACAGATTGAGATATCTAGGTTATACTTCCATTGCTTTTAGAGGAAGTAAAACCCGGATGTCTCAATTCGTCCTCTTTTTTCTGGAGCCACATGGTAAAAATAATAATAATTTAAAAAACCCACCCTATTTATAGGCACAACAAATTCCACCTCCTAGATCTTCTATTGTTAGGTTTTGACTAATAAAATGCTCCATGTGAAAACAGATGAAAGCAAAGTTTATTGAATAGACACAGTCCTTCCTCAGTCCCTCCCTTTTTCTGACACACTTTTCACTTTTTCTATGCTGATAGCTCCTCAGCTGGATGATTGGTTGTTAATGTTCTCTTTTCCTGCCAGCTCTGGAAATCCCTGAAAAACGTTTTGCCCAATATTTAAAGCTAATTAAATTACTGAAGAGGCTCTTGACTATTTAAAGGGGGAGAAGAGAACTTGTATACTACCTTTTTGTGACTCTGGCATTTCAAAACAGTGTGCACTGAAGGATTAAGTGACTTGCCCAAGACCACAAGGAGCAGCTCTAGGATTTGATCTCACAACCTTAGGGTGCAGGGGACAGCAGCTTTAACAGTGAGCCACACCTTTCCACTCTTGCCTAGGCCTATTTTTGGATGTTCAGCGGCATTTAACTGGTTAGTTCTGCTGAATATCCCTACTAATCAGCCATTTCCTAATTAGCTAGGTTAAGAGCAGGCTGAGGTGGGGCTTGAGTGGACAATTTTCAGCCCGCTAACCAGCTTAGTAACCGCAGTTTAGGACAGCAAGAGACTGGAGATTGCTTCTGCTGTTTCTAATTCCAAGATGGCTACCAGGACCTCTCAGTTTGACTGTAGTGCCAGTGAAGGCAAGAGCAACTGGGGATCACTCTTGCCTTGAAGACCCCCTAGACTTCTAGGAGGTTTAAAGGTAGGCCCAAGGAGGGATTATGAGAGGGAAGTTGGCGTGGTGGATTATGGGAGGGAAGGAGAGGGGGGCACCGAGAGTGATTGCAAGTGGCAGCAGGCTATGGCAGTGGCGAGAGTTATCGCGGGGGGCAGGGGCCACCAAGAGTGATTGCAGGATGAGGGGGGGTTAGTTTCAGCCAAAACAACTGCAAAATTTGGTTACTGGTTTAGTTTTGGTTAAAACCAAGAATCCCAGTTTTGGTTGGCCTCTACTGATTCTCTTGAAAGCTGAAGTCACTAGCTAACACCTTTATAGTGTCTGGCATTAGCTTTTGAGACATCCTTCCAGAGTTCTAACATTCTATTACAAATAACATATTATGATGTATGGTTTATTATACTTAACACGCTGCCTATTCTTGAGCAATAGCAAAGTGGAGTACAAAATTCAAAATAGTATGAAGAGGAAAGGAACATCATTTGTCACAGGAAAGTAAAAAGGCAAGAGAACAGAGATTAGTAAAGGGTAAGGTAACAAGGAGCCAGTAGAAATCACACACATCTAAAACATCTAACTTTTAGCGTAAATGGACAGAGGTGATTGGACTGGTATTTTGTGGTTCTGTATCTAGCCTTTCTGATGCTACCTGATCAGTCTGTACCACCCGGCTCTGAGGTCCTCAACTTGTGCTTTATTTGCTGGAGTTCATGCTGTTCTCTCTGATGTTGCACTGTTCTGATTGCCTTTCTGTTTTGGATTTTTTTTTATATGATTACTTTCTGTCTTAATAAACATGACATTATAAAAAAGAAACCAAACACATCTAATGGGTATAAGCAGGGAGAGATTGTGAAGGTCAATGGATCCTCAAGGCTTTAGTGTCGCCTGATTGTACGCCAAAAGCTTTTTTTAAATAAATCATCCAAAGAAGGGAAGGAAAGTGAAAAGACATTAATCTGGTGTATTGTGAGAGGCAGAGAATTCCAGAGGAAGGGACATCACGGGAATGAAACAGAAAAGAAAAAGGCAGCACTAGGAAGGAGCAAACAGGAGAGACAGAGCAAGAGAAGGAAAAAGGGACGGATGACGGGAGGGACTGGGAGAGACTTGGAAAGAGATGAAGAGAAAAATGGAAAAATATGGGTGGAGGGGAAGAAAATGACAGAAGGAGGAGAAGGAGAAAAGAAGGCAGGAAAGGGAAAAGGAAGGGTGAGAGAGTTTTCCAGAGAAGCAGTAAGAAGGGAGGAGAGCAAGGGAACGAGTATATGCAAAGCAGACCTAAAGGGAACGGATTCTAATGTGAAACTGCTCTCTCTGTTTTTCCAGAGTTATGAGATTCCAGAATGATGCCGAATGCCAGCCTAGTCCTGCCTGGGTGTGGGTGAGAGGCCCACAGCAAATGACTCACATAGAGATGCATTCATTGAAGAATGACGCCACGTGACCTGCACGTCCACCTGCTTTAATCCTGGCAGACTCAAAGACTGTGGGGCTTAGATGGCGTATTACAGCTATTTGGAAGGGGCTGATCCTCTTCATGAGGCTCTACTTGAATTCTTACACTGGCAGCATATACCATCACCTGAAATAAGACAAAGTTCACAAATTACATTCTGTCTTTAAACTAAGACTTAAAATTTTAGTCCGAGCCTCAGGACAGATGCATCTCTCTACTGCTGTGTTCTGTGGGTGCCAGATGGCACCATAAGTTAAAGTAACAGCATTATTTGGCGTAGCTAAGATAACATGCCTGTTTTATGCTTTGTTTCTCACTGTGTTGTTTGTTTGGTTTTTCTTGGGTTTCCTTTCTTTTCTGTTGAAACCTATAGTGTTCATTTTTGAAACAGACTGACATCTCAGAAGGGCCAGAGGGATGTGTTTCTGCTGAAAACATCTAAATCGCACTCTTTGGAAAAGCAGAATGTGGGCATTTTGCACTGAGCTCACCTTAATTGCAAGGGGGCATGTTCTGGGTAGGCTTAGAGTGGTCCCAACATTAGGACATCTTTCGGCAACAATGGAACAGGAAGACATGTCCAAGGTTAAAAAGAAGGATGTTTTTATCGAGACTTTTTTCAATCATATCCAAATTTTTAAAAATGCTCTGAATAACCAGCTGATTACTGGGTGGATTAAGGCTTGACCCATAAAATAGCCTTATTAGGTCCGACCAATGGTCCATCTAGCCCAGCATCCCGTCTTCACAGAGGCCAATGCAAGTCACCTGGCAAAAACCCAAATAGTAGCAGTATTCCATGCCACCGATCCAGGGCAAGCAGTGGCTTCTGCCATGTCTATCTCAACAGCAGACTATGGACTTTTCCTCCAGGATCTTGTCCAAACCTTTTTTAAAACCAGCTACATTAACCGCTCTCACCACATCCTCTGACAGCGCATTCCAGCGCTTAACTATTCTCTGAGTGAAAAAATATTTCCTCCTATTGGTTTTAAAAGTATGTCCCTGTAACTGCATTGAGTGTCCCCTAGTCTTTGTAATTTTTAAAGGAGGATTGTGAACTCTCCAAATTACCTACTATATAGGGGACACTTACAGGATGGAAGATGATTGTAATGGTGTTCAGTTAGGTACAGCAGGGTTTATTCTGTTCCTAGAAGCCTCACAATACAAAATAAAGAAAATATGGTGGAAATTGTACCTGGGTGCCAATGTTTAAATACCACTGCGCTGACCACTAGGCTGTCCCACTGATCTGCAGGGACCTCTGTGTGGCCATTTCTCTCAAAACATGCAAACAGACATTCTTGTGGCTGGTTGGTTTATTTTTGGGAGGGTTGGCGTTTCTATGTTGGATATGTCAGTTTGGAAAATGGCTCTTCTTTCTAGTCTTCTATGCAAATATGTCCATCTTAGACTCATTTTTGAAGGGAAACTCAGACATTTTTCCTATTTGAAAATGGCTCCAAGATGGATGTTCTGGATGGCTGTAATGAGCCAAACATCTCAAATTTGACTTAGATTTATCGAAAATGCCCCTCCATGACTCAGAAGCATTGATGTGATTGGCAGCAGGTGCCACTGCATAAGTGTTATGTTCTAAAAATATATATATATCACCAGTTACCACTTAACCTTTGGCCATACAAGTCATGATACAACTACAGATAAGCTTTTATAATTGGGGAGAAAAATGTGACCATATTCAGGGCACTCTGTGTAAGTTGAATGCATATGAACGGCAGGTGCAATTTTAGCCATATAAAGTTAAACTACTATTTTCAGCAAGACAACTTAAACATTATGGGGCTCATAATCGAAATAGTGAGCAGTGATCACAACATGATCCGCTTTGACCTTGACGCAGGGGCGAAACATCGGTTCAGAACGACAGCCACGGCACTGAACTTCCGAAAAGGGAATTACGAAGGGATGAGACTCATGGTGGGGAAGAAGATTAAGAAGAGGATTCTTTCCAGCTGGATATCTGAGGTCCCTCCTCTCCTTGCGCTGTGGCATGCTAAATTGCGAGACATGGCCACTTTTGAATGACAATGGTATGTGGGCTCTTCCAACAATGATAAAAGATATTATGTGGCTTTATGGGAGAGCTTGTTGTGCTCGATCTCTGCTCAGGAGCCGGTGCCTTCGTGATAGACAGTCTTGGATCTCTAGTCCCAAGGCGAAGATCCCCTTTTGGGGGTTCTTGGGAGTTCTCCGCTTCCATGGGTGATCTTCTCTTTCTCTTTATACTTTTCTTTTGGGGGCCTTTCCTTTTTCTTTAATTTCTGACAACTCTTCTATCTAGGAGGGGGGGTGGGGGGGATGCTTGCTTGTTTGCTTGGGGGGGGGGGTGCGTGTGTATGGGGGTGTGCCTGTTGTTGATATGTGTGTGCTTGGTGTACATGGATTTTTGAGTTGGGCTTGGGGATTGTGTACTTTGTTGTTTCTGGGGGTATGCAAAAATAGGTGAAGTTTGCACTGCCATTAGGTGGGGATTTTCCTTGTGTTTGTTGTTCATGGATTACTTTAGATATCCTGATGTATCCGGTCGGTTTTGAATTTCTGCCAGTTGTCACTTCTTATTTTGTGCTATTTGCTTGTATGCTCTGGCGTTGCTGCCGCCTGATTGTATGTGTTGCTTCACTGTTAATAAACATGTTTAAAACAAAGAAGAGGATAAGCACTGTAAAAACGCTAGAGCAAGCTTGGTCCCTTTTTAAAGACACAGTCACCAAGGTGCAAAATCTATATATACCGCGTATCAACAAGGGACCAAGAGGAAAAAGAACAAGGAACCGGCGTGGCTCACTGTAGAGGTGAAGGAAGCAATCAGAGACAAGAAAACTTTGTTTAAGGAATGGAAAAGGTGAAGAATGAACGAAAACGGGAATAAGCACAAACAGCATCAACGCAGGTGCCATAAGGCGGTAAAAGGGGCCAAAAGAGAATACGTGGAAAAAATAGCAAAGGAGGCAAAAAACTTTAAGCCGTTCTTTTGATATATTAAGGAGAAACGATCCGCGAAGGAAGTGGTGGGACCATTGGATGACGATGGAATAAAGGGAGTGCTAAAGGAGGACAAAGCAATCACTGACAAACTGAACACATTTTTTGCTTCTGTATTTACCGAATATAGGCTATATACTGGAAATGAAGACGGGAAACTGTCTGGGTTGACAGTCAGTCTAGAAGAGGTATGCAGGCAGATCGATAGGCTCAAGAGCGATAAATCCCCGGGACCAGATGGCATCCATCCGAGGGTCATCAAGGAACTGAAATGGACTATAGCTGAACTGCTTCAATTAATAGCCAATCTGTCAGTCAAATCGGGAAAGATTCCAGAAGACTGGAAGGTGACAAATGTTACATCGATCTTCAAAAAAGGTTGAAGGGGAGATCCGGGAAACTACAGACCAGTGAGTCTGACCTCGGTACTGGGAAAGATGGTAGAGGCGCTGATAAAGGACTGCATCATTGATCACCTTGATGGACATGGTCTGATGAGGACCAGCCAGCATGTCTTCAACAAAGGAAGATCTTGCTTAACGAACTGGCTGTACTTCTTTGAGGTAGTAAACAGGTGGATAGACAAGGGTGACCCGGTCGACATTGTATATCTGGATCTTCAGAAGACATTCAACAAGGTTACACATTAACGACTACTTCAGAAAATTGCAAGCCATGGAATCGAGGATGAAATACTCATATGAATTAAAAACTGGCTGGAGCATAGGAAACAGAGAGTGGGGGTAAATGGGCAATACTCAGAATGGAAGAGCATCACCAGTGGGGTGCCACAGGGCTCGGTGCTTGGACCCGTGTTCTTCAACATCTTTATAAACGATCTGGACATTGGTACGATGAGTGAGGTGATTAAATTTGCAGACGATACAAAGTTATTCAGAGAAGTGAAGACACAGGGGGATTGCGAAGATCTGCAACGTGACATAATCAAGCTTGAGAAATGCGAATCGACATGGCAAATGAGGTTCAACATGGATAAGTGTAAAGTGATGCATGTCGGTAACAAAAATCCCTTCACCCCCCATTGGTCTGGCATCCATCTTCTTCCATTCCCTCCTCCATCTTCTTCCATTCCCTCCTCCAATGATCTGGCCTAGTATGGAATATGTATTTACAAACTAACCTCTCCCCCTTTTACACAACTGTATCATGGTTTTTAGCCATGGAGGTAATAGCTCAGATGCTCATAGAATTCTGAGCATCAAAACTGTTACCACCACAGCTGGCGCTGAAAAATGTTCTACAGTTTTGTAAAAGGGGGGATAAAATAGAAATGCGTACACAAAGGTTAAATTATGCCGACGATGTGCAATTAATCCATCCCATCGACCTCAACAATATAGAGGAGGTGGCGTCCATTAACCATAAACTAGGTAAAATAAATCATGGTTAGACTCAAATAAACTGTCTCTAAACATCAACAAATTGAAACTTATGATCTTTCCTTTTAAAGAAGGAATAACACCTCAGGCCCCCCTGAAGCTTGAATTGCTCCCCATCAAAGTTGTCCCTATTCTAAAACTGTTAGGAATTACTTTCAACATTAAATTTTCTTATCATTTTCACATTAGCCCGGTCGTTCAGAAATGCTTCTATCGACTCAGGATGATACGTTCCCTTGCAAAGTTACTAGAACCAGCCTCTTTGAACACACTGATCCACTCTCTAGTAATTTCTTGCATAGACTACTGTAATGCCCTCTACAAAGGCATAACAAAAAAAGGAAATTAGATGGCTTCAGATTGTACAAAACACAGCTATTAAGATCATTTATGGCGCAAAGAAATACGATCATGTTTCACCTCTTCTAATCAGTGCACATTGGTTACCAGTTGAACATAGAGTTAGTTACAAAATCTTACTTTTAACATTTACAACAAAATTAAACAATCAACCAGAGTTCATTAACAGACTTTTAATTCCTTATAATATTTTAAAATCTCTTTGTTCAATGTCTCAAAATCTTCTCGTCATACCTTCTTTAAAATTAATCAATACATTGCGCTCCAATAATTTTGCTGTCACTGCCCCTACTCTCTGGAATTCACTGCCAAACCACTTGCGCAGTGAATCCGAAATAAAACAATTTAAAGCAAAATTAAAAACATTCTTGTTCCAGGAAGAACTTTGAACAACAACTGTCCTCTTAAGGACAAAAAATTAAAATTAAAATTATTACTTTTTACCCTAACCTATTGTGTTTTCCCTTTTTTGTTTCACTTCTCTTTTACGATTGTAGTTCTTCCCCTTTTTTCCTATTGTTTGAAGTTGGTCTATATGTCTTATTAGTGTTTTATTAAGAAATCTAGATTTTATCTAGTATCCCCAGTTTTAATATGTTTTTATGTAAATTTTATATTGTACACCACTTAGAAACCTGATTAATAAACTTGAAAAAACTTGAAACCACCAAGAAGCTGGACTCTGCATACAATGCAACACCACAGAAAAAGTGATGAATCTCCCCTAAAGCAAAAAAATAAATAAATAGAATTTTTTTTTCTACCTTTGTCTTCTCTCCTCATCTTCTTGTCACTTTCTTTCTTTCATCTGTCCATCTATACCACTTCCAGAAAGTGTATTCCTCCTCCTTCTTCTTTCCCTTCACCCCCATTGGTCTGGCAACCATCTTCTTCCATTCCCTGCTCCAATGATCTGCCATCTCTCTCCTCTCCTCTTCTTCCCTTCCCTCTCCCACATCCCATGGTCTGGCATTTCATTCTCTCCTCCCCCACTTCCATCAGCATCTGCCCCTTTTTTCCCTCCAACCTAAATCCATCCAGTGTTCTTCCCCCTTTCCCTGCACACCAATTCCATCAGCATTAGCCCCCTTTCTCTACCTCCAACACCCTTTCCACACAGCAGTGGAAACGCCTCCCCCCCAGCAACGGCAACGGGCCCCCCTAAGGCAACGGGCCCCCACCCAGCATCTACGACAACAATAACACAATACCGCCCCATCCCTCCGGCATCAATGGACAGCAACGTGGCCTCCCCTTGGCATCAACGTTAAGGCGGCTGGCTTAGTTCCAAGAAGATCTCGCGATGATTGCGTCTACCGGAAGAAGTAAGTGACTTCAGAGAGGGATGGACCGGCAGACGCATTCATTGTGGGACCTTTTTGGAGCTGCATTGGCCGCTTTGCCATTGATGCCGGCGGTTGGCTGTGTTCCCATCCGTCGATGCCCGGGGGGAGCAGTGTTGTTGTCGTCGTCGGGTGGAGGCCCGTTGCTGTGGAGAGAGAGAAGAGGGGTGGCCTGTTGCCATCTGAAAAAAAAAATGGCATGGTAAGTCGTCCTTCAGCAGGCCCCCTGACTATTTCGGGCCCTAGGCACGTGCCTACTGGGCCTATTGGTTAATCCTGCCCTGGGAATGGCCAGTAGGAAAAAGAAGGCAATGATGCCCCTGTATAACACTCTGTTGAGACTAAAGAATGACACAGAGATAAAGTTTGTCCCTGTACCCTCCCTATTGCTTCAAGCTTTGGCTCCATCCCCACAAGTTCTGACTCTGCCCCTGCCCTGTTCCTGCAAGCTCTGACCCTACTGACCAATCTTATTAAAAGGTACAGTACTCCCCTGATATTTGCGGGGGTTCCATTCCAGGAACCCCTGCGAATCTTGAAAAATCGCGAGTATGCTTTTTCGTGGGGGAGACTGGAGAGGGCAGCGGGAGATGCAGGAGAGAGCAGCCAGAGCGCCGGCGAGTGAAGGAAATCACTCGCTGTATGCTCCGACCGCCTCTTCCTGTACTAAAGTCAGGCCTTACCAATCAGGAGCTGCGTGTCAAAGCAGCTCCTGATTGGTGAGGTCCGACTTTAATACAGGGCTTGATGAGAAGAGATGAGTCTTTAGCATTCTCCTAAAGTTGTAATATGTCCTTATAGGGGATAAGAGAGTGCTGGGTTCAGGCTGAGGAGGAAAGAGAGAGCTGGGAAGAGTGTGCTGAGATCAGGCTAGGAAAGAGAGGATAAGTACAAGGGTCTATTCTGGGTCCTAAGTGATTTACAATAAGAGTTAGTTCCAGTTCTTGAAGTTACATAAGTGGTTGTTTGGGGGAAGAGGTAAGGGTGGGAGCATTCCACCATATGACATATTCAAGTTTAGAAAGGTCTTTCCAACACCAAAAAATAATTTAATAATTAAGTAGAGCACGATACATAAGCAATTTTGCTCCATAGTTATCCAGAGGTTAAGAAAAACTGACTGAAGAGGTTCAGCGATTTTTAACAATTGAAATATTGTTTGCCAAAAGCTTTGTAAATGAACACAATAAAAATAAAATATGACCCAGAGTGCTGGTAGTATTACCACATGACCAGTAATTGTTGCTTGCTGATATTTTAGGTAGTTCATATGGGTAGGGACAGATTCTTCAAACTTTCGAAAACTACAAGAACGAGAGGGCATTCAGAAAAATTGAGAGGGGACAGATTCAGAACCAATGCTAGGAAGTTCTTCTTCACCCAAAGGGTGATGGACACCTGGAATGTGCTTCCAGAGGGTGTGATAGGACAGAGTATGGTATTGGGGTTCAAGAAGGGATTAGATCAGGGATCTCAAAGTCCCTCCTTGAGGGCCGCATTTCAGTCGGGTTTTCAGGATTTCCTCAATGAATATGCATTGAAAGCAGTGCATGCACATAGATCTCATGCATATTCATTGGGGAAATCCTGAAAACCCGACTGGATTGCGGCCCTCAAGGAGGGACTTTGAGACCCCTGGATTAGATGATTTCCTGAAGGAAAAGAGAATTGAAGGGGTGGGGAACTCCGGTCCTCGAGAGCCGTATTCCAGTCGGGTTCTCAGGATTTCCCCAATGAATATGCATTGAAAGCAGTGCATGCAAATAGATCTCATGCATATTCATTGGGGAAATCCTGAAAACCCGACTGGAAACCGTTTCTCGAGGACCAGAGTTCCCTACCCTTGGTATAGATAGAGGATTACTATACAGGTCCTAGACCTGATGGGCCGCCGCATGAGCGGACTGCTGGGCACGATGGACCTTTGGTCTGACCCAGCAGAGGCACTGCTTATGTTCTTATGGAGTCCACAATGCTCTGTGCGTAAGAAAATAAATGGCAGAGCATACAATTTTAGTGATTGTGGACCAGAGCGTACCCCACTGAGCTGGCGTAACAGATGCTTCAAAATCAGGCTCCCAAGTGGTCTCTGTTACCAGAAGGATTAGTAAACTTCTGTTGTTGTAGAATTTTATATCATTTGGAAGCCGCTCTAGGGCTAAAAGTGGATTTGGGGCTGATCATGGGCGTTTCTTAAAGCTCTGTGCAAGTTTTTAACTTGTGCTCCAATGTGTGCACAGCTTCGGCACAGGCCTTTAGGCCAAGAAAAACCCATCCTAAATAGGTGTGCCTAAATTTTATGATGCATAGTGGCGCTTCAGTGGCACGAAGCATGATTCTGTACAGTGTACATAATTTTTATAGAATCGCCCTTAGCACTGCACTAGTCACTGCTGATTTTTTAGGCAGCATATGTAGGGTTACTAGACATCTGGATTTCCTCGGACATGTCTTCCTTTTGAGGACATGTCCGGACAGCTTTCCAAAACCCAGCACTTTGTCCAGGTTTTGAAAAGCCTCCTCATATCGCGTCAGGTAGGAAGGAAGTCCATGCATGCACGGTCTTCCTCCCTGTCCGACAAGAACAGGCAGTGGGGGGCATGGCTAGGGCAGGACTGGGGACGAGGTTAGGGTGTTACAGGGTGGGGGATGGGAGGAAGTGGGCATGCTTGGGGGCGGATCTAGGGGGGTCAGGAGTTTCCGATTGGAAAATCTGGCAACCCTAAGCATATATAGAATCAGGGCCTGAATGTGTAATTGACTAGCAGTGATCATTAATTTATCATTTCTAGTCATCTCATTATGATAATTGTAGAGGTGACCATTTAGTTATTAGATCTTAATTGTTATCAACAAGTATCCAGTATCGAGATGAGTTGTATCCTCAATTGTGGGGCCGAAATAGATTCCTAAATACTTCATTTTATGAGAGGACCATTGAAAGTGGTATTTCTCAATCTCATGTTTGAGATGAGGACAATTGATTGGCATCAGTTCAGTTTCACTGGTGTTCAGAAATCTTATAGTACTGGAAAACAATTTCCAGGATGGCTGGAATGGAGCAAGGAGTGGTACAGAGTAGGACATCGAATGCAGAGGACCTGAACGGACTGCATCGCATTTGCCACATGGGAATCACTACTATGGCCTTGTAAAAGGGGCCCTTAGATCAGTGGTTCCCAACCCTGTCCTGGAGAACCACCAGCCAGACAGGTTTTCGGGATAACCCTAACGAATATGCATGAGAGAGATTTGCATATAATGGAGGTGACAGGCATGCAAATCTGCTCCATGCATATTCATTAGGGCTAGCATGAAAACCTGACTGGCTGGTGGTCCTTCAGGACAGGGGTTGGCAACCACTAGCTTAGATTATTTTCTATCAATAGTGGGATCTAGAATTAAATTATAATCTGCATCAATAATGGGGCATTGTGAATTGTATACTGCTTTTTGGCAGTTATACATTCAAAGTGGTTGACATTACCTCTACAAAATGCATTATCTTCTGTTATATGTAATAACTTCTGTGATAAGTATTATCTTCTGTGAACTTGAGGTATCATAACTCCTTACTATTACTGTAATATACTCCTATCCGAAATGTAACTCTACTGGAACTACCCAGATATCTTCTAAAATGTAATCCGCCTAGAACCGCAAGGCACAGGCGGAATAGAAGTCCCTAATGTAATGTAATGTAATATATGCAGGAACTTATTTTGTACCTGGGGTAATGGAGGATTAGGTGACTTGCTCAGAGTCACAGGAGTCACAGTGAGCAGCTCTGCCACTAGGCCAATCCTCACCTCCTAATAGAAGGAGCCTTCTGATACAATTAGATCAGCAATATTCTGAAAGAAACCTGGGTTATCAATATTAGGTGGGTAATAATTTGCCACTGATTTGAACACCTTCCTACAGAATCATGAGCGTGAGATATTAAGGAGAGATCAGATCTTCCCCTTGTTAGGATAGCCATTTCATTTTTCTTTCCATCAGCAGGAGAGAAAATAGGGGGTAATGGCCATTTTGTTTGCAATTTCCATGACTCATTTATAGATAAATGGGTTCCTTGAAAATAGTGAAATTAGGTGATTCATTAGAAAGGTAGTTCAAAATTGCTTGTCTTTTGATTGGATTATGGAAACCCTTAATATTAAGGGAAATGCAAGTACAGTGGTACCTCGGAATCCGAATGCCCCAGAACTCGAACAACTTGGAATCCGAACTATTTTTTTAAATTAAATTTTGCCCCGGAATCCGAACGCTGCTTTGGAGTTTGAACCTACGGGAACTGCAAGTGTTGCTTAGCCCAAAGCTTCCCCTCTGACGCAGCTTCCTGTTTCCGCCTGCATGGTTCGCATCAGAAGGAAGCTTTGGGCTAAACACCGCTTGCATTTGCTGTTGCCGATCATGCTGCCTATGCCGGTGGAGGCCCAATCTTTCTGTCTCTGCCAGGGGGGCCCGATCTTGCTGAGTTTATGGGACCAAGGAACAGATTAATCCAGTTTCTATTATTTTCAATGGGAAAAATTGTCTTGGAACTCGAACGCTTTGGAACTCAAACGTTTTGGAACTCGAACAGGGTTCTGGAATGGATTAAGAAGTTTGGATTCTAAGGTACCACTGTAATAGTCACTTGTAACAAAGAAAATAGGTGTGAAAGCTCAATATAAATCAGGGTGGGTAGACCATTTACAATACGTAAAATCGATAAAAATATCTCCTGTTGATTAGAACAGAAGATATCCGTGTGCAATCAAACATTATGCAATATGAATAAATTACATAACATACCAACTATGAGATGTGAGGCCAAAAGATCACAGCTATCGGCACCGACGGTGTTAACATGTCATGATTTTATAGACATAATTATCTGTCATGATACTAAATAATGTACAGAACAAAATACAGTTTTGTACTAAGACAAGAGGAATGGAGAAAGAATGCAACTTGAAACCATACCTATTTTGATTAATAAAAAATGACAGAGATTGATATGATTCTAAACAAAACAAGCTGAAATAACCATTATATATTTTATACTGCAAAAGAAGCAAGAGAGAATGGAATGTAATTATCATGCTTTACCTAGCAGAGCACCCAAGAGTATAATTGCATTAATCTGTATATATAACGGTGTTATAATGAGGTCAGGTAACGTTGATTGAGTAAGGCAGCATTTCTTCAATATGGGAAGCCAGAGTATTGGGATCTGGAAAACGTTTGGTGCCTTTATGAATTGTGACTCACGTGCGCACAGAATAAAACGTTCCAAAGGAAGCATTAGCTTCCTTAAGTTTAGCATGAGAGTTGCTTACGAAGTTTCACTGTGTTTTTGTTCAAATCTGGCAAAAATTGAATTGAATTGTATTGCCTTTGTATCTAATAGGAGCCTGCAATCAGGCTTTTTTGCGTTATAACAATTACCTGGGTATACTAAAATATCCTCAGAACAAAAGGCCTTGGATACTTATGTTTATTGGACGCTTCTATACCGCTACTAATGACTGGGGAGTCAATTCAGAGCAGTCTGCAGGAGCTTCAGTAAAGGTGTTACAATATCTTGCATTCAATGATGAGAGGGGATATGGTGAGCTCTTTCTATTTTAGCCCTTTATTTGGCATTGTTGCTCTGAAGCAACATAGTAACATAGTAGATGTCGGCAGATAAAGACCCAAATGGTCCATCCAGTCTGCCCAACCCTACCCACTCTTTAAATTACTGATTTAATTTAAATTGTCCTTCTTAACTATTGCTGTGCCAGAACCTAAAGCTCTGCCCGGTACTACGCTTAGGTTCCATCTACTGAAAAGTTATTTTTATTATATAGACTTACACCAAAAAAGCATTACAATTCAATACATTACAAAGTGACAGCAGCAAATATCATACAAATAATACAAACATAAACTGACACTTCACTATCCCCACACCAAACCTGTACATATGAAACTAAACAGCCCCAAACCCTGTACACAAAATGACTAGAACCACCCCCCCCCCCCTCCCTCCCAGCAATAAATAAACATAAATACAAAAACTCAGTTAAAACAAAAACTGTAACACGCCTCAGGGAGGCCGAAGCCGCACCCCCTTCCACAGTAAATGCCACTGCTGTTCACTCCTTCTTTTTCGCTCTGCTTCTGCAACTTGGCACACTGCCCGCACCACATCCATCGCCACTGTGTCCGGTGCCAGCTGTCGCTGCCTCAGCAACATCTGGCAACGTGCCATCCAAATGAAATACTTCAGTATGGATAAAATAATAAAAAAAGTTTCACCATACACCCTCTTCCCCCCACCACCCCCATAAACCCAATCCGCATAACTCAGACTTTCAAACAAACCCACCTGAAACCCCAAATCCCTAGCCACCCTCCTCCCCACCTCAACTGAAAAGGGGCAAAAACACAAAAAATGTTCCATTGTCTCTAACACTCCCTGGCACTCCCCCCTTGGACACTCCCTGTCAGTCACAGGTCTACACTTTAGATTCGCCCGGACATACATCTTGCCATGCAGTGCCAGCCATGCCACATCGAAGTACTTAGAGGGCAGGCGTGGCATCGCCATATAACGGAGTGCCTGCTGTTGACGTATCCCCGGGCAATCCTTCAGCAGAGGTTTCACCGTATAACACTGGTGCAGCACTCTTTCCATCCATTTCTTCCTCCCCTCCACCACTTCATCCACCGTTACCCTCCAACTCCTAACTAAACGGGCCATGTCCGCCTGACCAGGCACCCCTGCCAAAACCCCCACCACCCGCTTCTTCCCTATTTCCACTCCCCCCAACCAGTCTTTCCAAAACACTGTACCCCATGTTTGAACACTTTCTACCCATGCCACCCTTTCCTGCTGTCCTCTCACCAACCCCCCCAAATGGAACTGGAGGAAGAGGGAGGAGAAAAAAAAGAATGGGATTCACCATCCCCAAGCCCCCTTGTTCTTTTGCCAAATACGTTACCCCGCTCTTTATTGGATTTAAGCGGTTACCCCAGAGGCACTGAAAAAAAAGACTGTACATCGTAGCGTGCAACCCCTGCGGGAGCAAACACACATAACTAAGGAATAGGAACAAAGGAACCAAATATACTTTCATTAGACGCACCCGTTCCAGAAATGTCAGCTTCCACTGCTTCCAGGCTTCCACCTTCTGCCACCCTTCCTGGATTTTTCCCTTCCAATTCTCCATTTGATACGCCTCATCCCCACTGAAGACAACCCCCAGCACCCTTACCCTCCCCTCTGGAGGCAAGAACCCACTTGTACTCTCCACCTCCCATGCCGGATCCCCGAGTTTCAACAAATGACTCTTTTCCTGGTTAATGCACGCCCCTGTGGCTCCTGAATACTCTCCCAGTTTATCCTCCATCCACCTAAACTCTCTATTTGAAGACACAAACACAGAGATGTCATCGGCATATGCCACCACCCTGACCTTTGTGCCTTCCCCCATATCTATCCCTGTTAAACCCCCACCCTTCTCCAGCCGCTGCAGCAATGGATCGATGGCAAATACATATAGCAATGGACTTAAGGGACAGCCCTGTCTCACCCCTTTACCAAGGGAAAAGTTGCTGCCTCCCTATACAGAGTCTTCAATCCCTCCACAAACTGCACAGGAATCCCATACTTTGTAAGAACCCTCCACAAATATTTGTATGGCACCCTATCAAAGGCTGTGGCTTGGTCCAAACTAACAAGCACCCGCCCCCCCCGGGCCCTCCGACCCCTCTCAACTGCCTCTATCGCCCCCCTCCCCTGCACGCCACACATCTGTGCTGGTGCCAGTACTGATGCCGCCACCTCTCCCAGTCTTGCGCACATCATCTTTGCTAAAATTTTCCTATCTGTATTAAGCAAAGAAATCGGCCTCCAATTTCCCACCCTTGACCCTTCCTTCCCTGGCTTCGCAATCAAAACCAATACCGCCTCCCTCATGGACCTCGGCAGAACAGGCTGACAGCTAAGCTCCGTAAACAGCCGCACCAAGAAAGGTATCATCTGCTCACAAAATGTCTTTAAAAACTCGGCTGTCAACCCATCTGGACCGGGTGATTTCCCTCTGGTCAGGCCGGCTATCGCCCGTCTTACCTCCTCCACCGTCCATGGGCCATTCAGCGCTTCTGCCTGCTCCTCTGTTAACCCTCCCCCCACCCCCGGGGTCCCCTCTATATATTCCTCCCACCCCTCCCTTTCCTCTTGCCCAATTTCAAAGAGCCCCCCAAAATGCTCTCCCACCATCCTCAATATATCTTCTCGTGACTCCTGCTCTATCCCCTCATTGTCCCACAAACTCCCCACCTTCCGCTGCCTGACCCTCTCTTTGCATGCCCTGAAAGGGTCCGGTGAGATGAAATGCCCATAGTCCCTCTCTCACACTAAGGACCTATATCTATCGTACTGTAGTGCTTCAATTTTTCCCTTGAGTACCTGAATCCCCTCCCCCTTTTCACCCCCTTCCACCCTCCAATTTAATTCCTTCCTCAGGGCTTCCTCAGGAAGGATGCCCTCCTACTTATTTTCTTGAAAAAACCCTTGATCCTACCCTTCACAACCTCCCACCATCCCCCCAATGACCCGTACGCGCTCACAGTAGACAGCTGGTCTGTCCAGAACTCCCTAAAGGCCTCCTGTACACTCTCCTCCTGGAGCCATGCATTGTTGAGCCTCCACAGACCCCTACCCATAACTGGGTTCTTCCCCCCTACCTGTATGCTCACCAAAGCGTGATCTGTAAATTCAACATGCTGCACTTGGGGAGGGTCCTGACAGTCTTCCCTCCTTACAAAAAACCTGTCGATACGACTGCGGCATTTCCCCCTGCCAAACGTAAACCCCCCTTGCTTCCCAAAACCTGTATAAATATCAACCAGCCCTGCCCCCTCCTCCACCAGTTTCAAAAATAATTCATCATATCCTAAAGAAAATTTCCTCCCTTCCCTATCCTCCTGCCTCACCACTGCATTAAAATCACCTCCCCACACCACCCTCCTGGCTGTGTATAAATATGGTCTGATCTGGGAGATTAGAGCTTTACGCTCCCACTTCCTCTGAGGACCGTAGATGTTAACCAACCTTACCTCCTCTCCCTCCACCCTTACATCCAATATCTGCCCCCTCCCTCCACCCAATTCCAGCACCCTATGCACTTCCACCGCCCTGGAGTTAAACAGAATTGCCACCCCCCCCCCCATAAGCCTCCTGGGCTAATACCCAGTATGACGGCCCCCATTTCCAGTCCCTTTTAGCTTTCCACAATAAATTTGGGTGGTCAACACTTGCTTCTTGCAACATGATAACATCCAATTGTTTGGAAGCCAGGAACTCATAAACCAGAAACCGCTTTCTCTCCGTTCAGAGACTAGCAACATTCAAAGTTGCAATATTCAAACCGGGACCCCCCATCATGACACTAATTTAGATTTCTTCCCCCCTTCTCTCCGCTCCCTTCTTCCATTCCCCTCTTCACCACCACCCCTGGCGGGACCGCCTCACCCTCCACCAGAATCAACTCTTCCCCAATTCCTTCCCTTTCCTTATCTTCCCCTTCCTTAATCACATCCCTCCCCACCAGCAAAACATCCCCTCCATCTACTTCCATAACCTCCTTCCCACCCACCTCTGTATTTAGAAAAGCCCCTCCCCCATCCCCTTCCTCTCCCACTGTCTCAACCTGCAACCTCTCCAGAATCACCGCCGGGTATTCCTGCTGCCCTCCCTCCCGACCTTTCTTCCCTTTCCTCTTCTGGGACACCCCACCTCCATCCTCTTCCTCCTGTGCCAATACACTAAATCTAATAGTATCCTCAACCCTATCTCCCCTTCTTTTCCTCTGGTGTTTCCCCACCTTCTTACTACGTACCTTTTCCCATGTACACTCATCCCCACCCCCACCCTCTCTCTCCCCCTCTGCTTCCTGCACCAGCCCTTCACCCTGCCTCACCTTTTCCTGGCTATTTTCCTGACCACCCTCCTGATCCCGTTCCTCCTCCTGGGCCCGCTCCTGCGGTTCCTCCCTTCCCCCATCATTTTCCTCTCGCCACCTGTTATGTGCAGCCCTCGGACACTTGCTGAACGGGTGTCCCAGACATCCACACAAGTTGCACCGAATGAGGTCACACTCCTCCCCAATATGCCCCTTCCCTCCACATTTTACACACATCAGGGTAGGACACACCATACTTAGATGCCTAAACGATCCTCATCGAAAACATACCCTGGGCTGCCCCTTGTAAAAACATTGGATGCACTCTCTCCCAATGTATGCCACTGGTGGAACATGCTGTATCACATTACCCACTTGACTTAGCTTCATGCTGGCCGTCCATCCACCAGCCCAGACCCTACTCGGGTCCATGATCTTCACTAATGGGGTCCGAAGCACCCCATACCGATTCAACCAGTATGTCAGGTCTGAACTGAGGATGGACTCATTTCTCACCAACACTGTCACTTGCACAAGGTCAGGCTTACTCACAGGTATGGCTTTAAATTCTGCCCACTGCTCCCTCCCCCTCACCCCCTCATATTTTTCCCAAAATAACTCTAAACCCCTCTGTCTCTGGAAACTGATGTCATACTCCGGAACCATTACCAGATGAATACAGGCATACCAGGTCCTCAGGGATGAAGCCCAACCCCAGAACCATTCTCAACACCCTGTCCCTTGTTGGCATATTCCCCACCCCCACCCACTTCAACTGAACCACATTTCTTCTCTTGAAAATACCCCCCTCTCCCCCTCCCCCACCACCATTCCCATTCCCTCTACCATCCTCCCTCCTCCCCCCACTCTCCCCTTGCGCATTCCCCCTCCCCCTCCCCCGATTCCTACCCCCCTGCCCCGATCCCCCAGCCACCACATCTGCAAAGATATTCCCCGTTTAACCCCTTTCCGGGCACCATGCCCACCACCACCAGATCCCCCACCCTCTCCCCCTCCCCAACATCCCCATTCACATCCATAGGGATCTGTCCTGCATTCAATTCTTTCAACTGCAGTTCTTTAGAACAAGGCAAAACTTGCTTTGTCCATTGCTGCCGTTGTGGCAGCACAGCTTCATCACCTACAACCACCTCCTGCTGTATTTCTCTCTGTAGATTCTCAGGTTCCAGCTCCTGACTCCACTCCACTCATTCCAACACACTGGAAACACCTCTTTGCTGTCCCACGACAACAAGAGGGCATCCGTTGAAAATCAGGGGCGGGAAACTACGAGGTGACACCAGGAAATTCTTTTTCACTGAAAGAGTGGTTGATCGCTGGAATAGTCTTCCACTACAGGTGATTGAGGCCAGCAGCGTGCCTGATTTTAAGGCCAAATGGGATCGGCACATGGGATCTATTCACAGGGCAAAGGTAGGGGAGGGACATTAAGGTGGGCAGACTAGATGGGCCGTGGGCCCTTATCTGCCGTCTATTTCTATGTTTCTATGTTTACTCTGCACTTTGAATTAGGCTGAGTTCCCTCAGCACAGCTCAGAGAAGACTCCACCTCTTTCTCAGTCACATTCTCAGTCACACAAAAGATTCCACCCACCAGTTCTTGGGAACTCCTCCCCTGAGCTGCATTCTGGGATTTTCCTTGCCGATGGAACTCAGGTGTTTCCAATCCAGGCTGCTGCTCAATCACTTTCAAATCACATTCCTCCTCCTCCTCCAAGAATTTTAGCAAGTTACTGGGCAAACTAGTCTCAGCTGCCTGCTGTTCCAGCACTCCCTCAGGTGCTTTTATTAAAGTTTGTGGTAGCTCAATTTCTGTTTGTGGTTTCTCAGTCCCTGCTAATACTTGCTCAAACTCTATATGAAGTTTTTCAGTCCCTGCTTGTTCCAGGTAGTTCACTCTTTGTGTGGCTTTCTTCTTCCTGCGCTCCTTTGTCCACCCCTCCTCCACTCTGGTTTCTGCTGTGTCTGCACTCTTTTCCCAGCTGTACCAATTCAGGCTGTCTCCCAACTTTTCTCCAGTAGCCTCTGTGGTAGCTTTTTCTTCCACTGCTGTGGGAGTTTCCTGCACATCTTCCAACTGTCCTGCTTCTGCACAGGGTTTTTCTGCAGAAACTTCTGCCTGTAATTTCCCCTGGTGTCCCTGCAGCCCTGCCATTCTCTCTCTGTTCCGATACACTTCAGCCATGGGGTTAGACACATCTTTTGTAATACCAGCCATCTCTGTTATGCAGTTCTCCACCTGCCACTGAAGGTATTGCTGTTCTTTCTTATACTTTTTCTTTTGCTTCTCTGGAGCCAGCTTATACAGAGTGGACACCATAAGTTGTTTCTTTTGTAAGTCCTGCAGCTTTTTCTCCAGTCCAGCCATCCCCTTAACTGTTAATATGGCTCTTGTGGCCAAATCCATATCCTTCTCCACCTCCTCCTCCCTACTGAAAATATCCTCCTCTGACCCTTGTGAGTCTTCCATATCCTCCACCACTGTAACAGCCTGGGCTTTCTTCCTGCCCATCTCCACCTCCAACTCCCAGGCCCTGCCAGACCCCTGTTGTACCTTCATGCTCCTTGGTATCAATTCTGGAACAGGAACCCTTCCTCTAGGAGCTCTGGGGTCTAGCTCTTCTGGCCTCCTCCAGCCTGATGGCCCAGGCTTTTCACCATCTGGTTCCCTCCTTCCTTCCATAGTAGGCTCTCCAAACCAGGACCTTCCCTGGGAAGGGACCCCAGGCTTCATAGCTCTGCCTGGGGCACAGAGCTAGGCCCAGCTCCCACTTTCCACAGGCCTCTGGTTCTCAGCTGCAGCTCCTCTCACAACTACAGTCACACACAGACTGGTTCCAACTACTGAAGTCTCCGTCAAAGCTCACTCCAGCCCATCTAAACCATCTCAGCCATCGCAGTCCTCCTCAGTCCATCATCAGCCAAACGACCATATACGGACATAGACTGTGCAAGTCTGCCCAGTACTGGCCTTAATTTTTTCTGATTCGAGATCCTCTGTGCTCATCCCACGCTTTTTTGAACCCTGTCACTGTTTTCCTCTCCACCACCTCCCTCCTTCTATGGCTCTTATGGGAGATCTGCATCTCCAAAGGCCTGTTATTTGGCACTGTTCCTCGTTCAACATCAAGTTACATAAAGCAGCCATTTTACCATCTGCCAATTAAAGGGTTAAATTTTTTTTCAAATTGTAAATTCAGTACAGATGGTATGAATTCTTCAATAAATTTGATTTGAATTTTGTTCTTCTTTATTCTCCTAAATACTAAGGGGCTCATAATCGGAAAAAAAATACAGTGGTGCCTCACACAACGAACTTAATTCGTTCCAGGAGCAAGTTTGTTATGCGAAAAGTTCGTTATGTGAAACGCGTTTTCCCATAACAATACATGTTAAAAAAAATAATTCGTTCTGTAGCATAAAATATGCTAAGATGACATAAAAAAAGATAAATTTATCTTGTTAGAGCTGGTGTTAGACACAACTGGGGACTGCAAAGTCCAGGCAGAGGCTTACGGCTCTCTTTGACCAGGGGGGACAGTTGCCCTAGTTGCACTACCCTAACCCTATTCCTGCTATGTGTGACTGTGGTATTCTGTTAGCATGATATAGAGGGGATATATGTGAAGGGGAGGGGAGACAGGGGTTTTGTTGATCCTTGCTGTGTATTATAATCACCCCCCACATACTCCCCAGTACCTTTTTAATCATCCCCCCTCGGTACCTTTTTTAATTCCTCCCATCTTTCCCAGCCAGTGGCGTACAGGCCAGAAGCGCAGAGATCAGGAGCAATTCCTCTGCACGCCTCTCCGAATGGCTGCAGTTAGTTCTTGTGAGTCCCGCGAGAGCTGACTGCAGCCATTCAGAGATCAGCGCAGGCCCAGGCAGTAGCACAGAAGGCTTGCTCTTGATCTCTGCGCTTCTGGCTGGGAAATTTGCTAGACCACCAGTTACGAGTGAGCGGGTGAGATTAAAGTTGCAGCAGTGGTGGCTTTTTTAAAAAAATATGTGGCGGCGGGGGGAGGTTTAAAAATATGCGGTGGCGGCAGAGGCTTAAAAATATGCAGCAGCGGCGGCAGGGGGGTTTAAAATATGTAGCGCCACTGCACAGGGAGCCAGGCGGAGAGAGGGCAGTTAAGCGATGCAGCTCGGGCGACTTCGTTGTGTGAAACGAAGTTCGTTGTAGGAAGCAAGACCTGAAGTTCGTTGTGCGAGGCGTCCGTTATGCGAGGCACCACTGTAATTCTAAAAACCCGCCTAAATCGGCACTTGGACGACCTAAAAGACAAGTCATCCAAGTGCCAATAATCAAAACGGGTTTTTAGACGTATCCAGAGACTTTTTAGGCCTCTGAATCCTGCTGTGCACCCAGAGCTGAAAGGGGCATTTTTGAAGGCGTGGTTAGGGTGGGATGTGAGCCAACCTAGACTTACTCGTACTGCAAGGATAACCGAAAGTTTTATGAGGCTGCCTGGACGGAACTTATATGTTGTGACTTAGGCATTCTAAAACCAGGTATAAGTGCCCAGAAGGTATCCAAAGTGACCAGATAACCACTGCAGGGTGTCACCAACCCTCCGCAAAGTAGGGCTGCCGGGTGACAAACACAGGGATTCTGGCGTGTCCCCTCCAACCAGGGGTACCTTCAGGACTTTTTCAGGTGGCCCTGGGCAAATTGCCTGGGCCTAAGAGATGCAAGGTAAGTAAAAAGGTTTCACCATATCACCAGCCAAAACAAGTTCTTTAGGAAAGAATAAGTTGTTTATTCTGACCCACAGGTCAAAAGTATGCAACAGAAAACAAACATCACTTTTGCAGGTCATTCAACAAAAATAGTAGATTTGCAAAAATAAAGCTTTACTGCAAATTCAAAATAAATCAAAACTCCTTAGGCAAACTTAGCCACAGCAAACTCTGGTAACAGTTCAGCTTTTCTTTCAGCTCACACATGCAGGCAAAATCACACAGCTGAGACAGATAATCTAATTAGCTTCAAGAACGGGAGTCACAGCAGGATTTCTAAAGTTCCAAAAAACCAAACTTAACTATGTCAGTTTGAGCTTCAGGTTCATAAACTTGCTTTTAAATCCCTTCCTCAGTTTGAAGCAAGTATTATTCTTACTCTCAAAATAATTATAAAGTTCAAACATATCTTAACTTCTGCAGGCATAGTTTGCACAGCAGAAACAAACCAAACATCAGCACAAGAAAGAAAGAAACACAAACCACTAATGGTTTCTCAGTTGCTGCATTCTTTCATGCAACTTCCATACCTTCCGTCTGGCTTTCTAACATAGGGCCAGCCAGTTCTATCTCCATGCCTTCCACACGATCTAGAACCTGGTAGTTTGAAGTAGGCAGGATTTCCTCCAAATCCTGCATGGGATAATCCAGCACGTTTTCCTCTCCTGCTCTGTTCCACAGCTCTTCACCTGCCTTGAGCTGTGGGAGTGACTCGCCCTGGTCACTCGCTCCTCCTCCTCCTGCTTGACTCAGCCTGCTTTTAAACAGATCAGAGCCAATCCCCTTCAGCCTGTAGCGGGGGATGGGTTTTGGCTCTACAGCAGCTTTTCTCTGCCTAGGTTTTTCTACTGCAGCTACCTTCCTCGTGGCTTCTCTAGCTGCTCTAAAGACAGGAGGCTGATGTTGCCAATCTGCCTGCCTCTGTTCCAGTTCACTATCTCTTTGGTTATGGGGGCAAGGGAGGTCAGCCTCAAGGTGAGTGCCAGAATCGATCTGGTCTGCTCTTCTGCATCCGATCCTATCAGGGACCGGACTAGTGCTGGTGCTGGGTTTGTCACAAGGGACAAAGTACTGACTCCCACACACTCCCCCAGTGATCACTGACCTCCCCACACCACCATAAAAATTGGAATAAAAACATAGATACCTGCCTCCAGAACATTAGCACCTGGCATAGGAAAGTCTTGTAGAGCTGCACAGGGGTGGGCTAGTGAGCCATAGAGAGGAGGACCCAGGCACTTAAGCCACTTTAACCACTGCATTCAGGTTGAAAAATGTGAGTCCACCAAAAAAATCCCAAACCCTACTCTACTGCCATGTAGGTGGCACCTGCAACCATAAGGACTACTGGGGTTGTAAACAGGTGGGTATAGTAGGTTTTGGGGGGCTCACTATGAGCTGCAAGGGAGTTGTGGTAAGATGTTTATGTGGCACCCTTTTTGTGAAGTTCACAGCAGTGCCCTGTAAGGTGGGCACTACTCTGTTGCCATGTCTGGGTGGCCAGTCCATCCCTTTGCTAATTCCTCCCATGTCCAAAAGGTCTTGTTCTAGGCGTCTGGGACTTGGACAATTGTTTGGATGGAAATATAGTATAAATATAGATGTACTAGTGGTCTGGATGATCAGATGGCTGGACGTAGAAGTCGATGATTTTCGTGAAAGAAAAAATTTTGGATTTTTTTTTTATATAATGGACTTTGGACACTGCCGATTTTGGGTAACTAGTGCCCTAGGCCCAAAGTGGACTTAGACGTTTGTTTTGATTATGCCCTTCTAAGTCTGCAGATGTTCTCTCTCTTCGCTTGTTAGTTTCTTCAGAACCAATGCTAGGAGGTTCTTCTTCACCCAAAGGGTGGTGGACACCTGGAATGCGCTTCCAGAGGGTGTGATAGGATAGAGTACGGTATTGGGGGTTCAAGAAGGGATTGGATGATTTCCTGAAGGAAAAGGGGATAGAAGAGTATAGATAGAGGATTACTATACAGGTCCTGGACCTGATGGACCACCGCGTGAGTGGACTGCTGGGCATGATGGACCTCTGGTCTGACCCAGCAGAGGCACTTCTTATGTTCTTATCTCTCTCTAATTGTGTAATGCACTTGACGCTACGTAGTAGGCTTGACGCTACGTAGTAGGCTGCTTATATTTTCCAGTGACTCAGTTCCAGCTTTATATTGTTACCTCAGTTTCAACACAGCTTTAATTTCACTGGTGTCTTCCTTTGTTTCAGCAGGCAGATCTTTCAAGGTGGTGGTGGAGGCCATGTTGCCAGATTTTCCATCTATCATTTTGGGAGGTAAAGCAAGTTCAGTTCTATGTCTCATGCTAATTTTGCCAGATGGTATACTATTTGTAGTAGTGAGATACATCTTCCTGTAGTTAAATCAGCTGTCGATATTGGCAGATGAAATATATTCGAAATGAGTCTTTGGGAGCTCAGCAACCCCCTCATTTGTATTGCCTAGGGTTACCAGAGGTCCGGATTTCCCTGGACACATCCTCCTTTTGAGGGAGTCCAGACAGCTTTTCAAAACCCAGCACTTTGTCCGGCTTTTGAAAAGCTTTCCTCCACATCGCTTCAGGCAGGAGGACATCCGCGCAAGAGCAGATGCGATGTGATGACGTGATGTCATCGCGTCGTATCTGTGCATGCGTGGATGTCCTGCCCTATGAGAGCAGGCAATGGGGGGTGAGGCTGGGGCTGGGGCAAAATTGGGGGTGGGACTGGGGCATGAAGGGGTGGAGATAGGTGGAACTGGGTGGGCCTGGGGGCAGGTCTAGGGATCCAGATTTTCCAAACGGAAAATCTAGTAACCCTACCTATTTGATCTGTTTTAGTCCTTGTTTACTCCTATGGATTTACCATATTTTTCATTCCATAAGATGTACTTTTTCCACCCCCAAAAAAGGGGTGGAAATAAGGGTCTTATGAAGCGAATACCCTACCCCCACCCCCACCCCCACCCCACATTACCTTTTTTTTCATTCCATTGCCCTCCCTCACTAGATGCGGCTGCCTGCCTGGTCCCCGCAAGCAGTGACGGCTGGGCCTGCCTGCCTGCGGGGAGGCCTGGAGAGGGGAAGCCTGCTTGCCTGCCTGGGAGGGGGGAGGCCTGCTTGCATGCTTGCTTGCCTGGGGGGGCTGCCTGGGAGGGGGAGGACGGCCTGCTTGCCTGGGGGGGCTGCCTGGGAGGGGGGAGGCCTGCCTGCCTGCCTGCCTGGGGGGACAGGATACAGAGCCTGGCAGTGAGGGGGGACAAGTTGCAAAGCTTGGCAAGGAGTGTGGGGTTGGGTGCAGAGCTTGGTAGGGAGAATTTGGTTCAGAATGTTTTTTTCTTATTTTCCTCCTCTAAATCTAGGGTGCGTCCTAAGGTCAGGTGCGTCTTATGGAGCAAAAAATACTGTATTTTCTATTATAAACCAACCTGCATAGAACTCTAATTAAAAAGGATTTGGTGGGATATAAGATTGCACATAACATAACATAGTCAAAGAAAAAACAGCAAAGAAGACCTCTGTGTTTTTCCAATTTTATTCACTTGAGGACTCGACGAGTACGTGCTTCAGCCTAAATGGCCTGCATCAGGAGTCTTAACAGAGGACTAGATGTATTCAACAGCTCTCTGTCATCTTGTAGAAATGCACACACTCTCTGAGGCATCAACACATAAAATAAACCTCAATAAAATGAATTCTTGAGGATAAAAAGGAAAAACACGCTTGGATATCTGCTCATGTGAATTCATTAATACAACAGCTCAGAAGTAAAGAGGTAGGGAAGCAGAGAGATGCTGGACATCTCAGCATTGGGAAGGGGAGATGCTGGACACCTTGTTTGGAGGAGAAGTAAAGAAGCAGATAGATACTGGATTACAGAGGGATATGGCAGTGAAGGTGGAGGGGGTGGTTTGAGCCACCTTTTGGCTAAAGCATGTGCTTATGCAGTCCCATGCTCCTTACTACTGCTACTATAGCCTGAACTAAGCCCTGTAGATTTCCCTACCCTACTTCTACAGAGGTGAAGTATAGGGAAACCCCACAAATGATGATCCCAGGGCTGGCAGGGAAAGAGTGAATGTGATTCTGGTGGGGGATGGGGGCTGAGAAAGAAAGTAAATGGGGTCCACAGTAGTGGCCCATAAATACCATGCTAATCCAGCTCTGGCTCATGGTGATAGCAAGGAGCAAGAAGAGGAGAGGGTTGCTGCTCCACTTGTTGGGCTCGCGAATCCTGGACAGCAATGTGCTCCATCTTGCAGCGCTGTTTTCTTATTCGGTTATCAGGACTTGGGCATCCCTGCCAGCGATGTTGCTCTTTCCCGCAGCACTGCCTTCTCTTCAGCTAGTGGGGCCTGGGGATCCCTGCTAGTGGATTGCCCCACAGCAGCATGTTTTACCACTCCGTCAAATTCTGGCACTCTAGGTGGCTGCCTAGTTCACCTCATGGTAAAGCTGGCCCTGGTATTTTAATAGCAAGATCTATACACAGCTCTGCCAGTGCGTCTCAGTCCTGTCTCTCGGCACTTCCTGTTGCTCCAGTACTGAGACTCACACACAGCTCTGCCAATTATTTTTTTATGTATGCATATAAATAATGTAAATATTGTATGTGGTTTTCTTTTATGGACTAGGTAAGATAGAAAACATTTTCAGCCTCCTAGATCTTTTAAGTTCAGAGGGGAGGATGCGGTTAATTAGTGCGCGGAGATGGTAAATGTGCATTACTTGAAAATAAGAACTTCAATCATTTTGGTAGCGGGAGTTCTTTCGTGGAACCACTTGACAGGAACACTAGGGGCTACTTTCTGATATTCAGCAATTTAAGATGGGATTGAAGACAACTTTATTTGCAGAGGCTTTCTTATGAACAATGATTTATTCAAATCGGAGACAGTTTTAGATGTGGGTAAACTATTTGATTTGTACTGTTTTGAAGATTGTGTATGTGTTTTGTGAACCGCTTAGGTTTAAGCGGGCTATAAATTTTTTAAAATAAATAATGTCCTGAACTGCAGTGTCCCCATTATTTCAGTACCGAACCTACTCTCCCAGCTCAGTTAATATACCTCAGTCCTTCCCTGCAGCACCCTCGCTTATTCCAGCATGGAAACCCACACACAGATATGCAAATACACCTTGATCTTACTCTGTTGAACCTCTGGCTATATACCTCAGTCCTTCCCTGCAGCACCCTCGCTTATTCCAGCATGGAAACCCACACACAAATCTGAAAATACACCTTGATCTTGCTCTGTGGAACCTCTTGCTATATACCTCAGTCCTTCCCTGCAGCACCCTCTCTTATTCCAGCATGGGAACCCACACACAGATCTGAAAATACACCTTGATCTTGCTCTGTGGAACCTCTGGCTATATACCTCAGTCCTTCCCTGCAGCACCCTCTCTTATTCCAGCATGGAAATCTACACACAGATCTGCAAATACACCTTGATCTTGCTCTGTGGAACTTCTGGCTATTCCAGTGCGACAAGTCTGAGGAAGAAGCATAGGCAGATTTTGTCTCCTCCTTGGTAGCTTACGTCGGGCACTCACACTCTCTCTCTCACTTTCCCAATGTCACAGGTAGCTGCCAAACTGGTCCAGGTGTGTCACCTCCACTCCCCCTGCTCCACTGAGTTTTTATAGTTGCCATCCACAGAATTTGGCAGAGGATCTGCTGCTGGCACTTAGAAGTGTCAGAGAGATCGCACACACCCTCACACTCAGGGAAAGGATTCAAATCAGCTTTATTTCATCCCATTCCTGCTACTGAAGTTTCAGCGTCGGGCTCAAATTAGAAGACAGCCGTGCCGAGAAGGTAAAGCAGCATACATTGGAAAATAAGTGTGACAATTTCTCAGGCCAATATTGATAGGATTAGTTACATGTTGCAGGAAGGCTCACAGGGGGTAGATTCAGGATTTGGTGGTTGTGTGGAATAGCCACCCAGTGGAGGTGGAGGCAAAATCAACACCCGAAGTCAAGAAAACTTAAGGCAAGCCCACAGGATCCCTGGGGACCAAGAAATGAAGCCAGCAATCAACTGGGACCAGAGGAGCTGAATTGGGCAGACTAACTGAGCCTAATGCTCCTGGTCTGCCTTTCTATTGCTCTCCTCTTCTCCAGGGTAATGACATGCATCTCCCACTTTTTATCATATGGGAGACCGAGCCTCCATTTCCCAACTTTGGGAGGGAAAAAATGAACCATTTCTTGAAATAATAGACCTAGGAACAGAATCAGGAAATATTTTTCACAGAAAGGGTAAAGGGATTTGTAGACTGTCTTTTTTTTTGCAGTTTTTACAACCACACTTGAAGCACTTTACATGCATTTCCTATCTGTCCTGGTGGGCTCACAAACCATCTAATGTATCAGGGGCAGGGGAGGATTAAGAGGCCTGCCTAGGGTCGCAGGGAGCAGTGTGGGGTTTGAACTCATACCCTCAGGGTGCTCAGGCTGTAACTCTAACCACTAAACCACACTCTCCTAACGTATGGACCTCTCTCCCAGAGTGAATAATGGAGGTTAAAACAGGAACACGGTAACTACTGAAGACCCTCGATGGTGTGTAGGTTTCAGTATTTACTTTGATGTATCATTGAATGCTTCCAGACTAATCTGATTAATCCTATTATGCCGATGTAATTTTTGAAGCTTTTGTTATATCGCTGTCTGTATTCAGTCTCTTCCTTTGTAAACCGCTTTGAACTGTTTGTGGTATTGCATATAAAAAAATAAAGTTATTATTATTATTATTATTATTAAGTTATTATTATTGCTGCAGGGAAGGACTGAGGTACGTGCCAACTTGAATTTTGATTCTCCTCCGGCTAGAGGATGTAAATTTGAAAGACATCACCAACATCTTTTCTCTTATTAAGCAGCATTATGGGGTAATGATCTGAAACAATTACTTTTGCTTGCCAATACTTACGGGGAATTTAGGAGACACCTAAAAACATATTTGATTTGATTTAGATTTGATTTTATTTCTTATATACCGCTATACCGTGAGGTTCAAAGCGGTTTACAATGAAGATACCTTAAAAGATACATTAAAATAAAATAAATAAAATATGTACATATCTGTTCCTAAAGTACGTAGGAAGCTGATTTGCACAATCTTTCCCACAATAACTGATCTCTAGAGCTCTTAGTCACTAGATTTTAACTATGTTAGTTCTACTCAATCTGTAGCATTTCTAATCATTGCAAACCGCATAGAACTTCACGGTCCTGCAGTATATAAACTGTTATTATTATTGCCGAAGTCTAGCGGTGCTTCTTTACAGGGTTTAACATGCTCTACTCAAATGATTCAGCAACTACTTTGTGATTGCTAGAATGAATGACACAGTGTGGCATAGGAAACATTAGAAGTCCGAGGAGATCAGAGCACATATAGAGAGTTGTTTAAATAACTACAGAGCTTTGTGGACGGACATAGTAAAGGAAGGGTATCAATCAGGAATGAAGAGGGTGATTTTTTTTATGCTCAGAGAATGAGATTCTTATAAGGAAGGTGTCATCATAGGCAATACGATGAAACCTTCTGTCTAATGTGTGGCGGCAGCCAAAAAAGCAAACAGGATGCTAGGAATTATTAAAAAAAAGGGATGGCTAACAAGACTAAGGGCCTCTTCTATAAAACTGCGCTAGGAACTCTATGAGCGTCGGGAGTAGCGCGGGCCATTCAGTGCAGCTCACCGCGCTACAAACTGCTAGTGCAGTTTGATAGAAGAGACCCTAAGAATGTCATAATGCCCCTGTATCGCTCCATGGTGCAACCTCATCTGGAGTATTGCGTTCAATTCTGGTCTCCTTATCTCAAGAAAGTGGCGCTAGAAAAGGTTCAAAGAAGAGCGACCAAGATGGTAAAGGGGATGGAACTCCTCTCGTATGAGGAAAGACTAAAACGGTTAGGGCTCTTCAGCTTGGAAAAGAGACGGCTGAGGGGAGATGTGATTGAAGTCTACAAAATCCTGAGTGGAGTAGAACGGGTACAAGTGGATCGATTTTTCACTCCGTCAAAAATTACAAAGACTAGGGGACACTCGATGAAGTTACAGGGAAATACTTTTAAAACCAATAAGAGGAAATTTTTTTTCACTCAGAGAATAGTGTAGCTCTGGAACATGTTGCCAGGGGTTGTGGTAAGAGCAGATAGTGTAGCTGGTTTTAAGAAAGGTTTGGACAAATTTCTGGAGAAAAAGTCCATAGTCTGTTATTAAGACATGGGGGGAAGCCTCTGCTTGCCCTGGATCGGTAGCATAGAATGTTGCTACTCTTTGGTTTTTTGCCAGGTACTAGTGACCTGCATTGGCCACTGTGAGAATGGGCTACTGGGCTCAATGGACCATTGGTCTAACCAAGTAAAGCTATTCTTATGTTCTTATAGGAAAATAACAATCTACCCTAGTTAAAGAGAAAAATCTTACAAGCAGTCACACTCTAGGGCTGGCACCAGGAATCAATCTATCCTTGGGTGTGTGGATAGGAATAAATGCTCTTTTACTATGTACTCTAGTTTTTAATTATAGCTCTTCTTTCTCCCATGTTTTCTTGCTCTGTACTCTAGTCTTAATCATATGTGAACCGAGTCGAGCTCCACTGGGAGATGACCTGGTATATAAACTGAAGATTAGATTAGATTAGAGACTCTATGGTCTATTTTTTCCATCATCTATTATGTCACTTTACACTTGAATATGAATCAAATATTCCCATGACCCCCCAAGTATCTTGGAACAGTGGCATGTGCTTGAATTCAGATAAATTGCTATTCTTCTAAAGCACAGGTATGGTGTGAAACAGATGAATAACTCTGTGATCAGATCTACAAAGAAAAGGCAAAAAACTGTCAGGAAAACCATTTTGATTTTGATCTGTTTCTTTTAATGAACATTTGCCATGAGTAGTGAGTGAATAGCTGTCAGCCTGGTCCAGGTGTGTCTGGCAAGTACTGGGAAGGTGGGGAGGTGGTTTTTGGTTGTGATTGAGGAAGGTGGTGAAGTTGCTGATATGTATTGATATTTATTTAAACTACTTTCATGAATATGTTTGAGGTTTCACTACCCTTTTATGCTACAGGCTTTGCCTACCTAACACATAAACCTCCTCATAGGAATTCTTTGAGCGTTGGAGCTATTACCGTGGCGGCCAGCGCTAAAAATGCTAGAATGTAAAAGAGGGGGAAAGTTAACCACCGGAATTTAATTTTATTGCATTACATTACATTAGTATTTATGGATCACTAATATATCCCAGAAGTAGTCCAATGTGATTTACCATTTAGAAGAGGCCTGGCCATGTCCAGGATTTACATTATTTCATTAGAGTTCATGAAATAGATATCTTGATTTGTGTTCATATATATTGTGTTTATTCAGCAAGGCTGATCTTTAAAATGGCACTGTTGGATGTTCATTTGAGTAGAGATTGCGGCCACAGATTTTCAAAAGAATTGATTTATGCACACTGCCAAGTCGCTTTGAATATCAGGCCCTACATTTTTTGATTTTGCTACTGGCTTGCTGTGTACATTGCCTGAGGCATTCAAAGGCAGATTCTCAAAACTTACCGTGCCCTTAACAACTGTCGCAAAACCTGTTCCAGAGAATTTAACGTGCATGCATTTCAGTGGCCGATTATCATAACAGCTCACCATGGTCTTCTACGAGCTTTCCAGCAGTCTCCGATTCTGCCGTGCAAATGTAGTGCAATGAGGTTATTCATTTTAAAATGATAGTAAATTGGGCTCATCAGTATTCAAAGGAGCACTCCAGGCAATTCTCTATCAATACCTTGTGATTCCCCAAGCATGGTGCTGGCTTTTTGCGACCAAAAATCACCAACCGCTCCAGCGGTGCCAGTACTGTGAAAATCGCATCTCAGGCACGTGTTTCTGGCTGTGGCTCATGATAAAATTTGACATTAAAAAATTACAAAATTCAAAAGACTGTGAATTATAGGCATCTGTGAGCCGCGCGTGTTATGTGCTACAATAGCGGACAGCATTATGGATGGTGGTTCTTGTCCTCACTCTTTCCATGTTGTCCCAATGAGAAGATATGCGATGAGACCCAAAGACAATGATGACGATGTTGCTTTTCCCAGCACATGCGAACATTTAAGCCTCTTTTTGTGGCATATTCTGCACATGTGCCGAACGTTATCATCAGTGACTCATCACATGTAAATTTAGTGATCTTTCGTGAAACTCCATGAACCTTGTTTGCATGTGCTGTTTTTTGAGAATGACTCATCTTTTAGAAATCATTAAAATAACAGCTGTGGCAGCGGCCTTTCAGATTGTACCAAGAACATTAGAAAATCTTCCCCTCAGTGGCTAGAGTCCTGGCAGGTTTTAGTCGATTTGACCATTTCACTCCTGCTCTGAAATCTCTACATTTGGTTGAGTTCAGAATAAGATTTAAAGTTGCGACAAAGCAAGATTCAGCTATCATTGTCTCAAAATTGCACACTTATCAATCTTCTCATTCATTAAGATCAAGTAACAGGTTTCATGACTAGAGCAAAATCAAAATTCAATTTTTAACATTCTGGGTCCGCAGTTTTGGATCTTATTTGGTACGTTAATGAGGGCTAAAAGCCAAATATCTGCTCGGAATAACAAACTTCTCTTTATCTAATCTAATCTAATCTAAATCTTGGGTTTATATACCGCATCATCTCCGCAGATGGAGCTCGACACGGTTTACATGGTTAGGGAAGGAACGGAACTCCAGTGGAATTATATAAGTATGAGAGAAGAGAGGTTGGTGTGAGAGTGCCAGGAGCGGGACGGGGTTACGTTCTGGAGAAGAGCCAGGTCTTCAGATGCTTACGGAATGGTAGAAGGGGGCTCAAATTGCGGAGAGGGGAAGGGAGACTGTTCCAGAGCTGAGTGATTCTGAAAGGGAGGGAAGAGCCAAGTTTACCAACAAGGGAGATGCCTTTTAAGGAGGGGTAGGATAGTTTTAATTTTTGAGTGGATCTAGTGGAGGTTGGATTTGAGGAATTCCAGGATAGAGGGATAAAAGGAGGAAGGATACCGTGGAGGATTTTGAAGGGATGGCCACACAACTTATTTTGAGGAACTGGAAGAACTGGGATCGGTTAAATTATACGTTTTGGTGGGAATCTCTGTGTTACACTTTTAAAATAGACCGTTTGATGGCCATACAACAGGGACATTATAGGAAGTTTATGGATACTTGGGAGCCATTGACAAAATTCTATAAGGAGTGATTGTTGGTTTTCCCCTTTGATAATACATGTCCAGGGTGGGTGGGAAGACACTTTTTTTTAAATTAGAGTGCAATTTTTGGATATGTAGACAAGGGGGGGGGTATATGTATTGTCATAGAATATTATTTTGACTGATTGTAAGTGCTGTTAAAGTGTAAAATGTCTGTGGACTTATTTTTGGCTTTAAAATGAATAAAGATTTAAAATTTAAAAAAAATTCAATTTTTAACATTCTGGGTCCGCAGTTTTGTAATTCATTGCCCCTTGGATTATGAGAATGAGAGTGTGAATCTATTTAAAAGAGAACTTAAGACATTTTTGTTTAAACAGGCCTTTGATATACACTGAAATGAGTATTCAAATTAACGTCAAAACATTGAAATTTGAGAGAGTTTAAGGCACTATTGTATAAATAAGCTTTTGATAACTACTAAGATTGAAACAGGATAAAGGGCTAGATTCACAAAACTTACTGATCGTGCACCGATGGTTTTGCGATTGTTTCTTAACCCGATTGTTCCCCGACCCGATTCACTCAACAGCTGTGCAATCAATATCTGATTCGCACATGCAAATGAGGGGAAATGCCATGCATAAGTAGGAAGGCAGTGATTCACTAAACAGAAGAAGGAACACCGATTGGGGCTGCCGATCCAAACTGAAGTGAATGCTGAGGACCAGTCGCTCACGTCCTAGCTGACTGTCCTGCTCTCTGCCGCCCTGAAATCCCATTTATCAAAATAAAACCATCAAAATAAAACTGAAATCCCTGAAATCTCCCTGCTCTCTGCCGCCCTGCTCTCTGCTACCCTGCTCTCTGCGAGCCTGTGGTTTTAACCCGCAGGTGTAAAGGGTGTTCTGTTCCCTAGCTCTTCCTGTTTTTTATTTATTTTCTGTCCTACGGGAGACTGCAGCCAAGCTCGAGAGAGAGGGAGGAGGAGGAGGAGTTAACAGAAGTGGGCCAGAGCCACAGGTAGCGCCTAACATGATTGGTTGCACAACGTTCTGTGGGCGGAGGAACTCCTTCCCCCTGTAGCGCTGATTGGGTGGACGTTCTGTTCCATTTTGACTGCACAAATTGAAATGATTCTTGCGCATGCATCTCGATCGCTCTACAGTGATCCATGGGATCGCTTGTGGGTGTGCATCCGATCAGATCATTTAAATGTAGGAACTGTTGTGAATCGGTTACCCGGCAAGACTCGGCCACAGATCGTCCACGGGTCGCCCAGCTTGGTGAGTTTAGTGAATCTAGGCCATAGTGGTTGTAATGAAATGATGAATATTCAGATGCTCTGGTTTTTGTTTTCTGTTTTATTAAAATTATGTTAGTATTTTTTTATTATGTATGTTGAAGATTGTGAACTGCTTAAAACGTAATGATTGTGTGGACTAAAAGTTGTTAAATATATAAAAAATGTTTCTGATTGGGATAGTAGCCAATAAGTCTATTAAACAAAAAGAAAGAAAAAGAACATCCCCAACACTTCCAATACCCCCGCTACCATTACCACAATAAAAACTATACCGCAAAAATATCAAGCTATTCTACTGATTACCCTACTCCTAACCAACCAGAAGATAACAGCAAACAACATCTCACCCATACCAACCATATCTAACTCCATGGGAACCACCCAACCTACCAGACGACTCTCAATAGACATTATCACAAACTATCAGACCCACAACTACCAATCCACCACACATACTACAAGAAGATCGGCCAACCCTTGCAAGACCAAAACGCAACCACGCCTAAGATCATTCATCTATCCCAAAATAACTCGGATCATACAAACAGCCTACACCACTCTCAATTGTGCATATGTGAATATCAGATCCATAAGCCCCAAGACAGAACACATAAAGACCTGGATAAAAGAAGAAAACATAGATTGCCTTTTCCTCACAGAAACCTGGCTTACCTCAGATTCAGGCCCCAGAATAACAAAAGTTTGCCCAATAGTGATCTGCAGAGAAAACAAAAGAGGAGGAGATATCGCCATAATAGCTAAAACCACCATAGACCTAAAAATATAAGACAAATCAACTACCCCATACATGGATCTACTAGCCTGTCAACTCTCAAGCACATCACTTAAAGGAACACTAACATGCATGCTCTGCTACATAACTCCAGGAAACTGGAACACAGCAAAACCAAAATTCGAAGATTTCATTTACCAAAACTCACTAACGACAACATACAACTTAGTACTTGGAGACCTTAACCTACACCTCGAAAACCAAGCCCACAAACAAGTTGAAAACTTACTAGCATTCCTCAAGGCCCTAACATACAAGATACTAGACCCGCAAACCACTCATGAAAAAGGACACCAACTCGACATTGCAGCCTACATGTCCCAACAACCCACTCAGCCAGAAATATACACATCTAATGGATACTGGTACCAATCCATATGGTCCGACCATTATACGTACTCCTTCAAAATCAACTGGACCGAAAACAAAAGCAAACCAATTACACAAAAAATAACGTACAACTCACGCCCATATGTTGACCCCCACCAAATTCTGGACAAAGACAGACACCATAATCCAAGACTACAACCCCAAAGACTTCATCCCACAATGGAACATCCTAAGTACAGCAACCCTAGATGAACTAGCCCCAGAACAATCCAAAACAAGAATACATAGATAATCCGACAAATGGTTCGACAATGAACTACTCCAACTCAAAAGAAAATGCAGACAACAAGAAAGAAAATGGAGAAAAAGTAGCCAAGATTCCACAAAAGTAGAATGGAAAATACTTCACCAAAATTACAAACAAAAGCTGAAAGAAAAAAAGAAAGACATACTACACAAAGCAAATAGGAGAAGGATCCCAAGACACAAAAAAGATATTTCAGTTACTAAAAGAACTCACAGACACCTCACCATATCTGACCACTAACAACTCCCCCCTCCCTCAGCCACCGCATTAGCCACATTCTTCAAAAATAAGATCGCTAATATCAGATCCACGTTCAATGATACACCAACTCACCTAGAAGAAATCTCAACTCCTCCCACAGAAAAAGAATCAATAACAGCAGACAGAACCTGGTCCCACTTCTCACCTATACATTGGTCAGACTTCAACAAACTATATAACAAATACAGTCATGCAGCCTGCAAACTTAATCACTGCCCACCATACCTATTGAAAACCTCCAGTATGCTATTCCGCACTCTGCTCCTACAATGGATACAAACCCTACTCTCCGACAGCCATTTCCCACAAAACTTCAGCGAAATTATCATAACTCCAATCCTAAAAGACCCCAAGGGAGCAACAGACCAACCATCTAACTATAGACCTATAGCCTCAATCCCACTATATGTTAAACTAAAGGAAGGCCTAGTAGCTAAAGCCCTAAACATTTACCTAGATCACCACAACTTACTCCACCCCATGCAATCCGGCTTCAGAACCAACTACAGCATGGAAACCCTACTAGGAACACTCATGGACATCGCAAGACAACACCTCTGCACTGGAAAAAAAAATGATGATCATTCAACTAGACCTTTGATATAGTAGACCACGAAATCCTCTTACAAACTCTAGATGCAATAGGAATTACAGGAAAAGTTCTAACATGGTTTAAAGGTTTCCTACAATCCAGAACTTATAGTAAAAACAAACAAACAAAGAAAAATCGGATCCTTGGTCCAACCCATGTGGAGTGCCACAAGGATCTCCCCTATCTCCCACACTTTTCAACCTATACATTGCCTCCCTAAGTTCCCACCTAGATAAACTAGGCATTACCTTCTACAGTTACACAGATGATATCACCATACTCATCCCCTTCGACCAACTTGAACCATCCATGATAGGCACAATACACGGAACACTGGAAACAATAGCAACATGGATGAAAGAACACAAACTAAAACTTAACCCGGACAAAACAAACTTCATCCTCCTTGAAAACTGCAAAACTCCAACCTTGACAAACATAGAAATTAACTCGATCTCTTACCCCATTCAACCCACACTAAAACTCCTTGGAGTGCTGATAGACAGAGGTTGTATCATGCAACCACAAATCAACAAAATTATAAAAACATTATTCGCCACTATGAGAAACCTTAGGCAAGTCAGAAAATTCTTCAACAGAAAACAATTCCAACTTGTGATTCAATCCCTAATCCTAGGCCTAATAGACTACTGCAACTTACTATATCTCCCCTGCCTAACAACAAAGATGAAACAACTCCAAACTATACAAAACACAGCCCTAAGACTTATCTACTCATTGAAAAAATACGACCACATCACGGAGGCCTACCACGACTCACACTGGCTCCCAATACAAGCCAGAATACACTTCTAATTCCTTTGCCTACTATTCAAAGCTATAAACGGAAACAGCCCTTCCTATTGGAACAATCGACTAACTCATTCCACCTCAGTCAGACACAGGAGAACTCATACAATATTCGCACACCCACCAACCAAAAATGTCAAACGAAGAAAAATATGACAACCTTCTTGCCACCAGAGCAGCAAAACTGGACCAACAACTCACCAATCTGCTGACTTCAACCACAGACTACAAAACTTTCAAAAAAGAAACAAAAACCTTACTCTTCAAAAAACACATAAAACCTAATATAACTTTACCAATAAAGTTCAAAACTCCATCAGCATTACCAATCTATTCCTTAGCAAATTAGAAAATGTTCCATTATAACCTTATGTATTAAAATCATAACAATTCTTATGTAATCCGCCTTGAACTGCAAGGTAAAGGCAGAATAGAAGTCACTAATGTAATGTAATGTAATGTAATATAAATTGCCCCACATCAGCCCTTTATATGATTTATATGTAACAAAACATGAACAACACAGGACGAAGGAAGTCATCCTGCCACTGTATCATGCAATGGTGCGCCCGCACCTGGAGTACTGTATCCAGTACTGGTCGCCGTACCTCAAGAAGGACATGGCGGTACTTGAGAGAGTCCAGAGAAGAGAAACTAAGCTAATAAAGGGTATGGGGGACCTCTCATATATTGACAGACTGAAAAAGCTGGGGCTTTTCTCGCTGGAAAAGCGACGACTTAGAGGAGACATGATAGAAACCTTCAAGATCATGAAGGGCATAGAAAAAGTGGACAGGGACAGATTTTTCAAACTATGGGGAACCACAAGTACAAGGGGGCACTCGGAGAAATTGAGAGGGGAAAGGTTTAGAACAAATGCCAGGAAGTTCTTTTTCACCCAGAGGGTGGTGGATACATGGAACGCGCTACCGGAGGATGTGATAAGCAGAAGCACGCTACAGGGCTTCAAAGAAAGTCTGGACAGGTACCTGGAGGACAAAGGGATTGAGGGGTACAGATAAGAGTAGAGGTAAGGTTATAGGGATAGGATTAGAGGTAATTTGTAAAATTAGTCAGAGACCACTGTTCAGGCAGTGGGCCTGATGGGCTGCCGCGAGAGCGGACCGCTGGGCGAGATGGACCTCTGGTCTGCCTCAGCGGAGGCAACTTCTTATGTTCTTAAGGAATGGTGCTAAGTTCTTTTCTTGTGTGCTTGATAATAAAAAACCTACATTTCTAGGGACAGTTTCATGTCCAGAGTTATTTTATTTTTGCTGAATTGGTTTGAGCCACTTATGTTAGCTTACAAATCTTGTTAAACAATTTTTTTTTATTAGAAAGTGATCCAGAAATATTCGTAAAAAAATAAATACTAGAGAGGCAACACCAAAGATGGAGATTCAGGGTGGGGGTATAGAGGAGTGGGTGTATAGCTGAGGGTGTTGTAGGTTGAGTGGGAACTGGGTAAAATGCGGACCCCACGGATCTCACGGATCTTAACCCTTAAAAATCTGCTCACCTCGGGGGTGAGCGGGATCCGTGAGGTCCGAGGAAGTTAAAATGAAGATCTCTGCGGTCCCGGGCATGTAGTTAAGATCCGCAAGATGTGCAGCCAGCAAAGGTAGAAGTTTAAAAGAGAATCTCGCAGATCCCACAGAACTAAAAGTGTAGCGCCTTAAAAAGAGAGTGGCCTTAGCATGGGATCCACACCGATCCTCATATTTTAACTCCTGAAGACCTCACTGATCCTACTGCAGGGGATAAGATGACAGTGGCAGTGAGGGTAGATGGTGCCCCTGCCCTCTTTCTGTCCCCGCCCCACCCCCGCAACCTCCTAGCGATACACAAAACAGACATCTGTTTCCACTCGCTACTGGAAGCTCTGGAGCTGCCGGTAACTGTTGTGCAAACACAACAGAGGCACAACAGCATTTTTTTTAAAATCCTGCAGCCATTCTGCATTGCTGGATTTCTGCGGATGCCCTACTCTCGCTCATTGGCACACGCTTTTGATACAGCAAGCATCTATGGAAAGACTGTTGTTGACTTCTTTGGACGCTCTGCCTGGACGGGCATTTTGTGCTCGGGGGGAGCCATTCTGGACCACATTAACTCCCAGGGCACAAAGTCATCTGTTAAATTTCTGATTACTTTGAGTTGTGGCCCACTGGAGCTAGATTGCATTTTTGGTTCATGATTGCTTGTAGGGAGTGGAAGGGGTGGAGGGCGATGGGGACAGGGAAAGTGGTGGGATGCTTGGGTGGGTCTGGTGGGGTTTGCTTGTTGTGGCATAGATTGGTATTTTTTCTGTGTGGCGCCTTTTTGTATTGTATTGAAATTCAATAAAACACATTTTTGAAAAAAAACCCAAAACATGCAGCCCTGATGGCAGGGGTACCCAAAACCAGGACCCCCTGTCATCAAGCTCCCCCCCCCCCCTTCCGATCTCCCTGACCACTCTCACCACCCCAAAACAAAATCCTTATGGTCTAGTGGGGTCATGTTGGATACCTCCCCTTGAGCTCAAGGACCTCCCCACCCCTGACATTGCCCCACCCCAAGTACCTTTTGTGGAAAATCAGGCAGGAAGGATGTCCATTCCCTCCTGCCTGAAGGGCTGCCTCTTTAAAATGGTAGCCCTTCCCCCTCCCAGTGCATCCTGGGATGCACTGGGACAGGCCTTAGGTGCCTGAGCCAATTTTATTGCATTGTCGGAGCCGGGGTTTGAATCAGCTCTAGCCTAGACCCTGGGGACTACAGGGCAAGCGCTCTGACTGCCGAACCTGAGCCAATTTTAAACAAGTGGCCCTTCAGGCAGGAGGGAGTGGGCATCTTCAATATGTCTGGTTTTCTTCCTCTGAGCTTTATCAGTGAGGAATGGAACTCTCCCAGATGATCTCAACTTCTTCATTCTTTAGCTCTGTCATGGTGTTTATAATTTACAATTGATTAGCCATGTTACCTTATTGTATCTTTCTATATATAGACCATTTGACATCAGCACGTCACACCCAGCAATAAGATACTGTATTTACTTGTAACATTTCCAGTTTTACAGGTGTGTTTTTTTAATGCTGGCTGTGATTCATCTAGTCTGCAGTTTCCTTTATGCAGTCAAATCTGTCATCTTTAGGTATACTGCTATTAATTATTTCTAGAGCACTACAAAATGTACGCAGCACTGTACAGAGTACATACCTTCCCCCTTCCCCCCCCCACACACAAACCCAGGATTTTATCTATATATGTTTATTGATGTAACTGAGTACATTAAAACCTTGCTTTGCAAGCATATTTAATTCCAGAAGCATGCTTGTAATCTAAAGCACTCGTATATCAAAGCGAATTTCCCTATAGGAAATAATGGAAACTCAGATGATTCGTTCCACAACCCCAAAACTTTAATACAAAATACTATCATGTACTTGTATTGCAAGACCTCGCTCATTTAGAACAGTCACTACACACTTGCAGCGTCAGAGAGAGAAGAATTATCGGCTCAGTTTTGATTATGTGACACGTGTATACTGTATGTACTCGTATTGCAAGACATTGCTTGAATATCAAGTTAAAATTTAATTAAATGTTTTGCTTGTCTTGCAAAACACTTGCAAACCAAGTTACTTGCAATCCAAGGTTTTACTGTATAACTTATTATATATGCCGTTGGCATTTTTTTTTTTTTTTCATGTTTGCTAGTTCAGTTCTTACAGAAGATTTTTGACTTAGAAACAGAACAGTATCCTGGTTTGCTTTTCATGACAGAACTCACAAGGGATCCTTTTACTAAGCTGTGGTAAACATTAACGCATGCTTATCACAGCTTGAAATGCCTTACTGCAGGGTGCGCGCAGGCATCCCGCAGTAATTTTTGTGATTACTGTGCACTACCTACACATTAAGAAATAAAATCTGGGATGCTGGGGGTCAATGTTCCCTCGAAGTGCCGAGTTCATGTGAGCACAAATGGTTTTTGTCGCGAGCAAATGACTGAATTGATATGAGCAAAACTTGTCCGTTATATTACCCTGCTGGTATTACACACTGTACATTCCAAATTAAGGACCTCTTTCACTAAGCCACGGTAAAGGTGTCTACCATGGCCTGGAGTGTTAAATGTTCCAACGCTCATAGAAATTCTATGTGTTGGAACAGTGTCAGAGCATTTAGCGCTCCGGGCCACAGTAGAAACCTCAACCACAGCTTAGAAAAAGGGGGGGGGGGGGTTAAGTGTGTGGCACAGTGGTTAGAGCCACAGCTTCAGCACCCTGAGGTTGAGGGTTCAAATCCCATTCTGCTCCTTGTGATCCTGGGCAAGTCACCCAATCCCCCCTTGCCCCAGGTACATTAGATAGAGTATGAGCCCACCAGGATAGGTAGGGAAAAATGCTTGAGTACCTGAATGTAAAATCACATAGGCTATAAGTGGTATTATAAATGCTAAAAATAAATAAAAAAATGGAAAATAAGATGATTTTTTTCATTGAAAAGACTTAAAACATTTTTCAGTTAGCTCTCAGAGGCCAAGATCATCTTCCCAAGATCAAGACAGTAAGCTGTCCTGACCTGAGAAATGAGGTTTTGGTCTCTGACAGTTGATCAAAAATCTACTAAAATTAGTCCAATGAAAAGATATCACCTTAATTCTATATTCTATTTATATTTATTAACCTTTATAAACAAGGGTACTATACTATCCTGAATTTAAAAATAAAATTCTCTTTTCGCTTTTTATGTTCTGGCCATTCACTTCTCTGATTTCTGCTTTCCTCCGTCGTAAATCTCTTTCCAGGTTCTTTCTCTCCTCCTTTTCCTTTCGGCTTTCTTCAGTTTATTTTTCTATTTCTATGTCCAGATTTAACTGATCCTTACTAGTGCTGCCCGATTCAGGGAAAATTCGATTTGTTTCAGTTTTCTTGTACAATCAGGCATTTTTGAGTTTGTTTTTTTCAAACATCCTGGCAGGTTTTTTGTAGCCTTTTCACCCACCCCACCCCCTTTTCCCTCTCCAACCCCACGCTGGCACTGTGGTTTAAACAAAATAAACAAAACAGGACTTTTTCTCTCTCTGTTAGGTCTTAGCTCATGCTCACTGTCTAACACCAGCTCTGGCAGGATACACATTTCAAATCTGACCTATGTAATGGTTAAGGGACTGGAGGAGATGCCGTACAGTGAGAGATTAGAGAAACTGGGCCTCTTCTCCCTTGAAAAGAGGAGACTGAGAGGGGACATGATCAAAACGTTCAAGATAATGAAGAGAATAGACTTAGTATATAAAGACAGGTTGGTCACCTTCTCCAAGGTAGGGAGAACAAGAGGACACTCTAAAGTTGAAAGGAGATAGATTCCATACAAACGTAAGGAAGTTCTTCTTCACCCAGAGAGTGGTAGAAAACTAGAACGCTCTTCCGGAGGCTGTTATAGGGGAAAACACCCTCCAGGGATTCAAGACAAAGTTAGACAAGTTCCTGCTGAATTGGAACGTACGCAGGTAAGGCTAGTCTCAGCTAGGACACTGGTCTTTGACCTAAGGGCTGCCCCGTGAGCGGACTGCTGGGCACGATGGACCACCGGTCTGACCCAGCAGCAGCAATTCTTATGTTCTTAAATAGAAAATTATTATTTTTCTACCTTCCACTGCCATATCTAACATTTGGGGGGGGGGGGTATCTACCATCTCTCTCTCTTTCTGCCTTGTGCCCTGGGTCAAACCTCTCTATTCCCCTCCATGCAGCATCTTTCCCTTCCTCCCCTCCATTATCATATGCATTTGTGCAACCTTTCTTTCTCTCTCCCCATGCACCATCTCTCCCTGCCCTCCACCCTATGTCCAACATTTCTCCCTTTCTCCTCTCCATGCATGTCTCCCTCCCCTCCACCATATGCAGAATTTCTCCCTCTCACCCCTTTCTCTTTGTTTCATCTCTTCCTTTCTCTCCTCCACCCCAACAATTCATCCTCTTTTCTCTCTCTCCCCCTATGTGCAGCATGTTTCCTCCCCTCCCATCCCCCTGTGCCGCAGATTACCATCCCTCCCTCCAGTCCCCCTGTGCAGCAGCATCCCACTGATTATCCCACCATGAGACCTGACATACCTCAGAGGCCTCCTAAAGCAGCAGCGGTGGTGGACGGTCAGCAGTGGCATCACTCTGAACAGCCTGCCCCGCTAGGGCTTCCCTCTGCCACGTCATCAGTGAATGACTTGTGGATTTTAGATAAACAGACCACTAGTTAAAGGGGGGCATTATGTAGATCTCTCTTGGAAAGGAGAAGGGCTCTTCCTCTTATTAGTCATTTTTATTAGCCAGAGTAATAACAATAATATAATTATTTCTTGTCCTTTCATAGGGATGTCCTAGTGTCCTATTTCTTTACTCCGTCCTCAGTCTCTCTCTAAAATGCTCTAATTCCTAAATGTCTTGGAAGATACGTATTGAATACATTACCAAATTACTTCACTCAGAGATATATGCCCACTTCTGATCATTTAGATTTCTTTTTGTTACCTTTACAAATATTTGTTAGTTACATTTTAATTTTTGTACTTTTATTTTTTTATACAAATGACATGTAGTATGTATTTTTTTTTCCTATACAGTTAAAATGTGAGACTAAAATTAGTTCTTTTTACAATACACCTTGTGAATCCATACAAATTGGCTACATACTTTTTTCATGAGTCATCTAAAATTAACCATCCTATCTTTATGTCTTCCCCACAGGCTTTTCTGGAAGATTCTCCTGATCTGAGCTGCTCGCTTTAGCTTGATGGCTGGGTGCGGCAGTAACCTTGCATTAGACTATCGGTTCCTCTGTGACAGAAATGCAGCATGGGGTATCGTTCTGGAAACTCTGGCAGCCGCCGGCATTGTCACTACCATCTTCCTTCTGTTTGTCCTCTTTTGCCTCATCCCCCGCATCGCAAATTTTACAAAGCGCTCCATTGTCCCCATCCAAATAATTTTTCTGCTGGGAACTTTGGGAATCTTTGGCCTCACCTTTGCCTTCATCATCCAACTGAATGCTCAGACTTGCCCAACACGCTTCTTCCTTTTTGGAGTTCTCTTTGCCATATGCTTCTCCTGCCTCCTAGTCCACGCCTTCAAGCTGGTTGGCCTGGTAAGATGTAAACAAGGGATGAACGGGTGCCTGATGTTATTGGGTGTCTTTGCCCTGTCAATGGTCCAGGTCATCATTGCCATCATTTGGGTAGTAATTGAGCTGGCAAGGAACAAGATGCCATGCAATTTTCTTACCAACACTGATGATGAGTTCATTGAGCTCAATAAAAACTTTGTATATATTCTCATCTATGTCCTCTTCCTCATGGCTCTAACTTTTATTGTCTCCATGGTAACTTTCTGTGGGAGCAATGGCACCTGGAAGATACATGGAGTCCACATCTTCCTCACTATGTTTTTGTCCATATGCATCTGGATAGTCTGGATTGTCATGCTTTTACGAGGAAACAGGGATTTGCACCACGGCCATTGGTGGGATGATCCTGTCATATCTATCGCCCTAGTCTCCAATGGCTGGGTCTTCATTATCTTCTATCTAATTCCCGAGTTCATCCACCTCACACGGAATCCTGTTGAGCTCATAAAGGAATGTGCACCCACCCAACCCCATCTCCTTCGGCAGCCAGGTGGAGTAGAGAACCGTGTCTTTGGGCAAGATGACTGCCAAGGTAAAGTATCACTAAGAAATTCCCCCTCCCCTCTACCTGATTCAGCTATCAGAGGTTAGCCTTATCTTTTGGTTTTCTTTTTGAGCCTCCCTATTTCCCTACACCTTTAATGGCCCTTTAGGGTAGGGCCTCTCAGCTTCTGCAATTGGTTTCTGGTGCTCCTTGTCTGTAAATTTTAGGTATTCTAGCATAAAGTTACTAACATTTGAAATTTTGAAAGAAAGGGTTGCTTATTACCCAAGATTCTCTCTAGCTAATAATTGCAGTGAATTGGCTATTGTAAAGAATGGTTTCTGTTAGGGTCTGGGATGGGGGGTGGCCAGCTGAGGATATGATACAAGATGAGGATTAGGGTTGATGTGTTCTGTTTTGTTGTATTTTTTGCTGCTATGATTTTGTATTGATTGTTGGGAGTACATGTTTTTTTTTTAGAAATGGGATGGAATAAGCGGGTGGCTGAGTTTTAATCATGATGATTATTTATCATATTAATTATTCATTCACTCATTCATTATTTATTTATTGTGTTTGTGTATTGTGCCAATGCTATTTTATGTTATGTTAACCAGGTTTTCTATTCTGCCTTTACCTATTCAGTTCAAGGTCGGATTACATTACAAGAGGTCGGGTCAATTACCCAGGAAGTTACAATGCACAGATTGACATGGAAATTCAATAGGGTTGCTAGTATAGGTAGATCAGTACAACTATTAATACAGTTGGATCATAGTTACAGTGCCTCATACTAATTGCTGAACAATGTAATCATGCATTACATTAAAGTAACAAAAGTGAAAATGATCACTTAATAGGTAGGTCATATCCATCTGTCTGTGACCCTTTGCAATGATTAAACGACGGTAGGTTTTGTTTTTTTTTGTCATCCTCTGAGCTTTTGGGAGCTCCTTCCTGCTAAAATTTGAATTTCCCCAGTTTCAAGGTTGTCTGCAATGCCCATTGGCTGTCTGGCAGAGCCAACCAGGAGAGAGGGTAGCCAGGAATGCAGGAAGGGAGAGAGATCAAATACTAGATAAGTGTGGCAAGAAGAGGGACTTACTCTTGAAGAAAGAAGATGAAAGTTCCCACAGTGTAGAATTGTCTAGGACACAGCAGGTGTCCTAGACCACCAATCCTAAATGTGTACACTTGCTGGGAGTATGTCCTTTCAATGCTCTAATCTCTTCTACATCACTGTAGATCAGGGGTGTCAAAGTCCCTCCTCGAGGGCCACAATCCAGTTGGGTTTTTAGGATTTCCCCAATGAATATACATGAGATCTATTTGCGTGCACTGCTTTCACTGTATGTTAATAGATCTCATGCATATTCATTGGGAAATCCTGAAAATCCGACTGGATTGCGGCCCTCGAGGAGGGACTTAATTAGTCAAAACAAAATAGAAGGGGAAAACAATTGAAAAATTGGGAGCTCAAAGGAAAATGTCCAAACTTAACAAAGTACAGAAACTCCCTAACATATGCACAAGTTTCAAATATGCACATAAACTTTTCATAAACTCACTCTTAAGGAAAACATATGCTCAGAAACCTAGAGACTGCCTGGAGAATGCTCACCATATCCAGCCTCTCCATCCAGTCATCGCATATTTTGTAATTGATAACTTATTATCTCTTGAAAATGCGAACCCTGACTATTGTACACGTTCTCGTTATGGCGGTTTGAAGTCCATGAAAAAATATATCAGAGACCCGTTCTATCCTTTTTTGAATGTTTCCACCTTCTAGCATTGAGGTTCCCTGATACAGGGGCGAAACCATGAGAAATCACGTCGGAACCTTAAAATTGAGATGTGTGTTACAAATTTTTTTAAACATGTACAACAGTCAAGGTTCACATTTTCAAGAGATAATAAGTTATCAATTACAAAATATGTGATAATTGGATGGAGAGGCTGGATATGAGGAGTATTCTCTGGGTATGGTTTCCAGGTCTCTGAGCACTAGCTGCTCACGAACACAATCCATCAGGGTCTACCACTACTCCATCCCTATTCATGTTGTCTTTTGCAGTCCCGCTCCTGGAGCTTCAGGCGTGAACACAGAACAGAAATATTTGTTAAACAATTCAGCCTTTTCTTTAGCAGCTTCTACGTATTTCTCCCCTTCACTTTTGAGTTTCACAATGCCACTTTTGCACTTCTTCCTATCATTGATATATCTAAAAAATGTTTTGTCTCCCCATTTAACCGTATCAGCTATTTTTTCTTCCATTTGTAGCTTTGCTTTCCTGACAAATCTTTGAGTGGCAGCCAGTATGTAAATGAGGTCAAAGTTTCAGCAGCTTACCAATGGCAAAAAAACAAACCTCTCTTTACTTTTCCAGATATTTTTGCTTGTCTTCCTCTTTCTGCAATCTTTTGTAGTTTATGAACGCTAACCTTTTGTTCCATACCTACTAAGCTACTACTTTCATTTTTATTTTTAAACTTTATTAATTTTTTAAGCCAACAAAAGTACAGAACAATATATATAATCCACCACAGTAAGCACTTATAATCTGTTAATAATAATACATAAAGAATAACTCCCCTCCCTTCCCGTCTATAACCTGTAGACATAGAACATAAAAACCTCCCCCTACCCTGGATGTGTGTGTAATTCCACAAAAAACTAAAGATAAAAGACAATTATAACAAAGTAATAAATGACATCAATGGTCCCCAAATCAAATTAAACAATGTGCTATGCCCCAACATATCAGCATTCATTTTCTCATACCTGTAGCAGAGGCATAAATTTGCCCACCAAAAAGGAAAATTAAGGCGATCGCAATTTTTCCAATTACGAGTAACCATCTGTATGGCTACCCCAGTCATAATAAGGAGTAGCCGACTTTTATATCGGTCCAAAGGGATTTAAGTTGTAATAATGTCCCACATATAACTACATCATATGTCCATGGAATTGATGACTCCAGTACAGTGTTAATCTGCCCCCATATCGACTTCCAAAAACTAAGGGCACTTTTTACTAAGGTGCGCTAGCGGTTTTAGCACTAAACGCTAATGCCTCCATAGAGCTTGCGTTAGTATTTTTCATTTAGCGTGTGGTTAGCGTGCGCTAAAAACGCTAGCACACCTTAGTAAAAGGAGCCCTAAGTATTAAAGGACAGTAAAACAACAGATGGTCCAGTGTCCCAAAGTCAAGATGACAGTGCCAGCATCTGTTAAATTTAGAATGATCTAGCTTCTGTAGACGAACCGGGATCCAAAAAATCCTATGCAACAAGAAAAACCAAGTTTGTCTCAGAGGTGCTGACGCTGTACATCTTATCCTCCAAGACCAAATTTGTGGTCATTGAGTAGCAGAAATCCGCTGCTTAATCTCAATGCTCCAAATATCTCTCAAACTTGTTTTTGGTTTCTTATTCATATAGCCAGATATTAATTTATACCACTTGGCTGCCTGATGCCCCGGCAAATCTGTCTAGAAGCATAGGCCCGGCAAGCTATACTGATTTTTTTTTTAGATTTCGCCAATCAGGAAACCCTTTCTGACAGGCCTGCTTCGACTGCGGCCACTTGTAGAACCAAAGTGGTCTTCTTTTTCTCTTACTTTTACTTACTTGCCTCACAAAAATGTCTGTCACCCTTACAATAATGCCTTACAGTTTTGCCCACTGCATTTCTACTCCTTCCAGATGCTCCCATCCAGCAAATTCCTTGACGTAATCCCTCATCTGAACAAAGTTCATTTTTTTAAAAGTCTAGAACCTTTACTTTTGAATGATCCCTCTCTATACCCGTCTCAATATTAAACCGTACCATGCTTTCAATATATGTGGTTAAAGTTAACTGAATATCCCTATTAAGTGAACTTCTAGACAGAAATGAAAACCCTGTTATTCAAAAAATTTATCAAGAAATCATAACAAATCTCCATGTCTATCCCCACTCTTGTAAATTTCCCTTCAAAGTCTCAACCATGTAAACAGCACCCTAATTTGTAATTTTCCTGGAAATGTCCAGTTATCTTCTTTTGTAATCCGCCTAGAACTGGCGGAATAGAAGTCACTAATGTAATGTAATGTATTTATCCCAACTAGATTTAACAGCTTAGTGGGGCTACCCAGAGCTATTTTTAACAGACCAGTGGTAAATACTGTCATTATCTGGTTAAATCATAAATGTGCCCCAGACCACTCAGATAACCAGGCAGCAATCCCAAAATTTCAAAAGTAAGGATTTATCCAGGTAACTCCTGAAATTAACTAGAAAAATTATTTGTCCGGGTTTCGGAAAGCCCTAAACTCCTGCAGCGTCTGGAGGGCTTCTAACAAGCACGTGCGGATAATGTCATACACATCCACGCATGCTGGAAGCCCTCCAAACACGGCCTGGAGATCAAAAAAGATGTGCTTTTGGGGGGGGGGGGGGCAGGGCTGGGTGCAGAACAGAGCAGGGCATGGGGCCATGCATCCGGGTTTTCCCATCGGCAAATCTCATAACCCCAGGGAAAACTCACACAAGGGCACGTTAAGACCACTTTACTGCAGTCTAGTAAAAGGCCACTTCAGACGGAAGAGCTGGACCTATAGCTCTGCAATAACATGTTTGGTTTAAAGTCATACTACTAAATACAAGCAATCAAGCATGTATTTGTTCTCATCATAATAAATTCTCAGTGACCTTCTGAGGAGTGCCTGCCGCGGTTCAGAGGGGGGGTGGGTGATCACCATCGTAGCAGGAGAGATGAGCCATCTCTCCTGCTTCGATAGTTTCAGTAGGTAGTAAGCAGGTTGCTGGGGCTGCTGAGCTGCAGCGATCAGCTCAGCAGGCCCTTTTTTGGCACTTATACCTGTTTTGACTTGGTCTAAATCAAAATGTATAAGTGCCGACTAGATAACCTGCCTAAACTTTGGTTATACCTGCTGTACGCCTAGGTGTAGCTCGGCCCACCTCCCACCCTTTCCCCTCCTCTAAAAACACCTCTTTTTGCTCTATGCGTTTAGAGCAGGGGTCTCCAGAGTCCCTCCTCGAGGGCCAAATCCAGTCAGGTTTTTGGGATTTCCCCAATGAATATGCATTGAAAGCAGTACATGCACATAGATCTCATGCATATTCATTAGGAGACCCCTGGTTTAGAGGCAGGGGAAAGGCTTAAGCTGGTTTTAGATACGTCTAAAAACAGCTTTGATTATGGGTACTTGGACGATCAGGCTTTTTGATCGTCCAAGTACCCATTTAGGCCTTTTTTTTAGACGTTTGGAGGTTTTTTGGCCTTTAAAGTAGTCTACTGCTTAAAAGGTTCCCATCTTCTCCATTAGGTCATCAAAATATTTTTTTTTTTTTGTTTTTAGAAAATATAATTTAGCTTTATCAAAATTTAAACTTATCTTTTCGTTATGTCGATTCAGACTTCATTTCCACTGGAGACTGTTCTTTCCTCGACATGAATTCATGTTTCGCCTAATACTTGGTTGGATTTAGTGTGATTAATACAGTGCATGCGCGTTTAAAAAAATTGAGCCATAATATACGTCTGGTTTAAAGTCATAGCTTGTGTTTCCAAATCTGAGACCCCTGGAAAGGGGAGGACTACAAAAGGCCTGGGACTCTCACGTGGAAATGCTATCCTGATTTCACGTGAACATATTTGGCAGAATTCCTGCTGGTTCCAGTGAACATACAGGTGTAGTCCTGGTTTTATAGGGTTACCCTCCCCTTTTTCAGTATTATTTTGCTACTTAAGAAATAAAAAGTCACACCCATCCTTGCTATCTGTAAGAGACACACCTGTGTGGGTGTAGTACTGAGAACCTGAGGTCTAACCCTCTCGAGGAAAACCTGTATGTCACTTACACTTCCAGATATACGCCACTACGGGAGACCTAAATGAGATTCCCCACAGAAGCAGAGGCACAAATGGAAGCGGCCTCTGGCTCTGCAGATCCATTGCTCAGAAAGTACCCCAAGGAGAAGCTGAGTTACCAAAATTAGTCTTGGCAATAGAAGTGCCCTTCAATTTTCAGCTACTTAGCACCATTCCATGTGCGCTGCATCCTCACAAACACACAGATCTCGACGTGAGCACTTGTTAAGATTTGAAAGGAAGAGCAGCTATACCCAAATTAAGATTCTGAAGTATTTATTTACGTACAGTGGTGCCTCGCATAACGGACGCCTCGCACAGCGAACGCTGCGCACAACGAACTTCAGGTCTTGCTTCCTACAACGAACTTCGTTTCACACAACGAAGTCGCCCGAGCTGCATCGCTTAACTGCCCTCTCTCCGCCTGGCTCCCTGTGCAGTGGCGCTACATATTTTAAACCCCCCTGCCGCCGCTGCTGCATATTTTTAAGCCTCTGCCGCCACCGCATATTTTTAAACCTCTGCTGCAACTTTAATCTCACCCGCTCACTCGTAACTGGTGGTCTAGCAAATTTCCCAGCCAGAAGCGCAGACAGAGATCAAGAGCAAGCCTTCTGTGCTACTGCCTGGGCCTGCGCTGATCTCTGAATGGCTGCAGTCAGCTCTTGCGGGACTCACAAGAACTAACTGCAGCCATTCGGAGATCGGCATGGGCCCACACAGGCATGCAGAGGAATTGCTCCTGATCTCTGCGCTTCTGGCCTGTACGCCACTGGCTGGGAAAGATGGGAGAAATTAAAAAAGGTACCGAGGGGGGATGATTAAAAAGGTACTGGGGAGTATGTGGGGGGTGATTATAATACACAGCAAGGATCAACAAAACCTCTGTCTCCCCTCCCCTTCACATATATCCCCTCTATATCATGCTAACAGAATACCACAGTCACACATAGCAGGAATAGGGTTAGGGTAGTGCAACTAGGGCAACTGTCCCCCTTGGTCAAAGAGAGCCGTAAGCCTCTGCCTGGACTTTGCAGTCCCCAGTTGTGTCTAACACCAGCTCTAACAAGATAAATTTATCTTTTTTTATGTCATCTTAGCATATTTTATGCTACAGAACGAATTATTTTTTTTAACATGTATTGTTATGGGAAAACGCGTTTCACATAACGAACTTTTCGCATAACAAACTTGCTCCTGGAACCAATTAAGTTCGTTGTGTGAGGCACCACTGTATTCAATTTTCTATACCGTTCTCCCAGGGGAGCTCAGAACGGTTTACTTGAATTTATTCAGGTACTCAAGCATTTTTCCTTGTCTGTCCCGGTGGGCTCACAATCTATCTAATGTACTTGGGGCAATGGGGGGATTAAGTGACTTGCCCAGGGTCACAAGTAAATATGCTTATTTATTTAGTTATTCCTCTCCTCCCCCCCCCCCCCTTTTACAAAATTGTAGCTCAGTGTTTAGCGCTAGCCGTGGCGGTAACATCTCCGACGCTCATAGGAATTTTATGAGTGTCGGAGCTGTTACCGCCGCAGCCAGCGCTAAAAACCGTGCTACGGTTTCATAAAAGGGGGTTGTGTAAAAAATCTTTTATCCCACTCTCCACATCTAGGCAGCTTACAAAAAAAAAACACATATATACAAAATAAATACAAGGACACAAAGGGCTCCTTTTACTAAGGTGCGTTAGGGCCTTAACGCGCAGAATAGCGGGGGCTAAATTGCCACAGGCGCTAGACCTTAACGCCAGCATTGAGCTAGCATTATTCTAAAAGCGTACCGCATGGTTTAGCGCGCGGTAATTTTGTGCGTGCGCTAAAAACGCTAGTGCACCTTAGTAAAAGGAGCCCAAAGACTATAAACCAATATTATGGCTATATCAACGAAGTATCAAAATATCCAAAAGTTTGACCTGAAGTAAAGGCTTGCAGGAAGAAATGTTTTCAGTTGCTTTCGAAAAGTAAACAATGGCTGGCTCAAATGTAAACTCTGAGACAAGGTGGCTTTGGGCCTAGCAAGAATAAATAGGGAGTCTCTACCTTCTTCCAATCTAATATGCCCGAATGAAGGAGCATCAAGCAGGCATTCATCTATGGGCCTTGAGTTCATGTTGTTGTCTAGGTCTTAAGAATGGCAGCAGGACCCTCTGTGTCTCAGAACTCCATTCCCTGAATCTTTGTTTCTGTTCTTTAGATGAAGACTCTGGCCGGTGTTTTCCATCTTCCCAACCACGCTTCGATGCGCTACCAATGAAGGTAAGGGTGGGCTTGTTCTTGTATTCATGTTCATTTTGATCAGCGTTAAAAAAAAAAAAAAATTGCTGGATTATTTTGAATGAGGAAGCGATGCTGAGATCCTCTTTGGTTCAAGATCCTCAGGAGACAGGGCCCTGATTGAAAGGCTGCAACCCCATCTGATAATGGATTATAAACTGTGAATAAAGATCTGAAAATTCCCCCCAAAACATAAAAAATAATACATAAAGCCAGGGGTGGCCCTATAATGAGGCCAACTGAGGCAACATCTTGCTGCCAGCCAGCCTACCTGCTGGTTAGCTCTCTCTGCTGCTCCCCTTCCTGGCATCTAATGCTTTCACCTTTCTTCCCCCCAATCAGCATTTTATCCATTCCACACCTCTCCCCTCCCCATCTACCTTCAATTTGTCATAAAAGTTGCCAGATGGTGGTAGCAATTCACAGAGCTGCTGCCTGTCCTTCCGTCTTCTCTCCACTGAGGTCCGCTCCAGCGGCAACAGGAAGTTGTCAAAGAGAGTGGGCCGCAGTGGAGAGAAGACACAGGGACCGGCAGCAGGATAGCTCTGTGAATCGCTACCGCCGCCCGGCAACTTTTACAACAAATTGCCGGTTGGGGCGGAGAAGGGTGAAAGCGGAAAGCCTAATAGTTGGGGGTGCCCTTGTTCCACCCCCCATTTTGGATGCTCAGAGGGGGCGTCAGCTCAAGGAGGAGTGCGCGCAAGCTCATCCCTTTCCTCAGGCAGCAGATTGCCTTGAGCCACTCCTGCATGAAGCCTTATATGACACAGTGGCTCTACTAGGAAATGGGATATCTCCAGGTCAGGATATTAACATTTCATCATTATTTTATAAAAGGCTCTACCAGATATAGCACCTTTTGTAAAATAGGCATAGAGATGTGCAGGGGACACATGCATTTCATGTCACATACAGCCATGGTATTCATTTTTCAAACTTACATGTGCAGAAAAAAAAAGCGTGGTATAGGACAGGGGCTTGACACATGCAAGTACCTACATCTGCACATGTAAACATCTATTTTGCAACATATGTGTGTACCTGTCAGTGCTCACATAGATATGTGCCTCATTTTAAAACAATTATGCATGGGGAAGAGATTTTGTATTTAGCTCACGCCTTTTTCAGTAGTATTTCAGGTACAATAGTTATTAACATGGGAAGGCCCTTCCAGGAGTAGCAAGTATTACTCTATGAAAAGGATGCAAAAGATGGTAATTAATAGCTGCAGCTTAATTCTTAGTTTCAAGGAGAGCAGAAGGTGGTATTCAATGGCCTGAGCCATGAAACCCAGTCTTAATTATATTCCATTACCCTCCACACTCCAGCCACTAGGTGAATAATAGACATTAATTGTCTGAACACAAAATATGCTTATCACTTCAAATATCTAAAAAAAATTTCTTGTTACTTTTTCTTTTTTTCTGAATATCTTAATACATAATAATAATGGTGAATTTGAAAGCTCAGACCCAACAACCACACTCTAGTGAAAGATCACGGAGCCAGTTGTGAATGAGACCATCGTAACTAACCACTGTCTCATTCCACCGCATACAGACTTCATTTTCAAATGCTAATTAAATGCTAATTAAACAGCCTGTACTTATCTGAAGCGGTGGAGTTGCTGGGATGCGTCCCACAACTGCTCCGGTCTGATAACCAAAAGAAAATAGAAGATGCTGCTGTCTCAAACATCCCTCGACCCTTCAACTTGAGTTTCACGAATTGGAGCTTCTTCAGGAGGGGACACCGTTGGCGAGACTCCCACCCGAGCAGACTGGCAGCAAAGGAAAAGACGGCATCCCAGCAACTCCACCACTTCAGATAAGTACAGGCTGTTTAATTAGCATTTAATTAGGATTTGAAAGTGAAGTCTGTATGCGGTGGAATGAGACAGTGGTTAGCTATGATGGTCTCATTCACAACTGGCTCCGTGATCTTTCACTAGAGTGTGGTTGTTGGGTCTGAGCTTTCACATTCACCATTATGATTATGTATTAAGACATTCAGATAAGAAGAAAAAGTAAAAAGAAATTTATTTTTAGATATTTGAAGTGATAAGCATATTTTGTGTTAAGTTTGAGATCACTCAATCATAAAAGGGTTTCTCATTAATTATTTAAATTAATTGTCTGAAGTCATACAGGTGACCCACTGTAGACTAGAGGTCTGCACGGGAATGGGGATTGAGGGAATCCCATGGGTCCCGCGGGGGTCCCGCAAGAAACCCCCCCTAACCCACGGGACTCCCACGGGGACTCCCCTCTGGCCCACGGGACTCCCACGGGGACCCCCCTCTAGCCAACGGGACTCCCACGGGGATGGAAGGCTTTGGAAGTAGGGTTCATCCATATAATATAATGGACACGTCAGCCTTAGTAAAAGAGGAGATTTATAAGTTAATTACCTGAACAGAAAACAAAAAAAGGGTTCCACCAAAGAGATTCCACAAGGAAAACAGCAGCGCAAACACAAAAGAAACTGTGGAATTAATGATCCTGTCAGAAGTAATTGCTGCTTTTTATGGGGACGGGCGGGGATATAGGTAATTCCTTGCGGGGACGGGTGAGGACGGAAAGGATCCTGGCGGGGATGGGTGGGGATGGGTGGGATTTCTGTCCCCGTGCAACTCTCTACTGTAGACCTTCCGGGTGGGGATGGGTGGGATTTCTGTCCCCGTGCAACTCTCTACTGTAGACCTTCCAGGTCTACACAGTGATTTCATGAGATAGAATGAATTCTGCCATGCCCCCCACCCCCAAGCAGTGCACCACTATTGAGAAAGCTGCTTCCAGATATCCTGCCAAGGGATCCTAGCTGGTGCAGATGAAAGAAAGAGAAAGCAACCGGGCAGAAGACAAGAATTTAAATCCCCCCACACTTTGACTTCCAGTCCGTGCCCCTGGCTCTTCTGCCCAGCAGGATCTCGTGATAGGTCCATCCCAAACAAGTGGGCGTTGACAGGCTGTGTGCAAAACTCAAAAGAAGCCGATGTGGGACCATGTTATTAGTGGCTTCTCATACTGTGGGTCGGGCTGTAGCTTTTCGCTATCTCCAGAGTAAATTAGTACCTGAGGAAATGGAAGGACAAAAGGTTACATTATTTGTCCAAAGTCACAAGGAACGACAATGGAATTTGAGCCCTGGCCTCCTTAGTTCTTAGCCCACCACGCTAACCATTAGCACAATTGTCTCTTGAGTTACTGGTGGTAACCCCAGGTTGCTGGCATTTTCAGAAGTGTAAGAGCTAGAAAGGAAATTTCTTAAAGCACATGTGCTTTCCCATTGTTTAATGGGAAATGTTGTTTGGTGCCATCAACTCATCTTCAAGTCCTAGCGACTCAATGAACATCATCAAGTTTTCATGGCAGAATACAGAAGTAGATTGCTGGGCCTTTCTTCTGCACAGTATAAATTTGATGTTGTCACATTGAACGTGATCCTCTGCCTCCAACACTGGCCATCTGTTGCTGCTCAGATGGGTACATCGCTAGTCTGAAATTTCTGCTGATACCTGTCTGCCTTGGGAGGCCTACTGGTAGTGAAACTACCGACGACATAGCTGCCAGTTTTTCAGATTGGCACAGGCCCCAGTGGCACGACCAGCCCATGTACCCATGGCTGGAGTGATGGGAAATACACACATACATTTTCAGTCCCTCCCAACCCCCATTGAAATCTCTGTATTCTAGCCATCTACACATGAAAACAGTGGCTTTCTAAAATCAACCTTTGCATGTGTAGTCAATCTTCTACTATTTTGAGGCCCTCAGTATGTTTATCATAATCACAAAAGTAAAATAAAGCAGTTTCTTGATCATATGTCTCTTTAGCTATAAATTACAATGTTATTATTAAGACTTAGCCAAAAGAAAAGCTTTATAAACTATAAAGGGTTTTACCTCATGCAAAATTGTCATGTCTTTACTAAGACATTAACTATTTTTTCTGAGGCTCTCCAAGTACCTACAAATCCAAAATGTGGCCCTGCAAAGGGTCCGAGTTTGAGACCACTGATCTAGATGTAAATATGCATAGGTGTTTCTAGAACAGGGGTTCTCCACCCAGTCCTTGGGACACATCCAGAAGGTGAGGTTTTCAGGATTCCACCATGAATATGCATGAGATAGATTAGCATACAGTGGAGGTAGTGCATGTAAATGTATCTCACTTCAATGCATTTTGGGTATGCTGAGAACCTGACTGGTTGGGTGTAGCCCGAGAACTGGGTAACCCTTGTTCTAGAATGACTTCCTTAGGCAAACAAATAGGACAAAGAGCACTTTGAAGACTTTATTTCTTTTATTTCTTGATGGTAAATCCAACCTATAATGATGTATGTGTGTGTGTTCTGAGATCTTTTTACCTGGACGTCTATAAATGCAGTGCTGACCTCTCTCCAGTTATCTAATACCTCAACAGCAGTAGAGTTGTACTGGGTCTCCTGGTCTTAATGACTGGGGTTCCTGAGATCAAGCTGTTCTCTTTTCAATGACTGATGCCAAATAGCAGGTAGGAAGTTGTAAAATATGTGGCAAATTTTGAATGTCCTGATTTAGGCTTCCTCTTTCTGACCTGGGCATCCAAAACAAAATTGGGGCTTTGCATGCATTACATTAGTCCAGTAAAAGGATATTGCCTTACATTCATCCCTCGGTATCCATGAGGATTGGTTCCAGGACCCACGCAGATACCAAAATCCATAGATGCTCAAGTTCTCTTAAGAACCGCCTCCCATCCCCCCCTTTCAGCATGGACCGAAGCTCTCTCTCTCTCTCAGGGCCCCTGCACCCATTGTACCTCTGCAACCAGTCTTTGACCCTGGCTGCAGTACCAGGGGCAACCATACTCAAAGGCTGCATGTGGCCTTCACCAGACCTTTCCCTCTGATTCAGCCCGCCCAGGAAGTTGTGTCAGAAAGGTTGGGCCGGGTTGTAGGGAAAGGCCCAGTGTAGGCAGCCTTTAAGTAAGGCTGCCGCTGGCACTCTAGGGCCGAAGACAGGCTGCCAAGTTACATGGGGGTGGGGGAGAGAGAGTCACAGTCAGGTCCATGATTGATGGAACTTGTGGATACAGAGGGTCAACTGTATATTCTATTATGTATGACCCTTTATTTCTCACATCTCAAGTAAGCAATATGGGCAAAAAGAAATGGGAGATACATTAGGAAGATGCAGTCATTTGAAATGATACAGAATATGCCAAATGGCATGTCCTATCTTGTTCCATATTGTTATTAAAAGGGAGCAATCTATTGGACTGAAGTTTGGATGAAAATTATGCTGCTTGTGCTCACATACAAAGTTCTGATTTGGAAATCCACATAGAGAATGACAGAGACAAATTGGTCCTCGTCCCCGCAGGATCTATCTTCATTCCCGTGAGTTCTGTCCCTGTCCCTGTTCGAGGCTTATGAAGATGGGGACAGAGCATGCAGGGATGAGGCAGAGGCAGGGACAGAACTCACGGGGATGGTGATAGATTCCGTGGGGACAGGGACAAATATGACCCAGTGTCATTCTCTCTGTGGAAAGTTCTTTGCCAAGGGGTGTGGCCCAGCTCTTTGATTTCCTATTTGCTCTTTCATTGAAGTTGATCATTAATAACAGGAAGGATACTTCTTCCCTCTCTAAGGCACAATGGTGGAATATTGTTTATATCTATTATAAATAAGAACATGAGTATTCCACAATCAGTTCTTGATGTTATTTTCTTTACCCCGTGTTATTGTTTCTGTTACAATTATATTTAATAAAGGGAGTTGAACTGAAAATTGAATATTAGAAATTTATAAAAAAAATCCAAATTTCAGTTTTTCATTGTCATCAGTAGCTCATGAGATTTTTTTATGTAATGCGCTAGTAACAATGAGAATTCCTGAAAAGAAACAATTCTTAAAATAAAACAAAATCATAGGGGAAAAAAAGATGGCAATGCAAAACCATATCAAAATAAACCATTTTCAACTGCACGCCCCCTACTGGCTAGAGTCCTGCTTTCACGCTAACTCATTCCTTATCTCTTCCAGGACCTCGAAGACACCAAGGAGTTCACCATCCCTCGGCCCCACCCTGTCCCATGGGTCCAATATAGAACACATGACATCACGCTACCAAGCTGAGAGAAGGGAAACTCAGCACCTCCCTCCTGCCCCTCGCTCCTTCCCCATTCCCAGCTCAAGATGCCACTGTACAGAGACTCTCTCATCGTCCAGCTCACATTGTCTCATTCCCATCACAATGACCTGAAGTGCATCAGCAGCTGGCTCAGCTTCTAGCATTCCCATCAGCCTTGGTTTTGTACAGACACATGGAAGAAGACAGCAACATGGACACCAAATGAAAAACAGCAGAGTGTGATTCACATGGCTGGTTGGGCATTTCTGGTTTTGTACTTGGGCTTGACTGTTTTGAACATTCCTGGGGAACACAGTACCAGGATATATTGCCCATATGGGGCACAGTATACATAAATCTTGGACATGTAGAGCAGTATTTTATACACTGAAATAAGCACTGACAAATGTTAACACTCAGAAAGTACAATAATAAATATTCAGCTGGTGGTGATCAGCATTTTTTGGCCACCAGGAATGTTGTCTAGATATTCAGTGCTAGGCCATGGCTGGGTGTCAGCACTGAATATCTGGTTTTGTGTCTATCCCATATCTGGTTAAGTGCGATATTCAGCATTTAAGTGCCTACATGAAACTGGAAAAAAAAAATAGGTGGGAGTGGCCTACTGGTTAGAGCAGCCACCTCAGCACCATGAGGTTGTGAGTTTGATTCCCCACTGCAGCTCCATGTGAAGCTGGGCGTGTCACTTAAAGGAAAGGTATTGGGATTTGTATATAGCCCTTTTGTAGTTATACAACCACACTCAAAGTGGTTTGCATACTTCAAACATTTTCCAGATCTGTCCCGTGGGCTCAAAATCTATCTAATGAACCTGGGGGCAGTGGAGGATTAAGTGTCTTGCCCAGAGTCACAGGGACCAGTGCAAGGTTTGAGCCCATAACCTCAGGATGCTGAGGCTATAGTTCTAACCACTAAAACCACATTCTCCTCTTGCTCCAGGTACAAACTAAGGGGTCTTTTTTTATTAAGGTGTGCTAACCGATTTAGCGCGCACTAAATGCTAAGGCGCCCATAGAATATAATGGATGCATTAGCATTTAGCGTGCGCTAAATCGGTTTGCGCGCCTTAATAAAAGGACCCCTAAGTACCTGCCTAAAATAGGTAAACTGTTTTGATTGTGTAAAGCACACAAAAGAGAAGTATATCAAGCACCATCCCCCTTATGTGGTCCACCCCCTAGACCTCCCACAAAATGGCCGACTGTTAGTTTAGCAGTCTGTGGTGATAGTCAGCGGCATTAACTGGTTAGGTGCCCCTGAAAATCAGCGGATAGCCCCGCACAGGCAATTTAACCAGCCAAGAGCCTCTTCTGCTCCGTTAAGTCGCTTTGAAAATCGACCCCATAGTACCTCTTTTAATGCGTGACCCGTCAAATGAGCGCAGGACAATTACGTTCTGACAAGTGCATGCCCCGACAACTGTGCTCACGGACAAGTGCATGCATGGACAATTGCAGCGATGGATAGTATTTTGTGTTTTTGAGGGTTACAAAGTAACCCTCTATTTTGAGGGGGTGGGGGAACCCCCACCCCCACTACACTTTAAATATTCACTCGCTATCTAGTGTTAGGGTAAGGTTTATATCATGATTATAGGAACCCTAATCATGATATAAACCTTACCCTAACACGAAGGCCCTGATTTGCTGAGACTCCTCAGGCCCCGTCCCTTGGGAGGGGCTTGAGGGGCCTCCCAAGGGATGGGGGGGGTCTGAGGAGTCTCAGCAAATCAGGGCCTTCCAGATTCACAGGCCGCAATTGTCCTGCGCGCCCTTGGCCCGGCATGCAATCGTCAGCTCACATTTGTCGGAGCGCAATTGTCCTGCGCTCATTTGTCGGTGTACCCTTTTAATGTGATCTACAAGGGCTTTCCCGGGATCAGAGAACAGGCAGCCCGGGGGCATGCAAATGTGTCGATTGCTCTTGGCACATCCAAATTCAAACTTACTTTTGCCGAGAAGCAGGTGTGACTTTGCGGGAGGCAGATATATAAAGACATACACTCGCGCCTCTGATGCCTTTATAAGATGTTTCTCAGGATAGCATTCAAATGCCATGGTCAGCGTTTTCTTAAAACGTCAGCCTTGGTATGTAAATATTTTGCACGTATTCAACATCGCTAGGAGTATATCTGGATAGTGAATGGTGCAGAATATGAAATGAACCGCGATGAGCGCCGCTGACCGGCTGGATAGCAGCGATATCGAACCCGCTTTCCATAATCGCTAAACAGTTTCAGTTCGGACGGCCTTCTTACTGGCCTAAATTAATCAGAATAGCTCTACTAGGTAGGGACTGAATATCACTGATTACCTGTAGAATTAGGCAGAATGTTCACCTTCCGTCCCAGAACTATCCAGATAGAGACAGGGAGGTCAGTATGAACTTTCAATACAATATCTAGATAGTGCTGCTGAAAATTGCCAGAGTGCTTATTTATATAGGGCTGCTGCAATATGGATAACTGCTTTTGAATATTGGGCTATTAAGGAGGGAAGTTATTAAAGTGGGCTTTCCTTATGATGGGATAAGAACATAAGAACATAAGAAGTTGCCTCCGCTGAGGCAGACCATAGGTCCATCCTGCTCAGCGGTGCGCTCCCGCGGTGGCCCATCAAGCCCATTGCCTGAGCAGTGGTCTATATCTATCTATACCCTTCAATCCCTTTTTCTTCTAGGAATCTATCCAAACCTTCTTTGAAACCATTTAATGTGTTCCTGTCTACCACAGCCTCTGGAAGCGCGTTACATGTATCCACCACCCTCTGAGTGAAGAAGAACTTCCTAGCGTTTGTTCTAAACCTGTCCCCTTTCAGTTTCTCCGACCACAAGTCAGGGTCCTGTTTTATGCAGTGAGACCCCTATGCTAAAATAACCCCTCTTAACAGAAGTCCCCCATTGATAAATTCCCCTCTTAATGCTTCTCTTACCTAAGCACCCTGTTATAAATTTACCATTTTGGTTTAAGCTGGAGAATTTTGACTGACGTTGCTAGAGCCCAGCATTGTCAAACACACTAAGGGGTCCTTTTAGTAAGCTACGGTACAAACTGGCTTTAGCGTACCCTTGCACAGGTTTTCCCCCGTGCGCTAAGGCTATTTTTACTGCGGCCATAAAAATGGCATTTTTCTTTTTTTCTGTATTAGTGGCCATGCGCTGTTGCTATTAGCACGCAGCCACATGGGCACTTCCTGCACTCATGTTGTAGGTGTTAAGGGCTCGTGTGCTATTCCAGTGCTAATGTAGATACACTAATTAGTGCAGGAATGCTCACACTCCACCTCCCCAAACATTCCCCCTCAAAATAAAAATTAATGTTATTTTTCGTATTGATTCGACAGCTACTACAGGACACGAGTGCGTCCCACAGACAGGGTAAGTGCTTACCATAGTTTAGTAAAAGGGTCTCTAAACCAGAGTTCTTAGCCAAGAGCTTATCTTTGAATATACACTATTGGCCTCTCTTACAATGCCACACTAGCGGCCCTGAAGCCCATAGAGATTTAAAGGGCTTCGGGGCTGTTGCCACGTGACTTTGTAAAAGAGGCCGTATATGTTTTCTGTGTGTGTGTGTAAGCTTCTTGTTAATTCAACTAGTAGATAAAGAAAATCATTAAGATTCCCTTATTTTATTGTAATTTCTATTTATTTATAAATAATCTAGGTTATAAAATTGCCTGTCTCCATATATTTCATAGGATCTGTTGTTCTATTCAAAAAAAAAAATCAATAAAACTTAAAAAAACTTTCAGAAGCAGCTGTAGCTCCAAAGCATCAAAGTTCATTTGTAATTTATATGCACAAAACTAACATACATTATCACTTATGGAGATATTCTATAACCGGCGCCAAAACTTAGATGCTGGTAGCCACCCTATCAGCGCCTAAGTTAATTGACAAACGCCGTCAGAAACAGTGAAACCCCCCCGATGTTCAAGCTCCTACCAGCACCTAAATAAAAGGCACCAGAATCTATGTAAGAACCTGTGTAGGCATTTTCCAGTGCCTAACGCCACTATGGGCGTGGCTAACACCCGGAAGTGGCGTTAAGCACCAGAAAGCACCTACGTAGGCCTGATTCATGACATAGATAGGCACCTGAAATGTAGGCCTGTAAAACCCTGGCTGGAGACACAATTCTGCATATGACGCCATCACGATTGACATGTAACCAGCAGCTGCTTTTTAGGCAGTCGTTGATAGCGGCGCCATATACAGAATCCCTCTGTTAGTGAAGTTGAAATGTAAGGTACAGAGTCCAAAAATATCCCATTTCAACTTCTTAATTACATTGGTCAGTGCCCGGCCCCAATTCAAACATAAAAATAAATTATTAAGTGTTTGAACACTCCTTCTTGGTCCCTTTCACTATTATGAATAGAAGTGCTGCTGAACTGATCCTGATAAACTCACGGCTCCTATTACTAAGGTGCACTAATGGATTTAGCACATGGTAATGATTAGCGCATGCTAAACACTAAGGGCTAGATTCACTAACCTCCTTTGCGTGGCCGATCCATGCAGGCCCGACCAATTTACAAAACAAAAAAATTTAAATGAGGGCGATCAGAGGAACGCCCCCCTCCAACCGCACGGATCGCTAGTGTGCAATCTCGACGCATGCACAGACCATCTGTAAATGGTCTCCGCATGCATCTAAAAGCCGTCTAGAGCTGTGACTTTTTTTTTTTAAACTTTTACTAGCCCAGCGAGCTTTAAACTCACGGGCTAAAACCATTGGCTCACTATGCGGGGAAGGGCAGGAGTTGGGACAGCAGGAGAGATTCGGGGCAAAAGCAGGGCGATGAGTCAAGGCAGCAGGCAGGAGATAGCAAGAGATCGGGGCAGAGAAGCAGGGCAGAGAACAGGGCGGCAGAAGGTAGGGCAGTCGGAAAAGACCTCAGCGACTGGTCCTCAGCAGTCGCTTATTTTGGATCGGCCAGTCCAGTCGCTGTTGCTTTTTTTATTTTAGCAAATCGCTTCCTGTCTGCATTTGAATGCCGTTCCCCCTCATTTGCATGCGTGGATCGGAGGATGATCGGGATAGAGGTTAGTGAATCGGGTCGGAGGGAAATCGGGTCACAAAGGGCTCATGAACCGATCAGTTTGCTTAGTGAATCTAGCCCAAAGAAACCTATAGGAATAAAATGGGCTTCTTAGCATTTAGAGCGCACCAAGGAACTCATTTTCAAAAAAGAAAAATGTCTAATAAGTGGCCTAGAGGGGCAGGTAGACATTTTTCTTGGCAAACCCTTCCAATTTGCTATTTTCAAAACCTATTTTCTAGACAGATTCCTATGCTGTTCATCTGCAATTCATCTAAATCTTAATGGGGCATTTTAGAGGCAAAGTGTAGGTGGAACTAGGGTGGGTGTTTTCATGCCATAATCGAACATTTAAGAATAAGTCCAGGGCACAATTTGGAGGACGTCCGAGGCTAGACCTGTTTTAACAACAAATAAATGCCAAAAAGATGTCCAAACTGACCAGATGATCACTGGAGGGATGTAAGCATTACCCCTCACACTCCCCCAGTGGTCACCGACCCCTCTCACCCCCCAAAGATGTGAATGAAATAGTACATACCTGCCTGTATGACAGCTTCAGATGTTACATAGTAACATAGTAGATGACGGCAGATAAAGACCCGAATGGCCCATCCAGTCTGCCCAACCTGATTCAATTTAAATTTTTTTAATTTTTTCTTCTTAGTTATTTCTGGGCAACAATCCAAAGCTTTACCCTGTACTGTGCTTGGGTTCCAACTGCCAAAATCTCAGTTAAGACTTACTCCAGCCCATCTACACCCTCCCAGCCATTGAAGCCCTCCCCTGCCCATCCTCCACCAAATGGCCATACACAGACACAGACCGTGCAAGTCTGCCCAGTACTGGCCTAGTTCAATATTTAATATTATTTTCTGATTCTAAATCTTGTTTGTTCATCCCATGCTTCTTTGAACTCAGTCAACATTTTCCTCTCCACCACCTCTCTTGGGAGCGCATTCCAGGCATCCACCACCCTCTCCGTAAAGTAGAATTTCCTAACATTGCCCCTGAATCTACCACCTCTCAACCTCAAATTATGTCCTCTGGTTTTACCATTTTCCTTTCTCTGGAAAAGATTTTGTTCTACGTTAATACCCTTCAAGTATTTGAACGTCTGAATCATATCTCCCCTGTCTCTCCTTTCCTCTAGCGTATACATATTCAGGGCTTCCAGTCTCTCCTCATACATCTTCTGGCGCAAGCCTCCTATCATTTTCGTCGCCCTCCTCTGGACCGCCTCAAGTCTTCTTACGTCTTTCGCCAGATATGGTCTCCAAAACTGAACACAATACTTCAAGTGGGCCTTACCATTGACCTGTACAGGGGCATCAACACCTTCTTCCTTCTACTGACTACGCCTCTCTTTATACAACCAAGCATCCTTCTGGCAGCAGCCACTGCCTTGTCACACTGTTTTTTCGCCTTTAGATCTTCGGACACTATAACCCCAAGGTCCCTCTCTCCGTCCATGCATATCAGATTCTCTCCTCCCAGCATATACGGTTCCTTCCTATTATTAATCCCCAAATGCATTACTCTGCATTTCTTTGCATTGAATTTTAGTTGCCAAACATTAGACCATTCCTCTAACTTTTGCAGATCCTCTTTCATCTTTTCCACTCCCTCTTCGGTGTCTACTCTGTTACAAATCTTGGTATCATCTGTAAAAAGGCACACTTTTCCTTCTAACCCTTCAGCAATGTCACTCACAAACATATTGAACAGGATTGGCCCCAGCACTGAACCCTGAGGGACTCCACTAGTCACCTTTCCTTTCTTCGAGCGACTTCCATTAACCATCGCCCAATCAAAAAATTCAATCAGGTTTGTTTGGCACGATTTACCTTTTGTAAAGCCATGTTGCCTCGGATCCTGTAACCCATTAGATTCTAGTAGGGCAGCAAGCAGGTTTCTGCAGTAGCCTGGTTTAGTGAACCATAAAGATGGAGACTCTCACTACACTTATGGTGGAATTTGTGAGCCTTCCAAACCCCATCCTAATCCCACTGTACCAGCTCGTAGGTGTCACCTGCAAGAATGAGGGCTATGGTGTAGTGACCATAGTTGGGCCTAGTGGGTTTTGGAGGGCTCACCATACAATATAAGGGGGCTATGGTGAGATGTGTTCTTGGGACTTTTTATGAGGCTTACTGCAGTGCCCCCTAGGTGCCCCACTGCTCTGCTGGGATGTCTATGTGAATTCCACAGTTATCAATAAAATCCACTGACAATGGACTAGTGCTACCAAACTCGTATAGATATATTTTATTATTTTACCCTATTTTTAATTTTCTTAACTAGGTGGGGGAAAAAAAGCCTCAAACACAGAGCGATAGCACCATCTGGTGTCAGAATGTGATACATCACAGAGCTCCTGATCTAGGTAATCATTGGCATAACCCCCCCCCCCACACACACACACACACACACACCTTCCCTAAAGTCATTAAAAGTTTCTCTGTTTCTTTTTAACTTTTTTTTTTTTTTAATTTTCATGCATTTTTTAAAAATTCTTTATTTATATTTTAAACTTTTGACATACTTATCAATTAAATAAAGAAAAAAATACAATGCAAACAGAAATATTCCTAGCTTGTGTTAACTTCTTGGGGAAAGATTAAACAATGAAATAATAAATCACAGAGCATAATTAGTCCTCAATAACTGGATGAGGAGCTGCAGTTAGGCTGAAAAACTAACAGGTACCTCTTTAATAAAGAAAAATAAGATGGAGCTAACAGGTGTCAGAACGTATCCTCTCTGAGCTTTTACTTGGATGTAACAGGTTCACGTAGTAGTTACAGGCTGCCCTTGGGCAGAGATAAATCTAGACATCTGCTGTGGTTCATAGAAAATGTATCGACTATCTTTATAGACCATAATGCATTTACAGGCATACCTCAAGACAAATGTAGCACCAAACTGCAATGCCTGGGGTCTCAATATGAGAAATTGTTTCCTTCTCTTCTATGTGGAATGAGATACATCAGTGTACATTTTTATCAACACAACTAGTATACTACATCTAAAGCATTAAAAAAAAGAGGAAATAAATAAATATAATTTTTTTTCTACCTGTTGTCTGGTTTCTGCTTTCCTCATCTTCTCATTCAATTCTTTCCATCCACTGTCTGCTTCTCTCAGCGTCTTCCATTTGCTGTATTACTGTACTTCTCCCTTCACACACACACACCCCAATTGATCTGGCACCCATCTTCTTCCCTCTGCTGTCCCCATAGTCTGGACTCTCTGTCTTCTTCCATTCCAGCATCTTCTCCCCACTTCCTTTCGTCTTCTCCCCACTGTCTTCCACAATCCCCATTTCCCTTCAGCGTCTTCTCCCCACTCTGTCTTCCCCTTCAGCATCTTCCTCCCACCACCACTACCACCCTTCCCTCTCGCCACCTCACCGCCCTTCAGCACCCCTCGCATGGCCCGAGAATCTCCCTCCCTCCCCCTTACCTTCACGGTGTTAGTAAAGTAACTCACTGAAGCCGGCCGCACCTGCCTGCAGTCGTGTGTGTGTGGGCAGAAGCTTCTCCTCTGACGCCCTCACACACACGACAGCAGGCAGGCTCGGCTGGCTTCAGCGAGTTACTTTACTAATGCGCCGTGAAGGTAAGGGGAGGGAGGGAGACAGATTCAGTAGGGAGGGAGGGAGAGGGCCGCGTGCAGCATTCCCTCCCTTAATTGCGGGAACAAGGCCATTCACTGCTCCACGGGGCAGTGGATGGCCTTGTCCTCATGCCCGCAGTGAGCACTTTTTCCCACTCCACTGTTTCGGCGGGCGGTTAAGATCCACCATGTCATTCTCTAATCCAAAGATTACATTTCGTAGTGGCATTCTCCAGCATTTCTAACTTGAAATGAAGGTTCCCTCTATCCTTAACCCAAGTTAAGGCTTGAGTTTCAACATCTTTTAATCTGGAGTCATATTCATCCACTTTACTTTACTTTATGTCCAAATTTTCTGTCATATAACGTAATGAAAGTTGCTGAATTTGAGTTCCCAAGGAGAGTTGCAGACTTGATATTGCCTCCCATAACGTTTCCATGTTGAATACCTTTGGCCTTTGCATAGGTTTAACAACATGTCCCGAGCCCTCTGTAGGAAATAAAGTACCTGTAGGCACAGCAGCATTCTCTTTAATCATCAAGGAAACGGCAGTAGCCTGTTGCATTCCACTCTCCGATTGCAGTGATGTTAGCAAAGAAGCCTCCTTTATCCTTCCGTCCAGAGCAGCTATCCGATCTCTGCTGGGTCAGGAGAGGCTCCCTGGCCAGTTACACCTCCCTCTGCTTTACCGTTGCTTGTGGTCTAAAGGTTTGGAAGGAGAGGAGCCCTCTCAGATAAGCTTTAAACTGTCTTTGTTAAGACTATATATGTACAGTGGTGCCTCACACAACGAACTTAATTCGTTCCAGGAGCAAGTTTGTTATGCGAAAAGTTCGTTATGTGAAACGCGTTTTCCCATAACAATACATGTAAAAAAAAATAATTCGTTCTGTAGCATAAAATATGCTAAGATGACATAAAAAAAGATAAATTTATCTTGTTAGAGCTGTTAGCATGATATAGAGGGGATATATGTGAAGGGGAGGGGAGACAGGGGTTTTGTTGATCCTTGCTGTGTATTATAATCACCCCCCACATACTCCCCAGTACCTTTTTTAATTCCTCCCATCTTTCCCAGCCAGTGGCGTACAGGCCAGAAGCGCAGAGATCAGGAGCAATTCCTCTGCACGCCTGTGTGGGCCCATGCCGATCTCCGAATGGCTGCAGTTAGTTCTTGTGAGTCCCGCGAGAGCTGACTGCAGCCATTCAGAGATCAGCGCAGGCCCAGGCGGCAGGGGGAGGTTTAACAATATGCGGTGGCGGCGGGGGGAGGTTTAACAATATGCGGTGGCGGCGGGGGGAGGTTTAAAAATATGCGGTGGCGGCGGGGGGAGGTTTGCGATGCAGCTCGGGCGACTTCGTTGTGTGAAACGAAGTCCGTTGTACGAATCAAGACAAGAAGTTCGTTGTGTGCAGCGTTCGCTGTGCGAGGCGGCCGTTATGCGAGGCACCACTGTATATAGTACGGTTATCATATGGCTCCAGAAAAAGGATTGAGACATCCTCTTTTTTTCTGAAGTCATATGGTAACCCTAGGAAAAAGATGGTGTCATCATCAGCCATCCAAGTCATTAGCCGACGCTAAACACTGGCATCCTCTTCCCAGAGCCATTAGAGCAGAAGCTGAGAAGACTTGGTATCTGTCTCTGTTGTGCATTTTCCTCCTTCAACCCTCTTCCCCACCTGCTTGTTGAGGTCATAGAAGAGGGAGTGCTTGCTAGGTTTGGAGGGTGTTTCAATCCCCTCCCCCACCTTCATGAAACATAATTAGATATCTTACAACTGTGTGAACACCAGCACATTAACCTATAGCAATATACTTGTAATGGCGGGAAGCCCAACATGCTTGCTTGGCTTTGACCTACCCAAGTGTTAATGCTGCCCTATCTGCATCCCCTGCATTCCTGAGATACAGGCGAGCTTGGAACACACTGGGACAGCCATAGACTTATTCAAAGTTGAAGATAAACTTCTGTCCTAGCGCATCTGGTGGAGAGTGGACACCCTTGTGGCCTTATCCAGATTGCCTTTTACTGATATCTCAATGGACATGGACAATTCTGCCCACAAAAGATAGGATTTCTTGTTCCCCCCTCTAAACCAATATTACCAAAATGATGTAGCTACTAGTGCAAGCAGAGCACAAACATTTAATTTATCAAGTGGGGTTTTTTTCCACTATAAATACAGTAGTGAGTAGTGATTACTAAATTATCCCCTAAATGTTCTTCTGTAAAGGAATCCATATGTTATAAATTATTCATTGATGACATGTAATAAAGCTGTGATGGTAAATGGAAAATGTGTAATGTTCTCCACGATGTTTTTGTGAGTTCTGTCTGTTGTCACTGTTAAAGCTGGGCACCTGCTTAATTACCAGGAACTGCTGACAGAGTCCCACTGTGATAGGCTGGCAATTTCCCAGAGAATCCCAGTTAGTTAAACCCTTTACTTCAGTAACCTTAAGTGTTATCAGTAAGACTCCGCAGGTTTTTGAACAACTTTCTTTAATAACTTGAAGCAAAGAATGCACACTTACAGTTGGATGATTTCAAGGCAGTTTGGTTCTTACAGAATCTTCTCACTGAAGCAGGTGTAAGCTGGGAGTGTACCCACATACCTTGTGGGGAATAACACTGTGCTCCAGACTTAAATACTAAACCTAAGTTGTATTAGGCTAACAGAAATAAAGGTTGAAAACTTGGTGAGGAGACAATGCTTGTCCTAAGGTTTCATACAGTCATGTGGTGTCTCACAAAATGGCAACTGTTCTCTAACAGAAGCTAAAGGGCAGGCAGGCTAAAGCCCTCTGGATGCAGCTAGGCTCTCTGGGAGAAGCTAAGCACTCTGGGAGCTTGAGTCAACAGAACACACTCTGCCCACATGTCGAAGATCAAACACTCCATATACTTATCTCATACATGAAACTGCACACATGAATTGGGGGGCACAACACTCCCCGTCTGGTATCTGTAAATACCACTATTACTATTTAAACTTAATAATACCATATAATCCATTTAAAGTCCATAAGTCACTAAAGCTTGACTTGAGTTCTGGCCTGGCATCTCTGGCGTATGGATGAACTCTCTGGCAGTTTCACAGGCCATGTTAGTTGCACCAAAACACAGTTGTGTAAAAGAAAAACTATGCATAAAAATCACAAAAGAAGAGATACAACTACTGGCTGGTGTGAGATCTGTTTCCGGATGACATCGAGAAACACCAGTTTGTTCACCACGACTGAAAGTAACTTACAAGTTAGCATTACAGCTCTTTACTATGGTTGAGAGAATGAAAATGAAGTTCTTTTTGATTTTAAGGGTTGACCCCCGTGGCTGAAGCTTGACAAGTGCTTTAGATTGCTGGTGCGGAGAGGAATTGTTTTGATAACTAACGATGTGAATAATTTCTGACACTTTGGTGTGACAACCAAGTTTCTGTGTTGTGTGCTAGAAAAATGAATGCACATTAGTCTTATAAAAAAAATCTGAACGCAATCATACAGCATATTTTGACAATGCGAAAGATCCAACAGAACCTGCTGTTCTCAAATGAACTGTTTGGCCTACTGTGTTTCAAATATAACTTTTCAGCATAAATACAGAGGCATCTCTCTATGACAGATCTGGGAAGAGTAGGGGCAGCGACTTGGCATTAAAAGCTCATAGGGAGACAAAATCTATTTCGAGCCCCGTTGATCACTCTGTGTCAGGCCACCATTTTCCTTCTGACCATTAGGCAACAGCTGTGCGTGTATCTCCTCTCATAATCAATGCTGCTCCATATATGATATGTATTTTGGCCTCAAAGGTAACAAAGCACACAGGATGAAAACACCGATAAGTTCCGATCAGCCTTCCTGAAAGAGCAGACAACGCTCCCCGTGTTCACAGGATGGCGTTGAAAGAATTCTGCTGCGTCACAACCACCAATGCTTCTGGGAACCAAAAGAAAAGTCTCTGCATGTAGAACCATGTCTGTCATCTCTACTGCTCACAACATATTACGAGTCACAGCTTCTGTACAATAAAACATTTTGCTACTAATTTTAAAAATCAATGTAGCCCTCAATTCTTTTCGGCGTTTCAGCTCCTGATTTAACTCTTAAATTTGACCTAATAACCTAGGACACAAAGCTCATAAACCAGCAGGATAAGATTATATCGTCCATCATGCTTCCGGCGTGGATATTCCTGGGTTTGCTGCTTGCCCCGAGTCGCGGAACATTCCGCTTATGCACTCAAGTCTTTCCTCACCAACCAGACCTCGTTGCGTCGGCCGTAGGGTTTCATGGGGGGATCGTAGCCGTTGCAGTAGTAGTAGTCGGTGTGGTATGTTGCTTCATCCCCCAAGGCCGAGCGCAGCTTGGCGGCATGAGCCACATAGTCAGGTTCTTTGGCATAACCGCCAAATTGCCTGTCAATAAAGCACACAGCATCTGTTATGGACCCTAGAGTCAAGAGAAGGAATGGAGAGAGACAAGAAAACATGGGAAAGAACAGCAGTGCAGAACAGCCAGTGTAGTGGGGGAGAGCAGAAGTGTTAGGGGAGAGATATCAGTGGAGTAGAGAGAGGAAAATGAGAAGGGGGAAATACCACAGGGATGCAGAGATGATAGAAAATATTTCAGAGAAATAGGAGATAAAGATGAGTGTGTGTAAAGAAAAAAAATATAGAAAACACAGGAACAACCAGAGAGGCTGACAGTCAAATGGAGGGAGGCAAGAAGAAAAAATATAGAAAACACAGGAACAACCAGAGAGGCAGACAGTCAAATGGAGGGAGGCAAGAAGAAATGTGAGAAGAAAACCAGAGAGTCAAAAAGAGAATGGGAGAGAGAGAGCTAGAAAGACATTTATGTAAAAGCAGCTGTAAAAAGCAGAGCGTAAACATAAGGAAAACCATAATGAATCAGACCAAGGTCCATTAATCCAGCATCCTATCTCCAAGTGGCCAGTCTGGATCAGCAGTAGCTGTTAGGATGCTAAACCAATCTTATCCATTTGCTTTAACAGCTGAGCTACTGTTTCATATTTGTGCGTTTTGTTTTGTTTTTAAAATCTTTATTGATTTTCAAAACTTATACAAAGTGCAACAAATATACAATCAACAATATAAGTAACAGCACTTATATTCTTGCAAACAACTGAAACACATTAACCCAACCCATCCCCCCCTTCCCTCCCTCCCTACCTGGATGTGTGTAGAAATCTAAGAAAATCCAGACATTAAGGATTCAATCATTTTGTTGCCTGACAAATGCCTCCAATGGACTCCAAATCTCTTTAAACCTCTTACTATTTCCAGATTGTTCTGCAATCATCCTTTCATATCTATAGTACATACAAAGTGTTTATTGAATGTTATATACTGAATTTGTTGATATTTCTGTACATCACACTGAGAATGCTTTGAAAAGTGCAATTTATACATCAACTGGAAAAAAGTGATGGATTTCCCAAAGTTACCTGTCAAATAACTTTTAGAAATTCTTCCTCCAGGAATTTGTGCAAACTTCTTCTGAACCCCACTTTTAGCTACATTGGCCACAATCCCTGGCAAGAAATTCCACAGCTTAACTATGCTCCGTGTGAAAATTTTTTTGAAAAAGAGTTTCCTATGATTACTTTTCAATCTGCTGGGCATTAGTTTCACAGAGAGTCTTCTTGTTTTTGTGCTGTTTAAAAGGTTACACTGTTTCCTATTTAACTGTTCTACTCTGAACGGACACGTATCAGAACTTTAGTAAGTGTCCTTAGGCATATGTTGTTTAAAGATGCAAAGGTAGGCCCTGTTTATCTTTCCCTTCTTTGAAGATGGTATAAGGACATCTATGTTTGTCTTTCTTTCTTTGACATGAATGTTTAAACAGAGTTGTAGTGAAGTGAATTCAATTGTTTTGTTAAGCCGTATTTACAGACAGCTTTAGTTAAGAAGCTCTGCTGGTCAAGGCTTTTTCTTACCTTTTGGACTTCAATCTCTAGATAGGAAAAATGCTGATGTGTTTAAAGTTTCATGTGACCTTACGTCACATGCTGACACATGCTGACAAACCTGATTCGTATAAAAGATGTGAAACTCATAGTAAAAGACGGACATATTTGAAAGATGGTTTCTGGTCTTTAAGATGTGTCCCCAGGTACCTGACTTACATATGACAGAGACGGAGAAAGTATGGGGCAGGAATTGGGACCTGAATCCTTTTCAGTTGGGGGCTCGTCCGGGATGGGCAGATGATATCACCGGTATTTTGTGAGTATTTCTGAATTTTTTCTGTTCTTTAATACTCACTGGGTAGTGGTGACCTGTACCCAACCCTTTATTTTAAGTTCAAGCTTTGGGTTCTATTATGGAGTTTTTTTGGGAAAAATCTCGGGGTACTTTCGGTAAGCACCCCTCATATATATAAGCAGCTGCCATTCTTTCGGGAAGAATGAAATTATTTATAGAACCCCCCTGCCCACTCTGTCATTTGTAAGGTTAACACTTTTATAGAGTATAAGATTTTATTGTCTCTTATTACTGTACCTCGCTTATAAGGTAAGATAAGCGAATATTTTGCATTGTTATATTGGCTTTGTAATGAGTAATAAGGCACTTAGGTTACTCCTAGACAAATGAGACTTGTACGGCTGTGTGTATGTATGACATTTTTCCTTCAGCTCCCATCTTTCTGTGTCACCAATGTTTACTACTGAGGTAGGACATGCTGTTATGTGGAATGAATTGAATGCGCTGTTTGAATCAGTCTAAGATCTTTCCCTTGTAGTTAAAAAAAGAAAAAGAAAAAATTCCGTTTTAGAGGTTTTCTTTCTTGTGCAGAGCAAAGCTAATCTGTTCTTTGCTTTCATTATCAGGGTCTGTGCATGAATGTTTTTGTCCCTTCCCCCAGACTTCTCTGTTTGGGCTTCCACTGACCCCCTATAGTGCTTCTTTGAAGTTACTCATTCTTGGTTTTATAAAGCAGTAAGGTGAGATTCCACTGCTCGTCTCTTGACTTTTCTCCGGCATTATCAAAACCACCATCTCTTCTTATAATACGCCCATCGCTCTTGTTGCCAAAGCTGATGGCATTATTAGGGCTGTTAGAGTTTTGGTAATTCTCATTGCCCTTATGTTTCTTCCACCATTCCACCGGCAGCCAATGATTTTTTTCTGTCATTATCCTAAAGAATGTTTTATTTTAGTCCCTTTGGTGAGGCTTTTCAGCTCTTTTTTTTGCCTTCACCTTTAAGCAACAGTATACCTAGTGTGGAATGTCCTTCGGGCTATTCTACAAAGTCATGCACTGCCCCTCATGGTCCTATTCTCATTTTGTACAACTTTTTGTGTTCCATAATTCAGGAGACCTGTCAGGCTGATAGTTTGTACCTTTTATAATGGTTGTCTGTGTGTGGTCACAAGGTGTCACGAAATAAACTGCACTGGTGTACATCTGAAGTGAAATACCTGGGTTTTGTCCTGTCTCATGGTCAGAGGAAAATCTGCACTTTCTGCACTGCTGCTATTCTGTGTCTGCCCCGCCCAGCTACCAAGAAAGACATGCTTACTTTTCTTGCTATGATTGGTCACTGCCGCCAATGGATCTCTGCTTGTTCCTTCTATGACCAGATTTTGAGACAGACCCTGGTTTCTGAAATGACTGCTCTTATCAGATGGACTTATGAAATGTTGGACATTTAAGATGTGCTTTGGTTTCTAGCTCAAGTTTGGGTTTTCCTGCTTATGCCCACATGTTTTATCTCTTTGTTTGGGACTATTGTAACACCATGAAGGGAGAACATGGCGGTAAATTACGCTCTGTTGCCTTTTTTTATAGTCACTCCTGTTTAAGTTCCCTGGCTGCTTGTGCTATGGTGGTAGAGATGGTTACTTCTTTGACCCTTGGTCACCTCATTATCCTTCACACTCTTCACGATGTTCAAGCCCTTCTTTTAAATAGGCTTCTGGGTCTCAAGGGTGAACAGGATTCTCTTCCTCTCTTTTTTCACAGCTTCCTCTGAATTTGATGCCTGGCGTTTGGCAGGTGCCCAAAGCCGCCCTTTTGGACGGACTTTGGTGCAAAGAGGGGAAACCCTGGATACCAGTTGCTAGCTCTCCCTTATTCATTGCCCAATATCATGGTATTGGTTATCGTAGTGCTCGCTCGACATTTTAACTTCTTGCTAGTGATATTTTCATTCTTGACCTTTTGCTCCTTGATACAGAGATATATAGCTCAATAATTACAGCTGGCATGGTTGTGAATTGAAAATAAATTGGGAAATACAATTCCTTTCTATTGTTTTAGCTGAAATTAGGATGTTGCTAATTTAAAATGGTTTTTTCCGGATTTATACATAGCCATCCCAGATCAGTTTTGGCACAGATATTTCTAATGTTTTCCATGGGTCCTCTTTATCACTGCAGAGATAGAGACGCTCCAAAGAGACATTAGCTTTATGCCTTTTTCCAAATATGAGATGGTTATGATATACATTATTTGTTGTTTTGGTTTTTTTATATCAATGTGTTTATTTGCAGAGTTAAATTCAGCCCTGCACACTTGACAGATGGAGTAATAGCTCCACGCTTAAAACTTTATGTTTTGTCTGTGTCATGTTTACTTGTTTTAGTTTAGTGGGTACCCCAGGATACATAATATTGGCCATTTCTAGAGCTCTTTTTCCACTTCTTACTAGCCTAACTGCGCAATGTTCTTTTACTTTTAGCTTTTATATTCTGAATATAGTTTAGTTAGGGGTTATAAGAAAAAGCTTTATTTTATACAGCATTTATTTCGTGGTGTTCCCTACATATGATCCATTCAATATACATTTCTGAATACATTCAGTACATCAGTATGGTCTCTCTGAAGTGCATAATAGTTATATGAAGCACGAAAAAACATATCCTTTTGGATTGTTCAATTAAGAACCTTAAGTAAGTGAGTATTGTCTCTCTTTTGCCATGGCTATGCTAAGTGAATGAATTGGTATTGTGCATGTTGCCACATTCAGTACAGGCAACATGGTTTCTCTTGTTTTCTATCTCTTATTTGGATCACATTGGAGTACAGCTGCTGAATGATATTTGGAATGCTTTTCAAGCATTTCTTTTCAAGTATCTCTTTCTGTATGCACAGACATCTGGCTGCTCTCCCTTTGAGATTCTCACGGGATGACCTTTCCCCGCCCCATGGGTAGATTTTCCCTTGATACAGGAGGAATACGTCCAAAAGCTAATTGAAATATTAGGGCTTGTTCAAAGAAACGTGTCTTGCACTTCTCCTTTCTCTCCACAGATTCCTACCCATTTTTTCCAGCCTGGTGATTATCCAGCAGCTTTCCAAGGATCGGAAGCAGACGGATTTCCCCTTTGGCCTTCCCACTACTGTGATCGCTGTGACCAGGCCCGCTGCACTCACTGAGGAGTTTCCTGTTTGGATCCACGCAAGTCGCTTGAAGAGGGTTAACCTAAAACCCCAGAAGCAAGTCTTCCCTGCGCAGATTTCACCTCCTCCAGTGGAACAACATGATGATCTCATTGCAGCATTCTACCAACTTTATCATTCTCTTACTGGCACCGCTGCTGCTAGTTTTTCTCCCTGTATGGATCATTTCTAACTGGGTCTACAGGGATGATGTGTTCTGGGTCCACGACACTTTCTGCCCATACCCATCTGTAAATGACATTCCTGCTGTAAACAGCACCCCCGACACCTCTTTGCGAACACGACGTCAAGCTGGACTACTCCCTCGCAAAGGCTGTCCTTCAATTGGAATCCAGAAAAGACCGATGCTACCCTTTGGTATAATTCCAGCAGTGTGCAAGTTGCCACCTTCTCCTTTGAGTATTGTGACATTGTGGACTGTTCATCAATTGATATCCCAAGGCTGTGCCATTGGTCCTCAGAGATTCCTAAAACTAAGGACATATATGTATATGTTACTGACTCACGTTGGGGGTTAAGTGTGCATTCTGGGGAGTGGTAGGGTGGAATATTGATACTGACTGGGTTTATAAACTAGAAAATACCCTGAAAAACAGTGGACCAAAATGGTAAATCACTGCTTACTTGTATGGCCCTTCATAAGGTTGGACACTGTTATAGGAAAAGTGTTCCTGCACAAATTATTAAGCTTTCTCTTACTATTGACAACCCTAGACCTACTGATGAAGGTATGTACATTATGGACATGTGGTTTAAGGGTGGGTCTAGCTATCATCAGTTTTCTTACGGGATCTATCTACCTCCACTCATCTTCTCCCGCCATTTTGTGGGGGCCCCAAAAAATACTAACCCACTGGCCCCTACATTCAATAAACTTACTGACATGATGGCTATTGCCAATCCCACTTTTGAAGATATTGTGGCTGTTGAGGTAGGGTTTTCAGAACGTAACCTTTGGTTAGAATGGATGAAATTCACTGCTGATCAACATAATAAGAGTAATTGTTACATATGTGCTCAAGCTAGACCCCATCTAGGAACCGTACATCTGGACCTCCCTCCTGGTATCCAACCATGCCTTTTTGGGTTATTTACCTATCCCCTTTGTGCACTGCGGTGTTCTAAATACCCTTTGTTGCCAGGACAGCAAAAGCTTGATATTGCCGTTACCATCTATAAGGGCAATTACACATGTCATGTTTCTAATCTGACACAGAGTAGTTTTGTAGGTAATTTACCCCCAGGTTATTGTTCTGTCTTGGCTCATAGGTATGCCCTATTGTTGCTGCATCAGATTTGATATTTACTGGCTTTATGGAGACTTTTGGCTCCCTGTTAAGCTACCCAGCCAGTGGATAGGCCAGTGCACTTTAGTTAAGGTTATTATGCTTCTGCATATTCTTTCTGAAAGGCATCCTTCCTATTCACATGGTTTTTCCTTTTATTTGTCTTGATATAAATCTGATCACATGTATACATAGATGCTATAGGGGTCCCAAGAGGGGTCCCAGATGAATTTAAGGCCCGAGCTCAGGTTAAGGCTGGGTTTGAGTTCCTTATTCCCTTTATTACTATTAATAAGAATGTTGATTGGATTAGTTAAAATTATTATAATCAGCAACGCTTTGTGAACTATTCTAGGGACGCCTTGCAAAGTATTACTGATCAATTAGGCTCCACTTCTCAGATGGTTCTCAAAATCATATGGCCCTAGATATGATTCTAGCTGAGAATTCTGAAAAATTCTCCTCAGTACTTTAAGCTGTTGTACTTTTCTTTCTGACAATATAGGTCCTCCTATGGACATTCAGAAATTAGCAGACCTCTTTGCTGAGTTCAAATGTAACTCTGATTTATCTAATTTTTGGGATCAGCACTTTAGTTGAATGCATAATCTCTTATTATTTGCACTCTTGTCTTGACTGCTCATGTACTGTGTTATTCGTATTACAGCTCCTAAAAAGACCCCTCCTTGAGAGACATACCTAGGGTATCACTCCCTTCCAGCTCATGCTGTGTATTTGTGACGTCATTTACATGACGTAAGAGGGGATTTGAACGGACACGTATCAGAACTTTAGTAAGTGTCCTTAGGCATATGTTGTTTAAAGATGCAAAGGTAGGCCCTGTTTATCTTTCCCTTCTTTGAAGATGGTATAAGGACATCTATGTTTGTCTTTCTTTCTTTGACATGAATGTTTAAACAGAGTTGTAGTGAAGTGAATTCAATTGTTTTGTTAAGCCGTATTTACAGACAGCTTTAGTTAAGAAGCTCTGCTGGTCAAGGCTTTTTCTTACCTTTTGGACTTCAATCTCTAGATAGGAAAAATGCTGATGTGTTTAAAGTTTCATGTGACCTTACGTCACATGCTGACACATGCTGACAAACCTGATTCGTATAAAAGATGTGAAACTCATAGTAAAAGACGGACATATTTGAAAGATGGTTTCTGGTCTTTAAGATGTGTCCCCAGGTACCTGACTTACATATGACAGAGACGGAGAAAGTATGGGGCAGGAATTGGGACCTGAATCCTTTTCATACTCCACTCATGATTTTTCAGAGAATGACATTGGGACAAATTTGACCCTGTCCCCATGGAATCTCAATATCCCTGTTGCGTCCCCGCGAGTTCTGTCAATGTCCCATTCCAGCAAGCTCTGCCTTAATCGCACAAGCCTCGAACACTTAGGATTTTAAAGTATTCGAGGCTTGTGCAGATGAGGACAGAGCTTGCAGGAATGGGGCAGGGACAGAACTCGTGGGGACAGGACGGGGATAGAGCGAACCCACAGGGACAAATTCTTTCATTCATCTGTTCTCCAAATAGAAGAGCCCCTTAATCTGTTTAGCCTCCTCATATGGGAGCTGTTTCATCCCCTTTATCATTTCTGTCACCCTTCTTTGAATCATTTCTAATTTCACTATATCCTTCATGAGATGAGGCCTATAGAACCATAACAATGTTCTCAGTTTACTCTCCATTTAAAAAAAAATTTAATTCCTAAAACATTATTTTTGTTTGTCTTTTAGCATCTGTGTGACATTAAGCAGAAACCTTCACTTGAGTCCAAAATAATTCCAAAATCTTCCATGTGACCCACCTAGACTGGCCACAAGCTGACACCGCTGGACTAGCATGCTATGTTTCTCCTAAGCCAGTGGTCTCAAACTCGCGGCTCGGGGACCACATGCGGCCCGCCAGGAACTATTTTGAGGCCCTCAGTATGTTTATCATAATCACAAAAGTAAAATAAAACAGTTTCTTGATCATATGTCTCTGGCTATAAATGACAATATTATTATTAAGACTTAGCCAAAAGGAAAGATTTATAAACTATAAGAGTTTTACCTCATGCAAAACTGTCATTTCTTTAATAAGACATTAACTATTTTTTCTGAGGCCCTCCAAGTACCTACAAATCCAAAATGTGGCCCTGCAAAGGGTTTGAGTTTGAGACCACTGCCCTAAGCTGAGTACATAAGCAATCGCTCATAAATTCTAGGTGCATCGCTCACAGATTTTACATGGTCGCTCACAAAAATACTTGCAAATCTGGAAAATTGTTGTTTTTTAAAAACTTGGTGCTCACACAAAAAAATGTTTTTAGAACTTGTCCCTTAGAGGGAGCACTGCTAGCATGGCACATTCTATGTTCTCGTGCAGGTTATGGGTTTCCAGCAGGCCACAATTGAAAATATTTCTCTGTCATGGGACAACCACTCACTGCAACTAGCACTCACGTGGAATACACAGTCATGCTTTCTCTCTCCTCGATCTTGATGCCGCTCTCGGTAGGAACAGGTGGGTCCTCCTGGAACTGGCTGGGAATACGTAGGAAAACCTTTACCCTTTGCTGCAGGGACTCATCCTCGGTAGGAAAGGCAGTGATGGTGACTGGCGCTGTCATCCCCATGCTGGCACCTAAAGTGCAAACACACAAGGACATTCAAACATAAACATGTCAGCTTTAACCAAAGGCAGCCTTATTACTATATTACTATATTTTGAGATTTATACAGGGTCCCTGCTCGGAAGAGCTTACAATCTAACTTGGACAGACAGACATGACCCATAGGGTTGGGGATGCAGAACGCAAGGTGAGAGGAGTTAGCAATCGAAAGCACTCTCGAAGAGGTGGGCTTTTAACTGGTCCTTGAACACTGCCAGAGACAGAGCCCACTATAGGAATTCGGGCAGCTTGTTCCAAGCATATGGTGCAGCAAGGCAGAAGGGACGGAGTTGGCAGTTGAAGAAAAGGGCACAGATAGGAGGGACTTAACAGCTAAGCGGAGCTCGCGGGGGAACATAGGGGGAGATAAGAGAAGAGAGATAGTGAGGGGCAGCTGAGTGAGTGAATTTGTAGGTCAGTAAGAGGAGTTTGAATTGTATTCGGAAACGAATGGGAAGCCAATGAAGTGACTTTAGGAGAGGGGTAACGTGAGTATAGCAGCTCTCACAGAATATGAGTTGTGCAGCCAAATTCTGGATGGACTGGAGGGGAGCGAGATGGCTAAGTGGAAGGCCTGAGAGTAGAGAGTTGCAGTAGTCTAAGTGCAAGGTAATGAGGGCATGGATAAGTGTTTTTGTAGTGTGCTCAGAGAGGAAGGGTCGGATTTTGTTAAGATTATACAGCAGTGTTCTTCAACCGCCGGTCCGCAGAAATTTCCTGCCAGTCCACAGGGCCGGCACGTGCATCGGGCCTGAGACAGTGTTCTTCAGCTGCCGGTCCGCGTTGCAATCGATGCGGCATTATCTTTGGGCCAGCTCCCTCTTCCTCACTGACGCAGTTCACAAAGCCGTGGGCAGCGGCTCCTACGCAAGTCCTGCACCTGAACCTTCTCTCTGATGTCGCAACCTGAGAGGGAAGGCTTTCCGATCAGGTGCGGGAGACATGCAAGGAGCCGCTGCCTGCATCTTTGCGCACTGCGTCAGTGACGAAGAGGGAGCCGGCCCAAAGATAACACCGGAGGCGGCATAAAATGGCCAGACATGAGCAGGCCTAAAGGGAAGGTACAGCATGGAGGGAAGGAGACAACAAAGGTAGGGGGGAATGATTTTAGTTTTAAATTTAGTGATTGAATTGTGTCAATTTTGAGAATTTACATCTGCTGTCTGCATTTTGCACTGTTCAGGAAGAAATGCATTTGTTTCTTTTTCTCTGGGGTTGTACTACATGCAGAGACTTGAATCTTAAGAGTTTTGTTTTTGGTCCTGTATTTGCATAGGGGTTATCTGTTTTCTGGTAGGAATGAATGTTGAGAAACACAGTGTAGTTTAATTTTGTGGTTAACCATTATGTGTTCTTAATAAGATTATATTCTGTGTGTGTGTATATATATATATATATGAAAAATGAATGGAAAAAATGGTGTTACAATTAGTACTGTTATGGGGGCGGGGTCTGGGGTGGAGATGGGCGGGGTCTGGCCCACAACTTAGCCCAATGTTCTTCAACTGCTGGTCCGCAGACTGGTGCTGGTCCAGAAAATAATTATTTTATTTCTGCCGGTCCATAGGTGTCAAAAGGTTGAAGAACACTGTTATAGAGGAAGAAGCGGCAGGCTTCAGCGATATGTTGTATCTGGGCGGTGAAGGAGAGCCTTGTTATGTTCTTGCTTCAGGAATCCTGGCCAGGGAACAAGCTTTATACATTACATTACATTACATTACATTAGGGATTTCTATTCCGCCATTACCTTGCGGTTATACATGAATATCCCTAGCAACTGGAAAGGGGAAGGGATGTGATATATCACCTTTCTGTGGTTACAATTAGAGAATGGCACGGTGACAAAATTCATCACCGTTCCCGTCCCCGCAGATAACCGCGGGAAATAATCCCATGTCATTTTCTAGTGTCTATTTCAATCTCAGACCTTCTACCCCAGCATTCTTCAAAGCAAAGCTTGCGGGTCAGTGGTTGTGGCCATTCATACTCTGATTCTTATGTGAGCCAAGGATAATGAAGCCATTGTGACATCACTGATGTGATTGGCTCTTAGGCACTGATGGAATGAGGCATTATGACATCACAATATCTGCTCTGGATACAAGAGACTGTCATTCTGTAGTGTCTATCTCAACCTCAGTCCTTCTACACCGGCATTCTTCAAAGCAAAGCTTGTGGGTCAGTGGTTGTGACCAATTATACTCTGATTCTTCCCTTTCTCCTTAAAGAATGACATGAAGATGGTTTCCCGCGGTTATCCGCGAGGACGGGAACGGTGATGAATTTTGTCACCGTGTCATTCTCTACAATCAAAGCTGTTTGCAGATTATATACAGGTACTTATTTTGTACCTGGGGCATATGGGGGGGAGGGGGGTGTAAAGTGACTTGCCTACAATCACAAGAAACTGCAGTAGGAATTGAACCCAGTTTCCCTGTTTCTCAGGCCACTGCAATAACCATTATACTACAGCCCCATCGTAGGCTGAAGCTACACTCAAAATGCAATAAAATATAAATAAATATGGTACTACCCAAATTCTAGATTAACACACCTCAAGCCATTATGTTAAGTCATTTCTCACAAACCTGGGAGAAAGGGATTGGGACAGGGGATGTTGAATTTTAGAACAGGCTCTATGTCAGCAAATCTTGTTCTAAGTCGAATGTCCTGCACTTGGGCATCTGGTTTTTTCTAAATTGAAACCTCCTTTCTAAAATCTCGCTCCACGTATACTTGATTCTGATCCATTTTTGCCATTTTTGGGACACAGAGAATCAGAACTATCGAAAGGAATGGTCCCAGGTAGCCTTCCTTCTAAGATGTTCCGAGAGAAGAGGGCATTTCTCTGTGCAAGTGAAAATTTGGGGGGATTTAAAGACTAGGGATAAAGAGAAAATTGTAGGTTTATTGCTGAAGACAATTTAAATTAAAAAAAAGACGAGACAAGTTTAAATTTAAAAAAAGATGCAAACATTAGTTATTAGCAGTGGTCTCAAACTCGCTGCCCGCCAGGTACTATTTTGAGGCCCTCGGTATGTTTATCATAATCATAAAAGTAAAATAAAACAGTTTCTTGATCATATGTCTCTAGCTATAAATGACAATACAGTATTATTATTAAGACTTAGCCAAAATGAAAAATTTATAAACTGTAAAGTTTTACCTCATGCAAAATTGTCATTTCTTTAATAAGACATTAACTATTTTTTTCCGAGGCCCTCCAAATACCTACAAATCCAAAATGTGGCCCTGCAAAGGGTTTGGGTTTGAGACCACGGGTAATTAACTAGCTTCCATAGTTTTGCCTCATTTTAAGGACTTTTCGTGACCATCATTTCCATTTTACCAACTACCCACCTTGACTGGTATGCTGTTCATTAAATTTAATTTCTCCCCCCCCTTTATAGCATAATCCTTCCTCCTCATGTGGACACGCCCTCACTGTTTTATTTCACTATTCAAAGATCATCTCTCTTCTTATCATTTCATCTTATTACCACATCATGGATCTTCAATACCCAGAATATATAGGGGTCTCACTACCATCATATATTTGCTCTAACTGTATTTATTATTATTTTTATTCTTCATGTATACATTGTTTTTAACTTTAGGACCCTTGAAAAGGCTTGTCGGCCGAAACACAGCCCGTGTCAGATCATGGTAGTCTTTTACATTTTGATGTGGTCTAACTTCACCACTGTCCATACATATCTTTTTTTTTTTTTTTTTTTTAAATCCTTATTCATTTTCAAACTTACAATAAGTGTGATAACATGTCCAAACAAATTAACAATAAATATATCACTTAATAATCATCAGTGGTACAAATGATATGCTCTTATCTCCCACCCTTCCCTATCATATAATCAAATATCTTTTACAATATGTAATAATAAAATTACCCCACCCATCCCCCTCACCACTGAACTTGTAAATTTAAGGGAAAAAATATCATCTAATCAGTACAATATTTTGTTAATGGCTCCCACACATCTTGAAATTTCCTGAAACAATCCCGCTGTATTACAATAAATTTTCCATTTTATAAACATGACATAAGGAATTCCACCAGAAATTATAATTTAATTTACTCCAGTTTTTCCAATTATACGTAATTTGTTGAATGGCAACCCCAATCATTATAAGTAATAATTTGTTATTATTTGAAGAAATCTGACTTTTTGCTCTCATTGCCATACCAAACAGCACAGTATCATATGATAATGCCACTGGGTTATCTAATAAACAATTAATTTGGTCCCAAATTGATTTCCAGAAAGTCATAATAAATGGACAATAGAATAATAAATGATCTAAAGTCCCTGCTTCGAGATGACAGTGCCAACATTTATTAGACTTGTCCATACATATCTTTAAGAAATAAAGGAAAGTCAAGAACATTGTGTGTTTTTCCACAGTTTGTTTTCCCTTTGGATTTCTTTTGAAGAACAACAGTGCCGAGAGTAGCAGACCATAAAGTGAGCCAGTCAATGCTACAGTCCAAATAATCATTCCCTGTATGCTCCAAGTGGTGAATTACTACTCACCTTTCTGGTTGGCTCCTCCGACGTACTTCAATAACTGAAGCACTGCTTCCCGTGAGGCCTCATCGAATGGCTTTCCTGTCACCTCCACTGCCGCATATTTTCCCGCATCATACACTCTCTCTTCATAGTGTACGTCATCCTATAGACACAACAAACCGTCACACCAACACAATGAAAGCTGGAAACACAAGACCGCCTGGGAGGGGGGAGAAGGGCCCCACAAAACACAGTGATACTTATGGTATGGAGGCTACGCTCACAGCCCATGAGAACTACTAGTACTACCTATCACTTATTTAGCGCTGAAAGGCGTATGCAGCGCTGTACATTTTGACATTTATAGATGGTCCCTGCTCGGACGAGCTTACAATCCAACTTGGATAGACAGAGAGAACAAGAGAGAGTTATTGTTAAAAGGCAGCACAAAGGCCAGATTCAGAGCCTGTGGTATGGGTTTTGAAAAGAGCCCTGCTACTTTACTTCTGGCCACTGTTGTTGCAACAAGCACAGGAAAAGCAGAGGACTTCCACAACCCACATCTTGCTGGGAGCAGTACACAAAGGTTTCACTAACAGAGTGTATATATGCTGTGGCGTAGTAAAGGGGTGGGGTGGGGGGACAGACCACCCTGGGTGCCATCTTGGTGGGGGGCGTCGAATCCTCTCCGCCCTCCACACTCTCCCTTCGCCGCCCCCACCTACCTTTTTAAAAATCTTTGTGATTGTGAGAAACTATTCTAGCCTTATGCTCGTGCCAGCCTGGCTCCCTGTGAAATTACTTCCGGGTCGCGGGGCTCAGAAGTGACATCAGAGGGAAATGCATCTCTGAGCAGTACACAAAGGTTTCACTAACAGAGTGTGTATATGCAGTGGCATAGTAAAGGAGTGGGGGTGCCGGAACCTCTCCGCTCCCCACACCCCCACTCTTCCTTTGCCCCCCCCCCCCACCTCCCCAGCTACCTCTTTAAAAATCTTTGCCAGTGTGAGAAACTATTCTAGCCTTATGCTCGCGCCAGCCTGGCTCCCTCTGAAATTACTTCCGGGTCATTGGATGCACCGCATGGGGCATGGCACCACCATTTTGAAGATGGCAGTGTCAGAGGCAGGATCAAGTGGGCATCGCTCCTGTCTCTTTTGAGGTATGGGTTTGAGGGGGCTTGGGTATGCTGCTAGACACCAGAGAGCTTTTCTTTTAAAATCTGAAGACAGGGGATTTGGTGGGAGAGAGGGAGGCCACTAGACCAGTCCGATTTTCTGGATAGGCCTAATGAATATGCATGAGAGAAATTTGCATATAATAGAGCTGACAGGCATGCAAATCTGCCCCATGCATATTCATTAGGGTTATCCTGAAAACCTGACTGGCTGGTGGTCCTCCAGGACAGGGTTGAGAACCACTGCACTAGACCATCAGGGACATTTGTATTGATGCTGGGGTTATGGTCAGAGACAGGGAAACCCACTAGAAAAACAAGTATTTTTATTTATTTATTATTCTGACTGTTGGGTATGGGGGAAATTGCATCAGGGTGAGTTGAGAAGCGGGAAGAAGCGAGGCCACTAGGGGTCCTGCAAAAAGTTGGTCAGGGCACCAGCAGTTTGGTGTTTTGTTTTCTTCAATGTCACCCTACTTAGGCACTGAAAGGAAAAGACATTTGTTAATGAAGTTCTTTTTTTTTTTTTTTTTAATCTTTATTCATTTTCAGACTTACAATAAGTGTGACAATATGTCCTAACAAATTAACAATAAATATATCACTTAATAATCATCAATGGGACAAATAATATGCTCTTATCACCCACCCTTTCCTATCATATAATCAAATATCTTGTACAATATGCAATAATAAAATTGCCCCCTCCCCCCTCACCATTGAACTTGTAAATTTAAGGGAAACAATGTCATCTAATCAGTACAATATTTTGTTAATGTCTCCCACACATCTTGAAATTTCTTAAAACATCCTCGCTGTATTGCAATAAATCTCTCCATTTTATAAACATGACATAAGGAATTCCACCAGAAATTATAATTTAATCTACTCCAATCTTTCCAATTATACATAATTTGTTGAATGGCAACCCCAGTCATTATAAGTAATAATTTGTTATTATTTCAAGAAATCTGACTTTTTGCTCTCATTGCCATACCAAACAGCACAGTATCATATGATAATGCCACTGGGTTGTCCAATAAACAATTAATTTGGTCCCAAATTGATTTCCAAAAATTCATAATAAATGGACAATAGAATAATAAATGATCTAAAGTCCCTGCTTCGAGATGTCAATGAACTTCACACTCAAAGGTTATAGCACACAGCGGTAACATTTTTTTTTAGAGGTAATTCTGCAGTAGAGGGCAGGTTTCACTGCAAAGCTTTCTGCATGAACCCCCACCCCACATCTGAGGAGCTCCTCCTTCTGCAGTAACATCTGTGAAAAATTAATGCCTCTTTTTTTATGGCCTCCATGAAGAGCATGGGTTAAAAAGACAGAATAGGGGGTACTGACGGCTCTGTGCTAAGAGCAGCTGTTCACAGGTCTGAGCAAAAAAATAAATAAACCAGCACAAACATCAGAGCATTACAAAACTTTATCCCTAGAGGCCCGGATTCTTTATAGGGCACCACTATCGGCAGCCGCCTAAAAAGTGGCCGCCGATCGTGTGTCAATCACGCGGCAGCGTCCTACAGAGAATCACGCCTCTGTGAAAGATAGGCGCCGGAAAGGTAGGCCAGGGTTTTCCAGGCCTAAGTTTCCAGCGCCTATCTTCGTTACAAGTCGCGCCTAGTAAGGTGCTTTAGGCCGCCTAACTCCAATTCTGGCATTAGCCACACTCATAGTGGCATTCAGCGGCCTAAAGCACCGACACAGGTACAATTCTGGCGCTTATGTGCCAGTAGGAACTTTAACAGTGCCGTTTTAAATGGTGTTTGTTACTTCACTTAGGCGCTGGTAGGGCACCGTTTCTAGAATTTCCCCTGGAATGCCATTCCAGGACACGTGCGTAGACACATGCGTGCCATTCCAGGATCTGGCGTAGACACAGCACTAGTTGCCCTTAGTGCAGAACCTTGTAAGCATGAATCTGATATGCTTTGCCTTATTTGACCAGTTACGCAGGTCCTATTTACATATAATTTGCTTACTGCATTGTTAAGCAAAAATTGGGCATTATTTTTGAGTTAGGAACTGCGCACTAAGCCATCAGCACACACCTCTAATACAAGCTTTCTGTATCAAA